>NW_023425562.1:19737500-20337500 GCF_014108245.1 Pipistrellus kuhlii
GGGGCCAAAATCTAAAATCCAGCCTAAATCGCGGGCCAAATGGTTTACTGAACAGTCATAAACTGTCATTGTGATGGAAACACAGCGGAGTGCATTGATGACAGCGCGGTGCGGGCCACATTGCAAGGCCTGGCGGGACGGATTTGGCCCGCGGGCCTCGTGTTTGACACATGTGAGCTAGAGTCTAGACTGAAAGGAACAGGCGCACTGAGCGTTTCACAATGTTTTGCGATCACTACAAGCCTTATTTTGTACTCAGTTCTTAACCTATGCTCAGCATTGTCTGTGCTTCCTACTAGACATACATGACAATTTCCTGAGTTTGAAATTGTCATTTTTTAAATCTGCACAAAACTCAAAAAACATTTTAAGATTCTCAAGGACAGGGTCTATGATGAAAACATTCTTTCTCTCCCTCTCCCTCTTTACCCTAGAGAAACAAGCATAGTTCTCTCCCATAGGAGGTGCTTGAAAAATGCTTGGAGGCATAAGAGGAGGGTCATGGTGAGGAAAATTAGAAAATGTTACTACTGGGTGTAGGCAGCATGTAGACACACTTTTTAAAGGTTGTCAATACTCCTTACAGAGCATGTTTTTTTGTACGTTTTATGTGAACAAACTGAACTGGATACCCTTGGTGCCTTGCTTTTGCTATTGGTGTACATACACCCTTTTCTTTGTATGTTTAAGACAAACCAAAACAATATTTTTGGATGACAGAGTTGCACTGATGTAAGCATATTCATTTAAGTATTATGATCCATACTAGAATGGAATATTTCTCTTTGTAATGATATTTCTTCAGTTTAACAAAGAAAATAATTGTAATTCCACTCGTCTGTATCTGTGCCTTAAATGGTTAGAAGAACAGACTCTCGGCATTTAGAACATATTTTACAGTTTACATTAAAGGAAATAGTGGATATTTACAGATCTGCTTTTTTACTTCAAAGAAAATAGATGCAATTTACTTATTTTATAGATGTAGAGTGAATACTTTAGGCTTATATAAAGTGTATATTCTGTTCCAAATGCTCATTGTCCTCTTCTTACCATCATCCATAGTATATTCTCCAGTCCAATATTATTCACCCTCCTTGAACTCAGATGAAATAGTCTTAGAAACACTGTCTTAAAACCTAGTCACATAACCCAGACTAGTGTGGCTCAGTGGTCGAGCGTCAACCTATGATCTAGGTCCTAGGGGTGTCGAACTCAATCAGAGAAGGGGCCAAAATCTAAAATCCAGCCTAAATCGCGGACCGAATGGTTTACTGAACAGTCATAAACTGTCATTGTGATGGAAACGCAGCGGAGTGCAGTGATGACAGCGCGGTGCGGGCCACATTGCAAGGCCTGGCGGGACGGATTTGGCCCACGGGCCTTGTGTTTGACACATGTGATGGAGGTCACGATTCAATTCCTGGTCAGGGCACATGCGTGGGTTGCCAGCTCCATCCTTAGTGGGGGAACATGCAGCCAATCACTGATTCTCATCATTGATGTTTCTATTTCTCTCTCCATTCCTCTCTGAAATCAATAAAAATGTTCTTTAAAAACAAACAAAAACCTAGTCATATTATGTGTTCTTTTATTGCCAATCATTTTATATGTGTTAGGTATCAGGATTGTCCAGGATTTCACAAGGATTGTGATCTTCTTATCCTACATCTCTCTTACATATTTCACATATCTTGTAGTTGTTCAGTAAATACTTGCTGATTGCTTTGCTGATTAACTGAAAATACGTTGCTGTTTTGACATGACATTGCCCCAAATATGAAAGTGATATGTTCTTTTTCTATTTACTATTAATCTTCATGCATTTTTAAATATTTGGCTATATATTCCTAGCATAGCATTAAAATTTTTATAGTAATAATTTAAAGTTTGATAATAGAAATCTTCTTTCTATATCTATGAATAAATAAATAAAAATTAAACTCACATAAGTTTGTTGTTTAGTTACAAGAAGTAATTATCACCCTTAAGTTTCTACCTTAAACACATGGGATTACCATAGTATCACTTATTTGGGGTAATGTAATTTTACTTCAAGAAATTTTACAAAACAAATATGGAGGTACTTAAGTATAAAGGATTTTCTTTCACTGATATTTTTTCTCAGTGTTGCACATTTTTCATAATCTAAAAATGTAAGCTGATTTATTTTTCCAATTATATGCTCATAATGCTACAAAATGGCTCATATTTGTTCAAAGAAAATGAACAAATATTTCAACAATACAAATATTTATTGACTGGCTAATATATATTTAAACACATTTGTTTAACAATAGTTCATGTCAAAGAGCTGCAATCTACAATCAACAGTCGTTAGGAAATTCAAATTTACTACCTTAGTTTTTATTTCTAAAATAAAAATCTCAATTATAATTTTCTTCATGTCCTGACTAGTAAACCAAATACCAACACTGGGACCCACTCTTCTGCTCCCTCCACTTCATCTGATGTGAAAACATTGCTGCTCCTTTAGCTTCTTGGCTGGGATTCTTGTTACAAGGCCATGACAGAGCTCCTTCTCCTAGATTTTATTTGCACTGTTTCTGAGATCCCTTTCACCTGCGAAACCTTTCTGAGATAAGCAATTCTCAGGCAACCAGGCAACATCCACCTGTGGGCTGTTCACACTCCCAACAGGAGCACTAAAATTGTTAATTGTTTTAAGCTTCAAAGTAGTTATTCATGGAAAGTCAATAACAACTTTGCTGGCCTTATTTAACACTTGTTTTATGGTCACTACGTGTTGTGTTTTGTGTTGTGGTTTTTTTTGTTTTTTTTAAACTTCCAATATACGTAATGAACCCATTATCCAGCTGTAGCAATTATTAACCCAAAGCCAAACACTTCCACATCCTCATTCATCTCTCCTTTCACATTATTTCGAAGCACATGTAGATATCACATATACTCGTCCATAAATGTTTCAGTCTATGGTTGTGCAATTTTAACTTGGAGTTACATCAAGGGTGTGGATAAAGCAGAACGCCATACTACGTTCTGTGTATAGGTGCTTTACTTGTTTTAACTTGGCCCAATTTGCACACATACCTATTTAAAGCCAGGGTGGTTAATCATAAAACAGACATCACACACACCCCATCACCAGTGCAGGTGTGTAGACAGAAAGCAAGTGACATGTAGGCCGTTCATTTCGGAGGCTCTCATCACTTCTTTAGAGACTGCTCTTTTTTACCCGGATGGAGACAGCACCATGGACTACAAACCGTGTCTTTGTTTTATAGCCGATGCCACGAGGCAAAGTAAGGCCGTGGTCAAGATGTCTACAACATTCTGGTGAGTTTTGATCCTATTCAATTATGTTGGGAACCAGCAGAGTTGAGGCAAGCAACTCAGTGTTAAGGAAATAGAATTAAGTTCCTTCTAGCAGAGGTTGTGTGGTGCCCTGAGGGCTTGGCCAGAAGATAAGATTAACCTGGGGTTTAGCATCTCCTGTCTTCCTGTCTCTTCCCCTTCCTGATCCTCCCCCCTAGATAGCCCAGCCTTGGAATGTCACACCGCCTCTGGCAATTAGTCAATCCTGTGTTGCCAAACCAAAGACCCCCCTGCATGGGCGGCCCTGCCCCCCTTTGTCTCTGCTGTATAAATACAGCCATTTCAGAGAATAAAACTGAGGCTTGATCAGAACCTTGTCTTGCCTCCATTCTTTCCGCGTTCCTTGTTTGTTCATTCTCTTAGGTGGTTCCTGCGTGCCCCCCGTTGTTGTCCCGCGGGTCGGGACACAATTACATGCACCTGAACAGGCTTTGTTTACTTGCAGCCTGTATAACTCAGGCACTTGAAGCCACGTGTTCTGACCATAGTTTCAAGCTTACAACTACAGCTGTTGGCTATCCTGGTACTGGGAGGGCCCTGCCTTCCACGCTGGGACTTCCACGTGGCCATGAGAGGACGGTGCCCTCTCATCAGTCTGAGGCTTGAACCTGTCCAAACTCTGTAGCAGCCGCCCCACAGGTGTCCTTCCATATTCTCTCTGTTTCTGTCTCAATTGGAGGTGAATGGTGGGACAGTCTTGTCCATGTACAGGTCCCCAGAAGCCTCCTTGTCGCTTTGAGTCATGCCTCGCCCCGCCTCCACGGGGGTGACCGCTGCCTGCCGGGCTCTCACTGCGGACGCCATCTGTCGGCTCTAGAACGTTCTGGGCAACCGCTTCCCCCTCGTTCGTGGCTTCCCTTTCAGAGGTTCCGTCACCCGCGGTCCCCAGGCCTAAAAAACGGGCCAAGGTGGTCCCGAGGCCTAAAAACGGGCCCAGGAAAGTAGAAAAAAAACCACCGAAGAGTCCTAAGAGTGACATCGGAGTCTCAAGGTGACATCTCGCGATATCAAGAACATGGGAGCTTCAAGGTGACATCTCGCGATGTATCGCTGGGGACTCGAGTTCGCTGGGGGGGGGGGGGGGGGGGGTCCTCATGCAGCAGCCATCTTGGTTGTCAGGTTGGAAGTCTCAGTCTCGCAGGGCTGGCGCCCGGTGATCGTGACACCACTTCCCCTCGGCCCCAAAGCACGAGGGACCCAATGGCGGCGATTCGGACCGGAAAGGCCAGAGAAATGCCCTAAAGTGCTTCCTGTAGGTGCAAAGGTGAAAGGTCTCCTATGGCCTCGCTTCCCCTAGCATCGTCCCCAGAAGGGTGAGGACAACACAGGGAGAAGTTTTTAAAGAGAGAGACCGCATTCACATAACATATATATATTTGATTTTTTACAGAGAGGGACAGAGAGTTAGAAACATCAATGAGAGAGAGACATCGACCAGCTGCCTCCTGCTCATCTCCCACTGGGGACACATAACATACCTTTATCACAGCATGTCTTTTCATCGTGCTATTTTATTATTAGGTATTGAGGCGAATCTCTTCCTGGGTGTAATGTATGCATTCAGCTCTATCACAGGTGTGCACGCACAGGCGAGGCGGTATGTGCAGGGCTGGGTGCCCTGCAGCCCAGAGGGGCTTCCTGCCAGTGGAACCCAGCAGCACACACGTGAGGGTCTCTGTGTCAGTGCAGCACTGTTAGGACGGCTGCGGGACTCGTCCCCACCAAGGCCTCGTGTGCATCCGTAGTTGCTTCCTTTTTGCAGCTGCATTCTACTTTCCTGCACACATCTGTCCCAGTTTGTTATCGAGTTTCCTGTGGATAGGCCTTGGGTTGTGTAGTGTCTGGCACTTCTGGATAAAGCTTTAATGAATATTTAGGTACACGTGTTTTTTGAGGGTCTGTATTTTTTAAAAATATATTATTATTATTATTATTATTATTATTATTTTTTTTTTTTTTTTTACAGAGAGGAAGGGAGAGGGATAAAGTGTTAGAAACATCAATGAGAGAGAAACATCAATCAGCTGCCTCCTGCACACACCCCTCTCACCCCCCGCCCCCACTGGGGATGTACCTGCAACCAAGGTACATGCCCTTGACCGGAATAGAACCTGGGCCCCGTGAGTCTGCAGGCCCACGTTCTATCTATTGAGCCAAACTGGTTACGGCAGGGTCTGTATTTTTATTGTTGTTGTTAATCTTCACCAGATATTTTTCCATTGATTTTTAGGGAGAGCAGAAGAGAGAGGGAAAGACAGAGAGAAACATCAATGTGACAGAGACACATAGATTGATTGCCTCCTGCATGTGAACAAACTAGGGCCCAACCAGGGAGGAGCCTGCAACCAAGGTACATGCCCTTGACCAGAATCGAACCCAGGACCCTTCCGTCCTCAGTCCAATGCTCTATCTGCCATGCTAAATGGTTAGCGAGAGGGTCTGTATTTTTACCTCTTGTGTAAATACACCTGATTTATTTTTCTTTTTCGAATCCACATTTTCTGTTCTCTTTGTTAAGTACTTGATAGGTTATCAATTTTATGTATCTATTTTTTAAAAATCAGCTTTGGTTTAATTGATTTTCTGTTTTGGGATGCTTTTCTTCTTTCTGACTTTATAGTCCTTCTTTTTGCTTATTTGAGGTTTAATTTACTCTTTTCTTACAGTGTTATTTAGATGATTGACTTAGACACTTCTTTTTTAAATATTAGAATTTAATATTTTTATCTCTAAGCACTGCTTTAGTTGCATCTCACATATTTTGATATACCACTTTTCATTTATATTCAGTTAAATTTTTCCTAATTTTACTATGAACATCTTTTTTTGATTCATAATACTTAGAAGTGTGATTTTAATGTTCCTATATAATGTTCCTATATATTGAGGTTTATTTTATGGTCCAGAATATGATTTATCCTAAAAAATAATCTGTGTTCACTTGAAAGTACTTAATTTTCTTCTGTTTCGGACTAAACAGTTCGATAAATTGCATTTAGGGCCAATTGGTTGACAATATTTGTAGAGTCTTCTTGTATCCTGGTTTTCTGTCTACTTTTATCCATTATTGAGACAGGAATGTTGCTATCTCCATCTATTGTATGATAGTTGCATTCATTATCTATTGCTGCATAGCAAATTGCTTCCAAGGTTAGTGGCTTAAAATGATGACACCTGTTTATTAACCCTAAGTTTCTGTTTGCCAAGATTTTCTCTAAAGCTTTGGTTTTCATCAGTGTGACTGTGTGCACTCTTGAGTTTATGGTTGTGATATAAGAAGTAATGGTTCTCAGGCTGAAGTCTACCAACAGTAAGTTAGATGCTCTAGTCAAGTTTGTTTTCTGCAGAGAATGTCCATTCAGCCAGTGCCAAATGAGTTACAAAGTCAGTTATGCTATGAGTTATACATTTGCTGTATAGGTGCATTGTTGTGCCCTATTGTTTAGCTTAGAACTATAATTATAGAAGTAATGATTACTATGACCACCAAAAGCTAGTTAAAAGAATGTCCACAATAGCTTTTTCATAATGGACAAAAATTCAAAACAATCCAAAAATTCATTAATAGGAAAATAAATAAACAAGTAATGCTGTAGTTATACAATGGGCTACTCAGCAATATGAAAGAACTAGAGGCTTGTTGCACGAAGATATTCATGCAATAGGCCTTCCTTCCCTTGGCTTCTAGCACCAGTTTTCTCCTGGCACCTGGGACCCAGGCCTTTGCTCTGGCAGGAGTCTGCTACCTTTGCTGCAGGCTCCAGCCAGAGTCTTCCACCTTCATCTTTGCTGCTTCACTGAAGACTTTGACTGGAGTCTGCCATCTTTGTCTTTGTTGCAGACTCCGGACAGGGTCTGCCATCTTCATCTTCACTACAGACTCCGGAGTCTGCAAGTCTTTGTCTTCGCTTGACCAGAGTGCCACTCCTGTAGATCCCTTCACTCCTGGCCCTCCTTCTCATAGCAGGTGTCCTGTCCCACCTTGCCACTCTGCCTGGAGCAGCTGGGCGGCTGCCATATTTGACCTTCTAATTTGCATATTCCCTTCCAATTGTCTGGTGGGCGTATGAAGTGATGGCCAATTTGCATGTTTCTTTTTTATTAGTGTAGATAGATAAACTGATCACTTCCTGTTTCAGATCTAACATGTAAAGAGCTTCAAAGTCACCACTTGTGTTAACTTTGAAAAAAATTGAACAAATTGAAAACCAATGACTTCTCTTGGATCCCATTAGAGAGCTGATATATCAGGGCAAACTGTCACCCTGAAATCTTAAGAGACAGGCAAAAAACAGAGAATCACAGCCAAGATATACTTATATGCAACAGAAGCCATTGGAGCCATAACTTGGAAGGAAGATATAAATATTAAGTTTGAACAATTGTTAGAGGCTGAATGTAGATTAGTGTGAGGGAGAAATTCTTGGGGGCTGAATTTTGGGAGGACCCCATAGTTTGAGAGGTAATACTTCTAGGAAGTCCTCCAGATTGTCAAGCTGCCGATCCAACAAAGAACCGCTTATAGAGTTGCGCTTGTGAAGGTCACAGCCCAGAGACAGATGCCCTCAAATTTAAAAATGGACCAATTCCTTGGAAGACACAGACTACCAAGCCTCACACAAGGAAAATTTGATCATCTGAATAGACCTATATTTATTAAAGAAATTAAATCAATAATTAATAAGTCAACATAAAAAGAAAGCACCAAATTCAGATGACTTCACTAGTGAATTCTACATTTAAAGTGGAAATGAGACCCAATCAAATTCTGGCTGCATCGAAGCAATGGTTACTGAAGTCAGAGTTTCATTTTTTGCTCTAAGCTACCTATAAGAAGAGCTCCTCCTAGGTGCTTACCCTCCTCCTGCAAACTGGCTGGTTTGCATTTTAGCCCACATCTTGAACGTTCTCTCTAGATCCCTTCACCATAGCCTCCACCTTTCTTCAGAGAACCTTTGGGCTCAAACTTCTTCTCTTTGTTTAAAATAAAATTAGTTCCTTTGGGAAGAGTTTAAGAGCAAATGTGTTCTAGGCTCTCTACCTCAAATTTAATAACTTAGAAGAAATGGACCAATTCATTGGAAGACCCAAACTACCAAAACTCTCTCAAGGGAAATCCCCCCCCCCACCTCTCCCTCCAGACAGAGTCTAATTGGCAAGCTTCCTAGTGACTGACAGCCACTCTAAAAGCTGAGCACTCTGGGTGGGGCCAGCAGCCCGAGGACCTCTCCATTAGCCTCTTCTGATATAGAACCTCTGCTTCACAAGGAGGGAAAGGGCAATTGTTGCTCCAGTATTCCCAGCATTACCAGTACTTCAAGCACGCTACAGTCAAGAAAAAACCTCTGTTCCACTGGTGGGGGCTAGGTATAAGTAGGGAGCCCCACCACAACTATACTCAACAGGGACTTAGCCTCAGTATCCCTGAGTCTTCTGGGAGGTGGTGTTGGAGGGGGGTTTGTGTGCACACATTATGTAGAAACTCATTTTTGGACCTTCCTCTAGGGACCTTCTCTTAAAATCAATGGTAATCAGAATTTTGACTATATGTATTCAGAGCTGAATACACATATACTCAAATAACTATCTCTGTTGCTATCTAATTTGTGTTATTCTACTGTATGTATTTTTTAACTAGAAAAGAACTAAGTTAGAAAGATTAGGTTTCTATCATCATGTCTAAGGGAGAATCTCGAGGAGAGCAGAGGATATAAGCAGGCAGAGTGCTTTTAATTAATGATTAGGGCTATAAAATATTAGATTAAGAGATTAGCATGTCCCATGTCTTTCTCATTATATTGTCAGAACAAAATACATAGTGTTAAATGTAGTTTTAATATGCCATTACTTAGATGAAGTCAGCATTCAGGCTGTTCCTGCAGTGTTTACTATAGCAGATTTTATGTTGTTAACCTTAACACTTATAAAATGCTGGCACAACCCTAGCCGGTTTGAATCAGTGGATAGAGCGTCAGCCTGCAGACTGAAGGGTCCCATGTTCAATTTCGGTCAAAGGCGCATGCCCAGTTGCAGGCTCAATCCCCAGTAGGGGGTGTGTAGGAAGCAGCCGATCAATGAGTCTCTCTCATCATCGATGTTTCTATTTTTAAATCTCCCTTCCTCTCTGAAATCAATAAAAATAAATAAAATGCTGGCACAGACATGATGGTTTTTAATTTCTTATGACAATCCTGGACAGTAGATAACATTGAGGGTCCACCCAACTGAGAAGGAGAGCCTAGTTCAAATCCCCACCCCCTTTCAGGTGCTTGCTTCACTTGATAATCTCCCAGCGTCTACTGTTAACAAACGTACACCTGCATTTTAATAGAACTTCTTTACTCTGCTGCTGGATTATCTCTAGAGTGACTGCATTTGGAGGTTAAAACTTGTGGGTCTGTTAAGACAATCAGATGCCAAGTTGTTGTCTTTTTAAAATGTAACTTTTTTGGTGAAAGTATTACATATGCACCCCCACCCCTTGTCCCTCATTGACACCCCCCATCCCACACCCGACATTCCTAGGCCTTCTCCACACTATTGTCTGTGTCCATGGGCATGGGTTATTCATACATGCATATACATTCCCCAGTTACTCTCTCCCAATCCCCCAACCCCTGCCTTCCCTTTGAGATTCTAGTCTGTTGCATGCTTCCATGTCTCTGGATCCATTTTGTTCATCAGTTTATTTTGTTCTTTAGATTCCACCTGTTAGTGAGATCATGTGATACTTGTCTTTCTCTGACTGGTTAATTTTGCTCAGCATAGTACTCTTTAGGTCCCTCCATACTGTCTTAGAGAGTAAGAGATGCCATAGTTTTTAACTCCTGTTTAAAGATACACTGAGTCATATCCTGTATACTAGAAGTCTAATATGCAAATTGTCCCCTCAGGAGTTTGACCACTTGCTATGACATGCACTGACCAACGAAGGTGGCATGGAACATAGTGGGCATCGGTGAAGTGGTGCTGGCAGCCGGTGGCAGTGGAGGCACTGCCAGCTGCGATGGCCCTGACGAGAGTGGAACCTCGGCAGGATAGTGAAACAGGTGAGTGGGTGGCGCCAGGACAAGGTGGATGTGAGCAGGGGCCCCAGCGGCAGGGAGTGGGGCCCACTGTGCACAAATTCATGCACCAGGCCTCTAATTTCAAAGTATAAGAATTTACTTGAGCAAACATCAGTTAGAATGGGGCTGCACCAAACTGGCAGGGATTGGTGAGGTTTTTACAATGAAAAGCAGAAACAAAGTAAGAAAGTTACTGATTATCTAACGTTGAAAGTCTAGATCAGTGGTTCTCAACCTTTCTAATGCCTCGACCCTTTAATACAGTTCCTCATGTTGTAGAGACCCCCAACCATAAAATTATTTTCGGTGCTACTTCATAACTGTAATTTTGCTGCTATTATGAGTCACAATGTAAATAACTGTGTTTTCTGATGGTCTTAGGTGACCCTGCTAGTGGTTCTCAACCTGTGGGTCATTACCCACAGGTTGAGAACCGCTGCTGTAAGTGGTTAACTGTGTTAACCTCTGCTGTAGAGTGGCTTATTGTATTAATTTTTAATCACACAAGTGCCTCACAATTTTTTCTGTGAGAATTCAAGCACGACAGATAAATATGAAGCTCCTTTGACTGCCTTTTCTCACCCTTCATCCTGTCCCTTAGTAGAAATAATTATTGTTGTCAGTTTAGATATATTACTTTCAGAGTTTTTATTATTTATTTATATACATGTAAATATATTATAGCTGTTAGTAGATATAAATAGACCTCCATGGAAAACATATGATTTTTATTGATATTTTATTTACTGAACATTATGTGGCAATGAATACTAATGGTTGTTTCCATTTATCTGCTATAACCCACAGTACAAGTAATAGTGAAATAAATATATTTGTGTCAGCTTCTTTATGCAAATATAGAAGAAGTGATATTGCTGACTTATAGCAAATAGACATTTTTCATGTTTACTGCGCACTAATATGTCTGGCAATCTTATGAGTGTGGGTTAAGGGTTGTTATTTCCCTATTTTCCAGAAACTGAGGTATAGGGAAGTTAAGTATCTATAATAATAAAAGCTAATTATATTGGATCTCTTTCTGGACAACCTTCAGGATGAAGCTGGGCAGAGAGGGAAGCCCGGGTCCCAGGTGTCTGCAGGTGGCCAGAGGGAAGCCGGGTGTCAGAGGGAAGCTGGTGCCAGCAGCTGAGGGAAGGAAGGCTTACTTTTGCATGAATTTCAGGCATCAGGCCTCTAGTTTTTAATAAGAAGAGGGAAATCAAAGTATGAGAGATTAAGTAATTCAATGAATATGATAGGAGATTAAGGGCCAGAACAGGGATCTGAACCCAGAATGTGTCTGACCTCTTAACCTGTCTCTGGAATGGATATTATCAAAATGAACAAGTAACTAAATAAATTTGTACTCTCCCTAGTAGTCTGTGTGAGTTCCTATTATTCTTCACCTTCACCAGTGCATGTACTTGATATTACAAAATGTTTAAGCACTTTCTGATTTGAATGGCAAAAAACAGTATCTTGTTATTTCAATGTGCATTTCCCAGATTTCTGGCAATGTTGAGTATCTTAATAGTTTATCAGATATTTGTATTTTCTTTTTAGGAATTTCTGGTAAATATCTTCAAACTGAAGAATTAGATGTAAAACTGAAATGAAGCCATACTGTGGTGCACGCTCTCTCTCTCTCTTTTTCTCTCTTTCTGATCTCCCCATACACACACACACACACACACACACACACACACACACACACTGTTAGTATGCTTCTCGATGTTTAAACATAAATATATATAATTTTATAAAACTACTAGAGGCCTGATGCACAAAATTCATGCAAGAGTAGGCCTTCCTTCCCCCAGCTGCTAGCACTGGCTTCCCTCTAACACACAGGACCCTGGCTTCCCTCTAGCCACTGGCACCCAGGACCCAGGCTTCCCTACCCTGGCTTCCTCTGGAAGGTCATCCAGTCTAATTAGCATATTATTATAGATATTGTTAGTGTGTACACCCACATAATACAAACACGATTTACAGACTTACACTGTGTGTGGCCTTATGTTAATGAGCAATACATTCTACACTGATTATTATCGGCTAGTCATTGTCTGTGTCTCCATGCCTTGCCCTGGGTGAGTGACCCCCATAGACTGTATCACGTGGCTTTTTTGCCCTTTGGCTTCTGATTCAATGGTCAGCACTATAGGAAGTCAGAGGGAAGCAGGAGAAGCAGGCTGAGTATGTATCTCTTCTCTCCACTGCTATCTCCCTGTGGCTATAGTAGGAGTTGCCTACACCAAGGCCACAGCTTTCTATTGGGGGGACCACTTGTAGGGCTCCAGCACTCACAGAGTTCAGGGAGGACAGGTTTCTCCCTTTGCCCTTTGTCACAGCTTCCACTCCTGGGCATTTCCTGTCGCTTGTTGTACTCTGTGACTATAGCCACTCTTCTGTAAGTAGTTCTTTCATAAAAATCTCCTCAGGTGATTTTGAGTCTATCTTCTGTTTCTTGCCAGGACACTGTTAGGCACAACTCCTAGATAGAGTACTAATGACATCCTAAGCTAAGTACTAGTAAGAGGAGCTGGGAGAATCTCTTTCCTGCTGGCTTCGGGTAACTCTCCAGTAGGGGGTGTGCAGGAAGCAGCTGATCAATGATTCTCTCTCATCATTGATGTATCTTTCTCCCTCTCTCTTCTTCTCCCTTTTTCTAAGAAATCAATAAAAATATATTTAAAAATAATTTCTTTCCTGATTTTCCTCCAAATCCTCTTCTTTAGGACATCAAATTCTGCATAATCTACTTATTTACTACACATTGATATCTAGTGCAGTTGGCACTTTTCTCCTGAACCGAAATAGGTCTCAGGTTTCCTAGAGCATTTTACAATTTTGCCTTAGAACATTATACATAAATTCTATATGAGTACATATTTCCTATAGATGTGTGTTGTGGGTTGTATTCTAAAAATGCACACTATATAAAAATTTCAGAACACCATTTGCAGCACAACCACCAATAATGTGATTACCTAAAACAGTTGGATTATTTTTGTTTCTAGTTCTTCCTGTCTTAAATTATAAATGATTCAAATTATTATGCTTTGAAGTTGCTCAGAATTGTGCCTCTCTACTTAATTATGCCACAAGCAATATTCTCAGTTAGGTTTACTTGCTTCATTTCATATTAAAAGCTTCTTGAATTTCTTTGTTAAAATTTAACTTCATAATCATGCAAAAATATTTACACTATTCCAGATTGGATCACCAATCCTTGTGTTGATATTTCTTCAGTGATTTTTGTTATCTGAAGCTTACTCACTGGTAGAATTCTTAGGAAGGGTCCTTATTTCTTAAATTCCTGGGTATCCATAAAAACATATGGCTTTTATAATAAAAAAGGTGATTATATGACATTTTATCCTAATACCTTGAGTACTGAACACTACCCCTTATAGAACAGAAACCTGAAAATGTATACACATAGCACATACCTGAGGCATCTAACAAGGCTCCATTTTTTAACCATGGATCTTCCTGATACTTAACAGTCTTTCTAATTCTCACACCTTTCTTCTTATGTTTGCATTAAACATCAATATAAATGTCCTTAATTCTGCACTTACCTTTGAAATTTTAAAAGGTTAAAATCTAGTAAATTTTTACATAGAATTTATTCTCTTTAAAGTATATTTAAAAGGTCATATTTTAATTTATACAAATAATATAAGTTATGCATAATTAGAAATATACAATCAAATTCTATATAAGTACCTATTTCCAAAAATGTGTGTTGTGGGTTGCTCATGGGTAAAGAAGTAAAGAAGAAAAACTCAATTTGGGGTATAATGTATTTAAATAAAAATATTTTATAGGCAATTGTAAATACATACATGCACTCATTTCTAGTATATAATTTAGCTGTACATCTTTAATGGTATATTACCTAAAGATAACACACATTCGCAAATATATCTATAGTAGTTTTCTCATAGTCTAAATCATAAAAATGGCCACAGGTTCCATAGAGACCAGTATTTTCTTTAACATATTTTTATTGATTTCAGAGAGGAAGGGAGAGAAAGAAAGAGATAGAAACATCAATGATGAGAGAGAATCAATGATTGGATGCCTTCTGCGAGCCCTACTGGGGATTGAGCCTACAACCCAGGTATGTGCCCTTCACTGGAATTGAACCCGGGACCCTTGAGTCCACAGGTCGACACTTTATCCACTGAGTCAAACTGGATAGGGCGAGACCAGTATTTTTCATATGTTCCAGTCAAGACACTTGTTAATAAATAGAATCAAATTAAAATGTGCTTTCACATATCTATTTCCTTTGAAATGTTCTTAGTTATTTGCAAATGCCTCTAAAATATTTCACTTAATTATACCCAAAATTGAGTCCAACTTTGTCTTTCACTACTTCCTTCAATCATCAGCCACCCACCCACATGCCAAAATGGCACCAAAAACAATTTCCCTTCATATCTCTCATTTCTTTAGTATCATCTGTGATTCATCCCTCTCCTCTTATATTTTCCACATTCCATCTGTCATATCTCCCTTGGGAAGCTTTCTTGGATTCACTCCCTAAACTCTAGGCCCACTGCACACTCTCTAGTATGCAGCAGCATTTTTAGCACCAAAGGCATGCTGTATTTATGGTTAAAATGGGTTTTGAAACCACAGAGGCCTTGGTTCAAATTATGGCTTTGCCACTTATTATTTGGGTGCTTTTATTAATAGATTAGTCTCTCCACTATTAGTTTCATCATCAGCAAATCTAAACAACATCAATTCCTTACAGGCTGCAATGAGTACCAAAGAAATGAAAATCCTGGGATAGAGTAGATATATGTTAACATGGAACTATTTATTTCTGGGCTCTTATCAGGTCTTACCTGATACCAAATAATCTGTTTTTGCTTTTTTTTAAAAAAAAAAATTAAATTATTGGGGTGACATTAACAAGATTATATAGGTTTCAAATGTACAATTCTATGATATATTATCTATATACTAGAGGCCCAGTGCATGAATTCATGCAGAGGTGGGGTCCAATAGGCCCAGCTCCAATTGGGGTGAATTGGTGACAGGCCTGTCAGGAGGAGGAGACAGCGGGAGATTGGCTGCCTGGCCTACCCTGATTGGGGCTTGATCAGGGCCAAGCCAGCTGGGTGAAGGTGCTGTGGACAGTGGGCCAGCTGGCCCTGCCCCAGAATAGGATGCGGGGAAGATCAGAGGCCAGCAGCCTGGGGGAGGGGCCATGAGTGCTTGGCCAGCTGGCCATGCTCCTGATCAGAGTGGTGGGGCCTAAGAGGGTGGAGTTGACTGGGAGGAGGTTCGTAGGCACTTAGCTGGCTGGCCTGGTCCCTGATCAGGGTGGGGGCTAAATCTGGGGTGGGGCTAGTGGGGAGAGGGGCTGCAGGAGGTTGGCCAGCAGCCCCGCCCCCTATTGAGGTTGGGAGTGATCAGGGGTGGGGTTGGCCAGGGGAAGGGTCTGCAGGCCAATCAGGGTAGTGGGGGTCCATTGAGGGCATGGCCTGCTGGGGGAGGGGCTTCAGGAAGTTGTCTGGTCAGCCCTGCCCATTATTGTGGTGGGAGGTACGATTTGGGATGGGCCAGCCAGGGGGAGGGTCTGTGGGCCTATTATGGTGGGGTGGGCTGATCAGGGATGGAGCTGTCCAGGAGGAAGGGGGAGGCATTTGAATGGTGGCCCTGCTCTTTTTTTTTTTTTTAATATATTTTATTGATTTTTTTACAGAGAGGAAGAGAGAAGGATAGAGAGTTAGAAACATCAATGAGAGAGAAACATTGATCAGCTGCCTCTTGCACACCCTCTACTGAGGATGTGCCCACAACTAAGGTACATGCCCTTGACCGGGATTGAACCTGGGACCTTTCAGTCTGCAGGCCGACGCTCAATCCACTGAGCCAAACCGGTTTCGGCGGTGGCCCTGCTCTTGATTAGGGTGGGAGAGTGATCAGGGGCAGATCGGCCGTGGGGAGGGGCCTGGAAGTTGGACAGCCAGACCCACTCCCTGATTGGAAGGTTCTCTGTCCTCAGTGGGCATCATAGTGACTGGTCATTATGGTCGTTATGGCCATTATGGTTGCTGGCTTTTTAAATATATAGATTGCATTGCATGCCCACCACCCAAAGTCAAATCATCTTCTTACTATTCATTTAACTCCTTTTACCCTCTACTACCCCTCACCCCCTTCCCTCTGGTAACAACAATACTGTTGTCTGGGTCTATGAGTTTTGTTTGTTTTTCTTGTTTTTTCATTTGTTGCTTTTAGATCTTGAGAATATCATGTGAAATTAAATGAGTCAGACAGAAAAATTAAGAACTCATATGTAAGATATAAAACTGAAGGCTTTCTTTCCTTTTTTAACAACTCTTTCCCCTTAACCAGCAGACATGACCTGTCTCTAAGAACTCTGTTTATCCATTTTCACTTTAACCTGGATGAACATAAAGAAATTCAGCCACCAAATAGTCTGATCCTCACCATCTCCTCTCTCCTTTGATTATGTGCACTGACTCTGAACTGACCTATGATACCTTTCATAGATTTTCACATTGTTGCTCATTACATTGAGTGGATCTTGGTTTTACTCTCTGTCCTCATGTCCCTCAATTAATAATTTAATATTAATAATTTAATATTGCTTACCTGCATGCTCAGGTTTCTAAACCTCATTTGATCCTGGATTCCTCACTAATTCATTTGTTTCCTGTGGAATTGCCTTGCTGCTAACTGCCCCATGGAACTTGTGCTTGCCTTATCAAGGACCCCCGCTGAAGTTGCTGCTGGGTTTATCTGGTCAGTGTCTAGTCCCTCCAAATGTGTGGTTCTGCTTCAAAACTATGACTGCCTTTTTCTTCCTTTTGCCCTAGTTAATTGACTAGAAGATGTGCCATGGTATGTGACATTATTACTTTGTCCTTGGAGTCTGAAACATTTAAGCCACTCTCCTTGCACCCAGATATCATTTTCTCTGCTCAAAGTATCCAGTCAACTAACGTTAGACTAATCTTGCAAACACACAGCTCTTGTTTTGCTACTCCCTACTCACTGACCAACCAGGCTTCCTTGTTAGATTATTCCAGTGCTCCAAAGCCTGCCTTTGAAGTTCCTCTTAACTTGACCTTCTTCAGAGAAATTATCTTACTCCCACAGACATCCTTCACTACCTCAGGTCCCCACTCACCCTTCACCAGTCATATTCCGTCTTATCTTTCTGCTATTGCTCATGCTGTCCACTCAGAGGAAGCATCTTCCATTCTTCCCTCTGACAATTAGATACCATCTGTGCTTGGGTCCCAGTCCAGTTCCATCTTTCTCAGAAGCCTTCTCTAACATTGTCCCTTTCCAATCCCCTCTTTTCTTCTCTACTCACAGTTTTTACTCAGTACCACTTAACTTAAAATATATGAGACAAAGTTTAGTTAATGAAATTCACAGAGAGAGCCAAATCAGAAACCCAGAAGTCATTCTGGAACCTTCTGCAACCCTTCCACATCACATTCTTATCAATTTCCCCTCAAATGTGTCCTTTCTATCCCCTTCCTTCCTTCCTTCCTTCCTTCCTTCCTTCCTTCCTTCCTTCCTTCCTTCCTTCCTTCCTTCCTTCCTTCCTTTCTTTCTTTCTTTCTTTCTTTCTTTCTTTCTTTCTTTCTTTCTTCTTTTTAAAACAACAGATGTGTCTTTTTTTTAAATACATATTTTATTGATTTTTTTTTACAGAGAGGGAGGGAGAGAGATAGAGAGCTAGAAACGTCAATGAGAGAGAAACATTGACCAGCTGCCTCTTGCACACCCCCGACAGGGAATGTGCCTGCAACCAATGTACATGCCCTTGACCGGAATTGAACCCGGGACCCTTCAGTCAGCAGACCGACTCTCTACTGCTGAACCAAACCGGTTTCGGCTATCCCATTCCTTTCTATATATTTGTTCTGTCCTTGTCAAAGTCCAACTCTCTTAGTTAGCTGAACTTTCCTCCTCACTGGACTCCTTCTTTCCAGTCTTGACCCATAAGCATCTATATTCCATATAGCAACCAAAGCAAGCTCTATAACTGGGGGACTCCCCCATTTAAACCTGTTTGCAATTTGCTGATGTTCCGAGAGCAAAATCCAAACTCATTCACATAGCTCAAAAGACCTGTGTATTATGGCCCCAGCCACTTTCCCAGGTTTATTGTTAACATTTCCCTGCATCATCCTACCCAACATCTTCTGTACTACATGCTCCAGGCATGCTGAACTGTTTGTAGTTTTTCCTGTGAGCATACTGTATCTCTTCTCAGGACCTTAGTGTCCCCTCCGCCAAGAAACACTGTTGGTTATAGCCCCCTTGGCCTGGATAGCACTCTTCTTCCCAGTCAAAACCTAGACATCACGTGGTTAGAGGATCCTTCTCTGAGTCACTAGTTCTGGGCTACCCTACTCTTCTTTGTTCTTCTGTACCAGAGATTATTGATTATTTTTCTCTTCCAACAACTTATCAGATTCTTGTGATTACTCCTTTGCTATCACCAGCTAGTGAATTCCCTAAGGATAATGATTGCCTATCTTACTCAGTATTATATTTCCAATGACTATCATAGTACCTGATACAAAATACTTATTGAAAAGAGAATGGAAGAAGGGAAAAAAGACTAAAGGGTGAAAGAAAGCAAAGAAGGAAGGAAGGAAAAAGGAGAGAATTAAGGAAGAAGGAAGATGGAGGGAGGGATTGCTTTTATATCTAATCTATGAACTCTTTAAAGCAGGAAGGATTTATGTCAAATAATTCATTTGAATAACTCAGTCTCAGTTAACTGATTGGCAAGACCACAGGCATACTTAGGTTCTTTGTAGAGTTTCTCACTGCTAGAAACTTCTCCCTTCGGATATCCACAAGCCTGGCTCCCTTACTCTATTCTACATTTTACTCAAATTTGACCCACTCTTAGACTTTCATTTCCACCCATTCCATTCCTATTTCCAGCTTGCTCTGTCACATTTTCCCTCTATTTCTTACACGCCATCAGCTGCTCCCAAGATGTTATATTGGTTTTATATTGCTGCATAACAATGCACCACAGAGTTGGCAATCTAAAACAATTCTCATTTATTAGCAAACATTCTGTAGGTCCTGAGGTCAGCATGGCATAGTTGAATGCTCTGCTGGTGTCTCACAGGATAAATAAGGGATTAGCAAGGCTGGTTTTTCACCTGCAGGCTTTGGGGAAAATCTGATTTGGGCTCATTCAGGTTGTTGGCAGCAATCAGTGCCTGGGGTTGTAGAAGTGAGTCCAGGTTTTCCTGCTGACTGTGATCAGGGGCTGCTCTCTGCACCTAGAGTAGGGGTGTCGAACTCAATCAGAGAAGGGGCCAAAATCTAAAATCCAGCCTAAATCGCGGGCCGAATGGTTTACTGAACAGTCATAAACTGTCATTGTGATGGAAACGCAGCGGAGTGCAGTGATGACAGCGTGGTGCGGGCCACATTGCAAGGCCTGGCGGGACGGATTTGGCCCGCGGGCCTTGTGTTTGACACATGTGACCTAGAGGATCCTTGCCATATGGTTTCCTTCATCAGGATCAGAGAATCTTCTGGGTGAATCCTACTGTACTTTGAATCTGACTTCCCTATTTCACCCTGCAGATACAGATAAGGGTTTATGTTATTACATCAAGACCATCCAGATAATCTCCATATCCTAAATTCAGCTGATTTGAGACCTTAATTATATCTATAAAATCTCTTGTCATATAAGGTAACATGATTACATAAAAGGTAACAATTTGCATCATATTCACAGGTTCCACCCCAACACAGGGCCAGGGGCATCACAAAAGGGTAAGGATCCCTGGGTGATACCTTCATTTTATTTTTTATTTTTAAAATATATTTTTAATGATTTCAGAGAAGAAGGGAGAGAGAGATAGAGGCATCCATGATGTGAGAGAATGATTGATTGGCTACCTCCTGCATGCCCTCTACAGGGGATTGAGTTTACCGCCTGGGCATGTGCACTGACCAGGAATCAGACCATAACTTCTGGGTTTGGAGGTTGATGCTCAACCATTGAGCCACACTGGCTGGGTTCTGTCTACCACAAATACATGTGATATCCTGATTGATTGATTGATTGATTGGTGTTGGTCTCCCTCCATTAGAATGAAAGGCTCATGAGCACTGGAATTTTTGTTTTGTTTTGTTCACTGCTGTATCCCATTTGTACTTAGAATAGTGTCTGGAGTGCCATAGACACTCAATAAATATATTTTTTGAATGAACGAATATCTCAGATACACAAATATGAAATCTTGCCATAAATTTTGGAATTATTTTGAGAAATGTTTGAGATGCAGAAACAAAGTTCTAATATCTAGTTGAATATTAGTCAAACTCATATATTTTTGTAGATTATCTTCATAGTCAATTTTTTATGTTAGGAGAGATAAACATGGTAGTGGTTTTCTATACATGTTTCCCTTTTGTTATCCTGAGCATAAAGCAGAGATATCCTAGACAACAGAGAGAGGATTCAGAATAGCTTTTATAGAATACCAGTGTTGTGTTTTCTTTGTTCTTTTTCTAGACCCTGAAGAGCCAGAAGCTGCCTCTCCCTCTCTCTCTTCCTCTCTTCTCTCTTCCTCTCTTCCTCTCTCCCTCTCTCTCTCTCTCTCTCTCTCTCTCTCTCTCTCTCTCTCTCTCTCTCTCTCTCTCTCTCTCTCCCCCTTCCCCCCATCTCTCTGCCTCCTTCCTCCCTTTCATTCCCTCTCTCCCCCCCTTCTCCCTTTGTTCTCCTCTCTCCCTCTCCACATACTACCAGCACACTAGTAAGAATTGATTTAGCATGGCTTTAAGTCAGCTCAGTCTTCAAGCATTGAACTCCTGTTGGCCTAATGAAGGAATTAGTTATGCTTGTAAGATGAGAAATCGGGTTTATATATAGCATTCTAAAATAAAAAGTGAAGCTATAGCATAAGGTCATATTAAAGTGAAATAAATATATTGAGGTGCATTGTTCTGGTAAAACAATACCTTCTACAAAAGAAAATAAATATATTAAGAAACAGGTACCTTAATATGAAGCAGTTGCATACCATTAGAGAAAAAAAGGTTTTTAAGAATGTAAATCAATTTCTTCTTTCTCATATGCTTGAATTTTTTCTATTCTCAATTATTTTAAAACTGTTATTTTGGATAGCATAACAATGGAGTGATTTCTAAAAAGTGGACCATGTTCAATCAGTAGTCCTATGCATGTTATATTATTGAAACAAGTTCTCACTTTCTCACTATAGAGAATTAATGGCTAGGCTGCAACATTTAAATTGATTTTGTTTTGATTCAACTGAGCACATAAAAAGCAGTAAGCAACTGCTTTAAAATCTGAGACCTGTTCTGCCATTTGAATGAAGCATAACTACCTTTGGGAGAGTTTGGGATGGCAATATTTACTATGTTTTTAAATTCACATAACTCTTTCATACAGCAGTTCTAAGAGATTTTCTTGTAATTTATGTACATGTGAACGAAAGTGTATAATAAGGCAAGAATATATATATTTCACCAGCGTTTCTAAAGGCAAAAAGTGAATACAATAAAAATTCCATATTAAAGTATTAGGTAGCTAAATTATGGAGAGGCAATACAATTTAGTATTCTAAAGTCTGTCAGTATAGTTGTATATACTGAAATAAAATGCATCCATATTTATTGATACAAAAAATGACTGTTTCTAAAGAAAACCATGTATAATTCCATCTTTATAAAATAAAAAGAATCTATCCACATAATTATTTTGCACAGAAACAAAATTTCTAAAGATATACACCAAATTTACTGCTGGGCACCATGGAGAAAAGATTTCTGCTGTTTTGTGTGTGTCTTTCTGTGTGTGTTTTCAGTAAGCAAGACTTCTGCTTCCAACCTCAAAGAATTGTTGGCTGTGGAAATTACCCTCCCAGAAACAAGAAAAAATTGAAGAAAAATTGAAGCACTGGATTTTAGACATTAGAAAAGGAAGAGCCGAGACTGTGATCCTTGAAAAAAAAAGGAAACATGTGAGGTTACCTCCAAAATTGCCCCAGCTTACTACCTGAGTACAGTTTCCAGGCTGCATTTTAATAAAAACAATCCTGACCCAGGTCAGTGGGCTGCTGAGCTCAGGAAGCAGAGGTGTTTAGGAAGGCAGAGGAGGTGATTTCTGAGCTGGAACATGACAGAAAATGGAGCTTTACGAGAGATAGATTAGAATATCTTTAGAGCAAAAACTGTAATCAAAGGCATATCAGAATCAAATTGCTGAGAATCAGTGATCAAAAGAAACAGAAACAGTTCTTAAAAATTATATTGATGTCAGAGAGGAAGAGAGAGAGAAACATCAATGATGATAGAGAATCGTTGATCAGCTGCCTCCTGCACCCCTCTCCCCCCACCACCCCCGCCACTGGGATTGAGCGTGCAATCCCAGGCATGTGCCCTCACCAAGAATTGAACCATGACCTCCTGGTTCATAGATTGATGCTCAACCATTGAGCCACACTGGCCGGGCAAAACTGAAATATTTTTTAAAGTATCCAAATGTAAATCATATTATATATTAGGTATATGTCAAACACTAGATCAGTTATTAAAAACACACAACAAAGAGGAATCCTAAGTGGATAGTGGGGAAAGATAATTAACCTCTTATGGCCCAGATCAAGTATGAGCATTAACTCTGCCTCGTTAAATTTCTTCTCAGAGGGAGAGGTTCACAGAAATTGTTAAACTGCTCTCTGAAAACAAGTGTCAGGATCTTCATGGCAGAAAGGGCAAACTGGGCACCCGTGGGACTTTGCCAGAGAGAAACTGCTGTGAGGAGTGCAGCTGGCCTCAGGATGTGCGGCAGTGCGCGCCAGAGCCCCTCTCTCCTTTGCTGCTCCAAGGAGACCATGAACATGGAGCCAGACTCTCAGGGAGACTCCTCGCAGAGTCAGGATTTGCACGGAGGCTACCCACTGGCCTTCCCGAGATTGTCTTCTTTATATTTTCACTAGAGGCCCAGTGCACAAAATTTGTTCATGGAGGGGGGTCCCCTCAGCACAGCCTGCAATCTCTCTAATCTGGGACCCCTTGAAGATTGGACCTAAACCGACAGTCCAATCTTCTCATAATACTGGATCACTGGCTCCTAACACCCATCTGCTTGCCTGATCACCCCTAACTGCCCCTCTCTGTTGGCCTAGCCGCCCCTAACTGCCTCCCACTGCTGGCTAGGTTTCCCCAACTGCCCTCTCCCTGCCAGCCTGTTCCCTCATTACTGCCCTCCCCTGCTGGCCTGGTCATCCCTTACTGCCCCCCTCTGCTGGCCTGGTTGTCCCTAACTGCCCCCGCTGCCGACCTAGTCACCCCCAACAGCCCCCCTCTGCCAGCCTGATTGCCCCTAACTGTCCCCCCACCAACCTAGTCACCCCTCACTATCCCTACTGCCAGCCAAATTGCCCCCAAATACCCCCTAACTAGCCTGGTCACTCCACACAGCCTGCTTGTTCAGTCATTTGGTCGTTCCTCACTAACCCCCCTGCAGGTCTGGTTGCAGGCAGCCATCTTATGAGGGCATAAGGGTTAATTTGCATATTACCTCTTTATTATATAGGATTGGTTTCCAAGAGTAAGGAAGAGGAAGACCCTCAACCCCGGAGCCATGCTGGCTGGGCCTGGCCAAGAGTTTCGCAGAGCTCTCCAGCCGGCTCCTGTTCTTTCCTTCCAATATGCCTCCCTCCTTTTCTCGGTCCACAGGAGTTTAAATAGCAGTTCAGTGTGAATGTTGTCTAGGTCTCTGTCTCATCTATCTTCCTCCTCCCCTAATAAACCCCTTGCACATGTAATTTTCTTTTTAAACCTGCTTTCAGGGAACCTGAAGTGACACAAAAACTTCTAAAAAAAAAAATGTGTGGTATGCCAGTGAAGCCACGCTTAGAGAAAAACTCTGCATTATACAGTTGGGTTATAAAAGAATAAAAATTTAAAATCAATGATCTAATTTTTTATGTTAAGAATCTATAGAAAAGGGCAAATTAAACCAGAAGTGTGCAGAAGAAAGACATGCTAAGGGACAGGGAAAATTAATGAAATGAAAAACATAGAAACAAAGAAAAACAATGAAACCAAAAGCTTTGGAAAGACAAATAAATTGATAAACTTCTAGTTAAACTAGTCAAGAAAATAAAAGAAAATATAATTACCAATGACGAATGAAAAAGGAAACATCACAGCAGATCCTATAAGCATTCAAAAGCTAATAAGATATTATATTTTGAGCAATTCATGCTGACAAAAGTCAACAAATTAGATGATTCTTGAAGTATACATACTACCGAAGCTCACTTGTGAAGAAATATTTAACCTCAATAAGTATATATCTATTAAAACATTTCATCAGTTATCTAAAACCTTCGCACAAAGAAACTCCAGGCTCAGTTGTTATTATAAATTTTACCAAACTTTTAGGAAAAAATAATACAAACTGACACAAACTCCCCCAGGTCATAGAATAAATAAGAATTCTTTTCAACTAATTCAATGAGGCTAGCATTGCCCTGATACTAAAACCAATGACATTATAAGAAAAGAAAACTCTAGATCAATATTTTTCATGAGGATAGATTGCAAAAATCCTTAACAGGAGTTTAGTTAATCCAAGGTAACAGTATAACAAGGATAATAGTTGTGACCAAGTGAGGTTTACCACAGGAATGCCAGAATGGTTTAACAGTTAAAAACCAGTCAATGTAATTCATTACATCAACATACCAGAAAACTAACTCAACAGATAGAGAAAAAAATATTTACAAAATGTAATATACGTTTGTGATGAAAACTCATAAAACTAGTAAGGGAATTTTCTCAACATGATCAAGGGCATCTATGAAAAACATATGTCAAACACCATTGATGGTAGACTGAGTATTTTCTTCTTAAAATCAGGAACACTGTGTAGCTATCTGTTCTTAACACTTCTATTCCAAATTGTATTGGAGATTCTAGCTAGTGTAATAAAGCAAGAAAGATACATAAATGGAAAATGAATTGGAAGGGAAAAAGTAAATGTATCTAATTTTTTCAGTAATGTTGCTATTTCTATAACAAAACAAACAAACAAACAAAAACAAACAAAAACAAACAATAAAATTTGGCCATGGTGGAAAAAAAACTACCTTAAATTTTTACACCTTCATCTAGCTTGTTGTTATTAATTGGGTTAAAACTAATTTTTTAAAAGACAAACTTCAGAACAAAGAGAACTGATTTTATTGAAGAAAATAATGCACATGTTTAAACCATATTCTTTTCAAATCAAATAGCATCAAATTATCAGTAGATACAAAACACATTATCATGCAAAATCTGTTATGAAAGTACTATAACTAATCCTTGAACAGAAGGTTAGTTCAGAACCTGGTTAGTAAAGCCTGGGAAAATTTGTGTATGGAATGAACAAGTGCTGCTTATTTCTTCCCTCAGATATATTTATATAATTTAAGCATTGGTTTTAGCAGATAACTAATTGTAAAATCTTTGGAAGATAGAATGTAACCACCATATTCTTTATACTTTACTTATTTTATAAAGAAGGAAAGAAAGTAAAAACATATTTAATAATAATAGCTATCAATATTTGGCTCATAACTCAGCTTTTAAACAAAGATTGTGTAAAAGTTCAGTGAAATGATCCTATATAATAAAAGCCTAATATGCAAATCGACTGAATTGTGGAATGACTCGTAGAATAAACGGTCACTATGACATACACTGACCACCAGGGGGCATACACTCAATGCAGGAGCTGCCCCCAGCCCACAGGCACCAGGCCAACCGAGGCCGGTGCCAGCAGGAACCCCCCAATTATCCCCACCTGCCATGGCGGGTGCCAACGGGGGTTCCCTGGTCGATTGCCTCACCAGTCACCCCACAGATCAGCCCTGAACATTGGCCAGGCCCAGTCGTGCATGATTTTCATGCACCAGGCCTCTAGTGGGTAAATATAGTTAATGACCAATCACAGTAGTGGTATCTGGCTTTTTAACTGGTATTTTCATATTGGCTTTGTATTAACTGTGGCTTATAAGTTCTGTTCTAAAAAGTTCCAGTGGAAATAACACAATTGTTATGATAATCTTGAAAGCAAAATTACATATTTTCAGTCCTGGACCTTACTATGAAGAGTGAAGAAAAATTGTGTCCTAACAATGTGATAAGGAAAATTCCTGTGAAAATACTTTATACCCTAAACACTGTAAAGAAATGCTGTCCCAATTCTTAACCTTATAACTAGTAAACAACATGCAGCTTTTACTACCACTGACTGCCCATGTTCTAAAGTGTATGGTAAGTGTATCTGTGTAGTGCTTCCTTATCAGTGTGGGAAAGTACGTGTAAAGAAAACCCTCTTTCTTTCACCATTTTAGTCCCGACAACCACTGTCTGGGTATCTTTCCAATACAACCAATAACACGCATCATCATGGATAATATTATGAAGCAGAAAAAAAACATACAAATAAGGATTATATAGTCTGCCACTTAGTTTGTGTCATTAATTTATTTTGTAATCATGGACATTTCAATTTTCAGGGACTCAGTAATCCTATCAGAAACAGAAATCTCTCATGGATTTCAGATTTTAAATATGTAAAAATTACTTAATCTATGTAAGTATATCACTAAGTGAGCCATTTAAACTTGATTGTCAAAATCTTCAGCCTCTATATCTTCAGTCATCAATTTGTTTCTTAATAAGAGGAAGTAGGGAATAATGGGAGGAACACAGTCCTCGGAATGAGACAGACTTACCTTTAAATCCTGGAACCATCACTTACTAGCTGTGAAACCTCAGGCAAGATACTCAACCTTTCTTAGTAAGCCTGGGAAATAAAATCAATTACTTCTTTTGGCATTTGGGGTATTAGAGTTAATATGTAATGGACGTGGTGCACAGTCTGTAGGCTCAATATAGGTGCACTTAATATTAGATGCATGATCTTCCCTCTGAGCTTCGGAAGAACATTTCGGAGCTGGGAACAGATTGATGATCTGTTCCATTGCTTTGTGTACTCAGAGCGTAAGGTGGATGTGGAGGTGACATCTGTGGGAATGTCACCTCTGCAGAGACCTGGATGACCTTGATAATATCTACAACCTCTCCATTTTCTCACCTGTAATAGTGGAAAATAGTACTATCTTTCAAGAGGGTTGAAAGGAATAAAAATATAGTCACTTAGTACTGTCCCTGGTACATAATATATAAGTGATAAAAGTGATCATTTTACCAAACTTGGTAAGGATAGAGCACATGATTTTTTTTTTTCATTTTTACCACTGCTTATTAAACTTGTTCAGTGAACCCATTCCTTTTCCTCCATGAGTCTCTGACAAGCCCAATAGATTTCCTCATCCTTTTCAGTCACAACAACAAATCTCATCTGAGCAATGTAAATATATCTTCAGTACAAAAAGCAAAATTTTAAAGCCACTCAATTCAAAGTTTCTCCATGTTCCCAGCTAAGGTTGGGAAGCCTGTAACCAAAGAAGGGACAAGGACTGACATTATGTCCCCCTTGTTTATTTTTCTTCTGCCTTCCCTCCTGGTTTCATTGCTGTCCCCTATTTAGGGGCCCTTGTTTCTGAGCCCTGGGGTAGAAAGCTTTGGGAAAAACCCCACTATATTGCACGTCTGTTTCTTTGGGGGACACACAGTTACTGACTCTCTGAGTGCACTTTTTGCGTTTTGTTTTGTTTTTTAAGAGTACTGTCCCTGGCATCTCTTGTTCACATAAATGTCTCTCTTGTGGCTGACCATTTCCCACATCGCCTTACCTGTTGATGTTCTGGCTTCTACCCCTCACATAATATTTCTGTTAGGATCTCTTTGTTCTCTTAAGGAGAATTCACTTAAAAATGAACTTAGGTTTCTATTTTCCCAAAGGTTAGTAAGCTTTAGCTTGGCCTAAGAAAAAGTTCATGCTTCATTGCCCCACTGTTTTTTAAAACACAGTGCAGCCCAGCTGGTATGGCTCAGTGGTTGAGCATTGATCTATGAACCAGGAGGTCACAATTCCAGGTCAAGGCACATGAGTGGTTGCGGGCTCAATCCCCAGTGTAGAGATTGCAGGAGACAGCCAATCAGTGATTCTCTTTCATCATTGATGTTTCTATCTCTCTCTCCCTCTCCCTTCCTCTCTGAAATCAATAAAAATTTATTTAAAGTAAATAAATAAAACACAGTTCTTTCCCAGTACTGCCCTGCTTCAGGCCAGAATTCCTTGGGACACTCCTCAGACTATGGGAGTGATCCTCTTGAAGCCTGTGGCCTTAATGTGCATCCTCCCCTGCAGGGGGTGGTGGGATGGAAGATACATTCAGCCTACAAACAACTACCCCAAACTCACTCTCTTTTGACTTTTTTACTTTATAGACTCTTTAGCTTGTCTTGAGAGAAAAGTCTTTAATCTCTCCAAGACTTCTCTCCAAAGTATTCTTCTCTCTTATACAAGAGTGGAAGGGGACATTCTAAGTTGGTAGAGCCAGGTTCACCATCCAGTGCCATGTTTTTTGTAGTCTCTCACTTTGAGATCTGGAAATAGTTGGCACCTCTCATATTGTTCTCAGACTTTTGAGACTCAGCCTAAGGCAGAGTAATTCCATTTTAGCATTTTGTGAGTGATATTCAGTATTGTGACTCAAATTAAAGTTGGTTGCCTCATGCTCAGACATAGCACCATTTTTCTTTGTTTTTACTCAAGAGCAATTCAACTAATTTTATTGAGGAAAAAAGAAAGAATCAATAATGAGTTACTTGTCAAATACTGTCCAACTTATTTTCAGTTTTATTAAGAAATGTATGTTTAAAATGTATAAGTTTAAAATGTATAAGTTTAAAATGTACAGCATGCTCATTTGATTTATATGTATAGTAGAATGATTACTACAGTAGGTTTAGTTAACATCCCTGAGCTAATATAAATACAATGAAAGGAAAAGAAAACAATTCTCCTTGTGATGAAAACTCTTAGGATATACTCTTAACAACTTTCTTATGATGTAGCAGTGTTAACTAGATCACCATGTTGTGCATTGCATCTTAGTACTTGTTTATCTTGTAACTGGAAGCTTATGTCTATTGACCACCTTCCTCCAATGGTATTTTGTTTTTAGATTCCACCTATGGTGAGATTGCACAGTCTGAAATCCACATATAACTTTTGACTCCCCACAAACACTACTACTAATAATCTACTATTGCTTCTGGAAGCCTCATCAATAACATAAACAGTTGACTAACACATATTTTATATGTTATAGGTATTAATTACTATATTCTTGCAATAAAAAAGCTAGAGAAAAGAAAATGTTATTAAAATCATTAGAATAAAATTATTCTTTTTATTGAAAAATATTCATATAAGTGTATCCACAGAGTTCAAAAATCATGTTGTTCAAGGTTAAAATGTATTTTTATTTCACAACTGAATAAAATGCTTTACATTCATGATGACATTTGTTCAAATAATAGAAAAATTTAAATTCTTGTATCACAAAATAACACATACAATTCAGATTGTAATTATTTAAAAATTTTTAATTTTAGTTTATTTTTCATGGTCACTATATAGTGAAATGTTGAATAAAGCTCATGTAGAAATCATCTGTGGGAGAAAGGACAATGAATTCAGCCACTAGTGGGTGAAGGAGAGAAGGTTATGTGGCATAAGGCTGTTAGTGTTCTGAATAAAAGCTCGTAGTCAGTGCAGGAATTCACTGATTTAAGCTGACTAAACCCAGGGTTCCTTTGGGAATGTTAATGGCAACGTGTTTAAATTTTGTTTTGAGAACATTTAGTAGAGAAAATTTTAAAATAATTTCTGCAATTAACAAAATTGATGTGCTAATAGTTTAACATTAGCAGTGAAAATTAAAGGTAGAAAATAGATTACATGATTATTTCTTCCAGGATAAAAACAACTATTAAATACAGTGTGTGTGTGTGTGTGTGTGTGTGTGTGTGTGTGTAAGAGATAGAGAGGATTTCTAATTACTCCACTACTTATTCTAAATTAAGATTTATAAAATATTTTTAATAAATGAAAGCACAAGCAGGATTCATCTATCATGTGGATCTGTGACTACCCAAGACATTCCAATATCATCATCCTTAGGAATTGCTCTTTCATAATTTCTGTTTCTTAAAATGTCAGGGTTCCAGATGGATGACTGGGAGATAATAAAGGAGCAGTGATGGGCCGTGGCATAAACAATGAGATAGCAGCGAACGCAGCATTTACCAGAAATCCATGTCCCCATCATTCCCTTCTCATGCTTAGGTGTCCGCTCAAGATGATCTCCTCAGAGAAGTCTTCCCTCACTCCCTGTTGTGGATTGAATTGAGTCCTCCAAACAAGGTGAGGTGAAATCCTAAGACTTTATGAGTTTGGGAAACACAGAGACACAAGGAAAATGCTCATATGACAGTAAACACATAGATTGGAGTGATGTAGCTGCAAGCCAAGGATTGCTGGCAACCGCCAGCAGCTGGGAAGAGGCAGAGATTTTCTCTAAAGTCTTCAAAGGGCTCTGCCAACACTTTCATTTTGACTTCTGGTCCCCAGAACTTCTGGCAGAAAAAGAGAATAGATTTCAGTTGTTTTGAGGTACCCTTCTCCCCCATTTTTGGTTATTTGTTATGACAGCCACGAACCACTAATATTTCCCGGACAAAGTGCATTCCTCTGTGATAAACCCCCATGAGCTTCTATACTTCTTCCTCAAAGCCCCTTCAAAATTAAAGTGAATAAATAAATGTTTTATTAGAGTTAAGTGTCTTTCTTGTCCATTAGAATTAAGCAGGACATTTCTAGAAAAGGGATCTTGAATGTTTTGTTTATGTCTGTGCTCTCAGCATTGTAATATTGCCTGAAATAATAGGTAATAGATAAATATTTTTTTCTCAATAAATATTTTTTAATGCAAAAATAAATTTGCTGTGTTACCTTTTAAGTGTGTCTATCTCACAACTTTATATATTCTGAAGTCAAGTCTGTCAGTTTCTATGTCATAAATCTTTTCATTACAAGCAGTTGAAAACGGAACTCAAACAGTTAAACAAATGAACAAAGCCAGCTCTGCACTGGCTTTATCGTAGTAGTCCAGTGGTACAGCTAGCTCTGGGTGAGGACTGGCCCAGCCGGCTGTTTAAACACTATGACCCATATCTGCCTTCTCTTTGTCTCTGCTCTGCCTCTACTAATAAGAGCTTTATCCATCGGCTCTACATTATGGCTCCCTGTGGGTCAAAAGATACCTAAGGCAAACCTGCACCCGTATCAGACACCATAGCTTGTGCACAGATCATGGGACTCTCTGCTTATTGCTTCAGTATCAGAACAATGTCTATTCTTGAACTAATTATAGGTTTTAATTCCAAGGCTGAACATGAGGGTCAATCCCATCATAGCCACATGACTAAAGATTTGGAAAGCGTGAACTCTCCAAGGAAAATCTTAGTACTGTTGGTGGGGAATAGGGGGAATGGATACCAGATGGCAACCAATTTATTTATAGCAATTATTGTAACATTGGTCATAATGAAGTTTCCTAAGATTGGAAATGCATAGCTATATTCATGAGAACTTTTGTATAACAGAATTAACTAGGCGATGATCAGAACTGGCTTTAAAAGTATTTCAATAAAGGAATGCCAAGTCAGTGTTTTGGTCTTGGTTTTAGTATGCCTACTGAATTAATTTAAGCCGTCTTGTTACTGTTATATTTTACATACCAATGTAAGAGGACAGTAATGTGATTGTCATTTCTAAGATTTATATGCCGCTCTTAGCCTGTAGGATAAAATTATGAACTTAGTAGAAGGTAAATTGTTAATGATTATCATCTTAAAATTGAGTCTCAAAATTTAATACATTCTTTAAATGATTTACAAACAATTCCATCACTTAAACTCTTTAAAAAAAGACTGGTATAAAGATGATGATAAAAAATATTGATAAAACTGAAAAGCATTGCATACATTTTCTACATATACATGGCAATACATTTCTTAATTACGATACTTAGGTAAGAAATTTAATCTGTTATATAATTATTTGATCCAGATCTGAACCTTAGAAATTTTTTATTTATATAAAGATTATAGTAGATAACCTATGCCCTGGTCATAGACATGCTGCAGATCTAAATGTTGACATGTTTCATTATAGTATATTTTAAAAAGCACATTTTTTATGTCACCATCTATGTTATAAAGAAGTTCAGTAAATATTGTAAACCTGAAAAGTTTATGATGGCAGATGTTTTCCAAAATTTGAATTTTTCCCTTGAGAGCAAAATTTTACAATTGGCAACAAAATCTGTTGCTTCCTTGTAAATGAGAGGTGCGCCTTTATTTTCATTTTAAAGACTATGCTAAATTCTCTAATCTGAATAATGATAGTGTGTCTGCTGATGTTTCTTACAAGAGACAGTGTGCTCCATAAAATAGTTCAGGGAGTTCAGCTTGCACAGTGCCTTTTCTCAAGATAGCCATCAGACACTGGAATGCAAAGGAGCTGCCTGCCGTGAACCTGCCATGTCACGTGGAATAGTAAAGCACACGTGCTCAAGACCTGAGATATAGTCAAATTAAACTTCTTATTTTAATCCTTACCTGAGAAGGTTTTTTGTTTTATTTTTGTTTTAGAGAGAGAGCAGATAGGAAAAAGAGAGAAAAAACACTATGTGAGAGAGAAACATTGATAAGTTGCCTCCTATATGCTCCAGGACTGGGGCTCCAACAAACCTAAAACCTAGGTATATGCCCTAACCAGAAATCGAACCCCAAACCTTTTGGTTTATGAAATGACACTCCAACCAACCTAGCCACACTGGCCAGGGCCAATTTTTTCTTATTTAGCATTTTTTTAGTGAATCTACAGTGAATGTAGATCTGACTGCTGATGCAGTTTGGTGCCACTGCTGTGAATCATGCCGAGAGGCCAGCAGTTGCACTTTCTGTACAATCAGTGAAAATATCAACACAGTGAGAAGAACTAGCAGTTTAGAGTTATTAGGAAAATAATTTTAACCTCATGGGCTACCAGAAAGGTTGAGATTTTAAAAAAGAGAATATTGCAGATATATTTGACACTCTTGTCTCCTCCAATCTGAAACTTATTTTCCACTTTTCCTGTCTAGAGATGACTAATATCCTCGCATGAGTATTGTGCTTATATACTTTTACTACATGTACAGGCATTTATGCACAGTATATATCACTTAAGATGGTTTCACACATTAAAGTATGTTTTTTATAATAACATATATATATATATATATATATATATATATATATATATATATAAAAAACTCTAACAGGATAACCAGACAACCGACTGGTAGCTATGATATGCACTGACCACTAGGGGGCTGATGCTCAATGCAGGAGCTGCCCTGTGGTGGTCAGTGTGCTCCCACAGGGGGAGCACAGCTCAGCTGACCAGCAGGTGCCAGATGCCAGACTGGCGGGTGCAGCTGTAGCAGTGGAAGCCTCTCCCGTGGATACTCCCCCTGTGTGCCCCTTCTCTCCCCGCCCCCCCACAAGCTGGCGGGAAGGCTGGGCTGCGGTGGTGTGGAGGTCTACTTATCCCTGCAGGCCAGGCTGAGGGCCACCACCCATGCACAAATCTGCACTGGGCCTCTAGTACGATATAAGATGTATTATTATTTAACCTACTTTTCTCCTGTCAACTAAATATCTTCAGTTTTATTCATATTGCTAATTTAAAGCTTGTAGGATATTTCATTATATAAATATCCCAATTTATAACTATGTATAAAAAACATATGCAATGTTTAACTAGTTTCATTCACCTATCAATACACAATATGTACTTTCTAAGATTTTGGTATTACCAACATCTTGTATAGATGTGAGAATTTATTTAAAAGAAGTCCTGAGCTATGCTGGTAGGTTACACACACACACACACACACACACACACACACACACACACACATGATCATCTTAACTTACATTATTGATATTGTAAATCTATATATTTAATGGTTGGCTGCACTATAGAGTAAGCTTTTGTCTATAAGGTTGTGTGTGTGTGTGTGTGTGTGTGTGTGTGAGTGTGTGTGTTTTAAGAAAGAGTATTGGCCAAAACCGGTTTGGCTCAGTGGTAGAGCATTGGCCTGCGAACTGAAAGGTCCCAGGTTCGATTCCAGTCAAGGGCATGTACCTTGGTTGCAGGCACATCCCCAGTAGGGGATGTGCAGGAGGCAGCTGATGGATGTTTTTCTCTCATTGATGTTTCTAACTCCCTGTCTCTCTCCCTTCCTCTCTGTAAAAAATCAATAAAATATATATTAAGAAAGAAAAGAAATAATATTGTTTATTGAAAAGAGAGCACTGCACTTGGGCCAAGGCAGTAAATGGGTATTTTGCACAATATGCTCAGAAAGATACACTGTTTGGCTAATAAAGGTAAAATATTATAGAACATGGATTCCTCTGGGCAGCTTACCCAACCTCATTCCTCTGAGGGGTCAGGACACTCCCAACCCATTCCATGTAGGCAACTGTAGTTTGCTAGAGGTAATGCCCCTTGAAGTGCCTTCTTGTTTCTTATAAAAACATTTTCTCAGCTATTTTGAAGTCTTCATTTGTTACTTTCATTTCAAGTTCTCCCAAGGCTATCTGCCCCACTTCTGTAGAGTGCCTTGATGTCAGCACCAGAGGAGTCCCATGTAGCCTTGATCAAGTTGTCCAGAGTTACATCCTGATGGGTGTCAAGTATCCTGTGCCTGTGAGTCTGAAAGATGCCCTTTCTGTCTGGCAGGAGACCTGGATCTTCCAGGGAGTCAGGTGGCTAGTTGTGATATTGCCTCTATGAGTAAAACTGTATTCCAAATTTTAAACAAAACAAAATCAAAGGACAATGTTTTGGACCTCAATGTGCTTTTTAGTTGAGATCTGCTGTCTGGCCAGCATGGCTCAGGAGTTGAGTGCCCATCTATGAACCAGAGGATCATGGTTTGATTCCTGGTCAGGGAACATGTTCAGGTTTTGGGCTCCATTCCAGGTGTGGGATGTACAGGAGAAAGCTCAATTCCCAGTGAGGAGTGTGCAGGAGGAGGCCGATCAATGATTCTCTATCATCATTGATGTTTCTCTCTCTCTCTTTCTCCCTTCTCCCTGAAATCAATAAAATTATATTAAAAAATAAAATAAATTGAGAACAGATTCCCTTTTTAATTTCTTATGTGTGAACTTAATAAAAACTTGATTATAGGGAATAGCCTTTAGCGATAATGTTAACATGTGGCACATTCATCTCTAAAGACCTGTACTCAGCAAAGGAAAGTGCAGAAAGAATCCCATTTCCTTGTATGTAAGAGAATCTAAACAAGAAAATGGGAGCTATTTTTCACTAGAGCCTATAATCATTGTTCCAATTTCTGAGGGCTGGCAGGGAAACTAACGCTATTGGGTAATGGAGATTCATTATCACGACTTAAAGGAAAGAAGTTACTCTCCCATGAATCCTAGGTAATTTGTCTTTTTCAAGACTAACTAGTAATAAATTTCTGTTTGTTTACAGATTGGGTAGGAACACCCTTTTCACAAAAGGACAGGGCAACTTGCATCTTTTATCTGTCTCCATTTATCTGAAACTTACATGCATCATGAACTCGGATTTCCTTTTGACCCCAACACAGGTGGGTAAGTATTGAATTCTATACCTAATGACTGAGAAGGCAGAACCATTTCTAATGGCTATGGCTAGTTTCATTTAGTCACAAGAATACTCTTTCTGCCTTTATCGGAAAGACCCAAGTAGAATTTTCAGTCTGTGGGGAAAACCTGAACTACTGCAATAGATTTGATCTAATAAAACAAGTTAACTGCTTTTTATTAACAGAGTATTCTTGTTAAAATTTCTCAAACACTAGAGAGAAAAGACTTTTAATGCTCACATTTATGTAAGCTGAGAGATAATAAATGATTGTATCTGTGGTTTATTTATTTTCCATAAAGATAGGTACTGTCTGTGGGAGCTTTTAGGAGGCAGTTAAGTCATCAGTACTCACAGTACACGATTCAGAACCTCCTAATACTCAAAATAGAGTATTTAGCCATAGTACCTTTCAAAAAATTTAATAACTGGGTCTAAAACTATACCAACTTCTCCAAGCTATTTATGATTGCATCCTGCAAGATTCATTTAAAAGGAAGGGATTAAAGCCTTCCTAATCTCCTTAAAAATACGAAAGTTTGAAAAGTAAACGTAACTTTTTGAAAATTACTGATAACTGGAATAAAAAACTCATAGGGGTGAAGTCAAAAGATTAAAGTAAAAACATAACTTTTGTTAGTTTTTTTTTTTTACACTGAGTAGTCAAGAAATTTATTCCTGACTATACACAGATGTTTTTCTGCTGTATTTATAGAAAAGAACCAATAAAATAAAGAGTACTGTGTAAATAACATTCTCTAACGATGCTATTAAAATTTATACATAAGTATCAAAATATTATAGGTTCATAAGCAAAAGCACAGAATGGGAGGGCATCTATAAACAGAAGAGTCTCTCAGCACCACGGACTTCCTCCCGGTCCTCCAAACTCTTCCTTCCCATGGCCTGGACATTAAAACAGATCGATAACTTACAACTGCATGAAAACAGCTATGTAAATTCTAAAACATCAATAATGATTTTGCTCTGTAGTATTGTAAAAATCAGGTGTAGCTATTAGTCAGAAATAAAACCACAGAAAAAATATGCATGTCATTTTCTTGAAAAATCAGCTCTTGATAAATGCTTAGAAACATGTCTGCCACAGGTAAGCGGTACAAAAGGTTTTGCTATTGTTTTCTGTGGGTTTAAATATGATATCTAAGTTGTATTTTTGAAAAAGGAGAGAAAGAGAGAGTGCAGCAAGAGGAAAGCAGCTGAGGGAAGTAAGGAAGAGACCTTTGATTGTGAGGGATTAGGGGCCATGGCAAAGCAGCCTGGCTTATGAAGCAGTTATGGCGTTGATCACTAGGGTGAATCCAACTGATCGGGATGGAGATGTCTCACTCGCAGGAATCTAGTTTTATTTAGAGCTAGAGGAAAACCAGGCACAATTCCATTTTCTACACCTTATTCCTGGACTGCCCCTCCATGCGCTTTACTGAAGGGGTTCTGAACTGTGTACTCTGAGGAAGCTTTCGGGTGTCTAGGGCTACACCAGCTCTGGTCCAGTGTTCAGAGTTAGTATTTGGAGGCTCACGCGTGTCTTGCATCTGCCTGGGTGCAGACCTGGGAAGGCTAGGGATAACTTTCCTAGAAGAAATCAGAAGTAGTTTCTTTATCTGATAGATGCTAAGAAGAGCAGATAGGACTGTTTAATTAACTATAGTTGAGAAGAGGCTGGTAACAGATGGAGGACAACTTGCAAATCCTTCTTATGTTTTTTTCCAATTTGTCATATGTAAATCCCGCCTCTCTTCAGGGACTACCTCATGTGTTACTTCCTCAATGACATTTTCTGTCTACCAAGCAATCAAGAGGACCCATTTCTCTGTCAGCCATCACAGTTCTTTACCTATATTATGTTTTCTTAGGATACATATTACATTTTTTCTAGGGTTATTTGAAGAATCTATTTACTGAATGGCTAATGCATAGAGTTTGAGAGGGCCCAGAACATAGCAGATACTTCTTTTCTACCTCAGCTTTGAACAAAAGGAGAAATAAAAATCCTACAGAATCAAATTGACCCTTAGTTACTGCTAAAGCAAAAATGTGCTTCCCAGCACTACTTACCCACCTTGTCACCAGCAATGCTCCCCTGTAAAATGTGTGATGTAGAGGAAGACTCCATTCTGTGCTTCTTGCAGGCAGCTGACTTCCAAGTGGAAGTGGAAGAGAGGAAATGAGCTTTGAATCCTCAGTTCCTCTCTCCTCTCAGTCTTATGTATCTTTTTTCTATTTTGTGGGAAACACTAGGGAATCAGGCAAGCGATGGAGGAGTATTTAGTGATAGTCCTTCCTCATGAAAACCCCAGGAGGTATATGGCTAATTATGTTTAGTTTTTGGTTTCCTAACCCTAAGGACTTCATTATTAAGCCTCTGGTCATGCAGTGGTGTGTTTTTCCTCCTCTGAAAGGTAGTCAGCAGCCTAGCAGGAAGCCCTGTCCCTACCTTCCTGAGGCTGCTGCCCATAGATTGCACCTTGATGGATTACTGTTGGATGAATTTTCTGCTTGGAAAGATGAAAGATTCAGAAATATACCCAAAACACTTCATTACTTTAAGATGCCAAGGCCACTCTGTACTCAAGACTGAACTCTCACTTCCTAGTCTATTCCCATCCGAAATTATGTCCAGCTATGTTGTTACAGAAAAACTGGAGAAGAACCAAGCAACGCTTAGAGAGATGGAGTTTACAGTTATTATTATTATTATTATTATTATTATTATTATTATTATTATTATTACATGCAGGCCCAGAGGAAAATGTCTCTCAAGTTCTGGGCAAAAAACATGGAGGGAGTTTCCTTATTTCTACCTTTTTACCCTCTTTGTCTCCCAGATATGGGGTTTTCCAGTCTCCTTTGCAAGTTCTTAAAGAGCCCTATGTGCTGGGGCTTTGAGACCTCAACCAAAGGCCTGGCCTGGAGCCAGCACTGATAACTTCACCCGGGGAAGGTTTATGGCATCTCTGGAATGGGAGTAGTCTTGTTTTCCTTATTATTTAAGAAATCAAGCATTTACAGAAGTGAAGATAGCAGGGTTAAAATTTCAAACAACAGTTTTTTATATTTTTTTATTGAGTTTTTACAGATAGGAAGAGAGAGGAATAGAGAGTTAGAAACATCGATGAGAGAGAATCATTGATCAGCTGCCTCTTGCACACCCCCTATTGGGGTTGTGCCCGCAACCAAGGTACATGCCCTTGACCGGAATCGAACCTGGGACCTTTCAGTCCATAGGCAGACGCTCTACCACTGAGCCAAACCGGTTTTGGCTCAAACAACAGTTTTTATATAAGATGGATGCTTCAGTGTAGCCCCCTGAAACATCAGAACTGTCTCTGAGCTGAACTCACTGGAATGGGCAGCTTCTTCCAGGCTCTGAGGAGTCTCACTGTCAGTACTCAGGTCACATCCAGTTGTTAGCACACGGACTCTCACTCAGGACATTTGAAAACAAAGCACCCATTGCCAATGCTCATGCAGTAGTCTCAGGCAGATGTATATTGCCAGACATGACTTCATTTTGGAAACGCAAAGATACAATCATACCTGAGGAAGGAGGCTAGGCAAGAAACCTTGATTTCTGCCTCTCCCGAGCTTCAGTGAGCCCAAGCCAGTTGTCTGGGCTCCATGACCTGCAAACAAACAGTTGAGAGAAAGCTGCCTGCAGAAGAGATTAATGATATCTGGGAATAAAAGCTTAGTGTGCATATTATCTTCAATCATGCTGAGTAGCTTTTGAGACCTGGTGACTTCTTTCAATTAAAAAATATTTACAATTTTGGTTCCTCAAGGCAGGGGCTTGTTTTGAGGTATATATAGAAAATTGATTTCAGAGAGGAAGGGAGAGGGAGAGAGAGAGAGAGAGAAACATGAATGATGAGAGACTCATTGGTCAGCTGCCTCCTGCATGCTCCACACTGGGGATGGAGTCCACAGCCTGGGCATGTATCCTGACTGGGAATCAAATTGTGACCTCCTGGTTCACAGATCAACACTGAACCACTGAGCCATGCCTGTCAAGGCGGGATATATGTTTAATGTATTGCATTCAGACCCTTTAATTTCCATTTCTCCTTTGAACACCAGATATGTGTACTGAGAAGACTTCTTCAGACTTTTGAACAAGGTATTTTTGGTCCTGTGTCTTTGCCACGTGCTTCTAAAACTTAATGAATATTTCAGGCTTTGCCTGAAATAGCAGGAACAGTTAAGAGTCTAGTTGATTTTCAAGTAAGAGATGAAGGTGGCATGGATCCAGGTAGCACTCATGGAAGTGAGTGAGATGACCAGAATCTAAATGTATTTTGAAGACAAACCAGCCAGGATTTGATAATAGATTGCCTGTGTAATGTGAAGAAAAAAAAAGAAGAAAAAAAGAAAAAAAAGGAAATGGATTCTATTTTTTTGGCCTCATATCTGGAAGAGTAGTATTGCTACCGATGAGGAGTACTACCTAAAATCCACCCCAAAATGCAGTCAGTATTGTAAGCTCTATCCTCTTGGTCTTATCCTTTAGAGCTGTCCAGAGATTGTACAATCACTTGGTATATCTGTTCTTATCAGTAAGTGTTATTTCCAATTACTTGTACTGTGGTTTCTCTGTTTTGGTCTCTACCAGTACAGTTTTATCCGAGTCTCAATATGGGTCCCCTTTTTGCCAGTGGGGTCTCATCCATTTTCTACCATGGACCCTTTTGTGAGGTCTGGGACAGCCTACAGGCCTCTTCTCATAATGCTTTTAAATGCATAGAATAAAGGACATAGGATCATAAATGGAACCAATAATATTTTTTTAAAAAAACAGTTATCGAGGAATGTTTAAAATGTGGGTCCTAGTTATGTATGTGCATCTTGACCAGTGTATTAAATAAAAAAGATCAACACTGAGTCCAATAACTACTTTAACTCCAAAGTAATGATAAACATAAATGGTATTTGAAGATCCTAGAAACAGAATAATGTGATAAAAAGTATATGTGATTTATGTTGGTGACAAAGTCATAATTACTGCAAATACCACTGAGGTTTATTGTCTATAGAAACCATTGAAGGAAATGCTAGATTTCAGTCTCCAGCTGAAATTAGTGAAAATGTATGTCTGTCCCCACCCAAGTTCACGGAATTCCTTTGAAGATGGAAAAGTGATCTGAACATGTGTTGTACAGTGGAACCTGTTGAACTCTGCAGTGAGGTGAACCTAAAACGAAGGAGGGGAAAGTCGGTTTCCTCTCTGACACATGTTAAAGGCGAGGCACCAAAGTAGATGTTTAACATATATCATCCTATTTAATTGTCAAAACTATATTTCATGATAGATATTATTTTCATTTTATGGGCAGGGAATTTGAGACACTGAGAGGCAGAGTGATTTTTCTACGTTCTAATGACTATGAGTTTCTAACGTAGGCTATAGACCCAGGTTGCTCCCACCCCAAAGGACATCCACTCTCATCTAGGAGCCACCTTGACCTCTGCGACTTCAGGTAGGAATCCTATCCCCTCCACAATGCTGGAAACTCCTTTACGCCCGGATTCAGGTTGAAGTCCCCCCAGCAGCCCCACCAGTTTTGCGGTGTTTCACACTTGCATTGAGTCTATTATATTTTGATTTGTAATCATTAACATAATTGAATATCTCTAGAACATGACATAAATATCAAAATATTTTTAAATGCCTCTATACTGGCCATTTATAGGGCAAAGCAAATAGTAGTTGTTGGGGTGATCACAAGGAAATCTCATCTCTGGCAGGATCCTGGATAAACTTACCTTGCACTAGTTACTGAATAATACTGTGAATTAAAAGCCTTTCTGAAGGCTTTACCACATATTCTAGGTTATGAATTATATACAGAAGATGTACAGGCTACAGCATCCCCATCTCTAAATTAATGACAATCACACCAAAAATAAACGAAGTAATTAACATGAACTATAATGAAAACACAACTACTGTTCAGTGGTCCTGATTACTTAGTTTACTAAGTAAAACACAGCCTTAGACATTTCTGTAACTGAGAGAAATAATGGTTGTTAACACTAATCTTCCTTTTTTTCCATTAAAGGTCTCTAGCATATTAATTGCATCACTAGTCCATTTATTGACTTTAATGCCTTACAGTTTGCTAAAAATGAAATTCTCTCCAGTTGCTTTAGGATTCTTTGAAGTTTAATACATACAGTGATTTGGGGATAGAGAGGTTCCACTAGCCAGTTTTAATTAAAAAATACAATACAATGAAAAATAAAACTCTAGGTTCACCAAATTACTTTTTGTTCAGTGGAGGAAAAAAATCCAAATAAATCAGACTTTCTTGCATTGACTTTATTAATGAGGAAATGCAGGCCAAGCAAAAGAAATCTTTTTTTTTTTTTTTCTGAAATGGCAGTCTGTTAGTGCCAGAAGTTTTATTTCTTATTGATTGGGTATTAGATATAAAGAAGACTCATTACATTACTCTTGAGTGCTCTGAGTTGAAGCATATTAACATGAGACAACTTCAGGGAGATTTCCAGTAGCTCTAGGAGTCCACCATAAAGGATATGAGACCTGTTTTGCTGTTGTTTATTTGTTTCAATTACAGATATACCAGAGTTTTCCATTTATTTTTTAAAAATCCAATTCAACATTATAAAGTACATTGAAAATCCATTTTTGTTCTAATAATTTATATTTCTAAAGCTTAGTGCTTTGGTTTGCACCCAGAAAGCATAGCACATTCAATGATTGAAAAGGGCTCAGAATCTTGAAGACTTAACAGTAAGACTTGAGGTACACTCCTGTGTTTGCAGCAGCCCCCAGATCCTTCAGTGACCGTTACACATGTACTGTGGAACAATTCCTAAACTCTTCTGCACTGTGGAACAATTCCTAAACTCTTCCGAATGGGACATTTGTGAGGAACATCTTTCTATTTTTTTGCTATTTGGCAGAGTACATGATAGAGATCAAGAAATATTAGTCATTATTTTTATTGGGCTGCCAGGTAATTCAGTGGCTTGACGCAAAGCTATCCTTGGGATTCTTGGAAGAGTTCTGACTCTACTCAGTGATTTGACAGGACATTAGTGAAGCCAAATCAACTAGTTCTTCTATATAGTTTGTGTTCCAGTAGAATCCCATTGTACTACTGTGGGAAATAGGCAAGGCCATCTGTGTGTTTCAGGGGTTACCAGCCAAGGTCACATACCTCTGCCTTTTTGGTTTACAAACCTGGTGTTAGCAATTCATCCAGGCATCTTCTGGCAAGGAGAAGGGTTAGACTATGGGCTTAGGGGACTGAGGCTGCTAACTGGGCAAGGGATCTAGCTCATGCAGATACTAGCCTAGATGATGGTGCTTAAGGCCTTTCAGCTTCATTCTCTTCAAGTGTGATATGGGGAGAGTAAGATGAACACTATGGGTCTATGGTGAGGAAAGGTGATAATAGGTGAAAATCATCTGACTGAATACCCAACACATTGAACATGCTCCGTAGATGTGGTATAGCATGGCACAATATGAAGAGACTGAGGAAGGCTTTTATTTCAGAATGGTAAGTCTGATAAACAGAGTGAAGGCTGGACATGGGAGTAAATTCTAGCAGCAGAAAAAAATTTCTGCTAGACTCTGATAATAACCTGACACAAAAACCAAAATGCTAACTTGCTCCTTTGTGCTAAGGTAACGACAATATTTAGGTCTGCTGCATGTGATATGGATATTCTCAAACCTTTTCTAAAAACTCATTCATTGATTATATGGGGATACAATATAGGGTTAGTGATTTTCCAATGTAGCTTTTACTCACAATTGCACTGTCATTCTGTCTCTTTGTCAAGAGAAACAATGGTTGTATTTCACTTGATGCTTAAATGCATTGTGTCTTCCTTGAGAGTCTAAAGGGCACTTGGATATTACTATCATAGGCACTCTATGTACGAGTAAGTGTGACACAGCAAATGACTCGTTCAAAAAGTGAAGATGAACAGGCTCGCTGGGATGGGTACTTGACATTCATTTTGCATCAGGTTTATTTTCCAGGTGAATTTGTTTCAAGACCCCACTCTCCCAGCTAGGGTCCAAGACTGACAAATCCATTTTTTCCTCCAGTTAGATTTATCCAGACCATTATCATGTCCTGCTGGCAACCAGCACACATCTCCCTTGATCTATGTAACACCGTGAAGCAAGGTGTTCTTTCTGGGTATCACTGAAAAGTCTGTCTGGATAGTTTCCTAGTCTTTAGCACTGAGCTCACCAGCACCTTTCTGTCATATTGGTTATGGTTTAGAAGTGTACTGGTGCTACTGGTAGGTGCTGTTTTTCATATGTGGTCCAGGGATGATCTGCTTCAGAATCATTTAAGCTGCCTGCTGAAAATACTGTTTCTGGAATTTACTTTAAACTTTTAGAGTTGCTTGGGGTGGGTTCCAGGAATCTGTGTTAGATCCAGTGTTGTTGGTGGTAATGATGCGAAGGCTGCTAGGACCCTTCCCTCCTTGTATTGCCACAAGGAGCTCGGAAACTAAATGGCGTCCACTCGGTTCTGGGTATGGGATTTTTAAGGGTAGAGCACAGCTGGGTTCTCTTTGGTACGACACATCTCCCATAAGGAGCATGCATTAAATAGTCCACATGTCCATCCCAGTTCATTAAGCAGAAAAGTCAAAAAATGCAGCTGAGCCTAAAAAGAGGAAGATAAGGGAATCCTAGGCTCACAATTGGCCTAACTCAGTTCATTGAGTTGGGAAATTAGATGGAATAGAGGTGGGGGGGGGGGGGCTGTGCAAGATATTGATGTGAGAGAGATAAATTGATCATACATTGATCAATTGCCTCCCACATGTGCCCTCATCAGGGATTGATTTTGCAACCCAGGCATGGGCCTGACCAACCAACGGAGCCACACCAGCCTATGTTGTGATTTTTCATCTGTCAGTCTTGTTGATTCATAGGATGCATGGGAAACACCAAATCAGTGGATTTGGGGACATATTTTATGTAGTTTTCCTAAATGATAGAAAGCAGGAAAAAAAAAGGATGAGTTTTTGTCTTGGTGAATGGCACCACCAATTTCCTGAAACCAGATGAGGTACTAAGGTCTTTTCTTTCTTTTACCTTTTATATTGGGTTCATCATGAAGTTGTACCAATTCTATCTCCCAAGCATTTCCTTTTGATCTCACTGTAATTGTTCCACTTCAGACCTTCACCATCTTGGCCACTTAACAGTTCCTTTGTATCTAGCATGGCTCTTCAAGCTCTCAAAAATGGAATCCGGCCTTAAAGCTCTGCTATTTAAAACTTTCCTGTTTTACTAGTGCGCCATCACCTATGGTCTGCACGTGACACCAGAAAGGGAAGACTCCCACCAGTATTTCTCTTTGCTTACCTCATGTCTCACTACTTCTCAGGACTCAGTACCAGACACTAAACCAGGACACAATGCACTTCCTGTGAAGAGCCAGCTAGTAAGTCTTTCAGGCTTTGTGGGCAAAAGGTCTCTGTCACAACTATTCCAACTCTCCATTGTAGCAAAAAGGAGCCATAGACATACATAAAGGAATGGCCTGGATGTATTCCACATGGCCACTGAAATGTTCATTTTGTATCATTTTAGTCATGTGCTATGAAATATTATTTTTTATTCTTCCCCCCAACATCTTTAAAAGGTAAACAGCATTCTCCTTTACAGGATGCATGAAAACAGGTGGTCAGCCAGATCTGGCCCATGGCTGTGGTTCACGGACTCTGTCAGTAAGCCATTTGGAGAGCACCGAGTGTACCATGTGGTTTTGGGCATGGGTTTTCTTTGCCTGACATGTCCCTGTTATTTAAACTGGAGAGTTTCAGCCTAAGTGGATTTTAAATAGAAGTGAAGCTTTAATCATCTCCTGTGAGGTGTGCCCTAATCCTTACACTCCAAATAGGGGAGAGGTGGATCACATCTTCATGTTCTTGAAGGATCTTGTAGATACTTCTGCTATAGTAGTTTCATGCTTTATTGTAACTGTTTGTTTACTTGTGTGTCTCCGCCACTCCTTGAGGGTAATGGATTATATGTTTTCTATTTTTAATTTCTGGCTCTGTGGCACCTAAAGCCACTTAACATTTTTATTTGACGGGGTCATCCAGGAAAAGGACAGCTGGGAGATTAAGTCCCATTTCACAGATAATTATCTAATGAGCAGGAAAAAAATGTCAATATGTGCAGTGAGAGGTGTTCGTTGGGTGGAAATAGAAAATGACCTAAGGGAAAAATAAAATTAGTGATAGGATGAAAGGTATATAAAATAAAATTGACTGGAGTGTATATTAAAATGTATATTTCTTTTCAACGATAGGAGAAAACGCTTTGGAAGTTAAAATAAAAGCAAAAGTTCTCTTCAACTGTGAAAAATTTAAACAAGTTCTGGCTCTTTATGTCTTCCCCTTTCTTACATTGTATATGTTATTAAAAATTTTGAAACTTACATAGATAACAGAAATAGAAGGCAGGAGGTGGCTCTGGGCTTTAGCCAAAGCAGAAAGGCGGCTCTGGGCCCGAGCAAAGGTGGAAAGGCAGCGCCCGCCGGAGCGAAGGCGGTGCCAGCAGCCAGGGGAAGGAAGGCCCATTCTTGCACGAATCTCTGTGCATCGGGCCTCTGGTTACTTATAAAGGGTATTGCTCTTTCTGATGTGTAAGTTCCTTGAGGGCAAGGAGTGGGTCTCTTTAAATCCCTTCTCATTCATACCAAATATCCAACATGGCAGGATGGAATTTCATTGTAAAAGGTAGGTCAACAGATGTTAGGGATGAGAGTTTATGTTCTTAAGTTTGCATATAAAGCAAAAATTGAACCTGTGAAAATATTCTTAAAATATCTTGCATTACTAATAAAAAATAGAAGGCAGACGTAATGTGCTTCAATAATTACAGCACAACTGGCTTTTCCTGCAGTGCAGAATGGATGAGGTACTTTGCTTACATTTTAGGGGCTAAGTTGAACCCCCTTAAATGCTCCTCGTATGTTTTTATGCTATCATGATATTTAACATTTAATGTATATAGCACTGAATTTTTAGATTAATTATATGTATAGTGTGACCTTGGATATAATATTCAACAAATATGTATATTTGTTGAATACTTGATTAATTTGTTCAATCAATCAAGTATTCAACAAATATACATATTTGTTGAATACTTGATTGATTGAACAAATTAAAATATTAGTTTTCCTAGAAGATAACAGATAGATATTAAACAAAAATCCCTTGATAACTTTGCCAGCCTTCTCTCTAGTACATGGCATTTGTTTACAAGGTCAGTTCATACTCTTTCTAGAAAGAGGGGGAAGTATTTTTTGGAGGTGAGGTGTCATTCTGCAACTCATGAAAGCTCGGAGCTACATTCCTCTTGAGCAATGACTGTTAATATAACAACTGCAGCTATGACCTCAGTTCTGCTGGCAGCTTTACAGTTGAGGAACCATGAAATACACATCATTATTCTGGTCAAACCCCATAGATTATTCCTGCCTTATGGGAAAAAGTGATGTTTTGGCAGTTTTCCTAAAATGTTTGTGCCCATCAAAAGGCACCAGATCTACACTTGTTAAACTTACAGTATTTGGGAAATCTGACTTTTTTAGGACCCACTGCATGCAGCTGGCATGGTGCTTTAACCGCAATGAGCTTGTTAAAGAAGGCCAGAAACGTAATGACGTCCTAATAGCTATCAGTGCTGGGAATTTATTCTTGTTATTATCCCATGATAAAGTTTCCAAACTCATTGAGTTTATTAAGGAAGTTACCATCCCCGTATGGGCATTAAGGAAACATGATGCACTATTTTATGGGCAAGAGATGAATAAGACCAGCATTGAAGCAAGACATTGCTGGAAAACTTACTGTTAGAGAAACCAATAGGACTTTTTTCTTCCCCAGTGTAAAAACAAAGGCAAAACTTGTAATAAAGACAGTGCTAATTTTAAGAAGAAAGTTTTGCCACAAAAACTTGTATTCTTATTTATAATGATGAATTTATAAATATGAAGATAATGAGTGTGTAGTCCACTTTTTGGAGGAATAATAAATCACCATTATAAATATGAAACTATCATTTTCCTTTGAGTAATTAATATGTTAGCCTTCAAAGCATGTTTTTATTGTCTTATATGAAGTCCTTCATAAACCTAAGTGGATTTTTTAAAATGGAGATAGTTTTTGAAACTATGATTAACTTTGAGACAAGGAGATAATAAATTACAAGTTATTTTTGCCTTCAGATATGTTGATTGTTATTAATGCAGAGACAACACTATTCAATAAGTTCCTTAGAAAAAGGATTTATAGCAAAATGAAGTCATTATTTGGAGTGGGATAAATGAGCAAACTCAGATAAGGAGAAATAAATAAGGTGTTTGCTTGTTTTTTCTTTCTGACAGATTAATTTCTGGTTAGGGAAATATATCTTCCACATTTAGATGCTTTTGCTTGCATTTCATGCAACCAATTTCCATAAAATAAAAATTTTACTCATATAGAGGGAGCAATAGGGATATACAAACAATAAACATCATTCCCTTAATTTTCCAGTGTTATTTATCTTGTAATGGGAAATACAAAATATGTAAAACACATAAAATACTGTATAAATCATGAAGTCATTTCTATGGCTTGCTTGAATCCTTTACTTACATATTTCTTTTAGGATATAAAAAGATAATTTGGAAAATCATGATAAAATAATTTCTAAATAAATTATGGAATCAATCGCTTAGCAATAATAATGTTTCATATTTACATAGTACTTTACAATTTATACTTTACTTCCATATTTAGTATATCATCTTAATTTTAAGTAGTAATTTCCCTTTAAAAATAAATATGTATGCTAAATGTTATCTGGGGACCACAGATAAAAGGAATCAAAAAGAGAAGCCAGTGAAAGAGGAAATGAATTAGGAGATAGATGATGTATTGGAAGCCAACGTGGAGGATTTCAAGGAGCAAGCAGTCAATGCTCTATCACTTACAGGGAGGAATCGGGTAAAGCTCAGGCTGAAACATGTCCGTTAGATTTGGCAGTCGGAGGGAAAATGGGGGAGCAGTTAGAGAGAAATTGTGTATAGAGGATGATTTACTGTGAAGTTAATGGAGTTTAAGCATCAGGACCACTCAAAAGCAGATTCTCCTTCACATGTCTAACCTCATCATATTCATAATCTTATGATCCGTCTTCTTAAAGGAGACCTTGAAACTGTGTAAGCTTGAGGTCCTACAAAGCCTGAGCCATGCTGGATTTGGAAGTGGAAGCCTAATGTGGTGAGTTGAGATATAATGGGAGAGGGGAGAAGTGGACAATCAGTGTGGGCTCTTCTTTGGAGAAGCCTGTCTGTGGCCAGGGGAGCTGTGTGACACACACAGCCAGCTGTAAGGCTGCGTGACCAGTACAATAACACAGGGCCCCTGCTCAGAGGAGCCCATGCTTAGTTGGGGTTTAATGCTCCACCATTGCCCTGCTGATATTCTTAACAGCTTGATCTTTCAAAGTAGGTTTTGTGAGGGCTGATCAGACAATGAAATGAGCCCAGGGCGAGTACCTGGGCCTCCTGCAGTCCTGCCTCTTTCAGAGAGGAGATTCTCTGTGGCTTGCTCCCCAACCCTCTGGCACAGATCCACTTGTTTTCCACCTCCCTCTTGTCACCCTGAAACTTCTGTTGCTCTTCGCCTCGGGAAAATGCCTGGACGTGGCCATGAGACAGGTCAGACTTGGGTGTGTACATCCTGCCATGTCTTGGGGCTGGGCATGGAGATAGGCATTTCCACCTGGGCTGGAAGCATCATGGGGTGTTCGGTGGGTGGCCAGCCAGAGGTCATAGGTTGGTTAGGACTTGCTTAGAGCCCACCTTGGACCCAGGGACTTAGCGTGTCCCAGTGCAGAACTATGAAATCACTGGGTTTCACCCCATTTGTGTGGCTTGTAGTGACAGGCCTGATGGCTGGCTAGACTGGGCCAGACCCTGCCCCTCCCTGGGGGTAGCACATGGTTGCGGAGCTGGTGCAAAGAGACCTTGGCATACCAAGGACTGGAGGGGATGCCGCCGCCTCCTTGTGGTGAGCAGGGCATCCAGTGACTACGTGGGTCTTCACTCCAAGACTGTGACTGAAGGTGATCTCCCCCCACCGCCCACCAGATTTTCTGATGCTGGCGCTGTGTCCCCTGGCCAGCTCAAGGAACCTTTGGGTTTGAGCTACAAAATGTTAATTTTATAATTTTGGTGATGTCACATAGAAGTTAAAAACTCTGATATTTTCATTTAAAACTTGCATTGCACAATATAAAGACGAATGGTAAAATGTCTGCTAAAAATTTAACATTTTAATTTTACTAGGCACTTCTCTATTCTGAACAAAAGGTCTTGTGTGTGTATGTTTAACAGAAAGAGAAGAGGTGAAGACAAACAGGGTTGGGAAAAGCTATCTGCTACGTTTGCTAAATTTGATTTCCATACGTTAGCTACCATCTCAATGCAAAGAGAGGGTTTTGCTGAACTTCCTGCTTAAATCACTCAAGTCTGTCTCTGACTGGCAGAGCCTTGCTCACATGCCTGTGCCCTCGCTTGAAAAGCAACACTTCACATTTTGTGTTTCATTTTAAGAAATTTTATCTTTATTGTTGAAAGTATTACAGATGTCTCTTTATTTTCCCCATTGACACCCTCCACCCCCTTTCAGTCCCCTCCACATGCTGTACAGCACTATTATCTTGCCCATGGGCTATGCATATGTGCATATAAGTTCTTTGGTTAATCTCTCCCCCTCACCATTCCACCCTTGCCTTCCCTCTGAGATTGGTCAGTCTGTTCCATGCTTCTGTGTCTCTGGGTCTGTTTTGTTCATCAGTTTATTTTGTTCTTTAGATTCCATATGTGAGTGAGATCACGTGATACTTTTCTTTCTCTGACTGGCAATTTCGCTTAGCATACTACTCTCCAGATCCCTCCATGCTGTTTCAAATGGTAAGAGATTCTCCTTTTTTATTGCTGCATAGTATTCCATGGTGCGAATGTACCACAGCTGTTTTATCCACTCATCTGTTGATGGGCACTTGGGCTGTTTCCAGATCTTAGCTATTATAAATTGTGCTGCTATGAATACAGGGGTACATATATTCTTTCTGACTGGTGTTTTTAATTTCTTAGGATATATTCCTAGAAGTGGGTCGAATGGCAGTTCCATTTTTAATTTTCTTAGGAAATTCCATATTGTTCTCCATGGTGGCTGCACGAGTCTGCATTCCCACCAGCTGTGTATTAGGGTTTCCTTTTCTCCACATCCATGCAAGCATTTGTCGTTTGTTGGTTGGTCTGTGGATGGTAGCCATCCTGACAGGTGTGAAGAGCTGTCTCATTGTCATTTAAATTTGCATCTCTGATGCATCTCTAAGCAGTCTCTGTTTCCTACCAAGAGTCATACAGTTAGGAATTGTCTGAACCTGGGAAGAAGTTCATATACTATAGCAGTAGTGTAGGTGCTTTACTCATATTCCTTGAAAATGACCACTTTAGGATGCTCTGGCTGACCTTGGCATTCAACTGCCAGTGTCTTGGCTGGCCAGAAAAATGCTGGGGAAACGGAGGACTGCTTGAAGCTTCCTCTCTCTTCCCTATGTCCTTGGAAGGGATAAGTATGAGGTGTGTATTTTAAACCATTTCCCAGAATTCCCCAGTGCGAGTGAGCTCTAATCTCCGGCTGCGGCAGCTGTTTAGATAGTATACCCTCTGTTGGCTGCCTTCCCTTCTCTGATCCAACTCCTCTCCCTTAGGAATCTATCTTTTATTTCCCAAATAACCATCTTAAATCTTCTTACCAGGGTCAGCTTCTGAAGGAATTCAAACTAAGATAAACACAGAACAGACAAAAAAGCAAAACAAAACAAACAGAAAACCCAAATATCTCTCTCCGTGATACAAGTATTCCCTGCTTCAGCAACAGCTCTCTGTGCAGACTTCTTTACCAAGACTTATTTCTTGTAAGGTAGCAATGTAGCACTTGTCTAAGTGGTCCCTTTGTGAGGCCCCCATATCCTGGGACCATATACTCTTGGCTGTGTGCCCCCCAGGGTTCATTGAATGTAATGGGGGCCCAACAAATATCTGCCAGTGGCATGAATGAACAGATGAATGGCTATGTGTTTATTCAGACATACTGGCTCATGAAAGGTTTATCTGAAGAAGGTGCATCTTACTACTGCAAGCTGAAACCCTGACTGAAGGCATCATGATTACCTCGGTTTTTTCCAATCTGCCCAGTTTTATTTTTGGCCTTGTTGCTGTGTAGGTGTAGGCATGTGATCAGCATTGGTTCATGGATGGGAGGGTGTGCAAAGAACAAAGCTCTACTGTTTATTTGTTTGGTGATTTTTTTTTTTTTTTGCTTGAAATTATAGAGAAATATCCCTAAGTTTTGTCTTCAATGAGGAAAATAGTAGTAAGCACACCTAACCTAGGTGGTAAGTGGTGCTTCTTAATATCTGATGCCTGGAAGTTTTTGAAAGATCCAGGAGGATGTATAGGTTTTCAGAGACTCGGCTGAAGCCTCTTCTATATGATGAGTTTGGTCCTAGCATTGCCCATAGGGGTGTCCTTTAAGCACTTTTCTTACTGAGTTTTCTGCTGAATGTAAAGCCAGTGAAATTTGCCAGTGCAGGGCTTCTCAAATCAGAGGATCTGTTTCCTAGAGAATACGCTTGGCTCGCAAGAGCACATGCCACCCACATTCCAGAACTGCAGCAGAATGTAGGCCCCCAGCAAATGCCTATGCACACCCTTTACCTTCTCTGAATAAAAACAGTTTTGAAAAACAGCAATCAGGCTCTCAAATCTCAGAGAGAAGGTAGGGGGAGGGGGATAAGTGAAAGAGATCAACCAAAGGACTTGTGTGTATGCATAAAAGCCTAACCAGTGGCCATGGACAACAGGGTGGTGGGGGCATATGTGGGGAGGGGTTTGAGATGGGATTGCGCAGATGAGAACAATTATGTGATACCATAATCAATAAAAAATAATAAAATAAAATAAAATAAAATAAAATAAAATAAAATAAAAAGAAAGTGCATATATTGTATTTGTAGGTCAGGTCGCCTGACATTTTTTTTAAATCACTTTTTACCCTTTCCCTATAATTTTCATTTTTCTTTTTTCTTCTCCTCTCAAAGCAATGAACAGAAATTGATGCAGGTGGTCTAGTGTGGTAGGGGCATGGGCAAGTGGCCATTAATACTGAAGGAAGCAACGAGTTCTTAAGGCACTTACATATAGAATTTGCTAATGTAGTAAAAGCCACGTATGTTTTCCAGTGTTCCAAGTGAGAGATTATTTCTAGTTTGAATAATGGAACATAAAGATGTAAATGGAGTATCTCTAGGATAATCCAGCAGTAAGAGTATCTCTAGCAGGAGTATCCCGAGGATAAGCAACTGACTCTAAAATATTTAAATGAATACTTTGCTTCTAAAGTAATTATGAGTTTAATAGGGATGTATACGTATTTTAATTTCTTACTCTTTTTTAATATTTGAACTTAGACATATTTTGTTGACATGTTTTTTTTTAAAAAAGTTGGTAACTGTGTTTTAATAAAACTTTACTTACTTCTTTATTTTAAAAAATCACCAAGTTTCAAAGAAGTTTTAAGACTGTATTAGTTTCCTCTTATTATTTTAATAAATTACCAAAAATGTAGTGTATTAAAATTATACCAATTTATTATCTTATGGACAAATGCAAGAGGAATATGTGTAGATTCAGCTACGCTGCCCCAGTACCCTCATATTCTAGTAGCCATTTTAGGGAGTACATGGGGATAACTGCTGGTCAATCCCAGTAACCTTCTAAACCTGGAAGGCAATTCTTCTGAAGGACATCAGCATATCCTACTTTATTTAGTTCTTTTACTTTCCATAAAAGCATCCCTTGAATAGGCCAGGTTTCCATGGTCCTCCTTCAAGACCCCTCTGATCAGGCCTTTGGTCCACGCTAGGGCAGGGGCAGTTGACCCGTGCATCTGGTCCTGTAGCCATAGAATTGCATATCTGGTTACCCAGATTTTCTGAACCTGGAGCTCAAATTGAGGCCTACATATTATCTCTAGTTTGACCAAAACTCTCTCTCTCTCTCTCTGTGGTCAGTAGACCTGAAACTTTGTCCCTCAGATTACCTGATGATGACCAGATTCTCATTGTCCTGAGAACTTAACCATGAAGAGTGGTGGTCATGCAAGGGAGAAGGAAGCAGGGGAGGCAGGGGCTGGGTGAGACCAATTTGAATCAATAGGGAAAAAAGGAGAAAAGGTCATATAAAGAAATAACATTTCTGCACAGTTACACTATGGGTGGAAGCATCCACTTCCAGATGCATCAAGTATTGAATTCTTTGCCAGCAAAGCCCTTTCTTGTATGTGGGAAATGCCTGTGTAAGCTTTGATGTATGGCTAGAGTTATCCAGCTGGAGGGAGGAGAGAAATAATTTTGAGTGAGGGAAAAGGAAAAGGGAAAAGAACCTCTAAAAAAGACCTGAAATTGTTGGTTTTAGAGAATAACCAAAAGAGATTAAAATTTCAATGTGCTTAGAATTCAAAACTGGGTGGCTTCCTCAGTGTTTCTTTGCAAAATTTGTCTTTTATTTTTATCACAGTAATACATATTCTCAGTTTTTATTTCAATAAGCTTATGGAAAATAGCAGTTTGCCTGCGTTACTGCTCCCCACCCCTAATTCAGGCTTTCCAGAGGCAGCCTGTTCAGCTGTTAGAACTCTTTCTTCTGTTATCTTTGCCTTGTTTTCACATAACATGTTTGCATCATTATGTTGTTCTTTCTTTATTTTTGAACCTCAGACATGTTTCATTGCATCCTACTCTGTAAGAGGAACAATTAGGCCTCTTACCACCGCCACCCTGACCTACCCACATTCTTTTTTCTCATTCTCCAAATAGAGTTATTCTGTAATTCTGGGTTAGGCAGATATCACATTATTTATGTTATCGAGACTGTGAGTGGGCATTTTGTGTGTGTATGTTCAGGAAAGCTGCTTGTGTACCCTTAAAGCAATATTTGTGTTATGGGATTTTAAAAAATGATTCAATTCCTTAACATTATAACTTCTCAAATGCTTTACTTTAAGCTTTTAACTTTAACTTACAAATTTATTGTTCTGCCCATAATCTATTAGTGCTAATATTCATTTATAAGGAGGGTTTTTAATCAATATTTGGTCTTACTTAAAATTTATTTTAAAATCCTGTAAGCAGTTTTACACTTTATTTCCTATTTAATATTTTTAAATATTTCATTTATCTTGTAGAGAGCACCTGGGAAAGGCTTCTGAGCTGATTGTCATCTGAATCCAGTGGTGCCTGGCAGCACCATGCCCTGGAAACATACCTTGCCAGAGGCAGATGTGTTGTCAGCCTGACCTTCATTTCAGCTCAGGAGCCAGGTGGTGGGTTTCATTATCTAAATCCAGCCAAGCACCAGGAACAAACATGATTATCTGGTCCCACCCAGAAGTGATGATTACAAAGAAGCTATAAGAATGCACATAATCTCCTTTGTCTTGGGCTTTAGTAAAACTTCCTGGTATTTTGCTGTATAAAATAAACAGGCTATGAAGGCTCTGGCTCTCTCTCTCTCTCTCTCTCTCTCTATTAGAAGAGAGCTGTCCCACCTGGCTCCAGCTTTTTCCTTCTATCTCTTTTTCTGTCTCTTTCTTTCATTTTCTCAATCCCTATCGCTCCTACTCAGGAATGGGACTGCTCTAAAGCTGCGCTGGATGCGGAAAAGAGAGGAATATTTATATGCCTGACTAATAAAGAAAATCAAGAGCTTGGACAATCCTAATAAATTTAGCAAAGTAAACTTATAGATATCCTGCTCATCCTAGATTGATCTTCTATTTTTCTTGTTTCCTCTTTTCTATTTTTTAAATCTTTTTTGTTGTCTTCAAAATCATTTTCTCAAATGTATCTTTCTGACCTTTGATTGAATTTTTAATTTCTTATATTGTTCAATTTCTGAGAGTTTTTTCTTGTTTTTCAAATATTTCTTCAAAAAGTATATTTAGTTCTTACTCTCTTATTTTTTTTACAATGTTAGATTTATTTTATTATAGAAGTTTCTTCTGCTGCTTGTATTGTTCCTAATTTACACAAATCCCTTTATATATTTGTTTGTTTTGCTGTCTCCCATTAAATACTTTCTTCTAAGGTCAGTATACTGGGTCTGACAATTTTTCAGAGGAATCCTCCAATTGTTGGGGGGCTGCAAGCCCACTTCTGGTCATCCGTGAGCTGAGTCGTGTGAGGAAGCAGGGAGAGGGCTCAGTTCACCCCAGGTTCCTTCTGGTGCAACACCTCACCCAGTCTACGTGCCCGTGTCAGGTCTCGTGCAGAGCTTCTCGGGTCAGCCTCTCCAGAGAGAAAGCCTATCTCTACCCTGGATCATTGAGGCTGTGCCTTGAAATACAGCTCTGGTGCTTCTGCTGGGAAATTTAGGAAGAGGAGAAAGGTATAAAATGTACTTCAATGAGCTAATGGAAGTTTTAAAAACACATAATACTGAAGGAAAAACAAGACTCAGTCATATGTATCTTCCTTCCTTTCCCCCTTCACTCACTTAACAAACATGTACTTATTGCACTTTGCACATGTAAATGACAGTAGGAACCCCATGATGACCAAGAAGCCAGTCACAGTTCCTGCTTTGTGGTGCTTAGAGACAAGCCAGGGGAAGAACAATAAAGAAATTATTACAAAATCAATCACTTAGCTGATTACATTTCTGTGAAGTGCTATGAAGTAAAAGACAGAGCTAAGAGGGTATATAAAAAGGAGAGTAACATGTTCTGAGTGTGTTTGTGTAGAACTATGAGTTAACTAGCCAAGGTTGGGAAGATGGGGTGCAGTGGGGGAGGAAAGACATTCTTGGCAGAGGGAGTAGGATGCTTAAGACCCTGCAGTCCAGGGGTTGGAAGAAAAGCTGCTTGTTTAGGACTAGGAAGGAAGCCTGTGTAGCTGGAGACAGTAAACCAGGTAGAATAGCAGCAAGGAGGTGGACAGGTGGACGGGGCAGTGTATGCAGGGACCCCAAAGCCAGAATAAGGACGTGGGGGAGGACTCAGCCCAATCTGTTTTTAAAAGGATTAGTTTCCTTGCTGCTGGAGAATTTATTGAAGGGAGAACATTTAACTGCTGTGTGGGTATAAAATTATATAATCTTTCTGATAAATAATTTGGCAGAATATATTCAGAACCTTTAAAAATTTTATAGCCTTTGTTAATACAACTTCTACAATTCTAAAAAAAAAAAAAAAAAAAAAAAGGACAAAGATTTATATATTCATCTCTATATATAAAAACCATGGGCCAGTAGCTATGATGCACAATGACCACCAGTGGGCAGATGCTTAACGCTGGAGCTGCCAAGTGACAGCAACTTTTCAGAGTGCCCTCTTGCACTCCGGGATCTCTCAGGGGATGTTGGCTGTCAGTTTCAGCCCGATCCCCAGAAGCCAGGCCCGGGGACCCCACCTGCCAGAAGGACCCCACTCACTCTGCAGATGCCCTTTGAGCCCTGGTGCCACCCCAGGTGCGGCTGGCCAGGGAGGGACCATGGGAGGTTAGCTTCAGGTGTGCCCAGCACGTCTCCCCAGTCCCACCCCTCCGGACCCCTTCTAATTGATTTCCTTCCAATGTGCATGAATCGATGCACTGGGACTCTAGCATATTCATATTTGTTTATAGAAGTTAAAAACTAGAAACAATTCGAAAATCAACTGTAGCAATAACTAAATATATTGCCTATTCACTGTTTTTAACTATGTACCGGTATATTGTTTTAGAATTTCTAATAAGTTTACTAGATAGGTAATATTAATGTTCTTATATACAGGAAAATAATGGTAGAAGGAAAGCACTGAGAGGTTAAGTATCTTTTCCAATGTCACAGAGGTGGTGGGTAGGAGGCCTGGGCTGTTGGAACCTAGACCCTGAGCTTCTTCCATCAAATTACTGACTGACAATCAGTTAAAGCAGCTGGCATACCAGAGGATGGAATAATCTATAGACATAGAAATGAAGTCCTCAAAGAATATTTTAGGACTTGGACAAAATATTTAGAATATAACATTCAATAAAAAAGACCAAGACATTCTGGATGGTGTTGCTCAGTGGTTAAGCATAGACCCATGAACTATGAGGTCACTGGTTTAATTCCCGTTTAGTGCACATGCCTGGGTTGCAGGCTGTATCTCCAGCAGGGGGCGGTGCAGGAGACAGCCAATAGACTATATTTCTGTCATCAATGTTTCTGTCTCTCTATCCCTCTTCCTTCCTCTCTCTAAAGATCAATAAAAAGCATATTTAAAAAAAAATACCAAGACACAAAATTGGCTATATAAACTTTTGATTATGCAAAAGCAAAGGTATCTGTATGTGTGGTGGGATTATTCATCTGTAGTAGGCTATAAGTTTTCCTGTCTTCCCTAGATCCTAAAATTATTTCCTTCTTACTCCAAGAGGCCTTTTTCCAAGCCCAAGACACATGACAGTCAGGATCCCCACATCAGAAACTGCTTTAAAGATGGTACCTATCAACGACAAACATTGCAAGCAACTGAAGTGCTGAATAAAAATATTCACAGGCTTGCTGGAGAAGCAGGTTTTTCTGCTTCCTGAAGAGAGCCGAGAAGCAGAAGAAGCAGCCTGAGAGAAGGAGCAGATGGGAGGGAGGAACTGAAAGAACTCAATCCTTGGGAGGAAATAGTCTTCTTCTGCAAGTACCAGGGACATATAGACACTGACTCCATGCCAAGCGGCCCCTGGTTGCTAAGTCAGGAATTAACCAATTACCAGCTTAGTATCCCAGCGTGTCTGCCTCCATCCAAGTGGTTCCTGCAGGCAGTCCAGGAACTGAAACCTGTAGGGGATTTAATGTCCAGTGAGGAGATGATGGATGGCATAGACTTGGAGCTAGGATAGCAGTTATGCCTTCTGTTACAGAAGCATAGAACAAAAACAGGGAAATACAGAAAAATGTCAACTATGCTCATACATTGACAGTGAGTATTGGTGATTATTTTCTTCTTTAACACACATTGCATTTCAGAATATTCTGTGAAACATATCATGTATAATAAAAATGTTTGAAATGAAGGAAAGGTAATGTACAGTCTTCATCGGGACACGTGCCTGATACATGGCAAGTCTAGCTCCTCACTGAGTTTAGCAGAGAGAGCATCTTCAGTGGTGCCAGGAGTTCTCTGAAAATCCATCTGAGTTCAATGCAATTATAAGTAAACAAATTCAAAAGCTCAGAGTTCTTCACTGTAAATGACAGGCATAATCACGTTAGCTTCGACAGCCAGCGGCAGAGCCTGGAAAAAAAGGGGCAGTGTGAGGGCTTTGGTTTCTCGGCAGAATGAAATGTAAATTTGGGGGTATGTGTTGTGCTCTGGACTACATTGTGGCCTGTAATCTCTTCTGCGTACCTTCCTCCATAGTATTCATCCAAGTTGCACTTATTCTCATCCATGTGGCCAATGAATGTCTGACTTCTTCAGTAGCATTTAACCTCTACAAGAGCAGAAACTATTGTTTTCTTCTACTATTGAAAAATCCAGTCTAGAGATTATTCTTGGTGCATAGTCATTGCTCAATAAACATTGGTTAACTTAATGAAAACCCAGACCCCACTTATCCAGAAGGAAAGGTGGCCTTTCCTGGGGTGTTCTAGAGATTAACAAAAGTAAACATAACTCTGGGAACTTCTGATTTGTAATCGTGTCCCAGACAGAGGGATGGCAAGCCAGGGCACTGATCAGTTTTCCATGTTGTAGGCCAAAGATGGCTTTCCCGGAGGACGTGGCACCTAAAGTGAGTCTTAAAAGATAAAGAGGAATTAGCCGACTAACGTAAAGTGGATTGTGGGGTATGTAAAGCCTGGGGTGGGGGCAGGTTTAGGAGCCAATGAAGGGAAAATATATGACCATGAGGTGGCAGTTGCACATACAAGCTCTCTGAGCAATATTCTGACAAGTACCATGCAGGAGCGGACTCTCACAGCGGGAGTCTGCCCAGAGAGATGGCAAGGAAATTAGGTGGCAGGGCAGGGAGGTAGACTGAGAGGGAGTTCAGAGAGTAGAAGAGGGAACTTAAGTATCAGCAGCACAGGGGATCTCTGGGTCCCTGAGGTCCGAAGGGCAGCAGCAGCTCCAGATCTCGATGGCCCAGGGCTTATCTTGCTGTCAGCAGATAGGAGTGAGGTTTTAGGAGGTATGTAAAGCAAGCTGGCTCTAAATGGCTAAAAAATCTGCTTGTTTGGGCTATTTTTGAAGTAAATGGATGTATAAAAACATGAGTTTGGCAGCAGCCAGCTTCTGAGCTAACAAATCTCCGCCTGCTGTGGGGATGTAAACAGTAGGAACCAGTACACACAGCCCATCGTTAGCTCATTTGTGCAGCAGGCACTCTGGGCTGCATGGGTGCTCAGGTGGCTGGAGCTGTTGGTGGAAATGGTCAGGGGCAGGAGAGTGGGGCAAGGATTATGTAGGAATGAGCCTTGTGTGTTGTTCTGAGAGGTTTGAACTCTAGGCTAAAAGCAATATGGGGGGTCATTGAAGGAATGTAATAGACCTAACCATCAGAAGTATTTATAAAGCACTAACATATGTATGTCCCAGAGCTTTGCTACTCAAAGACCAGCAGGATTGGCACTGCCTGAGCGCTTACGGAATTATGCACAATATCTAGTTCTCGCTCGGCCTTGTTTTTTCAACAAGATATCAGGTTATCGCGAGCACATTACACTTTGAAAATCACTGGCCTGGAGTAGATGGATGGCCATAGATTTACACTTCAAATATAGACTTATTCTGAAGAGATTCGCTCACTAATTTTTAGTTCCTTCAAAGTTACATGTGCATATTATTTAAATAATAGAGTAGATCTATGAGGCTTATGACGAAAAATAGCACTATCCCTCCTATTCCTCCATTCTGGTCCCCAAAGGCAATCACTTTCCACTTTTTGGGATAATTATTTCATAGCCATAAATAGTATGTTTATACTTCTATTTTTAATATTAGGCTTCAGTAATTTTAACTATATAAGATGAGTATTACTCTTTTGCCTCTACCACACATATTCAACAATCTCCCTTGTCCTCTCCAATTATTTATAATTTTTATTTAAATCAGTATGTAATATTTACATTGACATGGCTCTAAAATTATATTTACAACTGTAGTTTAGTTCTAGTTTATTTTCTTTCTTGTACAACTTTTTGTTATTTCCTTGGAGCATTCTTTTTTCCATGCATGATTATTCATTCATCCACTGTCCTGTGCTATAAGTATAAATTTCCTCAAACAAATTAGATTCTCTCTCGGCAACAACCTCCATTTATCTCTTATGCTGGGTTCTGCTTCCTTAATCCCATATCTTCCTCTTCCTTTGCTCCATTATTTTGGTGGTCCTTGTCATGTTTTAGAAATGAAGTGTTTGACATGTCTTTATTCTACCCTAACTCTTAATTTGTAGTTTAGTCATTTACACTCCTCTCCCCAGAAGCTCTTAGAATCTTCTCTCTGCTTTATTCAACTTTCCACAATCTCAGAAGTGTGCTGTGATGTGGATCTATTTCAGCTATGTACTGGCTTCTCAGAAGGCCCCATGTTAGTCTTCTAGGTCATCCATAACAAAGTACTGCAAAATTGAGGCCTTAAACAACAGAAATTTCTTGTTTCACAGTCCTGGAGGTAACAGGTCTGAGGTTAAAATGTCAGCAGAGCTGTGAGGGGGAAAGCTGTTCTGTGTCTCTTGTAGCTTCTGGAGGTTTACAGGGAATCTGTGACATTCCTGGGCTTTTAGATGTTTCACTCACCCAAGTGTCCACATTCATCTTCAGATGGCGTCTCCCTGTGTGCATCTATACTTGTGTCCAAATTTCCCCTTTTTGTAGGGACACCAATCTTAATGGATTTGGACCCACCCTACTGACATTATCTTAACTTGGTTATATCTGCAAAGACCCTATTTCAAATAAAGTCACATTTTGAAATATTGGGGATTAGGACCACAATTGGGGGAATACAGTTCAGCCCATAAAAGCTTCTTTAAATGAGAATGTCAGTTCTTTTAGTTTTGGGACATTTTCTTGAATAGTTTCTTTGAAAATTTTTTTGTCTGTTTTTTTGTTCTGTTCTCTCTGGAACATCTGTTAATTTGGATCATAAAACTTGTGAAATTATCCTATAATTATATTAACATTTTCTCTGTCAGTATGTATTTGTTTTAATGTCTGTATCTTCCAATATTTTTATTTAATTTTTTTTTGTATTTCGCCGTCATATAAAAACTTAAAATAACCCGTCCATCCACACATTGTCTCTGTTGTTTGTATAACTTTGAAGAGCTCTTTTTCATTCTCTAAATATTATTTTTTATAACCTTCTGCTTTTGTTTCAAGATTTCACTATATTCCCTTTTCTTTCTGATGATAGCAAAATATATGATTTGAGGTTTTCTTTATCTACCATTGTTTGTTTATTAATTTCCTTTTCTGTTTTTTTGTTTGGTGTATTTTAAAAATATTTTTAAAATTAATTTCAAAGAGGAAGGGAGAGAGCAAGAGAGAATGATGAGAGAGAATCATTGATTGGCTGCCTCTTGCATGCCCCACCCTGGGAATTGAACCTGCAACCCAGGTATGTGCCCTGATGCTCAACCACTGAGTCATCCTGACTGGGCTGGTGTATTCTTACTGATGCTCTTTCACTGTCTGTTCATATAACTTAGGGGTAGGGCATAAAAAGCTGAACTGATGCACTATGTGTGTACTTTAGGCTGTCAACTGGAGTCCTTTTATCTTGGTTTTCTGAGATTTTCTGAAGATTCAATAAAGAAAGGGAGGAAATATTTAGTATTTCATTTAATTTCTCTGTTTTAGTATCATCCAAACCTCAACTGTTCTTGGTATTTGTCCTCTTGTGGTGGCATGTCTCTAAAAATGTCCCCATCCCCAAAGAACTACTCTGGTCTTCATGTCCTTGTAGATCATTAGGTCACATCTAGACTGGCCTTGGGACTCTCTTTTGAGCAATAGAAGTGGCAGAAAGTATGTGGCATGACTTGTAACTTTATATCATAGATTCTTTGACTCTTTTTCCTGGGGTTCTCAGAAACCTCTGTGGAATCAACTAGTCAGAGCCTGCCAAGATGTGCTGAAGAGAAACCAGTGCCTTGGAGGCTATGTACAATAGAAAGGATAACATCTGCTCATCCTCTAGTTGTTCCAAGCATTCTAGCTGAAGAGCCAGGCAGTGAATGAAGACTTCATCTTGGACATCCAACACATTCATGCCTTCAGCTACTTCGGCCTAGCCACCATTGGTCTATACCTGCCTTAGAGAGACTCAGTGATGATTGCCCAACCGAGCCCAGTCAATCTGCAGAAGCAGGAGGTGTTGCAGTAAATGAATATATTATGCTACTACGTTTGGAGAAGGAGTTTGTTACCTACAGAAACATCTCTCCATCATAGGAGTTCTATTTTATTCTTTTCCAAAGGATGTATTTCCAGTTTTTTGTTGTTGTTGCTGAGGTGGGGCAGAGGTAGTTGCTTAGCTGTGCAGAGTCATGGTGGGGACCTGAGAGTTTCATTGCTCCTTAAAACGGCATCTGAATGACCTCCTGCATTTCAGCCACATCATTACCCGCACAGCCATCTGTTTCTGAACTGTCTGAAAGTTCTGCAGTTATGTCATGCTACTGCACAGCTTCTACCACGGAAGCTTAGAACTTCTCTTTCTCAAGCCTTCTAAGCAGTTACCCATATCCATCTGTTTTCTAGCTTTCAGAATTCTCTTTTGGTTATTCTCCTTTTCTTTTTGTCTGTGGTTTCATGGCTTTTATTTTGGTGAAGTGTCTTTAATCAAAAGTCCCTAGAAACCATTTTATTAAAGGGCATTACTCAGGGCAGAACATTGTAAACAAAATAAAAGGGCTTTCAAACAGATTAAAACTAATTACTTAAAAAGAGGTAAGTCTGAAGGCCCACTTTATAAAATCTGGGACATCAGCTTCAATGAGTGGAATTCTCTGAAGGACTAGGCCAGGTACCTTTTTAAGCCCACACTTACACAAGACAATACACATTCAGGCAAACTATGTTCTTAAAGGCACCCTGCCAGGGATTCTAAATAAATATGTTTTCAACTTATAATAAGATTTCAGAGGGATTCAATATGGCCTTTTCCCTCAATGCCTCTTTCTGCTACAGTGCAATTCTGAGTTCATACATACTTAAAGTCATATTCAAGAATAATTTGCTACAAAATTTTTTGCTACAACTTATTATGGAAGTATATTTTTCTAACATAAGTAACAAAAACAATAATTCTCAACTTCTTTTGTGATGAGTCATCATTTTTGAACATAGCTATGCATTCTTAAAACATTTTAAGTATCTTACTTTGCCTGTAAAAAGCAGTATCACTGTCCATAAATGGTTCAAGAGAGAAAGAAAACTTGGAGAAACTATGAAGAACAAAATTAGGCAGCAGATGATGTAAGCCCCATCAACCTGTTAGAATCTCCCTTTGATTCTTAGGTCTCTAAATATCATTTTAGTTTACTCAAGTCCTTTTAATGATTTAATAGGGAACCCTCAGACAAAACTTCACTTCTGAATGTAATGTAGCTGTCCGGGGCTTTAATTATGAGTTAATTATCCTGATATGCATATAGATTTCATAAAATCCTGCAGAACCCCTTGGGAATGAAAGCATTACATTCTGCTGCCCCCTGGCAGACGTTTGGCTTACTGAAACTGTGAACCTCCCTAGGGGAATGAAAGAGGACTGTGGCTGTCTGATCTGTACACCTCAGAGTAGAGAATATTCTTTTCAGTGTGTTTGGTCCTGTGAACAAATATTCCCACTGGAATGAAATTTCTTAGAGTTGTGATTTTGCTGAAGCATAACCAGCTCATCTAAATGGTTGGCCTCACTGACTATATAAGCAGGAAGAGTTACTATTAAGTGAATGCCAATGAGTGTTACAAGTAGATGATAACAGAGAACCACTACCATCACTTCATCATAAATTTGGCCTGTGAAACAGAGAGCAAAATACAGGTAGAGTTGAAGCTCATGGCTATCCTCAAAGATTCTGGGATGGAGAGCACTTTCAAACCACAGATACGAATTCGTGCACACCTGCTAGGAGAGAAGGAGCCTATACTAGATTTGGTTAAGTCACTGGAGGCACAAGTGAGTGGTGTAAGGAAGTGACCCAGATGCACATTTCCTTCTCCTGACCTTCTCAACCCCTGGCCTCATGGGGGGTTCTTGACGACCAGTTGACTGTAGAAGAAATTGGGCCTGATTCTACAAGTGTTTCTGCAAAATGTACAGGTGCCACCCAGTGGCTGCACTAGGATAGCCCCACCCTAGGATGCCCCTGAAAGACAGGATGCAGGGCAGAAATTCAGTTTCTCATTTTTCAGAGAAGGAGAGATGATCAGAGTTATGGATACATACCTATTTCTGTACTGTGGTTAAAGGGTTGGCTGGTGCCAGGGCTGACCAGCAACCCCTGAACCACGGATGAACAGATTACTGACAGTTTGTGAAAGAGAGGGCTAAGGGGCCCCTTGGCTCTAGTAACCAGGGCCACCTCGATTGCCTGCCTCGTCAGGCTTTTATTGGAAAGTTTATCTCTTAGATACAATCAATAGGGTGAGTAATCTTGGAAGACACATGGGTTTATATTGTCCTCTAGGCAAGGGCATCCAGGAATTAAGCCTAAGGATTCCAGTAAACTCTCGGGGGTCTGCTTGTTCACAGACTTATTGGGAAAGGTCAAGGAATAATTCCTGAGTTGGAATTCCAATGAACAGGGCAGGTAGCCTTCCACACACTTCCCTTCTACCAGAATGTCCTCCTGACAACTTTCCAACCAAGTCTCCTGTGCTCCCCAACAGGCTGGATAGAAAATCAATGACAAGGAAGTCAGGGAGAAGACCCACCTGAAATGGCACCTAGCGTAAAGATATTTGTGTTCCATGTGAACACTCACCAGAGGCTGATACTACCAGCCTAACGGGATTTTAATAATAAACTAGATAGAGTGACCTGTTTGTATAATGTCAGTGAGCCTCCTTTCCTAGTCACTTCTGTTACCATTGAGTACGGGAATAAAAGGCCATGATGCTAAAAAACAAAAAACAACAAAACAAAACAAAACGAGGTTATGCATGGGCTCAGCAACATGGACTTCAACTCACCAGTGCCAACCTGGCTATAGCTATTGCCGAGTACTCCTTCACCTCCCGTATTGGCAGTGCTTCTGCCAAAACTGCCATGTATGGACTTACAGAATGCCTATCCATCATCCTGGCATTTAACAGCATTTCTTATGACCAAGGAAATCAATTCACAGTCAGTGAGAGGCAGCAATGGGCTCATGTACCTAGAATTCGCTGACGTACCACGTTCTTTGTTGCCCTGAAACAACTGATGTGATAGGATGGTGGAATGACCTAGTAAGGACTTAGTTAAGGTACCAGCTTGTGTGGATCATCTTGTGGGGCCAGGAGTGTCTTCCAGGATGTGGCATATGCTCTGAATCAGCATGTAGTATGTGGTACCATTTTAGTTATGATCAGGATTCTCATAACTAGAGTCTAGAAATGAAAGGACAGAACTTTGGGCTCTGCTTGCTAGTGTTTGTCATTTCAAGGGAGTGATGCTTCCACTGAAGGACAGATCCCATTGAAATCAGAGACTGAGACTGCGCTCTGCCCATGATGGGCATCACATGACATTAAACCAACAGGCAAAAAAGGAAATTGTCCCACTAGGTGGGTACATTTTTCTGACCATCAGGGAAAATGGGTTGCTTCTTCACAATGAGGGTCAGGAGAATTATGTCTGGAATGCAGAAATCCTGACCTCTGACCTTTTTCTTTTAAATTTGAATGAAGCTTGCTCTCTTAAAGATGATACTTGTGTGTTCTGCTTTTTTTTCTTTTAACCATTTATTAAGTATACAGTTTGCTAAATATAGGACTTAATTCACTCATTTTGCAGTTGTTAAATGAATAATGAACAGGGAATATATAAGTCAGAACTTACTCAGCACAGTGGAATGAATCAGGATTTGTTTACTTAAAATTCCAATTTCTTAATTCTTCCTTACACCTGGCAATATATTTCCAGAATAATATGCTAAAATGATCCACAAGCAGTTACTCCTTACCACGGTGGTTTTAATTCTGTGCACATTCTTTTACATTTTTTGAAATCCTTTCTTGTTGCCCTCAGTGCTCCTTTCCTTTTCTCTGAACAAATTGCTTCAGGCTTTTAAAGGGAATAGACGGAGACTGCTTTTTGTCATGATTAACTTTGGGGACTAAGAGAGAAGCCGCTCACAAAGTTGTGGGAGAAATCATCCACTCCCCTTATGTTGTTGGCACTGATAACATATAAAATCTATGGAGTAATCAAACTTGTGTAATTATTAGGAACATGGCATTTGCAAGCTGAAGGCTTTATTTTATGCCCTCTTACATTTTCCCTGCCAGTTATTTCACCCTAGCTGGTACCATAACCAAATCCTTACCATCACCTATCTTTCATTATCTTGGAAAATAATGTAGAATAGTGGGAAAGTAGAAGAATTGAATGGATATGGTGAGAGTAAGTTGAATTGAATCCAATTCAGTTTTCAGAAAATTCATAATATAAATCAACCTGGATTAATTGGTAACTAAATTATAAGGAAATAAAGACTACTCATTTTGATGTGGATAGAAATGTTGATAGAGCTTTTGACTTCAGTCTTAAGAAGGAATAGTATTCTGTTATTTATACCTAATCATATCTCTTAAAGGTATTTCAAGGGAAAACTCTGACTCAAGTCCTACAGGTAATTATTTCTATTCTCATTTTGAAGAGAAGGGACAACTAAGTTCACCCCACTTCCACTACTACACCGTGTCCACAGATTGGAGTGTTACCAAGCCCCCCAAATGATCTTGGAGATACCTCTGCATCTCCCTTCTCAGATTCTTTTTTTTCCAGGAGTCATTTGATTATCAATCCAACAAATATTTATTGAACAGTTATGTGCTGGGTCTTGGGAAACCAGCGGTTAAAAAAATAGTTCATCCTGCTCTTACAGTGCTTACATTCTAGTGGGAGTAGTCAGACAATGAACAAAAATGTTTAAGGATTAATGCAGATGCTATTATATGATGAAAGCAGGGAGAAGGATGAAGAATGTTGATATAATTTATTTTAAAATACAATTTAAAGTATTCCTTGCCTGATGGCTCAGTTGGTTGGAGCATCGTCCCATGCACTGAACGGTTGTATTTTTAAACTTATTTTTAAATGTATTTTAAAATACGATTTAAACAGTCAGGTAGAAAAGTCCTCACTGAGCAGGAGACCTCTAGAAAGATCTGGGAAAATGAGAGAGCAAATCAACTGGGTATTTGCAGGAAGAACATTAACAGGGCCAAAGGCTCTGAGTTGGGAGAAGTTCTGATTGGAGTGAGGAATAGCAAGAAACCCAATATGTCTATCATGATGTGAAAAGTGGGGAATATTAGGAGATAAGCTAAGCCATGTTGGGGGTGAGATGGGGAATATAAAGAGAATCGGTCACATGGGACCTTGTGACTGATTGTAAGGCCCTCTGAGTAAGGGAAAGATAAGGACATGGAGTAGAGGAGTAAGGCTGAATGAGATTCACCAGGCTGCTGTTGAGGATGGCCTGCAGCGGGTAGTGTAGGGCAGAGCAAGGAGAACAATTAGAAGGCTATTGCAGTAACCCAGAGGAAAGATTCTCGCGTGTTGGACGGGGTGGGGTAGCAATCAGTGTAGTAAGCGTTGATCACTATTAAAGATGTCTCCCTTTTCCTCACCTCTACACACACCCCCTCCCTATATAGCACTGAGAGATGTGCCAGATATTGGGTGTGATGGGACAAAATCAAAGCTGTCTCCAAGGGCTTTGAATTACAACTGGAGGAACAGAATTGTCTGGGACTGAAAAGTACAAAACTGAAGGCTGAATAAGTTTGCTCAGATAATGAAGAGCTCAGTTTAAACATATGCTGAATTTGAAATCTGGAGTTGGCAATTGGATTTACAAATCTGGCACTTAAGGAAAGAGTTTGAACTGAAGATAAAACACTTAGAAGCTTTCAGTGTACATTGTACTCAATGACATGAGACTGGACAGCATTAGTGGGTGGAGTTGGTGGATGGGGGTAGATAGAAAAGGCATGATTGACAGTTCAGTAGATAAATTCACCTCCTTAAAAGAAAACAAAATTCCTAATGAGAGGGGTACAGACTTACTCTAGAACCCTCATCAGAATTAACTAGTGAAATCTCAGAATCATCCTCACTGGTGGGTTGGTAACCTGCAGGAATGGTGGGTTTCCAACAGCGTGTCAGTAAGGAGCTGCATCAAGCACAGATCAGGCATATCCCACCCACAATGTGAGACCAGGAATCTACATGCATGCCCACCTACAGTCCCTAGGGCCCTCCATATCCTCTCTCCAGTGTGAGACCAGGATTATACATACATGCCCACCTACAGTCCTTAGGGTCCTACTTATAATTTTTGTGATGATAAATACTTGGATAAAAAGAGTACATGTGAACAAGTACAGGAAAGTCTAAATTCACAGAGAGAAAAAAATCATTTTTCCAACATAGTATCAATGTTTGTAGTCTTAGGTTATGATGATCCCAGAATATTTATTGTCTCAAATTATGCTACAGTGAGGGTCTTCCTCAATAAAAATGTGTAACTGTTGCCTTATCTTTGCAAAATGAAAAGGCCCATTATGGTGGTTTTCCAACAAAATAAGACACTTCTTCCATGGGCAGATTTAAGATCTTTTTAAGAGGCTGAAGTTTGAAAGTTGTTTAGACAGTCCCAGCTTCTTAGAGTCCTACTACATCCTTTTATACAAGTGAGAATAAATAGATACACACACACACACACACACACACACACACACACACTTCTAAGAAGTAGTTGAGTGAGATGTCTCATTAGAATTAGCACATTTTAGAAAGAGTATACCCTTAAATTATACCTATGGGTAGCGATAAATGATATTAGAATTTATGTAAAACTTCCCTTATTTTAAAAAAATTTCTCTTGGATAAATCTGGTAAGGAATGATTTTTGAAATACTGTATTATCAGCAAAATTTTTAAATTCTAAAGATAATTAGGAGTAGATAACAGCTGCACAAACTTGATAAGCAGTAAAAACTGTTAGAATATTTTTACAGCAATTATGCAAATAGCTGGGGATCTGAACTAAGGGCAGCAAAGAAGGAGGCCTGTCGGCCAGTTTGGAAAGCACATTAACTATGAATCAATGCACCAGTTCTCTTCTGGAAGCGGCAATTATGGCATTAAAATGCTCAGTGAAAATTCGGAACGTAGGAAGCATTTGGCACCTTGCCCATGAGGTACTCAGGACTGTCAAAACCTCTACATGCTCTCTTCGATTCTAAAACTAAATATGGCAACACACATGGAAAGCATTCAGAGGATGCCAATGTAAGACAATGTAAACAAAAGGGAAGTGAACAAATTGGTATTATTTATCTGCGGGAAGACATGACATAAGAGGTATGACGTAGTCATCAATTTGCTGGAAAAGTCCTTTGTCAAAAATAAAACCACATTATAGGAGGAAAGAACCCTGAATGTCAGACCCAAACAAGCATGGGCTAACATCCTGACTCTATTGTTCACTTGGATGATTCGGGGAAAGCAACTTAACATCCTCTAGTTTCTTCAGCTGTAAATGGGGATAAAGCACAGCCCTTTGTGAGCTATTATAAAGATTAGATTAAATTATATAGTGTAAGGCAGTGGTCTGCAAACCCATTAGTCAACAGAGCCAAATATCAACAGTACAACAATTGAAATTTCTTTTGAGAGCCAAATTTTTTAAACTTCTTCTAATGCCATTTCTTCAAAATAGACTCACCCAGGCCGTGGTATTTTTGTGGAAGAGCCATACTCAGAGGGCCAAAGAGCTGCATGTGGCTCGAGAGCCGCGGTTTGCCAACCACGGTCTAAGGAAACTCCTAGCAACATGTCTGGTAGCGAGCAAAGATAGAAATGGTGAACTAGTCAAGCCTGCTGGTGGCTTTGACATCCATCCTGACAGCACTGGACTGGGGGTAGGAACATGATTTCTGAAACTGCATTGCCTGAATTCAAATTCTAGCTATATCACTTGCTAGCTGTGGGACCCTGGTCTAGCTTTTATTTTTTATTTATTTATTTTTAATATAGTTTATTGATTTTTTACAGAGAGGAAGAGAGAGGGATAGAGAGTCAGAAACATCAATGAGAGAGAGAGTCATCAATCAGCTGCCTCTTGCACACCCCCCACTGGGGATATGCCCGCAACCAAGGTACATGCCCCTGACCGGAATTGAACCTGGGACCCTTCAGTCTGCAGGCTGACACTCTATCCACTGAGCCAAACCGGTTTCAGCTATGCTCTAGCTTTTAAATTCTCTTTTTTGTCACTTGTTGACGCAGGATTGTCTTTATAGATTTTGAGGATTACATTAGTTAACACGTGTAAAATGTTTAGGAGAGTTCCAGAGTCTATTCTTTTTTGCCTCTTCCTTTCCCCCTTCCCTTTCCCCTTTCTCTTCCTCCTCTTCCTCCTCCTCATCCTAATCCTTCTCCTCCTTGTGATTGGTATGATTTGAAGGCAATACTTTTGATGTTTCTGATAAGTTGTAAGTATGGAGAATGAATCAGCACAAACAGTGCATCAATACTAGTCTCAGTTGTGTGGCTAGTTCTCCTTCCTCTCCATTCCATACGGAGTCCCTTGAGCACTGCCTAATGAGACATCTATGTGCTAATCTCCATCTAGATTCTACTTGCTGGGATACAAAACAGGTGGCAGTTACCTACAGTGATATCTACACAACAATGATAATAAGTAATATTTGAATATTATGTGCTAAACACTGGGCTTAATGCTTTATGTTTATTATCTAATATAACTTTCAATAGGTAGATACTACTGCTAGTACCTCCATTTTATACACGTGGCTACTGTGGCTCAGAAAGGTTAAGACATTTTCCTTGGTTACCCAGCTATAAAATAGAATTTGAAACCTTGAAATTCAGTTCCAAAGATGGCACCATTTACCATGATACTGTACTGTGAGTAGGTGATCAATAAATATTTATAGACTACATTGAAGTGACTTGACATTTTCATTTAGTTGTTTTGAGAATCCTTTTATCATGATAAATTCCTACTCTGAATGAACTCATTATTGTTCATAATAAATGCACATAACTGGGTAAATTGGTAGTGAAAATGGAAAGAGAGGTAGAAAATTGTCGGGTTAAGACATTTCTCTAAGGGAGTGTTTTTGCTCAGAAGATAAATGTGTTAAGGAGAGTTAAATGCATGATAAACATAGAAATACTAGTATGCTCAATGTCATAAGTAATTGGAGTTTCAGTGGATCCCCATTAAAACCACACTGAAATATAATCAGATTCACACAATTTGTAAGGGACTGATCATGTCAAAGTAGGCAAAGATGTGGGAAACAATATAAATTGTTATCATACACTGCTATCATACACATTTGTTATCATACAAATTGTTATCATACACATTATCATACACTGCTAATTAAGGTTGTCATCAATACTTTGGAGAACAATTTGACAATAGCTAGAAAATTTGAAAAAGGCATACATATTCCCACTTTTCAGTGAAAATCATAAATTAGAGAAATCCTGGTACATATGCATTAAGAAGGAATTAATGGGTACAGCATTTTTTTTTGTGTGTGGAGGCAACCATTTTTTTTTTAAGTTCAAGTATCTATGAATAGGAGAATGGATATATTGTGGTGGTATGTTTATATGACAGATGTTCATACAATATTTAAGAGGAATGAATTCAATGTCAAAAGAAGAAAGCAAGTTTCAGAATATTAAATACAGTATGATATTATTGTAAAATTTTAAAAAATAATCAAGATGTGTATATTATTAATGGGTACAGATGTGGGGATGAACATAAAATTATAAACTATTTATATTACAAGTCTGTCATAGTGTTTATCTTATTGAAGGAGAAAAGGTGTTTAGAACAGAACTGCTGAGAAAAATAGAGGAAACAACATTTCCTCCACAAGTTTATTTCTCACAACAAACTAATAATAAAAAATATCTGAGGCAAATATAAAACTAAGTCAACAAATGCTGTTTGGGGATGATGGATTTTTACCTTTGTACTTTGCTATTTTATTTATGCTTTTCAGAATGCATAAGAGCCAACAACAGTAAAAGAGAGAACTTGTGTCATAATTTTAATACCTTATGAAGTGAAATCTTAATCTAAGTATAACAATTTAAATAGATGTAGACTATAGACTATTTCTAGTTTGGCTTTAAAGTGTAAATAGATTTTATACTGAAAACTGGGAAATTTCCTCTTTCTTTACAGAAAAGAGTTTTTATCTATTTGGGGGTAAAAATACTGGGAGTATTTCCTGTGTGGGGAGAATGGAATAGGTCTGTAGCTTCCCATCCTGGCTGGTTTTAAGAACAGCCTGGTGAGTCCTTTGATAAGCAAAAAGGAGGAGCCACACCCCAGATGTATGCACCATGTTCCCTGGGGGGTGGGGGGGGAGGTGGTGAGTGGGGAGGTTGGAGCCCAGAGATTTGTTCTCTTTATTTCTGCAGTTTCTGAAAGATCCCAGGGGTGTCTGGTAATTAGCCTGACTTGGAAGTCTACCTGCAGATATCTTCTCAAGTTCCCTTTCCCTGATTATTTTTTATAGATTATAATTAGTTTAATATAAGAATGGAGTGTAGTTGTCACTCAGATAGAAACTGGAAGATGGCAATAGAAAAGGTTTCCAGTCTATGAGTGGGCATATCTTGTAACAATGACGGTAGGCATATCCCTCTTTACCTTATCAATCAGTCCAGGCTTAAAAAGGCCCGTTGTACTTACAGAGCAGATACTGTCCCTGTCCTCTTGTAGCAAGCAGTTAGGGAACGGTAGACCAGGTACTGGAGGTCACCAGAGCAGAAAGCCCTGGGCCTAGCAATGGGCAAAACTGGGGTAGGACCCCACCCTGCTGCCCAGGCTGACCTTTCCTCTCAGCATATCACTAATCACGTGGTAAACCCCCTTGGAGGATAGACTCCCTTAGAGGGTAACACCTAGGCCTCACGTGTGTTTCAGGCCCACCAGCAAGGCCAGGCAGGGTTGGCATTGTGGCTTACATCAGGACCAGCTGCATTGACTAATAATTCCCTGCCTTGGTGTTCACCAGTCAGTGGAGACCATGACCCTGGACACAGCAGGAAAGCTGTTGAATATTCTATTGGGATCCTCCCCTAGGAATTAGGGTAGGATCTCCATCTTTGGAAAGTGAATAAAACCCTCAAGGCAAAGGACTCTTCCACCCTTTCTCTTGAGCATGTCCTTGACTTTCTGCCTTTGCCCAGTCTCTTCTTTCTCTGGAGCACATCCATGCTTTGCTCCCTCGCCTTCCCTCAGGCATGTTCTCTCTGCTTTGCTTTATCCTAACTGTGCCTCTGTAACTCCTTTCCTGAGCCCATGCAGCCCAGCTGGCTCACCTTTCCCACCTCTGTGACTTTGTCAATAAACCTTATTTTATAATTTGACTTCCTGAGCCCCAAATTCTTTCTCTGCCAAATTTAAGTACTGAGGTTGTTGAACAAAGGTCCGGTATATTCTGCCATTTTGTCACTTACACTCTTTATAAAAAGTACAGAATACTTTTCTTGCTTGCAGTCACTTTGCCATTTTCCTCCTAAGTCTTTAAGAATGCTATAGGCAGTTGAGTATCTGTAAGAGCATTACAATTTGTGGTGCCAGGAAAAGAAACTCTATTGCAGTTCTTTTTGTATGAAGCTACTTGTCGGTACAAAAAGTAACAAGCAGGAACTGATCTTTGATTCTGAATTGCAGTGTTCTTTGTACTTTACCTGCAGGTGAATATAACCTCCGTCCGTACCACAAAATAAGAACAGATCATGATGGGTGCCTGTGAGGTATTTTCTTTTTGAGAGAGGCCTCTCTATAAATCCTCTTGTGGATTATTGCAGGAGTTATATGTCTCACAGTACTTGAGACTATAAATATATGGGTCATGAAGGGATGCCTCCTGACAGACTCCTCTGGATCTGCCTTACAGGGCTTTTCTGAGGGCTGGGAAGACAGCAGAGGAGAAAATAGAGAAGCAGTTTCCTTATGGAAGCATTTTGTGTTCCCTAGTTTTTATTTGTTAAAATCTTTGTTGCTGAAAGTATTACATATTTTCCCCCTCATTGACCTCTTCTAGCCTGTCTTCCCCCCACCACCCCAGGCCTTCACCACCCTATTGTCTGTGTCCGTGTGTTATGTATATATGCACACATAACCCATGTTGATCACTTCCCACCCACCTACCCACCCATCCCATCTTTCCTCAGAGTGTTTCCTAGTTTTCAAAGACTATGGTATAACCCAATAAATAGCCTAAATTTATATTTCGAAATACTTCGGCAACCTGAAAAGATAGAAGTAGCAGGTTGCTATTAAGAGTGACTGTTTTGATGATTTCTGTTACTTGTTTCCTCCAATCTGAACATGGAGTCTAATTTCTGCCCTGACACTGTGTCTTTAGGCCATTCTGACCCACACACCTTCCACTCTGTCATCCTATCTAATAAAGAGGGAATATGCTAATTGACCCTCACACCCTTGCAAAGATGGTGGTGCCCACAGCCAATAAGGAGGGAATATGCTAATGAATGCCCTGCCCTCAAAGATGGTGGTGCCCACAGCCACAAGATGATGGTATCCATACCACTCAGCCCCGCCAGAGTATCAGGCACGCCTTGCTTCCAGAATCCCCCAGTCCCCTCAGCCCCTCATTCACCCAGGGCAGGCCCAAGGCACAGGCAAGCCTCGGATGGTGGCTGCCCAGCTACTCAGGGCTGCCCAAGGCTCAGGTAACCAGGGCTGGCCGAGGCTAGCACTGCCAGCAATGGCAGTAGCAGAGGTGTGATAGGGGTCTTGCCTTCTCCTGATCACCGGGTTGCCTTCTGCCCAGGAGGGCTCTTAGACTGTGAGAGGGGGCAGGCTGGGCTGAGGGACCCCCCACTCCAATGCATGAATTTTCATGTGCCGGGTCTCTCGTTATCTAAAAAAAGGGAAATCTGGGAGCCACATTGTTCATGAAGCTTCGGATCATTGTCCTTGATTCTCACTCTGGTCCTCTGTTCTGCTTCTGTATTCACTTGCTCCTGACCTATGGTTTTCCTATAAATTGCTTAACACTTAGCCTTGAGATCTAATTCTAGATTGAACTTTTCCAACTCAACCCTCAAATCTGCTCTCTGCCTCAGTATTTCCCCTGTGACCTGATCTGCTCTATTTTTTGGGTCCTACATGCCAAACCAGTGTTGTTTCTGATTCTGTGACAAACCCCACAGAGGTAATGGCTGGTGGTCTAAGAGTTTGCCTCAGTTCTCCAGTCATATTTGAATCTGTGTGGCTGATTTCTTTAATAAAGATTCATTATATGTTTACAGGGCTTACATGTATTCTCACGATGCTGCCATCCTCAGAACATTTTTTAAAATATATTTTATTGATTTTTTTACAGAGAGGAAGGTAGAGGGATAGAGAGTTAGAAACATCGATGAGAGAGAATCAATCAGCCGCCTCTTGCACACCCCCTACTGGTGATGTGCCCGAAACCAAGGTACAGGCCCTTGATTGGAATTGAACCTGGGACCTTTCAGTCCACAGGCCGATGCTCTATCCAACTGAGCCAAACCCGTTTCCTCAGAACATTTTGAAACACCCCATTTAGAAATGCCTTCTGAACCTAATGCCTTGCACAATTATAACTCAACCTGTGTTTGTTGAATGAGTCAGTTACAAATATGTACAAGAAGAAGGTGCTTTATAAAAATGCTTCAAGTTATATCACAAGAGCATTTCCCAGTTTTTATCAGCTACCTTATTCATAACACATGTTACCAGATAACTTGGAAACATTTAAAATAATAAATACCCTTTCACTCCTAGGCAGAAGATTTACCACCATTGGAAACTGTCACAGACTGGAAATGAATTTCCCAAACAGAGAATTTGAACAAGTTTCAATCAATGGTGTAATTTCTAGAAGGAGTATTTGGTTTCCTTATAATGAATTATTTAATCATATTCATTTAGTTGATATGTTTGATGGTATTATTTTAAAATAAGTGACAGCAACCCTTTTTATACTGAACTTCCTGGAAAACAGCGTTGTGTAGGGCCTTTGTTGACTGCAGCACCATTTGGTTGTACTGCATGGAGGTCGTCTAAGTTAGAGCAATTGCCCCTCCCCCCAAGCAAGACATCGTGAATCCTTGTCAGACTAGAGTGAGTGACATGCTCAAAGAAAAAGGAGAAAACATGTTACTTCCTTCTAATATTCCGCTGTTAACGGTTATAGTTGTTTCCTCAGACACTGTCTTTACTCTGACACCTGCCCCCACCCCTTGCTGGAGCACTTTCTCTTTTAGCCGCTGAACTAGGAACTGGTCATATAGCAATAAACAAAGTAGTCCCTGTCTACAAGGAACGAGCAGTTGCTTTGGGAAGATAGACAAATAAAAAAATCTTGCAGACGGTGATAGGTACTCTTCAGTGTCTTGTCAAAAATGACAGATCTGTTGATTAGGAGACTAACAAGGAGGGATTACTTCATGAGAAAAGTGGTATTAATGTAGGGTGAGGTCGGCAAGTTTCTTTTTCCAGAAAGGACCAGATAGTATAGAATTTAGACTCTGTGCCCAGACAGTCTCTGTCCTGACTACTGAATTGGAAAGTTGTTGTGTGAAAAGCAGTTATAGACCATATGCAAATGGCTGTGCTCTAATAAAACTTTCTTTATAAAAACATCCAAGCCCTAACTGGTTTGGCTCAGTAGATAGGGCATCAGCCCACAGACTGAAGAATCCCAGGCTGATTCCAGTCAAGGGCATGTACCTTGATTGTAGGCACATCCCCAGTAGGAGGTATGCAGGAGGCATCTGATCAATGATTCTCTCTCATTGATATTTCTAACTCTCTATCCCTCTCCCTTCCTCTCTGTAAAAATCAATAAAATATATTTAAAAACAAACAAACAAAACAAAACATCCGAGTAGCAGAGCAGAGTTGGTTCATAAGCAATAGTTGACTGGCCCCTGATTGAGGTGGTGGGGGGTGAGTCATGTAAAGGTGATTAAGGTATAGGGAACAGTATGATAAAAGATTCAAAGCTGGAGAGCATGTGTGTCCCTGGCTGGTAGCAACATGAAAATGGCCAGCGTGAGAATGCTGGGAAAGAACTGAGTGAGAGTGATGGGGAGTGTAACCCCTAACACACCAGTTTAAGGCATCAGGCCTAATCCTGAGGGGAGTCACAATGAGCTTCTGTCCTGTGAGACTCGTACAAGTCAACTTGCTCATCCTCAGAAGTAAGGGATGGAAAATCTATTAGAAGAAAAAGCATAAGGTGAATAGAAATTCACCTTATTTTTAACATTTTTAATCATTACAGAGGTTAGATTATTGGACACATTGTAATCTTTTTTCTTTAATTGTTCACTGTTTTTTTTTTTTCTTCTAGATAGCAAATGACCAAGCACCAGATAAAGGCAACATACACATATATCAATGATACACCCCCTCAACCAGTCTTGTGTTCAAGAAATTGTTTTTGCTGTTCACCTATAACTAATGGGGTCATTCACAATGAAATTATTCCCTCTAATGACTTTTCTATCGAAATTAGAAAAACTACCAGAGAAAACGGCATTTGATGAAATGCAAAATGGTCAACTACAGAGATGAAAAATTGCCCTGCAGCTTAGTAGACTTTATAATATGATAATTTGTCTTGAAAATAGTTTAACATATAATTCTCCAAAAAAAATTATCTCAGAAATCAACTATTAAAATCGGTAGTATTAAGAGAATCTTGGACTCTTTTTATGCCCAGATATTGGCTATACCTAATGGCAATAGTTTCTAAAGAGATTTTAAAGCTATTTGATATTTGATAACATCTATACATATGATGAAATGTTTCATTTAATCTTAAGATTTTAAATATTCACTATTTAAATAATCGAACCTTTAATGTTAACAATTATTTTTATATAGTTTTAATCTGAAAGATCTCTATTTCCACCATGTTCTAACATAAGAGTATCATTCTATATTACTCTAGGATAGGGGTGTCGAACTCAATCAGAGAAGGGGCCAAAATCTAAAATCCAGCCTAAATCGCGGGCCGAATGGTTTACTGAACAGTCATAAACTGTCATTGTGATGGAAACGCAGCGGAGTGCAGTGATGACAGCGCAGTGCGGGCCACATTGCAAGGCCTGGCGGGACGGATTTGGCCCGCGGGCCTTGTGTTTGACACATGTGCTCTAGGAGAAGGGATCACAGGAGAGACAGAGTCGCTGTGGGGCAGCTGGACCCAGTTAGGAGCCTGGAAGACCCAGTTCTGATAGAGGGCCTGCAAGTCTAGCCCATTTCCCCTGAGTCTAGATGTGCTGACCTCTTGATTACACTGAAATAGGAACCATGAAATATCAAAGCTCCCAGCCATGGAAGTCAAAGCTTCAGGGATTGCTAGAGGCCCATGAACATGCCTTTTTAGCCATCACTGGTCAATTGAGGGGTGTCAATATTCTGATCCTCTTCATAGTTTCATTCAGGTGATAAGTTAAAGGCCCAAAGTGACACTTTGCAGCAATCTCTCCCCCACCCCCCTCTTTGATTTGGGACACTGATCACAGATTTCTCTCTAACCTGTGTATAGACATGAGTCCTCATAGGACAGGAGGTATTCTTTGGCAAAGAATATTTAAACACAGCATACATATCAAAGGGAGGTTTTTAATAAGGGATCTTCAGACACTATCTGAACCTCTTTCATCACTAGCTAGGTCTTTCTGGGAAGGGGCACCATGATATTAGCACATTTGATTCAACAGTGACCAAATATGTTGATTCCTTAATCTCTTTATAAAAGGGAAAACTATAGGGTCCTTAGGGTCTCAGGGACTTTTAGGGTATTTTCCCAGGGTAAATTGAGATGTAGGTCAATATGCATCAAGATCAAAACACAGAGGTCTTCATGCCATAAATGGTCCTCAGATTCTGTGTCTTCTCGGGAGGCTTATCATCACGTGGCAGGTGACCTCAGTGATGGGATGAGGAAGTTGCAGTGGGAAGCCCACACTGGCAGAATGCCCATGAGCCAGGAGACTAGCTGATCAGAAGGACTCGTGTCACTCAGCAGCGAGATCAGTAAGGAGACACCGACCATCAAGTAAGGCACATTGGACTCAGCACCTTGGGCCTGTGGCAGTGCCCCATTGTTGGAACGGCACAAAGCATCACGTGGGTTTGGGTTTTGATTTTTTTTGTTTTTGTTTGTTTTGTTTTTGCCTGTTCCTTTGCTACTCTCAGCTTGTTTTCCTTCTGGGAACTAGCCCTACCTTGCATATAGTCTCAGTCAGACTGTAAGTCAAGGTCCCTGGAGAAAAGTTGATCAGAAGACCAAGCTCAGCTACTCAAACAACTCTCTTCCAGAATTTAAACCTAGAGCAAAATAATATAAGGACACAAAATAATTGGAACTGATCAGCCTAATTGAGAAGTGAGGTGCATTTTTCCATCTGCTCAACAATAACCATTCCCAACGAAACAAATAAACCAAAAACCCACCGATGCCACCATCAGCGGCAGCACTCAGGTCTCAGCAGAGAGCGTGAGGGTCTGCATACATGTGCTTATTCCCTACCAGAGCGCTGCTCTGTCCCAGATGGACACCGGTGCTAGTCTCACTCTTTCTTTTTGAAATAGCCGAAGTGATGCAATAGAGAACTTCACTAAACATTACGTCATTGATAGCTTTGTAGTGTCCAGTGTGAAATGAGAATCGGACCTCTTCTAGTAATATGATGGCTCAAAAAGCCACAGCCTATCACCGAGCTTTCGAAGACCTGCGTTTTCTGGCTTTTGTATTCCTGTGTCCACTTATTCCTACAAGTTTTCTCCCTCAATCTGCAAACCCACTGCCAACCCGAGGCAGACTGCCAGGCATCACCACACGGGGGCGCTCTGGTTGTGCCTTTAGTGACATTTTTAGAAAGAGGTTGATCAAAACATGAAGTACCAACTAAAAATAAAATATCCACTTTTCAGCTTTCCATGGTCTTAGGGAAAGATGGTCTCTCTGGTGTTTTCTCTGCATCCTCCTGTATCATTCCTCTGTTTCCGAGGCCTGAGGGCGACCTTGATTTGGGCTCTTGCAGTTAGATGTCCCCATGGGGACGGACCCAAAAGGGAAGACCTGGCGGAAGCTACCTAGTGCTGAACAATAGGAGACTGATTTAAAGATACTTTTGATCTTCTTCTTGTGATCGACTGTTCCTCTCTTTGCCCACTCAGAGTCCCTGTCCTACTCTTCCTAAATGAGTCCCTGGAGACTTGCCAGACCAAAGGCGTACTAACTAGTTGTAACCAACGTGAGATAAAATGTACTGAGGAGATAGAGGAAAACAAGGTCTAATGCAGTGGTCGGCAAACTCATTAGTCAGCAGAGCCAAATATCAATAGTACAACGATTGAAATTTCTTTTGAGAGGCAAATATTTTAAACTTAAAATTCTTCTAACACCACCTCTTAAAAATAGACTCGCCCAGGCCGTGGTATTTTGTGAAAGAGCCACACTCAAGGGACCAAAGAGCCGCATATGCTGACCACGGGGCTAATGGATAGAAGCCATACCCTTCTACACTTCAAATCTGCACAAGCTCATAGCCGTAGAGTGGGGCCTGCTGTGGCTTAGTGGGGCCTTTGCCTCCTAGGAGCCTGTGTTCCCACCAGAAAGCGAATGGCCGGAAGGCAGAGGAAGGCCCAGGGCAGCTCACCTGACACGTGGCTCCTGAGAGAGAATTCACAGGCGGCAGAACACCATGGCAGCTGAGCTAAATCAGGAGGAAGTTACAAGTTGATTGTTCAAGAAGTATTTTTTTGATAAAAGATTGGGCTATTAAATTATTTGTTACGTTTTTCTGGTTGTGGAAGTCTATTAGGTTTTCATTGCTGGTAGCAAACTTCCATGAACTGAGTGGCGTAGGAAGCACCCATGACAGTCATTAGTTCCCAGCTCTGTAGGTCAGCAGTGTGGCCTTGGGTGGCTGGACTCTGTGCTGAGGACCCCAAGGTTGTAATCAAGATGTTGCTGGGAGTGTGTTTTCTCCGGGAGGTTCTGGCAGGGTGAGATCTGCTCCAGGCTCAGGGGTTGTTGGCAGGACTCACTTCCTTATGGTTACATGACTGAGGTTCACGTTTCCCTGTTCGCTGTCAGCCAGAGGCTGCTCTCAGCTCCTCACCATGTGGCCCCCACAGGCACTTCACAACAAGGTTTTGCTTCTTCCAGGAGAGGCAGAGCACGTCTTTCTGACTTCTTCCTCTACTACCCTGTTTCCCCGAAAATAAGACAGTGTCTTATATTAATTTTTTCTCCCAAAGTTGCGCTAGCTCTTATTTTCAGGGGATGCCTTATCTTTCCATGCGCTAGGTCTTATTTTCGGAGGATGTCTTATTTTTCGGGGAAACACGGGTACCAGGCAGAGGAAAAATTCCTCCACTTTTACAGGATTCCTGTGGTTCATGAGGTCACACCCAAATCATCCTCCCTTTCTTAAAATTGACAGATCCGAGCCCATAATTACATCTGCGAAGTATTTTCACATCGGCACCTTTGTCAGTGTCTGATGGGCTGCCTGGGAGTTGTGTGTGCACCAGAGGTGGGCAAACCATCTCTAAAAAGTTGCTTTCTTTTACCTCCGCTCTGGGGCCCCTGCTCCGATATGAGATGCTCTGTCTTCTCTGCCTTAGGAAGAATTATGGTCTTAGTCCTTATCACCCTCCTGGGCTGAGTCAGACTATAAAACTTAGAGCTGGAGAAGTTGATAGAAACGCAGTGCAATTCCTCTGAGACCAGGAGAGAGAGTGCCAGCAACAACTCGGGGTCACACGGAGGATGGCTCATCTCCTGTAGGCACAGCCTGCTTCCAGTCCAGCTTCTTAAAAAAAATTTTTTTAAATTGATTTCAGAAAGAGGGAAGGGGAGGAAGAGAGAGAAACATCAATGACGAGAGAAAATCATTGATTGGCTGTCTCCTGCAAGCCCCCCACTGAGGATGGAGACCGCAACCTGGGCATGTGACCTGACCAGGAATCAAACCATGACCTCACAGCTTATAGGTCAACGTTCAACCACTGAACCACACCAGCCGGGCTTGTGCAGCTTCTTCCAGCCAGTGCTGCTCCAATGCGGATTCTCACCAGGCTCAGAGAAAGAAGAGTGAGTGAGGAGGGTTTAACACTGCTGAGAGTTCTCATCTATAGGACTCCATTAGGAGATGCTGCTGCTTATTTTTGGCCATGACCAAAATATAGGTCTTTAGACCCCAGATCAGGACCTACATATGACATCATGCTATTCAGAGCCCAGGGGGAGAGTTTTCAAAAGAAGAAAAAGGAAACCACATCCAAAACCAAACGATTAGGATCCAACTCTTTCAAGTGCTTAATCTGCTCTTTTAGTTATTACTCACTTTTATTCTTTGGAAAGTTCACTGCCTTTAAACTCTTCAAATTATTTTATAATGAACCCCCCCACCCCCCCCCCCCCCCCACCTCCCGCCATACCACATACCCTGTAGTGGTAAAGAAATTTCGGCATAGAAGATTTAGTTGTCATTGTTACGGTCATCGACACTCCAGTGATTGCCACGAAATTAGAGAGCGACTGAATTTCCAGTCTGCCTAGCACTTCTGTTTCTGACATGTTAGAATACATTAAGGGCATGATAATGATTTTTTTCCTACTGGCTTGGTAAGAGTTATTTGTAGGGATTATTAAGAATTAGTAATAGGATAAAGGAAATGGATCAATGTACAAAACCTGTCATTTAGTGACTGCTGCTGTGTGCCCTCCATGTATTTTCTCTAATGCAGTCATCAGCCTGCAAGGGAGAGGGAGAAAGCTCTTTGCTTTGTGTGTGGAGGACAGTTTTCAGAGAGACTGAAGAACGAGGCCACAGTTCAGGGTTAGCCATCGAGGAAATGGCAGAGCTAGAGTTCAATCTCAGGACTCTGGTCCGGCTTCATCTTGCACCAGCATGTGTGACATCACCCGCTGCCTCCGTGCACGTGCCTGCCTGTGATCACGGCATGAGGACAGGGACGATATGCAGAGGTGGGAGATGATGCTGCAGCCGGGGATCCTAGACCTGGGACAGCCAGTGGGGTCTAGACTTGACACTGCCAGTAACGGGGATGGACCTGGGTAAGACCCTTTGCCAAGATCTCTGAGCCTCAGTCTCCTTGTCTGTAAGACAAAGTCATAAGATAAAGTGATTCCCATTGGTGGCTCCCTTGCATTTATGTTATATGTTTTAATTTACTTTTAAAAAAATATATAGTATTTTTTATTTATTTCTGAGAGGAAAGGGGAAGGAGAGAGAGAGAGAAACATCAATGATGAGAGAGAATCATTGATCGGCTGCCTCCTGCATATCCCACTCTGGGGATCAAGCCCACACCGGCAGGAAGGAGGTTCTTCCAGCTACTCTTACTTAGACTAGGATGTTATCAATACTCCATCTAGAAGTTGTGGCTGACAGTGTTCTGGCAAGAAACATGTACAGATTTACTAGAGGTCACATGACTAACCAGTGCAGGTATAGAATCTAGAACTATAAAACCCCAGATCTTTATAACTACCACCATGACATTGATGGGGCTCTCCTTACCCGGTGTTTGGGTGTTTGCTTTAAAAGGAGGGTAATCTCCTAAACCTGTCTTGAAGATAAAAGGGACTTCCCAGGGAGAGGCGCTGTGCTTCCACTGGCCCTATGGCACCATCCCTGGCGCACCTGGGAGTGGGACACCGGATTGGAGGAACTGAGGGAAGAGCAGGAATGCTGAGACTTGGTTTACTCAGATCTCTGCTGTATTCTGTTGTGGGTCAGGCACTGTGCTAGGCCCTGGGGGTGAAGGTGAGTGAGACTCCCTCCCTGCCCATCAGTGAGGACATGGGCTCAGTCTTCCAGCGGCTGCCCCCTGGCTCTCTGCTGGAAGGGCCAAGGAGGGGTCAGCACTCAGTGGTCCCAGAGAAGGAAGGCCCTGAGGCTGTAATCCTGCGCCTCAGCGAGAGGTGTGCAAAGCTGGGCCCTCCAAATGTACCCCATGTACATGCTGCCCGGTGTGGGAGAGTGCTTTTTCTTTGAAATGGAAAGATTGGCCTTTGGGGCCTCAAATGGGAAGGGGATCCGGAGGCGGTAATAGGACCGAACCTTCCCTGAGGCACTGAGGAGAGTTTGGCTGGAGATGATTATTTTCAGGGATGAAAATGAGCATGAGCTCAGAGGCCCAGAGGCTGGAAGCAGGGCATGGGAAGACAGACACCTTCTCAATGACCATTCAGGGCAGTCCGTGTGTGTATGTGTGTGTGTGTGCATGCACATGTGTGTGTCTCTCTGGGCACATGCATATGAAGATGCATATGTGTTTGTCTATGAAGATGCATGTGATTTATCTGTGTGTTTTTTTGAATGTGTGCATGCTGATGCACATGTGTGTGCTCATCTGAGTGCTGTGTTCATGTGTGTGTTGTGTGTGCATGTGTGTGTTGTGTGTGCATGTGTGTGTGTGTGTGTGTGCATGTACCATAAGGTAACCCAGCAGGAAATGTTCTGTTGATGCTCTAGGCAGATGCCTGTTTGCTCTTAGTCTAAGATGGATAGAACTGGGAAAATTGTGAATGGATGTGACTAGAACTCATAAGAATAGAAGCAATGCAAATTTTGAATAGTAACAATACTGTTGATGTTTAATGATTCCAAAAATAATTTACAAAACTGATCATTTTAACCACTGAGATGCACGGGGTGTGGGAAGGAGCAGTGTGAGTAAGGGGCTCATTTCTGTTATTATCTGTGCTTCTGTGATGCCCCCTACTTGCCAGAGCCATCACTGACTTTGTCTGAGCTGGTTCTCAGTGATTCCTTTTGCAGCCTGGCTCTGAATCGTCCTAATGAACCTGAAAGCAAATGAAGGGAGGAAACAACAACAAAAGCAGCATCCATCTGCCAGCATTTCTGAGCGGAGCTGACATTTCACAATGGCTTTCCTTAGGTGAGGAGGCTGGACTCCGGGCCTTGCCCGAAGGCGCTGCGTCCCCAGGGCAGGCTAATTATGGCAATCTGTGTCGCACACGGACACACAGAGCTGCAGGAGCTGTTGTCTTTCTCTCTGGGATGCGATTGCAATGCACGTGGCTTCTGCTACCATGCAGCTTCTATGTTTATTTCAAAAACCGATTTTAGTCCTTTTTTCTTTTAGTCAAAACTCAAATATTGTATTTCAGGTACTGGTTTGATGATAGTGAAAATCTCGATCTGGATGCACCATATTTGTTTATTTTGACCAAGAGTTAATTTTCATCTGTGCAGATGAATGTGGTGGTATATGAATTAAAAAGAAAGCAGGGCCTCTCTTTCTTCATTTACACTGATTAAATACACACACACACACACACACACACACACACACACACACACACAGAGCAAATGTAAATCTAAAGCCAGAAATTATCAAGCTTTGGGTGTCTAATTTTTACAACAGTTCCTGGCTCTGGGAAAGGAGTCTTTGTGCACAGCTGAGAGGCCTTCCCGAGGCCAAGAGCAGCGGCTCTGCAGTCCCAAGCTGCCAAGCAGGCAGGGCCTCTCTTAGCCTTAGCTGATGACTCTGAGAGCCCACTAATTAGCAAGACTCCCCGACACCTCCCACGCTCACACTGCCTGTGCAATGCGAACGTGTTAAAGCAGCTTCCAGTCATGTAGTACTTCATCTCTGCTTTGGTAAAAACTGTATATTGGGGAGAGGGAGGGAGGCTAATGTCTTGGCACTCCTGGGTACTAACAGCCATGTCTTGTCCCTTGCGAAGTCCACAGTAATTCGGTGTTAAAGATGAACTCAACATGCAGCACAGGAAGTACCTTGGCCCACCAGGACAGAGCTGGGGAGGGACAGCGTGTGCTGGCGGAGAAGGGTTACAAGGAATAGGCCATTAGAATCCTATGGAGGGTGTCGCGGAGAAACAGGCAGTAAGCGGTGTGAGGGAGAAAGGTCAGGAGGGCTCTGCTGGAGGTCAGAAGACGGCTCTTAAAGCCGAACGGCCCGGGAACTTTTGTGTAAGCAGGCATGAAGAGAAGAACAAGTCAAACTCAGAAAGGTATCCAAGGACAGCAGGCTGGGGCCTCCACAGTGGGGAAGCTGGAGCAGGCACAGAGACAGGGGTGTGTGAGTCATTTAATATTACCGATGGCCAGCAGAGCTGTGCACAGCTCATGGCAGTCCAGGCTGATGAAACATCCCCTAAGAAGGTGTTGATTTACGGCTCTGGGTGAATTATAAACAGGCATCAGGGAGGGAATGGAACATTAAGGGAAAACGGGAATAAGACAGTGCTCAGGTCATACAAGCCGGGAAGGGGCTTTCCTCCCAACCCCCATCAGGTGACTGCTGCCTTCCCATTGACAGGAAGTATTGGGGCCTGAGTCATACTGGCTAAGCTCTAGAACCCTATTTCCAGTGGGTACCTATGCTGTGAGGTGTGTGAACGTGGGCTAGTGGTCACAGTATTCCTGAAGCTGGAACAAGCTGGAACTGGAAGGAACTTTACACGCCATCTCCTCAGTCTCTTAAATCACAGATGTGCAAACGGAAGCTCAACAAGTAAGAAACATGGTTACAGTCCACTTAGCCAGGTCCTGGCAGAGCTGGTGTGATGATGGGTCTTTGGCTGTTGTTCTCTTTCTCTCTCTACAGTTTTTTCTATTCCTCTGAGATAAAGACTACATCTCTTTTATTGACTGATGGGATTTCTTCTTCTTTTAAAAAAAAAAAATATTTAATCTACCTAAACACTAACAGAAAATACTCCTCTCTTTTATTTTTCTGGTCAGAGTGACCGTGCATCATAACATCCAAAGCTGAGAGGCAGCATTTCCACTCTGGCCCAGGTCCACACACCCTGGTTTTACTGTGACTGTACATGATATGCCAAACAAATGGCAGCCGAAGTGAAGGAAATGTGAGCCAGCAAGGGCTCCAATAGTAATAGGTTCATCCAATCTCCAAACCTAGTGACTTAAACCTAACTTTGGGACTTTTTACCAGTGAGTTCATTTGAGAACATCTGAGCCATTACCATGTGCCAGTGTGCCAGAGCAAACTGCAGAGATACAGTTCCCATAAAGACTCATGAGATGTATTGTGCAATCTAGTGGGGAGAGAGCCATTTGTGTAAAACCCCCAGTGCAGACCAGGAGCACATGGGGATCAGTGCTATGAGTTGGTCAATTGTTTCTGCTTTATTATTTTTATTCATGCAGACTCAGCATTTTAACAAGTCTAGGGGCTATCTACAATAGAAAGCTTAAATCCAAATAAGCAAGCTCCTATTAGCATCTATCTATCTATCTATCTAACTATCTATCTATCTATCTATCTATCTATCTATCTTTCTATCTATATAGATCTAAGCGACCAAACTATCAGTCGACCGGTTGTTATGACACACACTGACCGCCAGGGGACAGATGCTCAGTGCACAGGGTTAGGCTCCCTCCTGTCTGGATCGGGCCTTTGGGGATCGAACTCCCTCCTGTATGGATTGGGCTGGTGGGGATTGGGCAAAACTGACTATTTGGCATCCCCTGAGGGGTTCCAGACTGCGAAAAAGTGCAGGCCAGGCCGAGGAGCCCCACTGGTACATGAGTCCGTGCATCAGGCCTCTAGTTGAATATAAGAAAGATCTCATTCATGACCTTGTTTCATGTATCTTTACTTACTAAGTGTTTTGACTTGAGCCTGCCATTTTTTGTCTTCAAAGCTCACCAAAGCACTTACATAAGCTAGTCCACTCCACAGTCCTGTAGTTACCATTGTCCTTGTTCGGTTGAAGCACCTTAGTTATTACAAATGCCAGGGTTTCCTCTTCCATCCCACCCAGCCTAACCTACCCCTATGGAAATCTTGATAACTCTGACACTGCTTCCAGTCAGGGCTTGACACCAGTTTGCAGATCTAAGCCTGTTCTCAGACCCAGCCTGGGTGACTGAGGTGAAAGCAGGGCCCCCATGAGGAAGAATCCTGTAATGTTATTACAAATATGTACTCATTTCCCCATTCTTTCTGAAAAGTGGCCATTAGACATTTATTTGTAGAAGAGGGAAAACTCAGAAAATTTCTGTTTTCAGATACAAAATTTGACCTGATATTCAAAATCCCACCGTTAATTAGAAATCTCTGGTCTGGATGTGAAGTTCAGACTGGAGTTTTCTCTAATGCTGGATTTGTTGGGTTCATGGATCCACCCTGTGGATATGTGCTTAGTTTCTGATTGGGGATATGCTTAGCAGCTGGCAGAGCCCTCATGCTTGTTACCAAATTATGGAGGCACAGCCATTATTGTAGGAAAAACCAAGTGGAAGCCCCTGAAACTGTTCTACTACTCCCCCCAACTCTTAGCTCAGCCAAAATAGGAAATTACATGCTAGGAGGAATTGCGGAGATTAGAGCTACCATAAAGGATACAGGAATAACAGTTCCTATCTGTTCTTATTCATTTTAATTATAAGACCTCCACGAAACCGTTATGGGTAGTAATATGTGATGGTGGATTGTCAAAAACTTAATCAAATAATAGTCTTGATTGCAGCTGTTGTGTTGGATACAGAGTCTTTGCTAGAACAGTCTCTGGCATTACAAATGTGACTTCGATGTCGCATTTTCTCTAGTCTTATTAATAAAGAAAATCCAGTGCAGTTCTATTGTGTGGTAAGGGCACCAACTATCTGGCCCCAGAGCTCAGTGAATTCCCTTGTTCTTTATCTCTATACACTTCTCATGGACCCTTGTCAAGTTGATATTCTGAAGAAGAATACAAAATAGTACATTGGACTACCATATTAATGATAATATGCCAATTAAATTTGACAAATACAATATATTCCCTTAGTAAGACACATGTGGGCCAGAAAGTGGGAAATCAACACCATGGAGATTCAAGGACCTGCAGTGAAGCTCAGTGGTCCAGGAATACTGCCATTCCCTCTGAAGTAATGGACACACTGTTGCCTGGTTGCTCTCACCACAAGGAGACATAGCTCTTGGTGAGATTTATTTTCTTATTTTGAAGGCTACCTATACTTATGCTTAGAATTACTGTTATATTCAACTTATTGGGTGTCATGGAAGGCTGATTTTGGCAATGAGAACTAAGTAAGAGAGGACTCTGCATCCGGTCCATGTGTCCAGCAGATCTGACATTGTGGATAGTCTCTGTGTAGTCAGAGAGGAGGCGAGTCAGGGCACAGATGCCTGGGATCCTTGGGCAACAAAGTGTTGGTCATGGCTTGTGGGTCAGAGAACTACTTTCCATTTGAAAAAAACAGCTTCAGGCATGCTACTAGGCTCTAGTATAGAGTGGATGCCTCATCTTTGGATTATGTGATCTGAGGCTGTTTATTATCACAGAAGTTATTATGTGATCAGAGGCTGGTTATTATCACATCTACCAATTCCTTGGCCTTGGCACTCTTTCCTGAGTCTCTCTTGTCTGCCCTCTACTCTTATTCTTTGGGATCAGTTTTCACAATAATGTAAGCTTATGTCTCAGACTCAGTATGGTGGATTGACTCAAGCTAAGACAATAGATGTCCTCTAATTTAACATGTTTCTGTTGTTTCACCTTCATGGAGTGTGGGAGTGGGCATGCATTTTCATGGTTATATATCCTGGTTGTCACTGGGTTCAGATTCTTCTGCTCTGGCTTTATTCCCCTGAATTTTTCTTTGCCCTTTGTGCTCTGGTATTTTTTCCCCTGTCCCAGATTCTTTTTCCTTCCGAGAAGGTTTTTCTATTTTCACTTCCCCAAATGCTGGGCTCTGATAGCTATGTAAAAAGTGGAACCATTTATGAAGGCATAAATGGGGTGAAATACTCAGGCTTTCCCTTAATTTTCCACTCTGAGAAGTTATTGGAAACTGTGCAAACATTTGAAAAGAAAAAATCATTTGTGGTATATCTGGGGTATTTCAGAACTTAATAATGTACAATATTTGGATAATCATATAGACCCTGTGGCAATCCTATTTTAAATAACCAGCTAACCCATGTTGCAGTGTAATTACTTAAATTTTAGAGATAATCTGATTCTCTATAAATAAGTGTGGTGAATTGATTATTCAGGAAGATTTTATTTTATTCTAGATGGATTTGCATTTGTTCTAAATCAGTGAATAGCAATTCAAAAGAGCTACCACTTGATTTTTAGTAGCAATCAGAACTCAGAAAGCCAAAGCCATGCTTTCCATGTAGCTCCTGGCTCTGATTAATAAGTTAATAGTGTTATTTAAATAGTATGTCAGAGAGAGAAGAGCATATTTCCCCATTTTTCCTTTAGCTGTATATACATATCTATGGCATGTGCAATGATGTGTGTGTTGGAATCAATCTCATCCAATTAATGCCCCTTCAATAGCGTATTTCAAGTGATGAGTACCAGAGTGTGTTACAAATGGCTAAAATCAATGCTAAACATTCTACAATAATGAATGTAAGTCAAATAGACCAACTGGAGATCATACTTGAACTATAAAATTGGTAAAAAGTCTCTCAAAATGAACCCCAAGGATACAACTCCAGGAGAAAGGTGAGTGGAAAGATCTGATCTCAGAGGTTTTGTAAACGGGTAGAGTTGCATATACATCATATCAGTGGACTTCAAGACATCTCATATGATAGAAAACTTGAGATTCAGCAGTTTTTCCATGCCAGCATGTTCATTTAAAACAAAATATAAAAAGTTATTTATTAAAACATTTTAACTCTCTGAAAAACTCTATATATAAAAGCCCAGCAACCAAATGGTAGAATGACTGGGGGCAAGGCCAGCTGGCCAACTGCACTCCTCTCCACCAATTGGCCAACCTCTCAGGGTTCCTCCCCCTGGGCCAGCTCCCGATAGGCCTCGATCACAGGCCAGGCCAAAGGACCCCATCTGTGCACGAATTTGTGCACTGGGCCTCTAGTACTATCTAATAAGAGAGTGATATGCAAATTGACCATCATTCCAAGACATAAAATGGCCATTCCTATGTGGTCAAAGATGGCTGCCCCCATGTGGACACAAGATGGCCACCAAAGATGGCCTGCAGGAGAGGGCAGTTTTGGGCAGTTAGGGGTGACCAGGTCAGCAGAGGAGGGCAGTTAGGTACGATCAGGCCTGCAGGGGAGGGCAGTTAGCTTCAATCAGACTGGCCAGGAAGCAGTTAGGCATCGATCAGGCTGGCAGGGGAGTGGTTAGGGGGTGATCAGACTGGCAGGTTTGGGGCAACCAGGCAGAGGTAGATGAGCAGTTGGGAGCCAGCAGTCCTGGATTGTGAGAGGGATGTCAGAGACATTCCTCAAAAGGTCCCAGTTTGAAGAGGGTTCGACTGAGGGACACCCCCACCATGCACAAATTTCATGCACCGGGCCTTTAGTTTATAATAAGATATTAAAAGCTGACTTCTTCAAGGTATCTGGTAAGTATTAATCTATTTTTCAAAGAGAGTGATAAAGCAACCTAGACATAAGATTCTATACTCCATTTTTACTTGTTTATTTAATTTTAATCCAGATATTTAATATACTTGTTTTTTTTTCTCATCTTCCTTAGACACATACACACACTCATGCATACACACATGAACACATATATAGTATTTTCTGAATAACAATTACAGCTTCAGACTCACCCAAGTATTAGATTAGTCCTTTTCATAACTTATTGTAAATATTGGCAGAATTTTTATAAGCACTATAAAAATATCAATGAAAAATGAACTTTTTCATAAAAATATAATACATTCCCTGCCACTTAGTAATGTCAAAAGATTAAAACATTCTCATGGTCTCATATATGTCTTTATTTTATGAGTGATAGTAATTATAAATATTCTATATTATTTAAATATCAAATAATTTTCAAGAGGTAATCAAATAATACCCATATAAAAAGCATAATGTCAATTTTTATAGAGTAATGTGGAAGTTTCATACTTACAATGTCAGAAAATATTTAAGAAAACATTATATTGAAATCAAAGATTTTTAAATTTGAGTTTTGACAATAAAAATAAGAGATAATGAAATATTTGTTGTTTGGTTGTCTGCCGCCCAGATTAGCTTGAGGTTTCATTGAGACTCTGAACCACAACCTCTTAATCTTTATGTACCAAACTCCCAACCCAGTGCCTGACACAGAGCTTAATGAATGTATGTGGGATAGAAGAAAACCAAGAGTAATAATCTACAGATTATCCTCACTATGCCCACAATTAGAATTTTTTACTTAGGATAACTATATTTTTGGAATCTTCTCCCAAATAGAAAACATTTTCCTTGACTCAGAAAGGCCATTCATTGTCTGAACAGGAAGGACTCCATGATGCTAGAACACATAAAAGCACAAGAGTGCCTCATGAGTCTAGAAGCTGATGGTAAAGGAACTGGAAGCATATGTGAAGTCTGAGCCAGCCAGTAGACCTGGCGGGAAGGAACAGCTCCAGGAAGCACTGCTGGAGAATGCAAGGACACCCTGGGGACTGTGTCTGACATGAGGCAACTGGTCAGTTCACTGACCGGAAGGAAACACGTTTGGTTTTAAAAGTCAAGTTGCTGGTGTGCAAGTAAAAGTGATTCAAGAAATGGACGAGATAAACAGCCATAAGAAGTCAAGATAAAGAAGGGGAACAAATCAGCAAAGAGTAGAAGGAATGACAGCAAGAGAGTGGCAGTGAAGAAAGTTCCCATGGCGTTATATAGGACACACCTCTTTGGAAAGAGGGTGGGATAGTGGGAACACTAGGCCAGCAGATGGCTTCATATACCTCAGTAGGAAACACTTAGAGATTTAAAGCAAGCTAGATGCCATTCATTTGGATTGCCTCGATATCCAATGTCATGCTTAAGGCAACCCAACAGCTGTCTTGGCCTGTTAACCTTAACAGGGCAGAGTGCTGATGTAAGTTCTATAATCAGGAGTTGCATATAAACTGTCCTGCCCAGTGATTCAAAACATCCCCCCACTGCCAGCGAACACCTCCCTTTGCACTCATTGCAAATTACAAAAGCAAAGTATTTTCTATGCAAATGCTGCTGGTTGAGATGTGTGAGACTCATTAGAAGGGTAGGTGTAACTGGCTAAAGGAAAAACAAAAGGAGAAATTCATGAAGTTACAGAATTTCAACAGTTTTGAAAAATTTCAAAAATTCAACAGTTTTGCAGGTTCCCACCCTCTCCCTGAAAACAGTCTAGCCCCTTAGTTGTTTGTTATTTTTAAAATGCAAATAACATTGGCCTATTTTGCTAAATTCTAGCCTAGCAGGGGCCAATGAATCAAGTGCCCGAGGGTGTAAGAATAAGGAAAGGTTCACTGCTATTATATGTGCAAATATTTCAGGCTTCAGCAAAATAAAACTCCCAATGATGGGAAAATCCTACTCTTCTAGAATTTTCATGGTGTCACTATGCTATACTGTGTGCAGACTATAAACTCTTTCTTAAAGGGACATAAAACTCTTAAAGTCTTTTCACAATTGTGTTCACTTTATTCCTTGATCTCAGAACCCAGAGAGTAGACCTGAGTAAGCTGCACCCCCAGAGAACGAGCAATGGAGATGGTTCGGGGTAGTGTTCACATTGCAAGTCCCACATCCTGGAAAGCTACCAGTCCCTGGCAAACCAGGACTTTTGCTCGTACTAGTTCCCTATTTATTTGCCCTCTTATCGGGGGCTATTTGCAGATGTGCATCAGAAACCTGAGAGAGAAAACACCTTTTGGAGCGTAATCTACAGAAGGAAGGACCAGGAACATTTTGGACAATACAGAATGGTGGTCCTCAGACGTGGCTGTACATTAGCATCATCTGGGCATCTTTCATTTATTTATTTTGCACTAAGCTCTTGTATATGATTTTACTTTATTTTTTATCTTTATTGTTGAATGTATTATTTTTCTCCATTGTCCCCTTCTAGCCCACACCCACTTCCCCATCGCAGGCCTTCACCACTCTGTTGTCTATGTCCATGGGTTATGCATCTATGCATACAAGATCTTTGGGGTATCTTTGAAAACTACTAATACCACGAGTCTTAATGCAATTGTTGTGGGTGTGGCCTAGGCAAGTTCCCCAGGTGTTCAGCTTACATAGCATGGGTGCGTAAGTTGTAGTATATTCATTAAAAGGGAAGATTTCATAGAAGGAGGAAAATACTGTTGCTAACCCCAGCAATATGGGTAATTCCAATAGATAGAACATTATTATGTCTAACAAAGAATACATACCTGGAATTTTAAAAATAGGCAAAACTAACATAAGGTGAACAGAATTCAAAATAGTGGTTTCCTTTGTAGGGGTGTCGAACTCAATCAGAGAAGGGGCCAAAATCTAAAATCCAGCCTAAATCGCGGGCCGAATGGTTTACTGAACAGTCATAAACTGTCATTGTGATGGAAACACAGCGGAGTGCAGTGATGACAGCGCGGTGCGGGCCACATTGCAAGGCCTGGCGGGACGAATTTGGCCCGCGGGCCTTGTGTTTGACACATGTGCTTTAGAGGGTTGTTGGCTTGTGGCAGAAGCATGGGATGGGCAGCTGGGTGTTAGGGAAATTCTCTATATTGATTTGGATGTAGATATGAGCAATTCATCAAGCTATATACTTAACAGTGTGTAATCTACCATATATAAATTATTCTCAACATTGTTTTAAGCCACACCAGTATATATTTTTCTTGCTCCTTTCTCCTAACCTTCATATTATTTTGAGCTTTAAACTTTTCAAAACTCTTTTTATAGGTCTTTTTCTTAAAAATTTTAATTTTACTTTAGTTTTTGTGTGACATTTTCCATGTTATGTCCGTGTCTTTTTAATGTTTTATATATGTGTGTGTGTGTGTGTGTGTGTGTTATTTAAAAGGTTATTATACACACACACATATATATATATATTATATACATATATTATATATAGATACATGTATGGTTGATCCATTTTGTATCTGTATTAGTAGTAAATGTTAATGATATTTATCTTTGAGGAATATGATTTACAATAAAAACAAAATGTATATTTACACAAATTTGCTATTCTTTAAGTTCCTTTTATCATGAGTTCAATATTATTTATATAGTTTCAGAAAAACTGAAATACTAAAAATATGATCACACAACACTGCAATAACTATTCTTATTACCCTATATTTCCTGCTACAATTTTTTTTATGTTCATATGTATGTTCAGACATTTTTGAGATCATATCATACAGATATTTTATAGCTGGTTTGTCAGGTCTCTCATTCATCAATCTATTTATTTGACATTTATTACCTTTGATGGAAAGCTCTGGTTTATAATGTGGGGAATGCAAGACAAGGAAAGGAAAATATTGAGAAGAAAAGAAATCTGCCATTCAAACACTTATAACTTACCTAATTTATTCATTCAGCAAGTATTTCTTGAGGCCCTTTAATGTGCCAGGTACTGTTATGGTGTGACAAGGATCTTCTGTTCTTAATGGAAACAGAAGTCATCAAAATTCATTTGATATGTCTTAGCCTTAGAAGAAAGACAGGTTTGGTCTTCAGATGATCTAACAGGCATTTAGCACACTAACTCTGTTAAAATTCTTTAAATGACTAAGGTTTTTGTTCTCTGGAGTTTAAGGTCGCAATCATTTAAATGTCTTTCAGGGAACACATGCTTGCAAACCCACACCAGCTGAATTAATAAGTAGAAGATAAATGAGTCCATCGATGGAAGAGAAGGGACCGACAGAGAGACACACGCAGCCAGGAAATGAATTCGATGATCACCTTTGTTCCAGGTGCCAACAAATTAAGTGAAGGCGAAGACCATATGGAAGAAAATTCCAAAGTTAATATAAGGATAATACAGTAATTATGAACAGATTCCTTCCTGTCCCTGGCTTTCATACTGTAGACGCTCCTTTTCCTTGTGTTGGGAAGTTGGCTTCCCTGATGGCTACTGTAGGTGCGGAAAGGCCCATGGAGCCTGAGATCCTGGTAACCAGGAACCAGCCATGGTCCAGGTAGAGGCTGTGGTCCAGGAGCCAGGCAATAGGGAAATAGGCATGCTGAATTTCAAGGGAGGGACTAAGACATTAAAATAATAATAATAATAATAATAATAATAATAATAAAATACAGTAGAAGGTCCCTGTAGATGGGATACAGGGTGGGAACTATGCCTCCAGGACAAGGCGAAGGCTTGTTACTAGAGCAGAGTCTGAGGCCAGGGGGACACTGCATTTGTGGCTCGACTCCTTTTTGTTCCTGTTAACAATTTGGTCCCCAAGCTACTGATGTGGCTTTCTTTGCACATGGAGCTTCACCCTGGTCAGCCACGGGACCGAATCTTGGGATAAGCGTGTTCAATAGGGTGGTCACACCTCTCAATAGTGTGAAGTCCAGGAACTTGTAGGGAGTTGGAAAATCTTGTCCTTTGAGTCACACTTTCCTAGGTCCTCTGATTACTAACCTTAGCTTCTTGAGCCTTTTTTCCTCCCCACATTGTGGTACTAGCTTGAGGACATTCTTTTCTTTTATTTTCATTTCGATTTTAGATTAAAATGAGAATTATATGAAAAGCATTGCGATGGTGATCATTGATTAAATTTTATTTGTATCAGACAAATGCTGGCAACTACATGTCCTCTACGAGGAGTCTTAGATAATTTTATCCAGTGCTCAGGCCAGGTCAGTTAACTAGATAAATTGATTTAACACAAAGGGTATTTGCCCTCCCCAGACAGTCGGGATGCAGAACCAATACCTGCTGAACCCCAGGGTCACTGTTCTCACTCAGCCTTGGGGATGTCGGGGTGCACCAAGGTTGTCCTGCATGCTGGCTGCCGGGCTCTGCAGAGTGACCTTGAACACCTTCCTCACAGAACTGGTCAAACCTAATTTCCCAAAGTCAGGAAGTCTAATTTCCCAAACCTAATTTCCCAAAGTCAAAGAATTCCTCAGTTCATGTTTGCGTACCTTACTCTTGAAAAGAGAAGATGCAGTCAGCCTCTTTTTCCATTAATTCAACTTATCCTTTGGCATTTCTCAACTGGTGATCAAGAAAACTGCATTTGTTATAAGTGGAAGGAGCTTAATTGCCTGTTGGTTTTGTTATAGACCTATTTGCAAGTGTGCTGAAACCAAAGGCCACCAGGGAAGTAGAATTCCCTGTTTCCAGTGCAGTATTTTTAATTATGTCTTTTCACCTGAGCTTTAGGGTGGAATTTCATTTTTCTCCTTGCTCATTATTAGCAAACCCCATAAGAACAGGGTTTTCTAATTTCACATTTTCCTAAATTCAAGTGAACTGAGCATGCAAACTATTCTGAAATGACATCCGAGATGTAGTTCGGATCATATCTGGACTCAGGAGTTTCTTCTCCTCACACATATCTGTACATCCTACCAGAGCCCCTGCTCACATAGCAATGCGCATGTTACTGAAAGTGTGTTGGTTGTTTGTTTAATTCATGTCCAGTGTGATTTGGGGCACCATGCAGAGCTTGTGAACATTTAAAAATTAATTAACCAGAATAAAATTGAAATCACCAGTCTAGGTTCCTTGATAATATCTTCACTGAGACATTAAATAAATGAATAAATATTATTTATTTAAATAATAAATGAGAGGAAAATTGAAGTGGTGAGATCCCAAGGAGAGAAAACAAAGATTCAGGCCCCCTGAGTTTTTAATCCCTGTCCTGTCATTGTTTTTCCCTGTGAACTCTAGTCTGCTGCATTTTCCTTTTGTTTTCTTGGCTCGAGTGAGCGAGAGATAGCAAGCCCAGGCAGTGTTGGCAGGAAGGGAGAAAGGATGCCTAGAACTCACTTTGAGAGCCTCAAGTGAAACATGCTATGCCACATGTCCTTCTTGCCCTTAGTCCTTGCCTCATCGGCTCAGACTGCCAGCCAAGGCACCAAACACCTGCCGAGGAGTGTTGGTCCTTGTGATGGGAACCCCCGTTCTCCCGCACATGAACTGAGATAATACAGGCCAATTCACTATGGGTGTCATAGACCCCACAGCCTGAGTCTCCAAGATACTCTGCCAGTTGAATGATAAGTGACACTGGGTTTAAATGACAGGAAATAGACTCCATACAATTGCTCAGGCATCTGTGTCCACCAGACCTTTGTCCACACAGTCAGCCCCTGAAGCCCTAAGCCAGACTCCCTTCTGCTTTCTGGGAGCTGACAAGGGAGAAAGTCCCTGAGAATCGCTGGCTTCTTCAGACAACTCAGGCTGGTCACCCTAGTCACGCCAGGCCTTGGCAGCCTCAGGCTCACACTGCTCACCGGATCAGACACGATTGCCACTGGGTACAATTCCAGAGGCCTTCCCATTCAGATATTTATAGAAATGTTTATTAGGCAGCTGGGGGAGCTGCCACATACAAACTGTTACCCTAAATTTCACAGGAGAGAACACTGCAGAGTGAAATATGGAATGAAGCAGTCAGGGTGGTGGTGAGGGGTGAGCGTAAAGGTCAGACAAGCTGCCGCGCATCTGGGCTCCTCTCTTACTCGCTTGTATGGCTTCTGGCAAGTTATGAACTATAATTTCCCCAAACTTCAGTTTCTTTGCCGGCCTCTAAGCTGGGACCATACCTAACTTGCTCACCATTATACCCTTCAGGCCTGGTACACTATTTGGCATGAAATAGCTGCTGAAAACCCACTGGATGGATAAAGGTTTTCCTGGAGTCATTTTTACTGCTTGTAACATCTACTGATTTAACAGCCAGGATAGGAGACGGAGGAGGGGCACAGCCATCTGTACCGGCTCCCTCGTGTGCTTTCCTTGTGGTCTCTATGGGAACAACCTCTGGGTGAGGGAGAAAAGAGGCTCTTCAGGATTTGGCCCGCTGCGCCTGAGCATCTAGCCAGGAGGTCAAGCATGATGCTGAAGCTTGTATTGTGTGGGTCAGCCAACTATTCTCCCTCAGAGAATTGATAGTGTCCAGCAAAGGCTTTGCATTTGGGTAACATTTCGCTTCCACATATACTTATGGAATTGCATCTATGTAGAATGTTGCCGTGTTCGTCAGTTTAATAGCGTGACCCTCCCAGAAAGACAGGACTGTGGAGCTCCCCTGGCTGTGTGTGATGTGCTCAGACAAGTATGTAGAATTTTCCTTTCTTTCCTGTTTTAACTCTGTTAGTCAGTCAGAACTGCATTGCTCCAGAGACCAGCTGTTGTCAGTGTCCCCACTCACATCCAACATCCTCTGCAGATCAGGAGGAATGGTGGAGAGCAATGGCCCAGGGAACTAGAAGCAAGACTATGGGAGCAGACACAAGCACCGCAATGCTGTCGGTCTCTGTGAATGGAGTTCATTTTTTATTCCAGTTGTGTTCCTTTTGTTGTTTTCCCTCAGCTAATGCCCAAGCCGCCTAACAAGACAGACTTAGTTCTCTATTTTTAGTTTCTGTGTCACCCCACATGGTGCCTTTGCTTTGTTTCAGACTCTCTACTTGCAGGAAGGGCTGTTAACACACATGAACTCAGAGACAAGAGCCTGCCCTGCAGCCACTTCTCCTCATTGAGTTGGTGGTGAGCACAAAGGCATGAAAGGAGGCATCTTGCCGGGCTGGTGTGGCTCAGTGGTTGACTGTTGACCCATGAACCAAGAGGTGAAGGTTTGATTCCTGGTCAGGGCACATGCTTAGGTTGCAGGCTCTATCCCCAGTGGAGGGTGTGCAGGAGGCAGCCCATCAGTGATTCTCAGCATTGATGTTTCTATTCCTCTGTCCCTCTCCCTTCCTCTCTGAAATCAATAAACACACACACACACACACATACACACACACATATATATATATTTTAAATTTATTTATTATTTTTTTTTTTTAAGAAAGGAGGCATCTGTAAATCTGCTCCCAGAGCTCCACCTGGACTAGGAAGTGGGAGAGTCCCCCATCTCCTAGGACGGTCCTTTGGAGTGTGTGTGCCATGCTCTGCTCTGTGCTTCCCTCTTATCTCAATCTTCCTTACCGCCACCTTCTCCCTTACCTCAGGACAAGCCCTAAGAAACCGCCCTCTGCCACTCCCTACTAATTGAGCACAATAAATTTAAGCAAATATTTTATGTTTTATTTATCTCCCTTTCTTTATTATTCAGCAGAGGCATTTTATATCTTCAAAGAAAAGTCATTCCAAAATAGCAAAGAAGTCACCTCTTCTCTCTAGAAATATCTAGTAAGCAGAAGTCTAGCTAAACACACTTTACTCAGAAACTGTTTCCACCAAAGAAGAAACACCTTAAGAGAATGAAACACCTTAGTTTCACCCTCACATTTTAATTTCTCATGTAAATAGTGTCCAGCTGTAAAAACTCCTATTTATTAAGAGATGAGAATGAAACTCGTGCATTGTAATTCACTTGCTTGTGAATCAATCAACATTCTTAAGCAAAAATAACTTCACAAATAATTTTAAATCCAAACAAAATCAGCTACTGGTCTGATTTTCCTATGGGTTTTTTTTTTTTTTTTTTTTTTTTTTAAAGGCCAGTATACAGCCATTGAGAATAGCTCTATCATCCAAAAAAAAAAAAAAAAAAAAAAAAAAAAAAAAAAAAAATCCCCTCTTTTTCACCTATTCAAACCATCTCCACACCAAACACTTGAAACCACTGGCCTTTTCATTGCCCCCAGAGCTTTGCCTGTTCTAGAATGTGACAGAATAGGAATAGACTGACTTGCAGTTAGCAATATGCATTTACCATTTATCTTTATCATCTCACTTTGTTCCTTAAAACTATTGCAATGTGTACCCTGGCTGGTTTACCCAGTCACCTTTAGAAGGACTCTCACTGGCTTCCAGTTGTGGTGATAAATGGTGAATCTCTTACAAACAGCTTTCTGTGTGGACATAGAGTTTCAGACCAATTGGGTAGAAACCTCAGCGTGATTGCTGGATTTCACAGGTTCCCAAACCTTGGTCTTGTTTTGTAAGAAACTGCTAAACTGTCTTCCAAAGGGATTGTACCATTTTGCAAAAGCACCAGCAATAAATAGCAGTTTCTATTGTTCTACCTCCTTCTCAGCATTCAGTATTATCATATTTTAAAAATACATATATTTTATTGATTTTTTTACAGAGAGGAAGAGAGAGGGATAGAGAGTCAGAAACATCGATGAGAGAGAAACATTGATCAGCTGCCTCCTGCACACCCCCTACTGGGGATGTGCCCGCAACCAAGGAACATGCCCTTGACCAGAATGGAACGTGGGACTCTTGAGCCCACTGGCCAATGCTCTATTCACTGAGCCAAACCGGTGAGGGCAGATTTTTTTTTTTTTTTAATTTAGCCATTCTGATAGGTGTAGTGTTATTTTATTGTGTTTACATTTACAACTGACTAACAACAAGCGGTGCTGAGAATCTTTCATGTGTGCATTGGCAGATGTTTACCTTCTTGCGTGAGACATATGCTTAGCGTTTTGGTCCATTTTTAATTGTTTGTTTTCTAATTGTTGAGTTAGCAGTGTTTCCTTTCATTTGTTTGTTGTTTGTTTTTATATATTTGGGTTACAAATCCTTTATCAGATGTGATATGTGTTTTGCAGATATTATCTCCCACTCTGTGGCTTATTTTTTCATTCTCTTAAGAGTGCTTTTACAGAGCAGTTTTTATTTCCAATAAAGTCCAAATTACATCTTCCTTTCAAGGATTATGCTTTTGATGCTGTATTTGAAAACTCATTGCCAAACTGAAGGTTACATAGATTTTTTCTCTCTAATTTTTTCTAGATGTTTTATCATTTTATAGTTAGGTCTTTGATTTTTTTTAAAGTTAATTTCTATGGCCCTAACTGGTTTGGCTCAGTGGATAGAGCGTCGGCCTGCGGGTTTGATTTCGGTCAGGGGCATGTACCTTGGTTGCGGGCACATCCCCAGTATGGGATGTGCATGAGGCAGCTGATAGATGTTTCTCTCACATCAGTGTTTCTGGCTCTCTATCTCACTCCCTTCCTCTCTGTAAAAGTCAATAAAATTTTTTTAAATTTTAACTTCTATTTAAAGTGTATAGTCTGTGTTTAATTATCTTATTCTTTTTTCATTGCATGCGAATATCTACTTTGTTCCAGCACCATTTGTTGAAAAGAATTTCTTTTCTCCACTGGTTGCCATTGTTTGTTTGTCAGTATATTTATTTGGGCCAGTTTCTGGAGTCTCTATTCTACTCCACTGACCAATGGGGATATTCTCCAATTACCAGAACCACATTGTGTACATGATTGTGGCTTTATAGCATTTTCTAAAATGCTGTCTTGTGTGTCCTACATCTTGGTTCTCCTTTATGAGACTCTTAGCTATTCCAGGTCTTTTACTTTTCCAGATAAATGTTAGAATTAATTGGTTAATTTCTACAAAACAACTCAGAGTTTTGTACTTTTCTGTACATAGATCCTGTACTTTCTTATTTTTGATTCATATCTAAGTATTTCAGAGTTTTTGGTGCTATTACAAATGGTATTAAATTTAAAATTACAAGTGTTCATTGTTGCTTTATAGGAGCAATTGATTTTTGTGTATTGATTTTGCAATCTTACTTTAATTGCTTATTGGTTTTAGGCATTTTGATTTGTATCAATAGATTATTAATGGTTTTCTACATAGACAATCATGTCCTTTATGAAAAAGACTAGAGGCCCATGCATGAAAATTCATGCACTAGCGGGGGGGGAGGGGGGGGCGGGTGTCCCTCAACCTGGCCTGCCCTCTCTCACAGTCTGGGAACCCTCAGGGGCAGGAGGTGACCCGGGGATCAGGGAAAGCAATGCCCCCACTACACCTCTGCTGCTGCCACTGCCAGCAGTGCAAGCCTTGGCGGCCCTGGTTACCTGAGCCTCTGGTGGCCCTGGGCAGCTGCGGATCTGAAGGGACTGGGGGACTCAGGAGGCAGGCATGCGGAGTGGCCATGCCTGAGGGGACTGGGTGCCACCAATTTGTTGTGGCTGTGGGCACCGCCATCTTTGAGGGAATGGCATTAAATTAGCACATTCTCTCCTTATTAGATGTGGGTGCAGCCATCTTTGAGGACGGGGCAGTCAATTAACATATTCCCTGTTTACTAGAAAGGATAGTTTTATTTTTTTCTTCCCAATATGTGTACCTATTTCATCTATTGTACTAGCTAGCACTTGTCATACTGTGTTGAATAGGAGTGGTGAGGTGGGAAAATTATCTAGTTACTCACTATTAAATATGAAGATAGCTTTAGGAGTTCTGTAGATGTTCTTTGTCAGTCTGAGAAAATTATTTATTCCTAGTTAGCTGAGGATTTTATCATCAATGGTGTTGGATTTTGTCAAAAGCTTTATCTTTATCAATTGATATGGTCGTATGATTTTTTAGTCTCTTGGCATGGTAGATAACAATGATTGAATTTTAAATGTTGAATCAGCCTTCTATATCTGAAATAAATCTAACTTAATCAGGGGATACAATGTTTTTATACATTGTTATTTGTGATTTGCTAAAATTTTATTGAGGATATTTAATTTATGTTTATAAGAAATATTGGTCTGTAGTTTTTTTCTTTCTTATGATGTCTTAGTCTTGTTTTGACATTAAATTAATGATGGCCTCATAGAATGAATTAAGAACTGTTCCCTCTCCTTCCAGTTTTTAGAAGAGATTGTGGAATGAAAAAATTTCTTCCTTAAATGGTAGAATTTGGTAGAATTTACCAGTGAGACATACTGGACTTAGTATTTTATTTTTTGGAAAGTTTTTAATATTTATTCAATTTAATAGATATAGGTCTATTCAGATTATTTATATCTCCTAGTGTGAATTTTGGTTGTTTTTGTAATTCAAGGAATTGGTCCATTTTAACTAAGTTATCAAATGGATAGGTGTAGTCTTGTTCATAGTATTTGCTTTTACTACCCTTTTAATGTATATGTGATGAGTTGTAATGACATGTCATTTCTGAATGTGGTAATTCATATCTTCTTTTTCCTTGGTCAGTCTGTTAGAAGTTTGTTACTATTTTTGTGTGTTTCTCAAAGAACCTGCTTTTGGTTTTATTGATTTTTCTCCAGTTTTTCTCTTTGCCATTTTATGTGATTTCTTTTATAATTTTGTATTATTTCCTTTCTTCTTCCTGTTTGGGCTTCTTTTGCTCCTTTTCTTAGTTCCTAAGGTGAAAGGTAGGTTACTACTTTAAGATTTTTTTGTTTTGTTTTGTTTTGTTTTGTTTTCTAACATATGTATTGAATGATATAAATTACCTGTTAAGCACTGCTTTTGATGAATCCCACAAATTTTTATGTTAATTGATTTGAGAGAGAGCGAGATGGGGAGAGAGATAGAGAAATGTCAATGTGAGAGAGAAACAACCAGTTGCTTCCCCATTGCACACTGGTCAAGAATGCAACCCACCCTCTCTTGGTGCATGGGACAAAGTTCCAACCAACTGAGCCACAACAGCCAGGGTCACACATTTTTAATAAGATGTATATTTATTTTCATTTAGTGCAGAATATTTTTTTATTTTTTTCTCAAGACTTTTTTTTTTTAACACATGTATTATTTTAAGTGTTTTGTTTAATCTCCAAAATTAGGTGTGTTTTGCCGAAACCGGTTTGGCTCAGTGGTAGAGTGTTGGTCTGCGGACTGAAAGGTCCCAGGTTCAATTCTGGTCAAGGGCATGTACATTGGTTGCGGGCACATCCCTGGTAGGGGGTGTGCAAGAGGCAGCTGGTCGATGTTTCTCTCTCATCGACGTTTCTAGCTCTCTATCCCTCTCTCCTCTTCTCTGTAAAAAATCAATAAAATATATTTAAATATAAAATTTAAAAAAATTGGTGTTTTTTTTCCAGCTATTGTTCTGTTATTGATTTCTAATTTACTAGTTAATTTCATATCATCTGAGGACGTACTTTGTATAATTTAATTCTTAAATAGTTATAAATTTTGTTGTATGGTTCAGAATGTGGTATAACTTGATAACTGTTCTCTGTGAGCTTGAGAAGAATGTGCAGGCTGCTGTTGTTGGAGTGTCCTATAACTGTCTCTTTGATCAAGTTGATTGATATTGCTATTTGGGCCATCTATATCCTCATTGATTTTCTGCCTGCTTTATCTATCAACACTGGCAGAAAGCTGTTGAAGTCTCAAGTGTAGTGGTGGATTTATTTCTCCCTGCAATTCTACCAGGTTTAGCTGACAAATTTTGGTAGTAGGCACAAGCACATTAATAAAATTGTTATGTGTAATTGAAAACAGATCACATTATCATTATATACCTTTTATTTATTCCTGATAATTTGTATTGTTCTGAGGTATACTTGTTTCAAATTAATATAGACCAGATTCTTTATCTTTTATTTCTTGTTTTAATTTTTTCATCACCATTTAGCTCACCTATCCTCTCTTCCAAGGCTACCACCCTCTCCCCTCCATAATCACTACACTGTTGTCTGTGTCCATGAGTTTTCTCCCTTTTTTTCTCAATCCCTCCAGTTCCTACACACACACACACACACACACACACACACATACACACCAGAGCTGCCTATTCTCTATGAATCTTAGACCAGGATTTTTAATTGCATCAACATGCTATATCTTTCTCTATTTTTTTACTTTTAATCTATAGGAATTCTTATATTTAAACTCTGTTTCTTATGAATGAAATATGGTTGTGTCTTCTTTAGCCATCCACTCTGACAATCTCTGTCTTTTAATTGGTGTGTTTAGACCATTTACATTTAAATTTATCATATTTATATCATTGGATCCGTATCTATCATTTTATAGCTATTTTTTTTGTATTTGTTGTATTCCTTGTTTCTTTTTCTCCATTTTTATCATCTTCTCTGATATTATTTTCCATGATCCCATTTTACTTCCTCTCTCAGAATATCAATTATACTTTAAAATATTGTTAGTGATTGATCTATAGAGTTTGCATGTTTATAGCTTTTTAGAAGTAAACTTTTTAATTGAAGATTAACATATATGGAGAAAAGTGCACTAATAAGTATATAACTAAATGGATTTTCATAAAGCTAACAACCTGTGTAATTAGCACATAGATTAGGAAACAGAATGTTACTAGCATTTTAGAGATGCTCTATGTGTCCTCCACCAGTCACTGTGACAAAAAGAAACACTATACTGACTTCTATTACCGTAGATTAATTTTTGGCTGTTTTTAAATAAAATCTTTTGTGGTATAGTTTTGTTGTTACTTGTGCCAGCTTTTATAGATAACTAGAAGCCCAATGCATGAAGATTTGCGCAAGAATGGGCCTTGGTTCCCCTGGCTGCCAGCACTGCCTTTGCTCCGGCCAGAGCCGCCTTTTCACTCTGGCTAGGAGCTGTTGGGCAGTGCGAGTGTGGAATGACTGCATTGTCACCATAGCGACGATGCAAGTATCCTGCCCCACCCCAGGCCTCTTGGTGCCTATGTACGCAAATTAACTCGCCATCTTTGTTGGATTAATTTTGTATATTCACTCCTGATTAGCTGGTGGGCATTGCAGAGGAACGGTCAATTTGCATCTTACTTTTTTATTAATGTATTGTAGATAGTTGGGGTTCTTATTGTTGGACATTTCTAATTGCATATTCATCAAATTGTGGATGTTTTCCCCAATAGAGAATTTACATTTACCATGAACTGGAGGCAAGGCTGTCCTCATTTCTATTTTAACATTCGTCAAAGTCTCTGGCTTAATACAATAATTTTGGACACAGATCTAGCAATGCTGCTGATCTAATGCTCAGTTTCCTACTGTAATGTTGATATTGACTTTTCTCATAAGATACTTTAGCCCCTTTGGTGTGTCGTCTGGTTACAGGTCAGTATTCAATGGATATTTTTGGAGGAGTGGTGTGGAAATGAGATACTGTCCCCATGTCCTTTGAGCCCAGTGATGCAATCAGATGTACCCACGTGCATCTTTGAGCTGTTTCCTTGAAGAAAGGACTTTTAGAGTCTCTGGTCAACCACACACTAAAAGCATAAATCTATATTGAACTTATTCTAAAAATGTATAAAGCAATAGTATGCCGTTACTTTAATGAGTAGTCATAGGAAAGTGAACCAGTGTTATCACTATATATTTCATAATTAAATTGGTAGTTATAAATGGCATAGTTTTCTGATATTTAAAAAATAATGGTAATTTGAATATTTTGAAACAATTTTTACATTATGAATGAAATATGGTTGTGTCTTTAGCCATTCACTCTGACTTCTGCCTTTACAAGCATAAGGCAGAAGTCATAGCTTTACTTGGGCTTAGTAAATTTAATATTCAAACAAAATGGTAAGCTTAAATGATTTTTGGCTGCGCCAGCACACCCAAGGGTTCTGTGAGCCTGAGGGAGGGCTGGTGAAGGATGAAGAAAAAGACAGACAAGAGAATAAGCTGGGTCTAGGTGGATCTTCTGAGCCAGGCTGAGGCCACAGAACCCATCCAGACTGCAAAGCTGATGATTTATTTATAATCAGGGACAAACAAGGTAGTTTACAATGTTCTTATAAGTTTCTTTCTTTCTTTCTTTTTTAAAATATATTTTTATTGATTTTTTTACAGAGAGAAAGGGAGAGAGATAGAGAGCTAAAAATGTCGATGAGAGAGAAACCCCAACCAGCTGCCTTCTGCATTACTGGGATGTGCCCGCAACCAACGTACATGTCCCTGACCGCAATTGAACCTGGGACCCTTCCGTTGGTAGATGGAAGCTCTACCACTGAGCCAAACCGGTTTCGGCTGTTCTTGTAAGTTTCACTTGTTTTGGTAGCACTTGCTGCCCCTCCCACAGCCCATTAGCTATCTAGGAAATATATAGGGAGCAGCAACAAGATCAAGCTTAATTATGCTTGGAGGACTGTGCCCTCCAATCTGGGACTTGTTTGCAACTTTGCCAGCAGGTCAGTCCGAAGTTTAACCCTAAAACCGCTCCATACAGATTTTATTTGTCAAAGAAATCTTAATATTTCAAGGATGAATGTTGTTTCAAAATTCATCTGAGGATCTATCACTGATCCTCAAGGAGATGCCTCATCTTCCCCTTGTATGTGGGGGTTTGTTCATCACACCTAATTATAAATTAATGGCGAAAATGACTCTTGGCGAAACCGGCTTGGCTCAGTGGATAGTGTCAGCCTGGGGACTGAAAGGTCCCAAGTTCGATTCCGGTCAAGGGCGTGTACCTTGGTTACAGGCACATCCCCAGTGGGGGGTGTGCAGGAGGCAGCTGATCAATGTTTCTCTTAGATTGATGTTTCTAACTCTATCCCTTTATCTTCCTCTCTGTAAAAACAATCAATAAATACATTTTTTTATTAAAGAAGAAAATGACTCTTAAAGGTTTGATTGCCTCATAGTATAATTGAGTCTGTTTTTAATAAGTTGGGCTGATAGGTCAGGTCAGTGGTCGGCAAACTCATTAGTCAACAGAGCCAAATATCAACAGTACAACGATTGAAATTTCTTTTGAGAGCCAAATTTTTTAAAACTTAAACTTCTTCTAAAGCCACTTCTTCGAAAAAGACTCGCCCAGGCCCTGGTATTTTGTGGAAGAGCCACACTCAAGGGGCCAAAGAGCCGCATGTGGCTTGTAAGCCGCAGTTTGCCCACCATGGGGTTAGGCAATAGGTGTCTCCTGAACAAACTTGTAAAGCTTTGCCTAGAAGATTAGTTCAACCTGAAATTCACAATTCATTAAGATAAATGGGTATGTGGCCCAGGATCACCAAAATGGACAGTTTGAGTTGAATTGCCCAAGAGGTACGGGCATATAAGAGAAACACTTCATTTTTTAAGTTAATTCATTTCCAAATCTCAATATACGCAATAAAAAGAAATTAAATGTTGGAGACCTCTGAATGGGTTACACTGCTTGTTGGTCAACAGGCCTAATGAAAGAATCTCCCATAGAGTTGGGAAATGCTCATTTTAGGAGGGAAAACATGAAAATATAAAACTTTTTTTGCGTTGCTTTTTAATACCTATTACAGTACTGAAGTTCCAGTGCAAGTAAGGGTAGTTATTCCTTCAGCTCTCCTGTCCCCAATTTAAGAGAGAGAGAGAGAGAGAGAGAGAGAGAGAGAGAGAGAGAGAGAGAGAACCAGTGTTTTAGTATTATTACAGTTATTTTCCAGAGTTTGAGTTCAGATGGCTCCCCTATGAAAACTATTTCTAGCTTCTGTGGTTTTAACAAGGATATTTCTGTTTTAATGAGTTTTATCTTTCAAGTTAAACAAAGGTACTACTTACACTGAATAACAATATAAGAATAAGGAATAGATGATGATATTAATTGGCTCATTTAACATAAATCAGAATAAAAATTGGACATATGTTAACGTATAATGAAAGTTGAGCCGTGGTAGGTTGCTCCCTTTTCTCAAAACAGTTATTTTTTATGAGATAATAACTATTCTAAAAATAGTGTAGAAATTCTACAGTAGCACTGACCATTGCATTGAAGATGTATATGTGGATTACTATGTTAAGACATATATTTTGGAGAAAAGATAAGCCATATGGCTAGTGGAAAATACAGCAATATTTGGGGCCAAAAAAAATGTACTATATTCTCTGTTACAAGGGACATGAGCACCAGAGTATTATATTACTTTTGAATTTATCATAGCTATTACAGCTAGATAAAGATGGCTGTGGAATTGTTGAATGACATGTGACTATAAAATACAGGAACTGGCTATGCCATGGACTTGCTTACATAGATATATTAAAGGTGGGAATTAAAAAGATATTTAATAAATCCATTAGATTGTCAAATCTAATGTATTCTTAGTTTACACACTTACTAGTAAGTATTTATGGAAATTAACTTTTGGCCAATGTATTATCCTACCCAATAAAATAGTAATATGTAAATTAACCATCACTCTGCTATGACCACCAACCACGCCCACCAGTCACACCCACCAGCCAATCGAGTATGCAAATTAACCCCAGCCAAGATGGCTGCAGCCACAGAGAGCAGTTTAGAGGCTTGGGTTTCCCTGGCAATAGTGGAAGACAACCTTTCCACATACCCTGGCTAGCCAAGACCTCCACTCAAGGATACAAAGTTTCAATTTTAGAAGATAAATTCCAAGAAAAATGGTGGCAGCCACAGAGCTGGAGAGAACAGGCTTGGGTTGCCTCCTGGCAATGGAGATAACCAAGCTTTCCACCTGCCCTGGCTGGCCTAGGCCTCCATTCAAGGACAGAAAGTTTCAATTATAGAAGATAAACAAATCCAAACAGAAATGGCAGCATCCAGGAAGTGAGCAGGAGGCTTGGCTCTGCTCCAGGCTACAAAGTTTCAATTGTAGAAGGTAAATAAATTTCAGATACTAGGGCCTCTGCTTGGGTTTCCAGGGGGCATGGCTGACCTGCAAACCACCACAGGCCCCTCCCCAGGCTGCCCTATGCCCCAAGGAAACCCCTACCCTGATCTGGGATACCCTTCAGGGCAAATTAGCTGGCCCCCACCCATGCACCAGGCCTCTATTCTATCTAATAAAAGAGTAATATGCAGATTGGCCATCACTCCAACACACAAGATTGCTGGCCCCATGTGGTCAAAGATCCTGCCCCTATGTGGACACAAGATTGTCACCACAAGATAGCCAGCAGAGGAGGGCAGTTGAGAGGGACCAGGTCTGCAAGGGAGGGCAGTTGTAGGTGATCAACCCTGTAGAGGAGGGCAGTTAGGGGTGACCAGGCTGGCAGAGGAGGGAGGTTGGGGGCAAACAGGCTGTCTGGAGAGCAGTTAGACATCAATCAGGCTAGCATGGGAGTGGTTAGGGATGATCAGGCTGGCAGGCAGAAGCAGTTAGGGGCAATCAGGAAGGCAGGCAGGCAAGCATTTGGGAGCCAGCAGTCTTGGATTGTGAGAGGGATGTCCAACTGCCTGTTTAGACCCAATCCCAGTGGTATTGGGTCTAAACAGGCAGTTGAATATCCCTCTAAAGGTCCCAGATTCGAGAGGGTGTAGGCTGGGCTGAGGGACCATCCCCCCACCCTGAGTATGAATTTTGTGCACCGGGCCTCTAGTCCTATATAATAAAAGGCTAATATGCAAATCAACCAAATGGCAGAATGACAGGTCACTATGATGCACACTGACCACTAGGGGCAGATGCTCAATGCAGGAGCTGCCCCCTGGTGGCCTCCCACAGGGGGAGCACTGCTCAACCAGAAGCCCTGAACTGGGCTCACTGCTGGCAAGCTCAGTGGCAGTGGTGGGAGCCTATCCCACCTCCACAACAGCACTAAGGATGTCTGACTGATGGCTTAGGTCCACTCCTTGTGGGCCTAAACCATCAGTCAGACATCCCCCTGAGGACTTCCAGACTGTGAGAGGACACAGGCCAGTCTGAGGGGCTGTCCCGCCCCCTCTCCTCCGAGTTCACAAGTTTTATGCACCAGGCCTCTAGTATATAATGACGATCATACATACCTAAAGTATCAGTTAATTTGGGGCCAAATAATGACACTAAATTTATAAATTTCTCCTTTAGTTGGAAAATGGAATAAACATACTTATACTATAGCTTAAAAATAAACAGAAATATTTTTCTGTGTCTTAGTAATGATACCCATTAGATCAGACAATATTTAAACTCTTTCAAATGTATTTCTTTTCTGAACCAGAGGAGAGAGAAATAGCATATCTCAGATGGGCTCTTTTCAAAATAATTTGGGAGAAGAGTCAATAGAATGGAAGTCAACTAATAAAATCAGATTGGTGACATTTTATGAATTCCAAATGTCCCTCTATGCATGAGCTGTGCATTGCTGCTTCTTTGTTTATCCTGTTTCATTTTGAAATGTTACCATGTTACTATATATATATGGTCATCAAGTTGTTGATTGTGTTGGCCATGTACTTCCTTTACTAACTCCTTTTGCTTGAAAGAGTCACTAATGTATAAAGATGTTCAGAACTTCCCAGTTTCAAAGGAGGAACTACAATCAATCCATCACAATCTCTAATGAAAAAGGATTGACCTGAATGCCTTTGCTCTGTTTCTTGGGCTTTCCCATGATCAGTGTTATACCATAGAACCCAACTTTGGCCATTCAGTGCATGGCATTCTCTTCTAGTCATAGGGTGTACCTGTGTTCAAATCAATATCAAAAGATGGAGGCTTGCTCTTTTGAGGGATAGGGGATTGTGGGTAGAGGTGATGCCATTCATTCCCAGGGCTTTAAAGTCACTGTATTTATAACTCCAGCCATGACTTTTTTTTTTTTTTTTTTTTTTTAGTTCTTGCTTCTATATTCAAATGCCTACATGAATAATTCTCCCAGTATTTCAAATTTAACTTTTCTGAAGTTAAATTACTTCTTCCTGCCTCTCCTTCCAACCTGCTTCTACTCCAACCTCAGCCTCCAATTCCCAATTTGTTCTTCCCCCAAACTCCCTTAAGTCAATGGCCTTACTAGCCAGACTACTGAAGCTATGAGCCACACAACTTGTCCTTTGACCCAAACTTGTCCCTCCCCTGCTACTTGCAATACCCTGCATTTTTCTATATTTAAAACATATCTCCAACCTATCATTTCTCTTCTTTCACCCCAACCATCACTTTCTAATCCATCACCACAGCACTTCACCTAAGCTGCAAGGACTACTTCAAGCTTCCAAAGGGTCTTCTTGCTTCCATGCTGGCCTTGTTGCCATCCTTCACCTCAGAGTGGAGTGAAACTTATAAATGCATTTCATGTCATATAATTCTCCTGCTTAAAACCCTCTATTGATTTTCCGCTGGATCAATTATAAAGTTCTTATCATGGAGAGCGTGTCCTCCATGATCTGTCCAGAGAGGACTATGCAGACCTTAGACCTTACCTCTCTTTCAAGCTCAGTAAGGGCCAGTGGCCCTGGCCTTGCTTTCATTCCTCAAATGTGCCAACAACTCTTCCCTTCAGACCTCTGGGCTGTGACTACCTTCCCCCTTCCTGGATCTTTTTCTGATTGACCCTTTGTCATTCTTTAAGTTCCAAGATAAATGTTACCCATTTAGAGAGAACAACACTTACCTTATCTCAAGCACCAGTTATTTCCTTGCTTATGTTTTCTGTAGAAAAAATGTAGTTGCTTTAGATGAGGAGCATCTACCTACCTATCTATATCAATATCTATTATTGACTACTTTAATTCTAGAGCCTACCAGAATAACTGATGCTCAGTAAATATTTGTTGAAAGAAAGCATAATTATATGAATGGATGAAGGCTTATTTTTTGAACACTTATTTTATAATTACAGATTATATGTTGTTTGTTCTGCAACATTTTGTTGATGAATATGTAGTGTTGGGTGAATATTTATGATTGATAGTAAAATGTAAGATTTTCAGATTTAAAAAAATGTCATAAACAAAATCACCTTAAGTAGGGAGATATTTTATTTTTATAAGAAAATCATACTAATTATACCTCAACATTTGAATTATCTTTAATGAAAATATAATTCTTTTCTGCTCAGTGTGCTCAGTGATTGAGCATCAATCTATGAACTAAGAGGTCATGGTTTGATTCCCAGTCAGGGCACATGCCTGGGTAGCAGGCTCCATCCTCAGTAGGGGGCATGCAGGAGGCAGTCAATGATTCTCTGTCATCATTGATGTTTCTATCTCTCTCTCTCCCTTCCTCTCTGAAATCAATAAAAAATATACTTAAAATAATTGTTAAAATACAATTCTCTGATATAATAATTCTGACTTCCTCTCCCCTAAACGTAGCTGGCAGGACCCTGGGCCAAGGTAGGGATTTGTATTTGATATGAAGATGAAGTCCCTTTTTGGAGAGAGATGCTCTGTAGAGAGCAATTCTGAAGTCATCTTCTTGGGAAATGCAACGTTAAGTTCCAGTAGCCTGTTTATATGTAGCATAACCCAGCTGATGAATGGCTCAGGATGACCCTCCAGGTAGGGCTAGGAAGCCCTGACTCTAGAGGAATTAAAAGTAAAGGAGGGAAATAAATCCAAAGCTGCTGAGATGGATGTTAAATTTGTCAGATGCACATGCTCTTAGTCAGGGTGGGTACTATCCAGCCCATGGACTGTATTAGGGCTTTGAAATCATTTGGTCTGGCCCTGCCAAGGCATAATGGGTGAGTTTATAAAATATTTGACTAAATATAGCAGGCTAATTTTTTAAAATATATTTTATTGATTTTTTGGAGAGGAAGGGAGAGAGATAGAGAGCTAGAAATGACGATGAGAGAGAAACATCGACCAGCTGCCTCTTGCACACCCTCTACCAGGGATGTGCCCGCAACCAATGTACATGCCCTTGACCGGAATAGAACCTGGGACTCTTCAGTCTGCAGACTGACGCTCTACCACTGAACCAAACTGGCTTCAGCTAGCAGGCTAATTTTTAAGTTGATAAGTTTGCATGCCTGTGAATGATGTTGGAAATATCCAAATGGCCTTTGGCAGGAAAAAGATTCCCCACCCCTGCTAGTGGTGGAAGATGTGGACAGCCTTGACAAGCAATAATGAGTACATGTATAGACCGAAGTACATTTTGGGTTCCACTATGCATAATAGAATCCACATGGCTGTGAGAGCTTGGCCCATACAGTTCTAGGGCTCTTAATTCCGTTGGCCCAATGTGAATAGTATTTCAATAATTAACTGTTCATCTGTTCCTTCTAAAAAGAACACATCTTGTATGACTTTTTAATTTTGTGAGATTTCTTTTTGCTTGTATACCAAATTTAGTTAATACAGCTGAGAGTTAATTACACATTAGCTTGTAGTCTGTGAATTCTTATGTCTAAAGTGCTCTAATTTCTCTGCCTTAGAGTATCAAGTATAGTCATAAAGCTAATGAACTTGTGTATGTGGGGAGGCTGGATATTTTCTTAAGACCAACTTTATCCACACACTACCCAGCAAAAGTCAAAAGGGATGGATGGCCAAGGATTGTGCCTGCCTGCTTCTTCTCTCCCTTTCCCCTCCCTTTACTATGTTAATTAACTCAAATATATTTACTAAGCACTAACTATATGCACTTTTCATTGTGTTACAGTAACTGAGGGGGAAAAAAATCCCACAAAACTCTCAGGGGTCTTCCATTCAAGATTCTATTTGACTAATGAAACTATAAATATAGTACAAGGGGGTATACTCCTAAAACAATGTTTTCTAAACTATTGCTTGCCAGTCATCTTTTGTTGAATCATAAATATATTGTGTTGGATCACACTTTACAAAGAGTAATAATAATAAATGGGAACAAATGGCACATCTCGGTGTGTATTGCATGTAGTAAAATATTTTTTCTTAACATGTTTGGAGGACAAATGTGCGTGTGTGCTGTATGTCAATTAAGTGCAGGTCTCACTATAAGACAAGGTTCAAAATGTTTGAAAGACAGTACACAGAGGAGTTTAAAGACATGGTTTTAACGTCAGTGGCCAGGGAAGGAAGGCTTCATGGGTCTGAAAGTACTTGGCTAAGACTTGGAGGAGAGGACTTTTCAGACAAAAAGGCTACCAAAAGGAGTTGGGAAACTGTGAATTAAGTGTAGGTAACCATAAGAGAAAGTAAACTTTACAGAACCACAGCGTACTCCTGAATGAATGGCCACCCTAGGACTAACTCTACTTCCAGAATCTTATAGGAACCGCGGAACCACATACAGTAAATAAAGTCTAGATCTCCCCGCTTGGACGCATTCTCTATCTCTGATGCCACAAGGAAAACTTTTAACAGAGTTGTTCTTGTGAGGTACACCACACTGAGGTGATGCAAAAGATCCTTCTGTTCAACCGCTTGTTCCAAATATTGATGTATTTAAGAAACTACATTCTTCAAAGGCCTCCAGATAAGTACCCAACTCAGTATGTTCATAGTGACTCCCCCGCACACCTCGATTAGATTTAGATACAATGGTGTCTTCTAGCCCACGTGTACTCTCTGAGCTCTATTGGTCTACTATTTACTAGGGGGAAATTCAAGGACTCGGGACAACGGGTTTATCTTAACGTTTTAATATGGACACAAGAGGAGGAAATAAGCATGAAAGCAGTCAGGGTGGCCTCCAGAGAAGAGGGACTGTTGTTGCAGGAGTCTTGCCAGTTAATAAGAATTCACCCGGGACTCCAGAGGGCGGGGCGGGGAGGAAAGAGATGGGGGGCGGGTGGTGGTGGATAAAAACCCTTCCTTTGCAGCTGGCCCTCTCCCTCATTTGTTGCTCCAATAAGCAGTAATTAGGTCCTGAGCTAATGGTGTCAGCTGATCTGCCGTTTTTAGGCTAGACCCAGAGGAATCTCCATGGAAACCCTGCCGGAGTCGTCCCCCCACCTGGATGCTGAGTGCTCCTTTCCGCCACCTGGCTGCCGCCCGGCCCGGCTGCCTCCGCCCGCCGCGAACCTGCAGCCCGCAGCGTGCGCCCTGCCCCCGGGATCCCTAAATGGGACAATTCTGCCCGTGACGTCAGCGCCCAGCCGTCTCCACAGAAACTTTTGTCCCGTGGACCAATCAGCGAGCTCGGAGAGGGCCCGAGGTGGGGGTGGGAAGGGAGGGGAGCGGGAGGGGTACGGGTGAGGGGGGAGGCGAGAGGTTTCGTGCGCTCGGCCCGGGCTGTCAGTGCCGGCGCCCGTCCGCCGCCTGAGCCCTTCCCGGGGACACGCGCGCCCCGCGCCCCCTCGCTCCCCGGCTCCCCCGCTCCCCCGCTCGCACACACCCGGCCTGGCCGAGCGGGAGCTACTGACCATTTGGCAGCGCCGGGACGGCTGCGGCGCAGGGGGCACCCACACACGGCGTCCCCATTCGGGGCTTGCGTTCTGGACGCTGCGATCCGGGGCGAAGGTGGGCTAGGGCGCGCGCCGGGCACCGGGCACCGGGCACCGGCCGGGCCGCCCGCCTGGCACAGCCGCCTCCCTCCCGGGACGGGCGCGGGCCTCCGCCGAGAGTGGAATAAAGAGGAGCGGCCGCAGTCGCAGGGCGCGGAGGATGGGGACTCCCCCGTTCCCGGCTCCGTAGCGGATGATGGAGATCCCGAGCGAAGGAGCCGCTGGTTTCATCTGCCTGAGAAGACCGTCCCCAGGAACTCCCATTTGGCTCCTCTGAGCGGCGGCGGAGGGTGTCCGTGACGTGGCGGAGGGAACACAGGCGCCCGACACCTCCGGTGTGAACTGCAAACTGTAACCAAGCGAGGGGGGAAACGATGTCTCCATAGATGTCATCTTCATGCTCAGGGCTTTCAGCATCCGTGTCATAAGCGTCCTCCTTCTGTGTCCGCTCCCAGGTCCGCGGGCTCCACGCGAGTCCAGTCTGAGGACCCAGCAACCCCGGGGCGCCCTGCCTCCACCCAGCGGCCTGCCTCCGCCTGCCCGCATCGCCCCGAAGCGGAGGGAGACCTGCTTTGGGTACCACGCTCCCTCCTGTGGAACCATGGCCACATCTCCATGAATGCCTTGGCTCATGCTGGGACTTAAAAACTCCTGGAACCTCCATAGGAAGGCTGGCATTGAGCCTACATGCCTCGGAAGAAATGGCATTTTAAGCCGTTTCAAAAATATCTTTTAAAAATGTCCTGTGTAGCGGGATGTGATAAGCTTAGCCACACGACAGGTAAGAACTTTCTCTCCTGCTAGTCTCCGAGCGCCCCACGCCGGGGAGGCCTCGGCGGAACCGGACGCCGGAGAAAGGAAGGGCAGCCGGGGGCCGGGGGCGCCGAGCTCCGAGGAGGCGCTAGGCCGGGCGGCCGTTCCCGGAGGCGCAGCCTCCCGCCCGCCCGGCCCGCGGGGCCCAAGCTTCGGGGGCGCCCGCGGGGAGGCGGCGCCGGCTGCGCGCACCTGCCTTGCCCAGGACACAGCCCAGGGGCGAGGCGAGGCCAGGCGAGGAGGGCCCACCTGAAGTCAATATTGGGATTTGTCATCAACCATCAACCGAAGAATGAGGTTTTAATTATTCAAAACCCAGCTCCTCCGGCTCGCTGCTGGTGGGATGGTCCTAGCGGCACAATTTTAGACCCATCGCGGAGGAGGAGGAGGAGAGCGTCCGAGCAGAGCCATCGCCGCAGTTACCCACGGACCGGAGGAGACTTGGCCGCACGGGGCATTGATCGCGGGGGCCTGGCGGCTGGACCCTCCTCCTCCTCCCTTCCCCACTCCTTCCCGGACCCCAGCCGGACTCGGCGGCGGCGGCCGGGACCTGGTGTGCCCGCCCCGCGGCGGGGCTGCCTCTGATGAGCCCGGCGGGGTGAACAGGTGCGAGGCGCGCGGCGGGGAGCATGGAGAGCGAGCGCGACATGTACCGCCAGTTCCAGGACTGGTGCCTGCGGACTTACGGGGACTCGGGCAAGACCAAGACGGTGACCCGCAAGAAATACGAGCGCATCGTGCAGCTCCTCCACGGCGCCGAGTCCAGCTCCACGGACAACGCGAAATTTAAATTCTGGGTCAAGTCCAAGGGCTTCCAGCTGGGCCAGCCCCCCGAGGAGGTCCGCGCGGGCGGCGGTGGCGCCAAGCCGGTGCTCTACGTGCCGGTCAAGACCACGGTGAGTGCCTGCCGCGCCCGCCTCCGTTATTTGTCTGCGGCGGCGGCGGCGGCCCTGCGGGGAGGGGGAGAGGGGGGAGCCACGCGGAGCCACCGTTGGCTCATATGCCCCCTCCCTCCGCAGCCCCCTCCCCAAGTCGCCTCCACTCTCAGCAGCCAGGCGGGTCCCCCTTACCTTCCACCCCCCCCCCCCCCCCGGCCCCCAGCGTGGAGGCTTTGTGGTCCTTTATTTTAAAGCCGCAGCGCCTGCCGCCCCTCGGTGCGCCCCTGCTGCTGCGGGACGCGCTGCCGGAGCCTCCTGCCCGGGGTCGGGCGGCGTCCCGCGCCCCCTGGTGCGGGGCCATTGTCCCGGGTCCCGCCGGGCGCCCGGCGCGTGTCCGCCTTCGCCGCCGCGCGTGCAGGCCGCGCTGGAGCCCCAGCCGCGCGCTCTCCCCAACAGACGATTCTGATCGATAGGCCACCGTGTCTCCTTATTGGTACAAAGACCGAATGTGGTGCTAGTCGTGCCTGCGGGGTCCCCTCCCCGGCGGCACCGCCGGGTTTATGGCCCCAGAGCCTCCCGGGAGGCGCGCGGCGGTCCGATCGCCCCGGTGGCTCCAGGAGACCCTGCCTGGACCCTGCAGACCGTAGATGCGGTTCTGGAATCGCGCCTCCCCGCCCCCATCCCCTTCCTCGCGGTCCCCCTTCCACACATAAAGGCGCCGCTACGCGGTGAGCCACAAAGAGAAGAGATGGGTCCGGGCGCCCTCGGACGGGGCTGGTGTTGGTGTCTCCTCCTGGGATGGCACTAGCCTCCTGGCCTCGCCGCGCGGAGCCTGGGCGCTGCGAGGTGCCTGCGCGGGGCGCTCTGTGTGTCCGCCTCGCCAGGCGGCCGCGAGCGGCGGCAGAGGCAGCAATTTCCTTTGAGAGAAGATGGGGACCAGTAGGATTTCAGATCAGAGCCCCGCGACCTCGTTCTCCATCGCGCCACGGTGGGTACCTGCCTGGAAGGGGGTGTGTGTGGCATCCTTTGCATTTATGCCTGGCGTTGGGGTTGCTGGAGATTTTGCTGCTTTTCCTCCCTTCCCGCTGGCAATGGTTTCAGTGCAGTATTCCTGGAGGATGCTGGAGGGGAGGGGCGTTGAGAGCCATTCTTCTGCTCAAATGGTGCATATGACACTGGAAATATGCATAGGAAAGGTTTTCCAAAGGGTTCTTGGGAGGATTCTTTGAGGTTTGGAAAAACAATTTGTGGCTTTCCAAAGGTTAGGTGTAGGTGTTTGAAGGAAGTGTATTTGTTTTGGAATTTATATGAGAAGAGGAAATAAAGGTGAAGTGAAACACATAAAAGTTCTGCTGTATTTTTAAAAAAATGTTATTGTTGGAAGTTTCCAGGGAGTAATTTATAAATGCAGCTTTAAATAATGAGGAGGAGATGGCCATGGATTAAAACCGAGGTTTATTTACATCTGGATGAGCCCAAAGTCTGTTGTAGCCAATGAAGTGTTTTGATTCATTTGTATTAGGAATAGCATTAAGAACCTGATTAAAAACAAAACAAAACAAATTATTGTTAGACTTGGAATTCAGAGCATCAAACTGTATTTTCCTTTGGGCAAGATTGAAGTAATTAAATGAATAAAATAATTTTTTAAGATCTGTTTACCTAAATATGATTTAATAATATTATATATGTTTTTTAAAACATTGCTAGCTGAGAAGTTTGTTTTCCATTCTTTTCATGTTACCTGCTGATAGCTTCATCTGGTCCAGTAAGTTTATACTTGCATACATTTGGTTATAGCCAGTATCTATAAAACATTAATTAAAATTTCTACGGTAAATAATATAACTTCTGTAATGGTTACCAAGGCGCTGATATAAACATGGATGCCAGTAATTCAAACCAGCATTCTTATACTCAGATACACACGTTTTTCATTAGAAAATTAATGCAGATTTGTTCAAGAATTACTGCTAATACACCTAATATAGCGTAACAACTCCTGAGTTACGAATAAAGAAACACTGTTTTTTGTTTTGTTTTGTTTTCTTTTCTTTTCAGTAAAGATTCCACATAATTTTGGGAGAAAATGTAATCCATCAATTGATATTCTTAGTTAATAGTTTCCATGGAGTATTTAAAAGCCCTGCTCTTCATTCAAGCCTGTTGTGAAATGTTGAAGAGGTGTTTAATTCATGAACTCTTCTGTTGCTCTTTATGAAATTTTTATGCTGCTCCAGACATAGAATTATAGGCTCCTCCTTTTCGGAGTGACAGCCAATCGTCATTTCAACAAGTTAAAAAAATGATCCCTTTTTAGCCAGTGTTTCCCCACATCTCAAATTATTTCCTCCTTAGAAATGCCTTGATTGTTTTTTTTTTGTTTTTTGTTTTTTGTTTTTTTTAATAGCTGGAGTGCAATCACCAGAGAATCAGAAACCACATTTTCTTTTCCTTCAAAGGCATCCATGGGTTGAAGTAAAAATGCTGTATTTGAATGGTATTTTCAAGTAGACTGAGACTCATTCCAGCTCCTTGAAGCTGGCTTGCTGTCAGGGAGAAAGATTTGCACCTGAGGTTGCTGTTGATAATTAGACATCATTACTGCTGAGAAAAGGGAGAGGGAGAAGGGGAGAGGACAGGCTGTGGCTAATTAACTACTTGTGTTTAATGAAAGAAAGGGAGACTGATAGCAACTGGGAGGCTGGTTGTACCGGGAGAGAGCACACACCCCGTACACAGCTAATTGAAAGAATATCTTTCCATCCGAAAGAAGCTAGGCTCTACCTCTTACTTTCCCCAAAGAATATAGATATAACTTGGAGAATATGCTTTCTCCTAAAGTCTTAATTCAACTGATGATAAAAATCAAGCAAGTGTCAATTGGCTTAAAATAAAAAATACGTAGAATACTGGAAAAGATAAAAATGCCCTTTAATATTTGTCCTGGCAATGGCTAATGCCTAGAGGACATTTCTCTCACTGTTTAGATTACTTTGTGGCTGAGGAGATACTGATTGGTCACCAAGCAACAACATCCTGCAACTCAGCCATTTTAGGCCTAGGTTGGACCTGTTTGCATGTGCACACAGGCGCACACGTGTGGACATACACACACACACACACACACACACACACAGCTCGTGGAGCATGGCATTTTATTTTTACATGTTCTTTCACTAATGGTGATCAGAAATTTAGAAAAATGGCATGATGAATAACATAATAATTCTGTAAAAGGTATAGCAACTTTCTGACACAGGTTACAAAAAAATGTTTAATCAGTGATCATTTTAAATTAGCATTGCTACTGGTTACTCTAATTTACAAAGTTAAGAGTTCTAGTTTAGTTTGTTTTTAGCAACTTTTCATCTTGATTGACATTTTTTCCCCCCCTTCCAGCAATTAGTTGAAACAGCACATAATTTAAGTTACCAAAACACATTATTCCACTTGATATTATGAAAAGTAAATTTGGAAAATAACCAGAAAATTCATTAAGGCTTTCCATTAGTCGTGTGACTCATGCATTATTGCATATTTCTAAAAAGCCCCCTACAGTATATAGCACAATAGGAAATTTGGTGAACTCGAATTTTTATTTGTTTTTCAATCTTACTCAAACAGGCTAATGAATATCCAAACCGTAAGATCAGGTAATGTGAGGGATGCTTTTCCTGACCTATGTGTGTAGGGACAGACACTTGCATCTAATTTTTGCCTTTCATGTATTTCTCCCTTCTATTTATTCCACTGGGGAACGTGAAATGAATTTTTTATCCAGAAAGGAAAAGGCATTATCTATAGTATGCCATTTAAAAATGCTGATTTATTCAGTTTTGCAATCATGTAGCCGTAGATTTCACATTGTTCTTGCTGTGCATACTACTAATTATTACTGTACAGTGATTAGAATAAATATTCATGGACTGGTTCATGTACAGTTACTGGGTTTTTGTTTGTTTAGTTTTCTCTGTTTTTGGTTATAAATTCTTGAGGCTACATCAGATGGAAGCAAATAATGCTCCTCACAGAATCTGTATAGCTCCTATCTGGCCTAACTTTATGCCTGAGGCATAGGTCACATATATCAGGCCTTGATCTGGATGCTACAGGAGTTGCAGAAAACAGAGCTGAGCATCAGCACCAGCTATCTATCAGGAGATGTTGTATTTGTGAAAGAGACAAATCATAATTGTAGTCACTGAGACATAGGGAAATTTTGCTTATCCCCTGATATGTTCAGAGTGGGCATTGCTATTGATAACTGATGCATATTTCTCTTCATTTAAAGTGTTTAGAGACACTCCCTATTTTGACTAGGTCTTTTGAGTCAAAAGATTTCCAAATGAATCTCAGCAATGTAGGTTTTCAGTTGACTTTAGTGGCCCCTTATGAGTTGCACTGAGGAATAAACTGTGAATGGCAAGTCCCCAGCACAGTGTCTATGTAAGACTCTCAGGGAAGAGTGGGCACCTTTACTAGAGAGCATTTTGGTATATGCCAGGGTTCTTGTTCCAGCATTACAAAGGCTTCAGCAATCTGGAGAAAGGCCGTGCATAGATTAAGTAAGAGTCCAAAGACAAAAGATAATTTTGAAAGGCATTGGGGGTCAGAAAAGCTTCATTTAAGGAGCTAAAGTTCTCCTTGTCTCAGGACCCCTTGTTTTTATTAACACAATTTGTCCTAAGGCAAGGTGAAGATAATACACTTCAAAGGGTAAGGTACAAAAGCATTGTCAGATTGGGGAATTCCCTTCAGCTGCTCAGGTGTTTGGCCAACAGGAGGCAATAACATGTAGATTAAGATGCCCTGAGCTGTCTGGCAGCAAACTATCATTCTATTCTGATTTGGGGGAAGTGCCTTTCAGCCATTCTAACATGTGATTGCATATGTGACTCAGCCCTTGTTGACTCCCCAAGTTTCATCAACCTTTTGATGAAACTCTTGTAATTATGACATACTGGAATTGGCTTCCAGCAGGCATGAGAATTAGGGGTCAAGAGGCTTGTAGATATAACTCACCTGAATAAAAGGAGGAAATTAGACCCTATTAATCTATCCTATATAATGAAAGGCTAATATGCAAACCAAATAAATGGCAGAATGACTAATCACCATGATGTGCACTGACCACCAGAGAGGCAGATGATCAACACAGGAGCTGCCCCCTGGTGGTCAGTGTGCTCCCACAGGGAGAGCACCACTCTGCCAGAAGCTGGGTACATGGTTGGCAAGCACAGCAGCGGTGGCAGAAGCCTCTCTTACCTTCACAGCAGTGCTAAGCTATCAGTCGGACATCCCCCAAGGGCTCCAGACTGCAAGAGGGCACAGTCAGGCTGAAGGGGACCCCCCCTCTCCAGAGTGCACAAATCTATATAAAAGCCGAAGCAACTGAACAACTAAACGACCAGTTGACCAGTTGCTATAATATGCACTGACCACCAGGGGGCAGACACTCAATGCAGGAGCTGCCATCTGGTGGTCAGTGCAATCCCACAGCCAATCTCCTATGGCTAGCCAACCTCCGGTGGTCCCTTCCCTCAGCCTGGGTTTCCTTATTTCTGAATATTTGATTTGATTCATTACTTGACATACTATCATTATTGATTAAAAAAAAATCCTCAGGAACGTTTCATGTGTTCTATTCTTTGAGATCTGTCTACACTTGAAAATATTTTTCATTTGACTTTTTTTTTTTCATAAAATGCAACTTAACTAGGTAAACTCTTACCCTTTGCAATAGCATGGATGAACCTGGAGATTATTATGCTAAGTGAAATAAACCAGTCAGAGAAAGACATATTCCATATGATCTCACTTATATGTGGAAAGTAATGAACAAAAAAACTGATGAACAAAATAGAACCAGAGGCATGGATACTTGGAACACACTGATAGCTGTCAGAGGGGGAGGGAATGGGACTGGATGAAAGAAGGCAAAGGGATTAGCCAAAGAATATACATTCATAACTCATAGACACAGAGAACAGTGAGGTGATGGTAGAGGGAAATGGGGGTAAGGGATGGGTGGATGCAGGTAAAAGGGGGAAGATAGGGACATCTGTATAATGTCAACAATAAAAATAAAATTAAAATGAATGAATAAATATTTAGGGATATACACACACTTTTGTATTTGCTTATTCAATAGGCCATCTCATGTACTCTTTGGGGTATACATATATAAACTTGGAGGCAATTCTAATCCATAGTAAAATATTGCTTCACAGTAGAACATTGTGGTTAAGACCTTACATTTCAGCTAAATATAATCTCCTCTATTACAAGGGGCACCTTTGTCCTTCACCTGTACAATATTGAAATAAGATCTAAGCCATACCAATCTGTGACATCCATAAGAGAATTATATGCATTTGGTGTTTGTATGAGGTAAGAGATTTCATCAAAGGCATATTCAGGGAAAGGTGCCCAGTTAAGAGCTGACATGTAGGGTACAATGGGAAATGAGGTTGGAAAATTAGGCTGGGAAAAAATGATGGGAACTTTTCTGCCATGTTAAAAAGTTTGGACTTCAATCTGTAGGGAGCAGCAGCTACTGAAAGTGTTTAAGCAGGTATGTCATGGTTTAGGTCTTCTTATATGTAGAGAATAGATGTCTCTCAGTGGTTTATGTTGCAGAATATAAATCAGATTATTAAAGAATAAAAGTTAAATAGTTCCGTTGGACTCAATGTCGTGTTTGAACTATAGTTATAAATAAATATTATACAGGTATTCAAATTAAATTTTACCAAGCAGTAAATCAATGTAATTCAATAGCTTGATGTTGCTATGTAATTGAATCAGCTGTATAGATATGTCTTCATTAATTCAAAGAATATTAAAAGTAAGATTCTACTGTGTTTCCCCGAAAATAAGACATCCTCCAAAAATAAGACCTACTTACAGGTTTCCTTCTGAATGAAATATAAGGCATCCCCCGAAAATAAGGCCCCCCTAGGCTAAACGAGAGATTTGGTCCACTAATTCTGAAAGAAATGGAGTCACAAGAAATTCACCAGGAAATTTAGGAATTGGATTGTTATGATGATGTTCTAAAAGATGATGACATGATTGTCATTGAATAAATGAGTAAATTCTTGATACTGTAGGATTCACAGTTTGTCTGGTTTGTGTTGACAACTACTGTACTATTGTACTGTATACAGGTAATAAATTTCCTTTATTTTCATTTAACAATAAATGTGTACCATATTCTTCTTCATGGAAAAATAAGACATCCCCTGAAAATAAGACCTAGCGCATCTTTGGGAGCAAAAGTTAATATAAGACACTGTCTTATTTTCAGGGAAACAGGGTATAAAACTTAAGAATAGATTTAAAGGCACTTAGAACATGCATGGATCAATAAGTGAATTTGAGTTTTGTTTGGTTGGGGGCCTAGAAGAAATAATTGTTGATCTCTTAGTTGTTTCTACAACAACAATTGAAAAGACTTCCCAAAGAAATCTTTCTAAAAACCAAAGTAGAAAATTCTATATAGAAGACTTATTCAAGCACAGACCTTGTAAAGTGAACGTTAATTTGAAAATTTGCTTAACACATAGAGTTTATTCTTTAAGGCAAGATACTAAATCTTATCCCAAGTTGTTTCTTTGATTTTATATCCACGTATCTATCTCTGCCATTAAGGGTCTTCTCCATGGTTTTATACTTCGTGGTTAGCAGGATTCTACAATAACTCCCTCTGGGTGTAGGTAGAACCTGTGAATATGATGAGCTATGACTCCTGTCTTTCTGTCAGGTAGGTACCATAAGCTTTAAGAAAGTGGATGTTCCAGGTGAATCTGACTTAGTCACACCAGCCTTTTGAAAGAGAGCTTCCTTCCTGGCTCCAGGTAGAATAAGCGAGAGGGTTGCAAAGCAGATTCTCCATTGTTGAGATGGAGGGGGCCATGTGATTAGAGCTGACATTGCTGAGAGCATGCTTTGCCACAGCTGGCCACACAGGGGGACCCAAGTCCTACAACCACAAGGGACTTAATTCTGCCAGCAACACAAGGGAGATTGGAAGTGGATCTTTCCCTAGTTGAGCTTCCAAATAAAAATGCAATGGGCTGACATCTTGATTTCAACTTCATGAGAACCTGAGCAGAGGACCCATTGGAAATGTGCTGGAATTCTGACCCACAGGAATTGTGAGATAATACTAAGTTTGTAATGTTTCAAGATTGGTCAAGATCAGTTATGTAGCAAAAGAAAACGAATGCATAAGCATTTGTCATTCATTTTCCCAAAAGCATTTGTGCAGTTAAAACAAGTCAACTCGTTAAAAAACATATTTGACTTAAGATATTTTTGGTTTAAGATACAGCTGGGAACAATTTAAATGTTCTTTTATCCTAACGTGTTGCCATTTTTATAGTTTTTGATGAGGCAGTCATCCAAATTTAGTAAAATATATAATTGTTAACATAATTTGAAATATTTAATGATGGCATATATATTATATATATATGTAATATATAAATCACCTTTATTTTTCTTCTAATGTTTTAATTTTAAACATTTTTATTTTATTTTATCTATCTCCCAAATAGAACACAATATGGCCTACTGTGTTATCTTTTTTATGAGAGTATAGTGACAGATGAAGGCACATATCAGGAGATTATTATTCACATAATTATATTATTGTACATTTAAAAAATTTTAAATATATCAATATTTTTATTTCAGAGAGGAAGGGAGAGAGAAAGAGAGAGAGAAACGTCAATGAAGAGAGAGAATCATTGATTGGCTGCCTGATTGAGCCAGTAACCTGGCCATGCTCCCTGACTAGGAATCAAACTGTGACCTCCTGGTTCATAGGCTGACACTCAACCTCTGAGCGACACTGGCCAGGTTTAAGAATTTTTGAAAAACTACATAGAAGAAACTAAAACAAAACATAACATTTGTTCTCATCTATAGAAATAACCATTCTCTAATTTTATTTTTATAATTATCCTATATAATAAAACGGTAACATGCAAATAGACCAAACGACTAAACAACCAATCAAAGTGTAATATGCTAATAATATGCTAAGGTTGCTTAACTGCTCGCTATAATGTGCACTGACCACCAGGATGCAGACAGCCAACTGATCTACCAGTGGCTATGACATACACTGGCCACCAGGGGGTAGATGCTCTGACTGGTAGGTTAGCTTGCTGCTGGGGTCTTGCTGCTGAGCAAGATGGGCTGGACACGTCCTGGAGCCCTCTCGCTGTCCCATCCCTGCTTGATCTTGCACCAGTGAGGTCCCTCAGCCTGCCTGTGCCCTCTTGCAATCTGAGACCCCTCGGGGGATGTCAGAGAGATGGTTTCAGCCTGATCCTGCAGGCCAATCCCCTTGGGAGGGTGCCAGATGCAGGGTTCATGGCTGGTGAGTGCTGCTGTGGCAGCAGGAGTCTCTTCTGATCAGGATTGATCAGTGGGACTGGGATGAGCAGTAGTGGCAGATAGGAACTTCAGGTGGTGTTGGACTTTGGGTTTCGGCCGAATCCCTGTAAGCCACCAAGAGGGACCCCACCTGTGCATGAATTTGTGCACCTGGCCTCTAGTTTTAATATAATATTTTACATTTTAAAGAATACATAATCTATGGGAGTAGAATATAGAAGATAACCATAACAGGTCGATTTTTTTAAGTTGTTAAGATGTTAGAGGGAACTGAAAATGATAGAAAAGGAAAACGATTTTGATTTTCTTTCCCCCTACCCCCCCCTTTTTCTTTTTTTTGAGGTTGATGCAATAAGCTCTTCTGTTCCACTCTTCCTAATTTTAATCAGGTATTCATTTGTGGTGGTTTTCTCACAGCTATTGATTTTTCAAGTGCTTGGAACTGTAAGAAAACCAGAAGGTTGAGGAGAAGCGTCAGAAATAAGCCCAGGAATTGAAAGCTTAACGTGGGTAAAAATGAGAAGAAATAACCTGTCCTAGAGGCAGAGTGGGCGTTCTCAGTAGCAGTCATTCTTTTTCTTTCTTTTTTTCTGAAGTTATAATGCATTTTCAGAAAATATCACATGACTATTTGTGTCTCGTCATTCGGTATGGAGAGAGTCGTCACTGAGGTGAGATTGGTGGATGTTTTTTGAAGCTTTGTTGTTGCTGGAGTTGGGGTTGGGTGGGGAGAATAGCCTCGGCCTGAAGTGAGGGGAGGCAGCCTTTCTCTGGGCGTTCAGAGGACCCACGTGCAGTTGCAGATGGTGGAGGGTTTAGGCTGTAATCTAGGGACACGGGTCACAACGGAGTGGCACATGTGAGGATCTAGTGTCCTAGCTGGGCCATATTAGTACTGTGCTGCAACCAATTGACCTAATTAGATGAGATTTTCAAATCTAATATCAAAGGTTTGTTTGTATTGCAGCTGTGGGCCATGGTTCTCCTGCTGGTCTCTGCTAGCCTGCTCATGGGTGTTTGCCTGAGGTCCGGAAAGGAGTTTTGCTCTATTTGTGATAGCTCATTTTTCTCTCTGAGAGCTGCCATTACAAAAAAAAAATTCACTTGCTGATGTGATTGGCCTCACTCGCTTGGAATATGTTAATTTAGAGTTAGCGTGACTTTGAACAGAGGTAGAATGCCACTACCTTGAACTACCTATTAAAGGAAGACTTATGTGCAAATTCATAATTAATAAGATATAGCAATGGGGGCATGCTTAACTTCTATAATCAGAAAAAACTTTTCCTTAAACCAGCTCTATCCTCAAATAAACAATCCGTATGTCCAATTAATCATAAACGGCTTTCTACTTCGTACAGTAGGTGTAACCCTTTACCCAGTTTGCATTACTGTGTTTGTTGCCAGTGCATAGAGCATTAAGAGTGATGTATTTCTTGGAACTCCCAAATAAGGAGGATAAAATATCCCTCTAGAATTAAAAGTTTAAAATAATCAAAGTTAAGCAATTTAGTGATATTTAAAGTCACTTTTACAGTGACAGAGCGGCTACCTATCCGTGTTTCCCCAAAAATAAGACAGCCTCCGAAAATAAGACCTAGCACATGGAAAGATAAGACATCCCCTGAAACTAAGACCTAGCGCAACTTTGGGAGAAAAAATTAATATAAGACACTGTCTTATTTTCGGGGAAACAGGGTAGCTTTAAGATTGGATGGTATCTTGCATGAAAATATTATAAAAGTTCTCTTAATAGAGCATCACTAGTAAATGAACCAAAAATCTCTCTTCTCTCTACAACATAATGATCCTCAGTGTGTGGACACGCTCATGCATAGTAGTCTACCCTGTGGTTACTTGCAATTTGTGCACATAACATTGAGTTGTATGCAGAGCATAGGTTATGTTCTTCCCATGCCTCGCTTTGCCAGTTTTATTTGTAAGTGTGTGATTTAAATATTTCATAAACTGATGAAGTGATTGCAAGAACTTAACATGGTACTTTATAAAGACTCAAATGTGAATCACTGAAAACAACTGGGAACATAGGGGGGAGAAAGAAAACAGGTTTCTACACTGCCTGGATTGCTTCTCATTTTACTTTAAAGTAGCTGAGACCAGAAATCAGAGCTTTGCATATTTAAGAGGGCTCCAAGTGGCATGTCAATCAGTAGGCCCACATTGAAAGAACTTTGTCCTATTTCAAAAGTTTAGGCAAAAAAAGGTAAGCAAAGAATTATCTATAATATCTATTAAATGAAAGCTTGATATTAAAACGTGTATTTTATGGCTTCCAGCTTATTGGGGGTGCAGAGCAGATTTTTGTGGGTGACCTGCTGCTCCCCCATGCTGCCAGCAATTTTGAGATAAATGCTCATATGTGATTCAACCCTGTCTCTGCTTCATTGGCTCAAGTAGTGACAGGCAGCATGGACCCATTGATTGTCTGGTTACATATTCAGGTGACCAGGAAGGGGATGTAAGCAGGGGACTCCTTGGGTGAGTACTGGGGATCCCACTTGCTGCCTGGACTGGGGTTTCTTGGGGCTAAGACCTGGACTCTTTATTTGCAGCACCGCCAGGAATTTTCCTGTTCTGAGTCCCAGCCCCAGCCTCAGCAATGGCCATTGTCTCAGCTAAGACATATAAGTTGAATCAAGTATGTTTGTATGACAGGAGGAGGAATCAAGTGTGTCCATATCACATGAGTAGCACGTGCTCCCACTCGTCTGAGCTCCCACTCATCTGGGCTTCTTTGTAAGGAAGCATGTACTATGCATGGCAGGGAAGGCATTTCACTGCCTCTCCTCTGGGCGAGCCTGATCAGCTCTGGATGGTAAGGGTCCTCCAGTGGTCCTTGGCCTGGTCTCCAAGCCCTTAGCCTGTTCCAACAACACCATAGAGGATAAATGCCTCAAAAAACATACACACAGGGGTTTCCTTTTCAAATTACAGAAAACCCAAAACCCAATAAAAAAAATCCTGAAAGAAAACAGAGGAATAAAATACTGTACCTATATTGGATCAAAGATCAGAATGACATCCAACTTCATAGAAATAAATGAGTTAAACAAAGAATAAATATCTCAGGAGTTATAAAATTGTGTTTTTGTACCATATATGGTTAAATCACAGTCAATCCAATTTAGAGGAAATAGTCATTTGTTGGATATTATTTCCTGGACCTTTGAGTGTGGCTTCTCTAAGGCAAAATCACTGTGAAATAAACCATTGCAGGGGAAAAGTCTCTTCCTGAGTGATTCTGCAAAGGCCAAGAACTCTTTCCACTGTATGGGAATTCACTGCAAATTCCTGTTTTGCAGTGAAAGGGTGACTCAAAGCTCCAAAGAAATATTTGCTTGAAGACCCTCAAATGCCTACTGTGAACATCTGCTCAAAATTCATGTTGTATTGATAGTAGTGATGGCAACTTCTCCTCTAGGACAGGCCATTTAGTTTACTGGTGTTACTTAGCAAATTAGAGTGTGTTCTCAAACCAGTGTGTGATTCTAACTCTGTGAATCTGACTCCAATAGGTTAAGATGTGAATGTGTGTGGTTTCCAGTCCCAAATAGCTCTGAGGAGCAATTTCCTTAACTTTGATTAAAACAAGATGATGGAGTCCTTGTAATCTAGTTGACTGTCCTTGGTACTTCTTTGCGCACACATGTAAGCAGCCGTCTCCTCCTAACTTTAAGATTTCATGAACCAGATACAATCATAGATATAATTTCTCTGTGTCCTAGAGAAATAGAAAGAAAACACTGTTTTCAGCAAGGACATTTCTGTAGAGAATCTGTTATGTAATAATAAATGCATTCTTTTCAAACATAAGAAAACAAAGGTTCATGTACATGTTGCATAATGCCCTTTTTTGGTCAGAAAATGAAATTTTATTACCTTTTATGGGTCTCCATGAATTCATCTTTTTCCTGTGTGGTCTTCCATAGTTATTTAGTTTTTTTTAAGTGGGAAAGTTGGGTAGGCATTAGATTGGAGATTAGAAAAATAAATTCATAATATATTGGCAAATATTAAAAAAAAAAAACACAGAAAATATTAATCCACTTTTGCACCTGATGTCAATGTCATGCTATTTCACCTTACTGGAGTAATGCTAGCAAGGAATTCCAGACAGGGAGACACTTATTAAGGTTTCAGATATCTTGGCCAGTGTTAATAGAGAATAAAATGCATATAACCACTTACAAAGTTGGCATAGTTAGCCTCAATGCAATGCCAGCATAAAAGCTTATTTTGACACATGCAGGTGCACAGCTAAATTGCATACGTCTTTGGAAAACGAACGTGCTTTACAGACCCTGAGATATAAAGGAAAATCTTTTGGTATGACTTTAAAAAGATACTATCTATCAATAGACATAAAATTTACACAAGCTCAATTTGGCCTTTTCACTATTTTGCATTAACAGAAGCATCAAGATTTGCAACTTCTGTCTTTACTTGGCTGCTGGGATTTTTCTGTTGATAAATATTAATTTGGTATTTGTGACTCATCTTGAGATTATTCTTTTTATTAATTTCAGCTTTGAGTAATTTGAAAGGGCATATACAGGTCAGAAAGAAAATTCATAAAATTTGCATTTGATAGAAAGGATGCAGTCACACTTTAGTATTTCATAAAAACTCTTTCAATAATTTCTGATAAAGTGCCATTTTCAATATTATTTGTAAAATTTTACACAAACTTGTGATCATAAGGTAAGCCATTTGAAAATCCCCCTTTCACTGTAAACTTCTGTTAGTTTGAATTAATTAGGTTGGAGTCAGTTCAATATCTGTATGCTAAGTCTTAGCTCTTTAAAATATGTTTGCATTTAGGTGTATAATCTCTATTAATTACATGCAAAAATAATCTACAGTCTTATTCAAAAATTGCTGAAGCTGAGAGAGCTAATATAGTAGCTCTTGGAAAATGATTAAGATGGGACAAAATGAGTAACATCTTTTTAAAATATATATATATACATATACATATATATATATGTATATATATATATATATATAATTGATTTTTTTACAGAGAGGAGGGGAGAGGGATAGAGAGTTAGAAACATCGATGAGAGAGAAACATCGATCAGCTGCCTCCTGCACACCCTACTGGGTGTGTGCACACAACCAAGGTATATGCCCTTGATCAGAATCGAACCTGGGATCCTTGAGTCTGCAGGCCGACACTTTATCCACTGAGCCAAACCAGTTAGGGTAAGTAACATCTTTTTACGGAAAATTAAAAGATACATACGTTTAACAAAAATGTTGGCTACATTTCTCCTTTCTTCTACCTGCTTCCCTTAATAGTAACAACAGTACATTTCAAAGAGCTACAGACCCGAGAGCTCTTTGTGCAGATGCCAACAAAGTCCTAGCCAAGATTTAAGAGCTTTAATAGACTATCTGGACGTAGTGGAGAGATTTACATACGATGTTTTAGCACAGCATAATACATAGTGCCTCACTTATACAAACTAATAATTGCAGAAGAAAAGTGACACGTGTGTGTGTGTGTGTGTGTGTGTGTGTGTATGTGTGTTGATGAAGTTTGAGCAAAGTAGGGTAAATTAGGCACATCTAGACATGTGGCAGACTTATGGACAGCCCCCCGCCCCCCATTTCTCTCTGGTCCATCTCTGCTGCTGGCAAAGCCTGAATATGCCTATATATTTGCTTTCCCAGCTATCCTGTAGCTAGGGCATTGGAACAGAAACTCAATCTGGCCAATGGAAGCTAGGGAAAGTCTAGTGAGGCTTCAGGAAAGTTAGTTTTCCATAAAATAAAAAGAAAAGATATAAAGTATAAGACGCTTTGTTGCTGGGAGTGGTGGTGTGAACCGTGGGAAGCCTGGGCTCCTGAAGCCGTCTTCCAGTCGCCAGAGTGAGAGCTGGCCTGGGGTGATGAGAGGAGACCTATGGGAAGTACTCACTTGGAACAGAATAACATTCCTTGACTCAGAACCAAATCTGGAACACCATTGCCCCCGGGAATTTTTGTGTGCAAACTATTAATTGTATAAATAATTCAAGACAGCTATTTTGCTTATTGCAGCAAAAATCATGTTAACTGACACATGTCAATTGTTCTCATTATATTTAATATGTGCATGTGTATATGTTGTAAATCAATGAAGTTATTAGAATTGGGTACAGATGCACTCAAGTATTTATGGCATTTTCTTGCTTTATCTCCTATGTCCAGAGCCTCCTGAAACTGTATCCATAGTGAAGTAGCCATATTTTCAGGACAACAAAGCTAAGGTTGGGTTCTCATGTCTGCGCTATGATTGCAAATGAGTTTATTAGGTGATTCAGTGATTATTGAGCAGTATTTCCATACTTTCCAATACCATAGGATACTTTTGATACAACGAAGCCTACTTGGCTATTTGGCTTTTAGCATGGTTTTGTAACTGCATATAAAACAGGTTTACATCACACGTATGTATAAAATACCACATTTAGTGGTTTTAAAATACAAAGTAGTTCCTATACTATATTGATTTGAATGGAGTCATACTACATTTTTAGAGTGGGAAATAAATATACAACTATCATAAAATGCAAAGTAACGTTAAAGTTATTGTCAAAACATGGTTACATGCATATTTAAATAAAATGTTATTTAAGTTTCAAACTATTGAAACCTAAAATTGCATTCACTATTTTGTATATTAGCACGGTCTTTGGACTCTTTCTTTGAAAGTTTACTCAGGTTATGAGTGTGTAGCACAAGGAAGAGGAAGAAACCGTGACTTCCTCTAAATGGATAAGTCCTACCAACAGTTAACAGCACACATCTTACTCGTGGTAACGGGGTCACTCATTTTCATACGTAATGGACAGTACATCCATTCATATAAATATTGAGTATGTAAACATAATAGAATTGTACTGAACTTAAACTTATTTGACATTTATTTATAGAAGAGCAGTTGAGAGGTATAAAAATAATTTATATCATTTGTCCAGTTGCATTACATTTTAAGAAACTACGGTAATTTATATTCCGAGCTTATATTTGCATGTGATCTGTTACAGATGGCCTGTAGCCATTCTTATTAAGAGAGAAGCATTTTCAGCTCTTGTAAATTTTGGTGAATGAATATCAATCTGTTTTGCCTTTTTATATAGACTATAATTTCAGATGAAAGCCTGCTGTTTATAAATCTGAATTCCTGCCAAAATAGAGATGCTGAAATTCATTTGGAAACTACCTGTGTGCAGTGGAGTGTGTGTGTATGTGTGTGTGTGTGTGTGTGTCGGATATCCTTAGTGCCACCTCAGCTGCTCTCGCCAGCTATGACCTGGCTCAGGACTCCTGTGGGAGTGCACTACCAGGGGGCAGCTCCTGCATGGAGCATCTGCTCCCTTGTGGTCAGTGTGCATCATAGTGACTGGTCATTCCACCATTTGGTCGATTTGCATATTAGCCTTTTATTATATAGAATTTTTTAATTAGCACTGTGCTAAAGTTTTAAGTTACTTTGCAAGGTTAGTATGTTCAATGTTTAGAAAAAAATCATTCTTCTCTAATTTGTTTTTGTAAACAGCTACAATCCTCCTTATTTATGTAGGCGGGTAGTAATGTTCCCTTTTAAATACCTTATTTAAGTAATCTGAATCTTTCCTCTTTTTGAAATTAGTCAGTCTAGCTGAAATTTCATCCTTGCTTTCGATCTTTTCCATGAGCCAACTTTTGATTTCATCGATTGTTGTTTTACTCCCTATTTCATTGTTTCATGCTTGCTTGCATTTGGTTTGCTTATCTTTTTAGCTTCTTGCGTGGAAAATTAGGCTATTTTCTTCTTTTAAATCAGGGGTGATCGTTCAGCCTGTGGGCCATAAGGGCCAAGAGATCATTTGATCTGGCCCTGCGAAGGCATTGGGGTGAGATAATTAAATGTTTGGCCAAATAGAGCAGGCAATCCCATCACATTGGGAATTGCAGCTTCAAAGTATGAATCATGGGCATACACTAATCTGTCCATAATCCTAACCTATTTGGAGTTCATTGAGCTTTCTGTAGGTGTAGAGACATTATTTTCATTGAATTTGGGAAGTTTTTCCCATTCTTTTCCAAATCTTTTCTTTGTTCCTTTCTCACTTCTCTCAACCTGGGATTCTCATTATGCATTGGTGTCCTACAGGTTTCTCAGGTGCTATTCATTTTTCTTTATTTTTTCCCTGCTTTTCAGAATGGATCATTTCAGTTGACTTTGCCTTCACTGGTTCTTCTGCTCAAAGAACTCTTGCCTTTGGTTCTTCTGCTTTTGTCTACTGAGCTCCTTTCGTGAATTGTTCATTTCAGTGATTCTACTTTTCAAACTTGGAATTCATATTGGGTCTTTTCTTAAGCCAATAGTTTTTCTCATTATTGATATTTCTGTTTGGTATGATAATGTTTTTAGACTTTTGTTCTTTATACATAATGTTCTTAAACTCTTTGTACATATTTAAATAACTGGTTTAAACTGTTTTTCTAGAAAACCCATCATTTAGGTTTCCTCTGAGATCATTTTTATTGATTAATTTTACTCGTGTGTCTGGGTACTACTTTGTTTCTTTGAATATGTCATTTAATCTATTATTGAAAAATGGATATTTTCAATAGCATGATGTGGGAATTCTGGAAATGAATTTTCTTTTTCTCCTCTGTAGGTGTTGTTGTTGCTTAAGTTACAGTTATGTGTGTTTTTTGTTTTGTTTTGTTTTTGTTTTTTGTTTAATGAATTTTCTGAATTCTGTAAAATTTGTATTGCTTGTCATGGGTAGCCACTGATGTCTTTTCTCTGCTAGAGTAGTCTATATCTAATTTTGAAGAATGACTTCCTTAAAGTTCTGGAACCAATACATATCCCAGTATATGCTAAGGGGCTGTCTATGTCAGGACAAACCTTTGACACTGAGCCCTGTAGTGGACAACTATTTCCTAACGTTTACTTCCTACCTTTGTAGAGTCTGGAGGCCGGTTAGGAGTGAGACCTCAGGCTTTCATAGGCCTTCAGTGAGCATGCACACATCAGCATGTCCGAGCCTTTCAGTACCCAATAGGCTTCTCATTCCATCGTTTTTACTTTGAAGCTTTTGTTTAGTCTGAGTCAAATATTGACTTGAATGTTACCCACCATCTTAGGCAGCTGCAATGGGAAAACTTTTTTTTTGTTTTCTTCTATAATTGCTTTCCATAAATTCTCCCAGGAAGAAGGCTTTCACACTGGGCAAACTCTGAGTCATGTTGACTTCAGACAGCCTGCTAAGTGAATCTCTCAGAGAACCACTAGGCAGGTGAAAGAACACGGCTGTGCTCTGGTACCCGGCTTTGACAAGGTTCCAGTTTCACTCGCTTCTCTCTGATGCCTGCAGGCTGTATCAGTCACGAGGGCTGCGGTTTTCCCAGAGTGCTGCAGAGCCACACGGGAGGAGATGGAACGAGTGCCCGTTAGAACACCATACATTTCCCTGTTCTTTCCGAGATGCAGGCCTTTTCTCTAATGCAAGCTCACAGGGTTGGTGTAAGCCTTTGATGAGTGACCAGCGATTTGGGAGAATTGATTCTGACCATTATTTTTTGCCACTTTTTTTCCCATTGCTTTTAGGAAGAGCATGTTTTCAGAGGTCCTCACTGCCGTTTTGGTTGATGTCACTTCCATCCACTGAATTTGAATGGTACAGCTTATTGTAAGCTTCTAGCCCACGTGTGTGGGTGAGACTGGCAGTAGGCTCAGGACCTCGCTAAAGGAGCAAGCAAACGGGTCAGGCCGGGCACTGCTCCCTGAATAAAGCAGGGCCGTTTGCCAACCATCGTCCACTTTTCTGGTTGCGAAATGGGGCTGAATCAGTTACCTGCTCTGAGTCACTCTCTGAGGTGCTGTGTTTCCTAAGGAATTTTTAAACTTTCATTAAAAATAGTAAAGAAGCCTCAATTGCCATCAAAAGGAGGCCCCCAAATGAAGAAATAGTGAACAGTTACTATAATTGAAGTTAAAATATTACCATTCACATTGATAAAAACCTATTACCCGTGTTGGGATGAATTTTCCCCTAGTAAAAGCACATGTAGGCAACACATGGCACTGCCAAAATTCTGATTTTGATACATTTGTAACATCTGTGAGCGTGGCAAAGCATTGCCACTCGAGAATTAACATAATACTCTGAAGATATGTGGAGCCCCAGAACAGGTTGGTAATTTGGTGCCATTTAAGTAGATAGTCTTTGAATGTTTTTCAGTATTGGTTAGTATTTGGTGGATACAGGAGAAATTAATTTTCTATTTATAAAATATTTACTTCTTTATTTTCATTTAAAAAATAAAAATGATATTTTAATTAATTTCGAAGATGAAAATTTCTTATTTTAATCAGCATTTCAACTTGGATACTCCAATATTAATAGATTAATATTAATATACTAGAGGTCTGGTGCATGAATTTGTGCACCAGTGGGAACCCTCGGCCTGGCCTGTGGGATGGGGCCAAAACCGGTTCTCTGACATTCCCTGAGGGGTTCTGGATTGAGAGAGGGTGCAGGCCAGGCCTAGGGATTCCACTGGTGCATGATTGGGGCCGGGGAGGTTGGCCATCCAGGTAGGGATCACAGGAGGGCTCCGGGGCGTGTCCAGCCCATCTAGTTCAGTCCCGATCAGCCAGTCCCCAGCAGCAAGCTAACCTGGTGGAGCATCTACCCCCTGGTGGTCAGTGCACATCATAGGGAGCTGTTGAGCAGCTTTACCATATCATTAGCATATTAAGCTTTGATTGGGTGAACAGCCAACCAGATGACTGGACACTTAACATATTAGGCTTTTATTATATAGGATTGATGTATCTATCAAAAAATATTTAGGTCACTTGATATTATAATGTTAGGTGATGATATAGTAGAAATATTTAATAATTTAAGAATTTAATAGAACCTCACCTAGGTTGTAAAAATATAATTTGTAATAATTTGAAAAATATGTTATATATGTATTTTTTTATATATACTCTGAGTGGCCAGATTATTATAATCTCTGAATGCATAATAACCTGCGTTATGCACTTAGTGTATATATATCCTATATAATAAAAGGCTAATATGCAAATTGTCCCCTCAACCAGGAATTCGACCAGAGGCAGGGTGGCCAATTGTGCATGTCCCCTCCCTGGCCAGGCTGGCCAGACTCCACCCATGCACCAGTTAATGCAGTGGGCCTCTAATATATATACATACACTGAGTGGCCAGATTATTATGCATTCAGAGATCATAATAATCTGATCACTCAGTATATATATATATATATACACACATACATACACACATACATATAATATATGTACATATATTAATATATGTACATATATTATATATATATAATATATGTACAGTGTGTATACACACATATACATACATATATATATTAAATTCTAGATTAGAGATTATTGGAATTTTAAATACAATATTGTTTTCTGTCTCAAGGAATACCCTATCCAGATAGAAAGAAAACAATAATAAAGTAATATATTAAAAATGACAGGTGATATTAAGATTGCATATTCCTCTGTTCATCCACAGACTGAGATCTTTGATTCCAGAAGGAAGGTCCTATAGAAGTATAGCGCATACAAGTATGCACAGTACTTATACGTGATAATAAAAACTATATTGCTAGTCATATATTTACTATATGTGTATTGTTATTTTAGAGTTCACTCTTTATGCTTATAAAAAAAGTTTGTTATACCATTTGCTGCTATGGAGACAGCAGCCTCATACATCTCGTGTTCACCACTTCATTTTTTTAATTGCGTCATTCGCTCTGGTGCTCCTTGTAATTCTGAGTTGTGTGGTCCAGTGACATGCTGGAGAGTTTACAGCCAAGGAATCCTCTGGCCTTGATGTGTAGCAGGCTATCTACCTGCGTCCCTGTAAGTCACTCTGATGTTCGCACAATGACAGAACTGGCTAGTGATACATTCTTTTGAATGTATCCTAGTCTTTAAGTGGCACATGCGGTATAGTTGCTTTTACTCAACATGGGCAAAAAGGGACCACATTTGGTATTTGAGGGCATGAATCATATTCTGAGGGAGATAGGAGATGTCTGCCACTGTAGATAGTTTCTATATGGGAGATGATTGCTATGATGTATTGTCACTATTGGAGATAATTATTGACATATTGTCACTATTAATCCCCTACTCACAGCACATCACATTTAGATGGAATTCTTTAGAAAAATCATCTTGGGAAATAACTGCCTTGTAAAGTTGAGCATCAGTGCACAGACACCAGGGCCCAGCTGAATTGCCAGTCAGGTAGCGCTTTGTTTGCATTTTAAGGCATATACAGAATCTCTTTTTCAAAGATCCTTTATCTTAGGATCCAAATTTACTTAGTTCCCAAATATATACACGTACACACATGTAAAAGATTGCCTTAAAATTTCTTAGGCAAACTATTAAGCTTAATTTTAATTGACAAATACTTTTCGTTTCCATATGAATGTTCCCTAGTTAAATATTATCCTTGTCAAATGTGCTAGGAAGTCAACATTTAGCAATGCACCCACTTATCAAGCATCCCCAAATATGTTTGGAAAAATCAATGGTACAATGTATATTCAGCAATACATATATTGCTTATGATTTGTTTTCAAATTTTGTGGATCGTATGAAAAAGATAAAAGCTTTTATGAAAATTCCATGAAATATGAATAACTCATATTTCATGGAATTTTCATAATAAATGTAAACATTGGAAAATCTGTCCTAAAGATTTTCAACTAGAGCGTGAACAGCAGTTTCTCTGGCTTTTCCTTTGTTTACATCCGAACAACAGTGTTTGTTTCTTTCAAAATCGTGGCGCATTTGGATGCTTTTGAAAGCAAGGCCGCAGCTCCCACTGACCCAGGAGAGAAGCCTTCTCTGCCTGAGCAGGCTTTGCTGCAGGAAATAAACACCCAATTCAGTTCTCTGAGGCTCTGAGCAACCTCAGTTTTCAAATGCAATTTTGAGTTGTCCGCTAGGGGCGCCTCTGCTGGATGTGGTTCAGCTGGCAGGGGGTGGCAGGAGGAGCGGGTGATGCCTGCACCCCAGTCCTGTCCTCTGAGCCCTTGGCTGCACAGCCGCTTCCGCCTCCTTGGAGGGAGGCGCCAGCCCCTGCACCCTGCTTTCCCTGCAGGCCTGGGGAGGGCGGAGAGAAGGGAGAGGTCTGGGTGGGTGTCCTAGTCCCTGGGGGTCACTCCAGGTGGGCAAGAAGTGCTGCTCAGTGGGCAGGGACACAGAGGTCCTGAGGCACTGAGTCCCATCCAGCAGAGTCTCCTGGCCTGGGCCCTGCTTAAAGGTGGGGATGGATGGGTTGGGGCCTTGGCCTGCCTCCTGCGGGCGTTGCTGTTGCCAGGGCAACTGTGCGGTTGGCCAGGGACACAGGAGGCTGAGCGCGGAGGCGGGGCTGGTGTGGGGCGTGTGGGTGGAGGACCAGCGCGGAGCCAGCGCCAGCACCAGGTAGCGCGGTCTGGAGGCCAGGCGGGGGCTGTGGGTGCAGGGCCCCTTCCTCCCTCCCTCCAGCCCCTCCTGGGTTGTCATGGAGACGCTGGGGCAGCCTCGCCTGCACTCCCCGCGGGCACTGGGGTAGAAACAGCAACCGGAGCCCTTCTGCCCCAGCGGCTCCGCCAGGAGCTCCAACCCAGCAGCTGCCGCCTCTCGCCTGCCTCCCACCAACAGGAAATGAGAGGGCAGGTGTCCAGAAGTCACCCCGGTCTCTCCCACCCCCACGCCTTTGTTTACTCGGCTTTCCACCCAGATTTCTCCAGCTCCGCGCCCATCTCTCTCCCACAATAGCCGGGGAGGATGGAAACGTGGCTCCTTTCACATGGGGCCTGCCAGTCTCTCCTGCTCCCAAGCAGCTCCCTAGCTCGGCAGGGGCAGGACACTGGCCTGACCACAGCCAGGGACCAACAGAGAGCGTTTCCTGTCCCGTGTTTTTCTCATTATGGAAGATGCGTGCAATTCCGCGTGTTCACCTATAGGATAGGGACACTATTTGTAGGAATGTCCTCGTGATGAGATGAACTGCTTTCTGACAAATGAGTGAGATCATAGGTGTTGGAATATCTGGGGACATAAAAGAGAAAAAAGACGAACCATTCAAAAGGCCCGCCCTTGTTTCTTTGTGTGTGTGTGTGTTTCCCCCCTAACTGTACATGCCAGTGGTCAGCAAACTCATTAATCAACAGAGCCAAATATCACAGTACAACGATTGAAATTTCTTTTGAGAAATAAATTTTTTAAACTTCTTCTGATGCCACTTCAAAATAGACTTGCCCAGGCTGTGGTATTTTGTGGAAGAGCCATACTCAAGGGGCCCAAGAGCCTCCTATGGCTCGCGAGCCACCGTTTGCCGACCACTGCTATGTGCCAATGCAGTGCTAAAAATCCCTCTTTTCTGGGCTCTGTTCCTTCCATGGTTGAGATCAGCTTTTGGCTTTGCAAAGGGGGTTGTTTTAGCCAGGATCTGCCTTTGAACTGGGGTGGGCAGGGTGTGGCCTAGAATATTGACACTTAGCTTAGGTTCAAGATTAAGTGCACAATGCCTCTCTCCTGACTGCAGACATGAATGCTCTTAGCAGGAAGGACTGCCCGATTAGAGCAGGTGGCGGCATCTGCGACCTTGAGTAGCCAGCGATGCCTGGCAGGCTCTATCAACCGCTGATGGCCACAGCCCTTGGCTTCTCAGGGTCTGCCTGCTGACTGTGGCTCCGGAGCTTTTGCTACCAATAATCATGAGTTTCCTTTCATAGTTCTGCAGTTTTGACTAGACCCGCCTTTTCAGCTGACTTGAATACATGTCTTTAGAAAATCCCAACAATGCAGGGCAGCTATTTCTTCCCTAGAGCTGATGGGTGAAATACGTAATGATTTGGGTTTTCCCCACACTTACTGTGTCACGGGGTTTTCAAAACCGCTAGGAGAGTTTTACACAGTCCAAGCCCCACGGAAAGCTCTGAATGTGAGACACACTGTCTCTGGTGTCCTATCACTTCGGTGTTCCCCAGGCTCCGAATCTGGTTGTGCCTTTCATCTGTCTCCCACTGCAAAGAATTGGATCTTCTTGACCTAACCCAGTATCGGCAAACTGCGGCTCTCGAGCCACATGCCGCTCTTTGGCCCCTTGAGTGTGGCTCTTCCACAAAATACCGCGGCCTGGGCGAGTCTATTTTGAAGAAGTGGTGTTAGAAGAAGTTTAAGTTTAAAAAATTTGGCTCTCAAAAGACATTTCAAATCCTTGTACTGTTGATGTTTGGCTCTGTTGATTAATGAGTTTGCCAACCACTGACCTAACCTGCCCTTTTCCTTGAAAAATCTTCCCATCTCTCCTGGCACTTCTCTGCCCTCTCATTCAAGTGCAAGACTGAGAAAGAGCATGAAAGCTCTTTCTCAGTCTTGCACTTTTTTCCTTTCCTTTTTTATTTTTTATTTTATTATTGCATATTGCTTTTCCGTTTTATCCATCTTACACATTTTCCTGGGCCTTCTCATTCCCATCCATAGCTTCACACGCCCTGTCATTCTCTCTTCTCTTCACTCTGTGTTATCTTGTGCAGACTTTGCTTGAACTCCAGACCCCTGTTTCTAGCTACTTCATGGACCTTGCCTTCCCTGTAAGCATCTTTAGTTCAACCCATCCCTGACCGAGCCCTGTCCATTTCCAATCTTATTCTGTTCTGATGTTCACACTCCATGATGGCTATAGGGCAGCTGACGTGGAGCATTCGGACAACCATGGGATAAGCTAGGATCAGGCTGCCTTGGGTCATAACCAAGCTCCACAGCTTGCTGGCTGTGTCATTTGCGACAATTGCTTAACCTTTCTGCTATACTCGGGACTTTGCAGGAGTTAAATACAGGCAGGCCTCGAGTTACATGGAACTTGACATACGTTGTTTTGTGGTTACTTTGCCATCTCCCCTCCTATATAATAAATATGCAAATGGTTGTTATGCCCTGAAGCGTAATGACCAACCGCGTAACAACCAGATCATGGATCAGCAGGAGGGTGGGGCAGCGAGCTACAAGCAGGCAGCGGAGAGCTACAGGAGGAGGCAGGACAGCAAGCTATGAGGTGGGGAGAGGACAATGGGGGGGAAGTACAGGAGGCAATGCAGCAGGCTTTGAGGGCGGGGCACAGGAAGGGGCAGGGGAGTTACAGGAGGGCGGGACAGCAAGCAGAGAGCTACTGGAGGGCGGCAGTGAGCTACTGGTGAGCTACTGGTGCACAGATTCGTGCGCAGAGCTACTAGTTTATTTATTTTTTAAAAAGTTCTGTCATTTCGGTGTATGTGCATATGTGCTTTATGTTTTTTATTGTTTATTTACCACAAGTAAAGGTCAGGAATTGTTGTCTTTCTTTTACAATTCTTTTCACTATTTCACTTCATTATCGCTGTGCATGTGCTCCATGTGAGTGACATAGGTGCTTATGTAGGTGGGTTCTTTTTTTTTTTTTTAATATATTTTTATTGATTTTTTTTACAGAGAGGAAGAGAGAGGGATAGAGAGTTAGAAACATCAATGAGAGAGAGTCATCAGTCAGCTGCCTCTTGCACACCCCTACTGGGGATATGCCTGCAACCAAGGTGCATGCCCTTGACCGGAACCGAACCCAGGACCTTTCAGTCCGCAGGCCGACGCTCTATCCACTGAGCCAAACCCATTTTGGCGGTGGGTGGGTTCTGTATGTACGGGAAAATCATGTTATGGCATGTTGTAGGAACGTTTCTCACATGTAACCTGAGGACCTACCGTAGTACACGTTACCCAGTGCATGTAAGTGCTCAATTGGTGTTAGAAGATGTTGGCTGTGATGGGGGTCTTGAGATGTCACTGAAAGGATTTTTATGCAGCCATTTGGGGATCTTCTAACATCAGGAGAAGTCCAAGAGCCAGAAGAGGAGGGGCATGCGCCAACCTTCAGGGTGGAGGACCTTGGAAACGGTTTTGTAAACAGGCATTTTCAGTTGCTGCTCTGCGAACATCTCCTCTTGGGAAAATTCTCTTTGTGGAAAGAACGTCTTGTTCTTTGCTGTTTGTTTTGAAACTCACTTTCCTGAAACCTGCTTTTTGTCATTTTAGTTTTCTCTTTCTGAGTGCTCAGAAAGAAAGATGAACATGGAACTGTGAATCACGGCAAGAATGATGGGATGCCTTCAAGGTGGGAAAAATCGGGCCTGGCTGCTACCTGGCAGTCTTTTCCCTGCCCTGCTCCTGCCGTATAGTAAACACTCCTCAGTAACTCCAAACTCACATTTCCATTGGTTCCCATCTCTCCATGCGGACTGCCTGTTTGATCAAACAGTACTGTCCTTTACAAATGTTAAACCTATTTTCTACTCATTTCCCCTTGTATCTCTGCACATGTCCTATGTATCTGTCAGGTCTGGCCAGTAAGTGAGGCAGAAGCTGCCGCTTGCCCTTCTTATTCATTGTTTTCCTCTTCAGAGGAAGAGCACCCTCTGACTTACAGCGGGACACGTGGCTGCGTTTGCTAGCTTTCCTTGCCTCTCGGTGAGGTCCAGTGATGGAGTGTGGACCTTAAGCAGGCACGCTGAGCACACCGTATTTCCTGTATGCTCTCGCTTGTACTTCTGGATGGGAAATAGTGACGTCTGGAGGCCCTGGGCAGTCTCGTGTTTCTGACAGCGGAGCCATGTCCAGCCCACTGGACTGTTAGATGAGAGATAAATACATTTCCATCTACTTAAGCTACAATATCTTGAGGGCTTTTTTTTTTTTTTTTTTTTTTTTTTTTTTTTTTTTTAATTACGATACAGACTCTGTCTTAACACAGTATTTTGTAAACATTATGACTTATGTGGTGGCATTTCATTTTTTAATTTGCAATTTCCTGATAACGTATTCGTAGGACATCTTTTCACATACTTGATTTCCATTTGTACATCTTTTTCAGTGAGATATACGTCCAGATATTTTGCCCATTTTGTAATCAGACTTTTTAGCTTTAAAGAGTCAGAGATTGCTTCATGGAAGACTGGTCATGGAATTGGGTTTTGAAGGCTGAACAGGAATTTACCAGTTAAAAGATATTCTAGGGGGAAAGCAGAGCACATTCATTTATTGATTTCTGGTTTATCTACTCAAAAATTATGGTCCGCTTATTTTCCGCTTGGTATAATTCTATGTTCTTGTGCTGCAGCAGTGAAAAAAGAGACAAATGCAGTTTTTTGCCTGCAGAAAGCTTAGATTCTAATGGAGAAGTCGAAAGTCATGTATGGAAACTTCATAAAAATTTTCAGGGAAAGTTGAGTTCATTGTGATTAGAATGTGTTGGAATGATAAGAAACAAGGCGGGTAGTGGTAAGTAAATTGGAATCAGATTAAGAATACTTAAATGTATAATAAATCACGGAGTGTGAATTGTATCTTAGAGGTCTGAGAGTCTAGTAGAAATTTATAAATCCTAAATTGATATAGTTACCATCATTTTATTTTTTTATAATTACAGTTAACCTTTAATATATTAGTTTCAGAGATAGTTATAATTTTAAAAAAATATATTTTATTGATTTTTTACAGAGAGGAAGGGAGAGAGAGAGAGAGCTAGAAACATCAATGAGAGAGAAACATTGACCAGCTGCCTCTTGCACACCCCCTACCGGGGATGTGCCCGCAACTAATGTACATGCCCTTGCCGGGAATCGAACCTGGTACCTTTCAGTTCGCACCGACGCTCTACCACTGAGCCAAACTGGCTTCAGCGAGATAGTTATAATTTTTAAGGAAGATTACTTGGACTTTTTGAGGACACATTGGAAGAGAGAGAAATCAGTGGAAAAGTGCTAAAGAGAATGCTGTCCCCAAAGTTAAGCCAAGGTTGGCAGGAATTCAGTAGAGGTACCACCTCATATTGTTTACCCATCATAGGCAATGCTAACCCATAGAAGTACTCTTTCTCACCAAGTCCAAACAAGGCTGAGCACTGCACACATATTATCAAAAGTAGGTTTGGCACAAGCACTCCAGGTGACTTCTGGTGGGGTTCCAAAGTCATTTGCTGGGTTCGTGAATCAGGAGCCCAGTAGGACAAGGGGAGGGGGGTAGATTGGAGAGATTTCACAGGTAGAATTATTTGATCACTGGATAAGAGACTGATTCAGACTTTTATATTGTGAATCTGGGTGACATTAATAATAATAATAATAATAATAATAATAATAGCAACAAATCATGGCACAGAATGCGTTTAGATTCTTGGGGAAGTGTGGTAGTATTGACAAAGACCACACTTCCGCAACTCATTAGTTAATGTTCACATTTACTTCTCACAGAAAGTCTACTGTAGCTCCTCTGATCAATTCTGAATAAAAAACCTTATTTCTAGGCTTTACTTCCTTGCCTTATGATTAGGTCAATAATTTTTGCTTTGTTGTTAAATGCACCTAGCTTAGTTCTTACCCTCAGAGCTTTCCTAAAATTGTCTCTCCCTCCTCCTCCTCCCTCCCCGTGGCATTGACTCACCAGATGGGTTTCTTAGCTGTAAGGGCTTTAAATTATTTTTTATTTTGTTAGCATCTCTTCCAAATATACTCATGCATTACAGGCCATCTGCCAGGAACACTATATGACTTTTGACCTGTTAATTTTGTTCAATGAATACTAGCATCTCTAAAACTCATTTTTGTTCGCCTTGCTCTGGTTGTTAGTACCAACGGTGTAACTTTGCCACTCTCTCAGCTAATGATTGTGTCTGTTCGTTAAGGGAAGATGCGAAAAGATGCCTTTGTGCTGCTCAGTCACAGCCACAATGATAACCAAAGGAGATGGCTCAGCTGACTAAATCTTCAGATGAGCCCTACATTTACATGAAAACAATCCGTTTTCAGGGAGAGAAAATTTGTTTCTGCTTTGTCCTTGTTTACTTCGTAATTAATAGATGTTATTGCAATGAGATAATGAAAAAGCAGGGGAGCCCGGCTGGCTGGCGTGGCCCAGGGGTTGAGCATCCACCCATGAACCAGAAGGTCACGGTTGGATTCCTGGTCCTGGCTCATGTCCTGGTGCAAGCTTGATCTCCAGCGTGGGGCATGGAGAAGGAAGCCAATCAATGAATCTCTCTCATCATGGATGGTTCTCTCTCTGAAATCAGTAAGAATATATTTAAGAAGAAAAGCAGGGAAGCAAGCAGCCTCAGTGAGGCCTGGTTCATCAGGACCTTGAGAGGGAAAGTGGTTTGTGCTTCCAGGGAAGCAGCAGCAGCAGCCTGAGGAGGCGGTGGAATCACTCCTGCAAGACAGCATCTGACAGGCAGCTCCGTGTAGCCGGAGCATATGGCCGGGCAGTGCTGCCCAGCCTGCTCTGTGCCCAAGGCCTTGGCTGCCTGGGGACTCAGACTTCTGTTTGTGCGGAAGGAGAACGGACATGCTCCGAGAATACTTGTAATTATCTTCTCATTGAAGACGCATACACTTGGACCTCAGTACTGTGTTCTTGGATAAATCATCAATCTTGGAAAGAAGTGGAATTACACGTTTTCTATTTTTTGCAAATGAATTGCTGGTATAAAATTAATGTATTTTTATAGGGTTGCCTCTCAAAACACACATTTTAATTTTTTTAGGTTGAAGTATTTTTAAAAATATATATATTTAATTGATTTTTTACAGAGAGGAATAGAGAGGGATAGAGAGTTAGAAACATCAATGAGAGAGAATCATTGATTAGCTGCCTCTTGCACACCCCCTACTGGGGATGTGCCTGCAACCAAGGTACATCCCCTTGACGGGAATCGAACCTGGGTCCTTCCAGCCCGCAGGCCGACACTATCCATTGAGCCAAACCGGTTTCGGCTGAAGTATTATTTTAGGTTGAAATACTTCATTTCTCTATTTATGCTTCTTTTACTTTGTTCTATTTTATTTCTTTTCCCATAAATATTGTTTGAATTTTTACAAATTATTTTGTTGTTTCCCTTTTTTAAAAAAAGAATGGTTCATGACAAACACTTTAGAAGATATTGAGGAATGTGCAAATTAAGGGTTCATAATTTGGTTTATCAGTGTGCTATATTTTATGTAATTAGGGTGAATTTATTCATTAGGCAATAGATAAAATCAAAGGTTTATTTCAGCTCCAGATTTTTACAAATTATTTGCTGTACCAGATGATTTGTTGTCGTTGTCTCTGTGTGTGTGTGAATATGTGAGTGAACTGAATATTCCTGCAAATGCTCCTTTCACCTGTCTCCTAAGACAGGGTTTTATTTCTGGATGGCAATAGGAAAATAATTGTATATTCTACTAATATCACTAACTGTGTACTCTTGGATAGTCTGTTTTCATGAAATAACTACCTGAACTTGAGAGGACTTTGGAAGGTAGACATATGTCAGGCCAAATGGCAGGGTCTGCCCCTGAGGCTGAAAAGAGAGCTTCCGGCCACTTTGAGAATGAGCTCCTTCTGTCTGAATGCAGTGAAAATGTCTATTTTGCCGTCTCTCTCCTCTTCACAGGGGAGCCTGTGTCAGCGCTGAGCCCTGGGTGTGTGACCTAGTGCAGTGCAGTGATTGAGAAAGTTACTCACGTTCCCTGGTTCAGCGCATGAAAATGTTTTTGTTTAAGCAACTTTCTGTGTTGACTTTGTGTTAAATACACTTGTTTTGTTACTAATTTTGTGCTGCTTGCTTTGCTCCTGCTTCAGGATGGCGTAGGGGTGGACGAGAAGCTGTCCCTGCGGCGGGTGGCTGTGGTGGAAGATTTCTTTGACATCATCTACTCCATGCACGTGGAGACGGGGCCCAATGGGGAGCAGATTCGGAAGCACGCTGGGCAGAAGAGGACGTACAAAGCAGTAAGTTACGGAAACTTGGTGTTAGGAATGATCATTAAAATAGGGTTAAGTAAGGATAAATATTCTATCTGCAACATAAATTAGGCCATCTCATGGTCACACCCAACATTTAAATTGCAATTTAATTATTACTGGTTCTGTTTTGGTCATGTGTTCACCAAGCCTGTTGTATGTCATTTAAACTTGTCTCTACGAGTCTCCTATAGTTTCCTGTAAATATTCGTAATATGTGGTAGTCCCAGTCAAATGTGTTATTTATTCACTGCATCATAATATGGCTGGAATTTTTGAATATTAGGACTACCACTACATTTTTTAACATGTCTTCCCCTTCAAATCATATTCCTATGTTTAGGTAGTTCCTCTTTAATGCTTAGAATCACACGGATAAGAAAATTTTATGTACTCTTTAAATGTCTCCTTATATAAATACATTGTACCAAAGGGTATACATTTCTTACAAAAAAGGTTATTAAAAGATATGTGTTATTTAAAAATATTTAATGCCATTGGACATTTTTGAATGGATATATATATATACATACATATATATATAATATATAATGTTGATATCATAAATTATGTAAAGGGAAGTTTTATTAACTGTTAGATATTGAAATATATATTGTCAAGCTGGAGTTGTATATTATTTCTAAAGTGTCTAATTGTTACTATTTGATCTAAACACTTTAATCTAGCTTTTTATTTAATTAAAAAGTATTTGGAATCATCTTAATATCGATATTTCATCCTTTCTAAAAAAAATGGAACAGTAAATTATTCTTTTCCAATATGAGCCAAGTGTACATCAGAAGTACTTTATCAGCAATCAGAAGAATATGCTTTTTTAGAATTCTTATTGAACTTTGCTTTTGGCCGCCTTTATATTAACTGTTTTCAGCTATATTGATACACAATATCAGTCTGGCTCCATTTTTTTTTTTTCAGATACAGAAAAATGTGTGAAATGCTCAAAGTTTCAGATACAGGTACCTATGTTTGAAAACTAGCTACTGAGCATAAAAAAAGAGCTTCTTTTCCATAACTATTTTTTGCTGTATTTCCAGGGTCATAGCGAGCCTGAGTAGTTGCATAATAACCCCTAATACATGTTGTATTTATCTCTCTCCTTCTCTATGGTTTTGTTTCTTGGCTGTTTCCAAACTGCATGGTTTGTGAGCAGGCACTATGGTAGATTTCCTCACCCAATTCTGCCACATAAACTTTCTTTTGACTTACATATCTCAGGAGGCACTCCTAATGGCAGAGGCCTACCTGCTTTAGGATAATTTTATGTCGACTAATATTCCTGCAAATGCTCCTTTCACCTGTCTCCTAAGCCAGGGTTTAATCTCTGGATGGCAATAGGAAAATAATTGCATATGGATTTACTAATATCACTAACTGTGTGCTCTTGGATAGTTCTGTTTTCATGAAATAACTTCCTAAACTTGAGAGGATTTTGGGAGGTAGACATACATCAGTTTAATTGTATTAAATGAAGAGCTAACAAGAAATGAGTGGTTTCATTGTCTGTAGGAGGGTGGCAGCCAAATCTGATTAAATGCCAAAAGCAATTTAAAATAACTTAATCTTTCCAATGCACTAGATTGAGATCTTAAAGTGGGAACATGAGTCAGAGATGTAGATCCAAATAGCTCACCTTTGTTTTCTGAAATGAAATGTGAGAATTTGATCCATTCCCATGTTGCATGCTAAACACTCTCAGTATATTGGTAAACATGCTTTAACATATATTATTTTGCATTCACATTATAAAGACATTTTCTGCAATTTGGGGTAAGGATACTAACTTTTTTTTTTAATGTTTTTATTGATTTTTTTTACAGAGAGGAAGGGAGAGGGATGAGAGAGAAAAATCTATCAGCTGCCTCCTGCACACCTCCTCCTGGGGATGTGCCCGCAACCAAGGTACATGCCTTTCAGTCCACAGGCTGATGGTCTATTCACTGAGCCAAATCAATTAGGACAGGATACCACCTTTTAAAGTCTAGGTAGCATCTAAAACATCATCTAATCCCTATTGAGAACATTCTATTTGAAGATCTTTCTCTTTCCCAAGTTTATTGTTTATTTTCACATCTAAAGTGTTTTCAACCTTTTCCTAATATCATGAAGGTACTTTTTGACCTAACCAATTACCTTCTGGCATCTCTATAGAGAATCCTAATTAGGAAACATTTCCATTTTGTGGACTAATAACTCATCGTAGAAAAAAACAACAACAAACTGCTGCAATGCCAGCAAAACTGTGTACTAGACTCTGCAGTGAACTTAAGTCTAATGATAAAAATTAATATAAAGGTTCAAGTAATGGAGCATAAAGCTAAATGCAATTTGAAATGAAGTGGTGTTGGGTCAGAGTTGAGTTCTTTATACTAATACAGGGATTGGCTAGTTATTAGTAGAATTAGCTAGACACCTATGGCAATTACAATGGTTCCATTAAATTTAAGATTTTTTCCTACTTCTAACTCATTAATTAGCTCATAGAGCATGCATGATTATGTTTATTGACCTTTTTCTTCCTTTTCCTACATGGCCAAGAAACCATACTTATACAACTAATCATTAAAGAGTCTCAGATTGTTTTAATAATATTATCAATATATTTAGTGGTCATTCTATTTACTTTGCCTTTGTTTGCAAATCTTTCTTTGATTTCACTCTGCAGGAAATGGTGGTTCTTTAATATCGGATTAACTTTGAATGCTATTTGTTTTTACCTATCTGCAGTATATCATTCCTTGAAATATCTAGGCATTCTATAACTTAAAGTTCATTGCAAATTGATTTGGCTGTAGATAAAATTGGAAGGTATGCGTTCTGTTACTCATGAGTTCTTTGAAAAAGAAATCCACACAAAATGACACATCTTAGGAATATGTGAAGGCTGTCTTAAGTTATTTTCAGTCATTGTTGAATTTTAGTGTCTTAGGTACTTTCTCTTTATTTGTTACTGTCTCCATTATTAACTGTAGTTGGTCCATTGAATGTGTGTCTTTCAATAGACTTGACTAGAGTAAACTCTTGATTATCTACAATTTAGTGTTTTCCAAACTTTTGACATATGTGTACCCCTTCTATAATTTTCATAATGCTGAGTACCCCTCGTACTCATGAGAATGTAGAATTAGGCGCAGCTAAGCATGGTGCAGTGCATATCCCCACCAAACCCCGATGCAACGCGTACCCCCACCAAACTCTTCCCGTACCCCTGGGGGTACGCGTACCACACTTTGGGAAACACTGAATTAACAGAGTGGAGACAGTGTGTGGGTAATTCAGTTATATATATTTGAACTTAAAATGCATTTTTGTACTGAAAATCGAATGCAGGCACTTACAATTTGGGGAGTCCCTTCAGAATGAATGATGCAACATTATACAAAACTAGGGCGGGTGCTGGTGTGTCTTCCCATCTACCTCTCCTCAGCTAGTCCTGCGTTCCCCTTCTGGGAATGCCCACTCCTCTCTGGAGGTCTTTGTGGCTTGTGTCCCATCACAGGCTCAGCACAGCTGCCTTCCCAGGCCTTTCTGATGTCAGGATCCCATTGAAAGGTTCTGTCTTAAGGCTCATGAAAAAACAAACAGAAAACTAGAGTAACTGGTAGAAATTCATGAACTAAGGGGGAACATTTGTGTTGTCAGTAGGGAGAACAGTCTGCATATGTATGTGTGTATGTGAACACACATATACACCTTGTAGTGTGATGCAATAAGCCTACATGTGTTGTTCACACGTATAGCTGCCAAGAATTACATTCGTGTAATTCAGAGTGGCTAGCGTCCACTTTAGCTAAAAGAAAATAGATTAGAATCCAGACCAACTCAGTTTCAGATATCAAATCTAGCACTTTCTACCCGTGTCCCTTTGGGCAAATTATTTCCTTTTCTCTCTCTCTCTCTCTCTCTCTCTCTCTCTGTCTAGAGGGAGACAATGGTACGTGTGGTGTGGTAAAATACACGAGTTAAGATGTGTGAAGTGCTTGGCATCTGATTAACATGTGAATATAGTTACTTCTTTTTTATCTAATCACTACTCATGTTCCAGGTAGAAGGACAAACAGACAATAGCACAGGGCTGCCACTGCCCTAATTATATGGTGGACATAATTTCCTCTGCCTGCTGCCCCCCTCCCCGCCCCCTCCACTCCCACTCCCCTGTTGGGAGAATGGCAGTAACCTGTGCATTTTTCGTGTGCGTCCTGTAGGTGGCACTATCCCAGGAAGTCCACCCTGTAACTTTTAGCCAAGGTTTTGTCAGGCTGAAGGACAACATGAAAGAAGGCAGAGTTCCCAACGTTAGGGGTTCTCTTGCTAGATTGAGTTTATGAATGTTTTAATTATTTCATTACGCTTTTCCACAGGTTAATTCTGTTAAATTAATTTTTGGAAAAAAACTGACTCTGTTTTTTAAATTTGTATAAATGTCCTCATCCCTCCATTAACCCCCCACTCATCCCCTCACCCCCCTTGGTGTCCATGTCCACTGGTTAGGCTTATATACATGCATACAAGTCCTTTGGTAGATCTCTCCCCCCTACTCCCACCCTCTCCTACCTTCCCTCTGAGGTTTGATGGTCTGATCAGTGCTTCTCTGTCTCTGGATCTGTCCCTGTTCCTCAGTTTACGTTGTTCATCATATTCCACAAATGAGTGAGATCATGTGGTATTTATCTTTCTCTGCCTGGCTTATTTCACTTAGCATAATGCTCTCTAGGTCCATCCATGCTGTTGCAAGTGGTAAGGATTCCTTCTTTTTACGGTAGCATAGTATTTCATTGTGTATATGTACCACCGTTTTAAAAAAATATATTTTATTAAATTTTTTACAGAGAGGAAGGGAGAGGAATAGAGAGTTAGAAACATCGATGAGAGAGAAACACCGATCAGCTGCCTCCTGCACACATCCCACTGGGGATGTGCCTGCAACCAAGGTACATGCCCTTGACCAGAATCGAACCTGGGACCTTTCAGTCCGCAGGTCGACACTCTATCCACTGAGCCAAACCAGTCAGGGAGTACCACAGTTTTTTAATCCATTCATCTGCTGGTGGGCACTTAGGCTGTTTCCAAATCTTAGCTATGGTGAATTGTGCTGCTATGAATATAGGCATGCATATATCCTTTCTGATTGGTGATTCTGATTTCCTGGGATCACAGGGTCAAATGGGAGTTCCATTTTTAGTTTTTTGAGGAAACTCCATACTGTTCTCCACAGTGGCTGCATTCCCACCAGCAGTGCATGAGGGTTCCTTTTTCTCTGCATCCTCACTGACACTTGTTGTTTGTTGATTTGTTGATGACTGCCATTCTGACAGGTGTGAGATGGTATCTTCTTGTCCCTTTGATTTGTATCTCCCAGATGATTAGTGACTTTGAGCATGTTTTCATACATCTCTTGACCTTCCTTCTGTCTTCTTTCAAAAAGTATCTATTTAGGTCCCTTGCCCATTTCTTGATTGGATTATTTATCTTCCTTTTGTTAAGTTGTATGAGTTCCCTGTAAATGTTGGGGATTAAAAACTGGCTCTATTTAAAAATTTTATTTTCAATATTTATTAAATATTTCTTTCCAGATACATACTACAGAAAAATACTATCTAATGGAGAATTTCCATGTTCCTGTCTGAAAACTAAAAAGGGAAGTCTTTATTTTATGAGATCTAGAACACTTCACCTCAAAAGTTTAGTTAGTATCATTTTTTTTTGTCCTTAAAAATATAAGTAAATCCCTATTGGTTCATCATCCTACTGCTCAGTAGGATAGTTTAACTTGCACTGTTTCTGCTAGCTTGCTAGCTTGTCATGTTAACATTCTCAGCATTCTTGTCAACACATAGTAAGATTAAATGCCCCAAATTTGTAGCCATTTTGGTGTGAAAAATAGCGCTAAACTATAACCCATGAGTTCCGAATCATTAATTTAATCCTTTTTTTTTTTTTTTTTTTTTTTAACTTAGGGCACAGTTTGCTGAGGTGTAAAATGAGAGGGTCATATTTCAGTTTTCTTAAAACTCTGAAGGAATGACACCAATGAGAATGTGTGTGGGGCCATCACTGTGCTGGGGGCACAGTGAAGGTGGTAACCAATGTGAGGAGCAGGTTGGCACCAGCAGTGTAGCAAATAAACAGATATGGGCACTGCCTTCTTGATGCAGATGGCATTGCTCATTCCATGTCACTGTTATAACCTAAAGTGGCTTAATTGAATGACTGTTGTGGAGATCAAATAGAGATAAAAACCTAAAATTACTGCAAATTTAAATGTGTTTAAGGACATTCTCTAATATTGAACTCCACGATACTATTTTACATCAAGTCAGTGATTTAAAAGTATATTTAGTAACTAGCTTAACTTGGAAAATGAATGAGCATAAACCATTGTTCAATTACACATATATATTATGGCACTTTTATATATGTTTTATGGTACAGTATAGGTCTTTTATGGTACTTTGGTGAAGTTCCATTTGTTTGCTTTTCTTTTTTTATGGCTCAAGTAGATGCTAAAATGTCATACAGTCCCTGCTGGTGGGAGACCATATCTGTTTTTCATATCACTGTGTCTGTCACACACAGCTCAGCAGAAGACCAGTCTCAGAGCAAGTCCTCAGCAGGTCCCTGCTGAAGGCGTAAGCTCTCCTCGTCTCTGTGCAGCCCTTGCCTTTGTGACCCCAGCTCAGTAGGAGGAAGAGGTTACCATACATAGAAATAATGTCATTGAAGGGGAGCTGTAGCCAGGCCTGGAAAGGCTGGGCCCTGCACAGCTCATGTTCACATTGACCAGGGAGTGGATTTACGCCATTCCGGAGGCTCTGGATGAGGCAAACACATTATTTAATGCAAGTGCTTCCTGTTTGCTCTTTGGGGGGAAAAATTCCCACGTGGTTGATTTTTATCAGATACACACCCATACCTGTGTATCCCACACACACACATAGGTTTCACCTAGGTGATTTCTAAATATTGAAGACAGCCATTGCATTTAAACATAGTACACATCATATTCAATCCACTTTTATGTTAGAATGGTCCCACTGTTGTTTTGTTTTGTTTTAAAGCCTCACCCAAGAATATTTTCCCCATTGATTTTTCAGAGAGAATGGAAGGGAAGGAAGAGGGGGAGAGAGAGAAACATCCAGGTGAGAGACACTGATTGATTGCCTTCTGCACCTACCCCAACAAAGCGGGGCTGAGTCTGCAATTCAGGTACTTGCCCTTGACTGGGGAATTGAACCTGCGACCCTTCGGTGTTTGGGCCAAAGCACTAACCACTGAGGATGCTGGCCATGGCCCACTGTTTGGATAACTAAAAATGTTATTCAGACTAATAAGTCAGGTTCTAAAACATCTCAGAAAGAAAGATACAAGTGGCATGGGGATTAGAGTATATAGTAGCAATCCTAAAACAATGGTGTGCTGCCATTCATCAAAACGGATTTGTTTCTCATATAGCGTAGTTAGGATTGTCACAAGAGAGCAAGAGTCAGCACACAATGCTGTTTGCTTGGAACCCACACCAGCTTAGCATCACAAACCCTTTCATTGCTAGTTTCCATATTAAACAATAACATCCCAGTAAATACATATATTCCTTGAAAGGGATTAACCTTGGAGAAACATCATTAACTCTTTCTGCCAGCCTAGATGTAAATTGCTTCGTTAGTGCACCCTTGTGGTGAAAGTGAGCCAGTGCAGCTCCTAAAGCCACTCAAGACATTTAATGCTACACCACTCAGGTCCAGAGGTTCAGGTTCTCCCGGGCATGGTGACGAGAAATAAATAAAACCTTTCCAAGGCCCGCAAGGACGTGCACACCTGGGCAGGCACCTGGGAATGGAATTAATTTGGTTAAAGTGTAATAGGAAGAGCACTATGATATCAGCTGGACGTGCACGTACACCCTGAAGAGGAAAGTCCTATGAGGGGTGACTTTGGCGTGGACTATTATTAGGGCTGTCTTGCAGCTCAGAAATAATATATGTAACGTGCTGAACATAATCACGACTTCAAACTGTATGAAGTTGTTTGGGTGCCAGATGCTGTAAACAGCTTTTTTAAAAAAATCATGATTAGCCACTGAAAGGTCAGGTTCTCTCTCTGCGTCCCCTGTGCTCCTCCCTGACCTACGGATGCCACCGCCCTGTCTTCATCCATGACTTTCCCAGCTCTGAGGTTATTCACCAGCTGGATTAGTAAGTCTCAGTCATTTCATGCTATGCAAAAAGAAACCACCCCTCCTCTATTTTCCAAATGTATTTTTATTGATTTCAGAGAGGGAGGGAGAGGGAGAAAGAGCGAGAAATGTCAGTGAGTGAGAGAGAATCACGGATTGGCTGCCTCCTGCACGATCCACACCTGGGATCGAGCCCGCAACTGGGGTTGGAAATCAAACTGACTTCTGGTTCAGAGGGTAAAGCTCAACCACTGAGCCAGGCCAGCTGGCCCTTTACCTGTTTGTTTGTTGTTTGTTTGTTTGTTTTTTAATCTTTCTATCTACTCTGCTCCTCCCCCTCCCCTTTCTTTTTTTTTCTGGGAATGTCCTCTCCGATGCACTGATGCACTGGTAGCCCCAACCGTGTCCGAATGTGGCTCTGCCCCTGACCCTGGTATGGGAGATGGGGGGTAGGGGGTAGAGGGGGCTGGGGATCGATCCTGAGGGAAGCTGAGGGTGACTTAGCTGCTGCTTCTGGGGATCTGGGTTTAGACCCCAAACATTTCTCTCCTGGGTTGCTCTTTCTCTTCGGGGGAGACCATGCAAGCATGGTATTTTTTGTGATGTGCATCCATTAGTTGTATAATGGTTAATGAGCTGCCGACTGCAGGCCCAAACCCAGCGTCTGCCTTTTGCCTCCTCTGGGACCTGGGACCACTTCTCCTTCCCCACACAGTGCTGACCTCTGTCCCGGCTCCGCATTCCCTCCTTTCCCTCAGCCTGCATGTCCCGCAGCTGCCTCACGTTCCCGAATGGCCTCTGGCTGCCTGCAGTGTGGCCAGAGCGGCCAAACTATGGCCAGAGCTGCCTGAAAATAGTCCCGCCTGCTTTTGCCCTCCTGTGGGTGTCCCAGCCTTCACGTTAAACTGGAAGAGGAGCCACTGTCTCCTCTCAGTACCGCACTCAGCCGATGTGTGTGGGCCGGCGGGCTGCCTCCCTCTCTTCCCACCAGGGATGTTCATGTGGCCTGTCCTGACCTGTTAGCCAGCTGTCCAGTTGGGGTAGAGGGTGTGGTCACTTTATTTTTATTTTTTAAAATATGTTGATTGTATTGATTTCAGAGAGGAAGGAAGTGGGAGAGAGAGAGAGAGAGAGAGAGAGAGAGAGTAAGAGAGAGAGAGAGAGAGAGAGAGAGAGAGGGAGGAACATCTACCATTAGAGAATCATTGATTGGCTGCCTCCTACACACCCCTACTAAGTACTGAGCCTGAAACCTGGGCATGTGCCTTGACTGGGAATGGAACCACGACCTCCTGGTTCATAGGTCAACGCTCAACCACTGAGCCACGTTGGCCTGGCATGACCACTTTTAAAAAGTGAGAGGGAAGAGAGTAGAAATGATATTACATAAATGTGTATGCAAAACACGTTCATACCTATGGCGTTGGTCTGCAACAGTTGGGCAACCTTGCTTAAATTGGGCGCTGCGATTTCAAATCCCCGGCGGATTGCCTCGCTTCTCACTTCTGCTCCTGGCATCGTCTTAAATTTGCCTAACATCTCCACTTGTTCCAAGTGTTAAATTGTCTTCAGGCTCTGATCCATATTTTTATTCATCTTAGATAAATGCACACTGTCTAGTGGCCAGATTTTAACAAGATATAAGATGCCCAGGTATATTTGCATTTCAGATAAACAATAATTTTTAATATGTCAGCCCCAATATTGCATGCTTACTTGGAATTCTGATTTAGTTTTATGTACTGTATTTTAGCTGGCAATCTTAAATCTATTTAAAAATCACTCCGGAGTAGGCCAGGGGAGCTGATGGGTGGGTGGGGAGATTGGATGCTGGAAGAGAAACAGAGGAGAAAGAAGAAATAGTGATAGGAACTGAAAATAGCAAATTGGAGTAAAAGATAATGGAACCAGAGTCAGAGCAAAACATCCAGGAATCCAAACAGGGTGGGTGCCTCTGCCAGGGGAGCAGTGGCAAAGCTGTGGTGAAAGTGTAAATCTGGCAGCATCCCTGTTTGGGAATCAGGGACATTATTAAAGAACAGGAATTGCCCTGGTCAGTGTGCTCAGTGGTTAGAGATTCAGCCCTCCCCTCCCCTCCCCTGTACTGCAGTGTCATGGGTTTGGTTGTCAGTCGAGGGCAGAACCCGGGTTGTGGGTTTGATCCGGGGCCCTGGTAGGGGCACATGCAGGGGTAAGCCAATGGATATGTGTGTGTCTCACATTGATGCTTCTCTCTTCTCTCTCTCCCTCTCCTCCTTCCCTTCCTTCCACTCTCTAAAAATCAGTGGAAAAAATATCCTCAGGTGAGAATTAACAAAAATGTAATAGTTGGTTATTTAACAAATGTTTATAGGTCTGAGAGATTCAACATAGCATAAGTCTTTCTAAAATAGTAGTTAGGGTTCTGAAGCAAAATTGTTGAGGTGCAGAGTGAATGCATATTTGATTACACAGGACAACTTTTTGTCTATTACTATGAATGCACTTTTAACTAGAGTATATTTGTGTTTTCTGGATAAAAGTGTTATTAACCATGTGTGTATCATAATGCCTTCCTTTCAAAAGTATGTAAAGACATACAGTGTGCCAACCAGAGGAAGGCAGAGTGGTCCTTGTTGAATGAGAGAGGTTGCCCAGGACCACGCCTTTACGTCCTCACACAGGGGCATCCTTGGGACTATGGTGGGCTCTGTGTTTATGAGTTAGGACTTTTGGGACCTTTCATAGCACCTGGACTTACAGGCTCTGTTGAAGAATATTTTAACTTAATTCATTTAAAAAATAAATTTCTAATTTCATTATCCAGTTATATGCAGTAGAGGTGGTTTATGACAGAATTATCACAGTATTAAATATTTAAAAATCATAAGCCATATGGTAGGCTAAACACATTCCACTAGGCTGTTATTTGTAACTAGAGGCCCAGTGCACGAAATTCATGCATGGCTAGGGTCCCTAGGCCTGACCTATGATCAGAGCCGATATGTGGGGTCACCAGCGGGGTGATTGGGGAGCCTCCACTGGCACCTGCTTTGGCTGGCCTGGGCCTGCAGTCTGGGGGCAGCTCCTGCATTGAGCATCTGCCCCCTGGTGGGTCAGTGCGTGTCATAGCGACTGATCATTCTGCCATTTGGTTGATTTGCATATTAGGCTTTTATTATATAGGATTTGTTCTTTATTTATAATCCCAAGAGTGTTCATTAGTGAAAATGTCAAAGGTTTGGCTCTTCAGACCAATTTTTCATTGAAGTTGTTGTGTGGTATTTAGCACAAAACACGGTTTTAATGTCATCATTCCAGTAAAACAAAGATGTTACTGCTATTCTCTAAATTCCTCTTATAAAGCAAAGGTGCAGAAGGCCATTTAAAAAACATTGTGGTGAGGCCAGTTTCATTTTGTGCTAAAGCTCAGTGTCGGACACAGAGCACACCACACTCGGGCACTGTGTGGAGCAGCGAAAATGATCCCCCAATGCAGCCCTTGCCCACGACCTTCCCCGTCACTGGTGTTTGGTAACATGGACAGTCTTGGGACTTCAGCATTTTGTTTTGTTTTGCTTTAAAAAGTGATGGCTCACGCTCCCGATTCACCAGTGTCAGGCGGTGTCTCTATCTCAGTTCATGCATTAGGTACAAATCTTAAACCAAGGATCACTGCTCTCCTGCGCATGGCTTCTAACCATGAGAAGTCCTACTCCTTTACAAGTGAGCCATGCCAGTGATTTTCAGCCCCGTTCATCTCGTGGCACACCTATGCTAATTCCTAACATGCTGCGGCACTCCAAGAAATAGATTGTACGCAGACCTGGCCGAAATAAGAGCTACGATTTTGATCCATTCCCACCAGGTGGCTATGATGGTGTTAGCTGTTGTCGTTTATTACATTTGATGATCTCAGGGAACAGAGGTCAGTGCCCCTGACTACATAGTCAGGTATCACGTGCTCTTAACGCCCCCCTGCCACATCCTTATTCCTCCAGTGGCACCCCCAGTGGCACCCCTGGTGTGCGGGGCACCACCATTGGAAATGGGGGCTCACGCTGTCAGTTGTGCTGGAACAGGACAAACGGGCCAGTTCATTCCCAAGGTACATGCCCTTGACCGAAATTGAACCTTGGACCCTTCAGTCTGCTGGCCCACTCTATCCACTGAGCCAAACCGGTTTTGGCAACTTTGCTAGTTTTTATAACTTTATATTACTTCATGTGTTCACATCCAAGAAGAAAGGGGGTTTATTTCTGAAGATAAAACTCTGCTATTCATTTTAGAAACCATTCTAATATTGAAGTAAGCATAAACATCAAGTTACAATAGTTAAGAGGCCAGGGAATAGTTAAGGTTGAGAATTTTATTTTCACATTTTAAAGTAATTTCAGACTTTTCCTATTGAAATGACTTCACTTGAAAATATGTTATAGATACAGCACAAAACTTTCTGAAAAATGAGTTTATTTTTTAAATCCTCATTCGAGGATAAGGTTTTATTGATTTTACAAAGAGCAGCAGGAAAAGAGAGAGAAACATCACTTTTTATTTTTATATCAATTTTTTTGGATCACTGCCATTTTTACCTTAACTGAGCTGTGTTGAGAGGAAGGTGAGTGGCACTTGAGAACTGCTAGAAAGTGGCTTTATACTTATCACGTTTTTAAAAGCACTGTCTGTTCCTTCTTCAGAAAGCCAGGGACACGGACAAGGTAAATGCCCGTCATCTTTTCTATTATGACATTTGTCAGTGAACTTTTCAGAAAGGTGTTCCATCTATATCATATGTAGATATAGATATAGATGATATAGATATAGATATAGATGATATAGGTTTAGATAATAGATGGTAAAGATTAGATTAGATGATATATAGATGATATAGATATAGATGACATAGATTTGATATAGATTAGATATAGATATAGATGATGTAGATGATATACATGATATAGGTATAGATATAGATGATACAGATATATGTATAGATTGCATTAGATTATATAGATGATATAGATATATATAAGATAGATATAGATATAGATTAGATATAGATTAGACATAGAGTAGATATAGATGATATAGATATAGATATGGATGATATAGATATAGATGCTATAGATATAGGTATTGATATAGATACAAATAATATGAAAATAGATTAGCTATAGATGTTATAGATATAGATGCCATAGGTTAAATATATATAGATAGATATAGATATGTAGATATAGATATGTAGATATAGATATAGATGATATAGATATAGGTATAGATATAGATGACATAGATATAGTATATAATAGATGATATAAATATAGATATAGATGTTATAGATATAGACAAAATTGGATTAGATATAGATGTTATAGATAGATATAGATACTATCAATATAGATGCTATAGATATAGATGCTATATATATAGCTTAAATTAGATTAGATATAGATGATATAGATATATAGATTCGGCAGATTTTAAAATATTAGATATAGATATAGATGGTATAGATGATATAGATCTAGACATAGGTATAGATAGAGATATACTTATAGATAGTAGATATATATTAGATATAGATTAGATATAGATGATATAGATGATATAGATATAGATGCTATAGATATAGATTAAATTAGATTAGATAGAGATGATATAGATATAAATTAGATATAGATTAGATATAGATATAGATGGTATAAATGATATAGATATAGGTATAGGTATAGGTATAGGTATAGGTATAGGTATACATATAGATAATAGATAAGATATATACACTTATAGATAATAGATATAGATTAGATATAGATTAGACATAGATTAGATATAGATGACATAGATGATATAGATATAGATATAGATATACTATAGATGATATAGATATAGATGATATAGATATATTATAGATGATATAGATATAGATGATATAGATATAGGTATAGGTATAGATATAGATATAGATACAGATTATATAGATATAGATATACGTATAGATGTTATATATATTAGATTAGATATAGATTAGTATAGATATAGATGATATAGATATTGGTATGTTTTTATGTAGAAGTATTACCATATTTTTTGATGGGAGAGATCATTTCTAGTTGTAATTTATGTTACATGGGGTTTAGTATTTTATGTATTACTGATGAATTCCAGTCTTAATGGGCCTAGAATTTAATATTTTCACTGAAAACAATGTCAGTGTTCACTATACAGTTTGATTAGGATCCATAGAAGTGGTGGGTAGTAACAAACAAGCCATGGCGTGACTCTGCGTGTATCTCACCCCCCCATCCCTTGCCCCACACCATAGCTCATTCAAAGTTAAAGAGCATCAACACATCTTCAGCCATAATTCAAGTTTAAGAAAATTTCTCAAGTGCTGACTTTGTTCTATGATAATACTTTGATTCTCTGGTTTTTTTAATTATATATATATATATATATATATATATATATATATATAATTTATTTATTTTTTTTTTACAGAGAGGAAGGGAGAGGGAGAGTTAGAAACATTGATGAGAGAGAAAAATCAATCAGCTGCCTCCCGCAACCAAGGTACATGTCTTTGACCTGAATTGAACCTGGGACCCTTGAGTCCACAGGCTGACGCTCTATCCACTGAGGTTAGGGTTCTCTGGATTTTTTTAAATATAAAATTTTTAAATATTAATTTCGACCCACCTGCTTTCCATGGACCTTAAGCATTCATCTACTGTCTGTTGGGTAAGCCCACCATGGCCCATTCTATTTATAGAAATAAATCAGGATTTGGGAGATCCAGGGTTGAGTTTTATAACTCTTGGCTTTGCCCTGTACTAGCAATGGCAATTCATTTAGTCTCTTTACCAGTGGATCTATTTTTCAAAAACATTACCATAACATCTGCTTTAGCCACTGTTTAAAACAGTGGGTGCAAAAAAACAGGGAAAAGTATAAAGTATATATACATATATACATGTAAGCAACAAGTCTAGATTTGTAGAAAATGTCATTTCTAATAAAGAAATTGCATGATGAGTCATGCTTAGGTCATTAGTGTGTCTGTTTCATTGTGGCTCTGCTCTAGTCCTTCCTTTGTATGTTCAGTTCTGTGATGATCACAGGGCAGTTGCCTTTCTAGAGCTTAGCTCAGAGGGATTAAGACTAATATCAAATCATGTTATCTTTTGCTTGCTGTTACTAACGTGATGCCTTCATGGTTTCTGTGTTCAAAAACAAATTCTAGGGAAGCAGCTCGCTCTCTCTCTCTCTCTCTCTCTCTCTCTCTCTCTCTTCCCCAGATATAGAGGTATTTTCCACGAATACATTTTCAAGTGAAGCGTCCTCCTCCCCCACTTTCTAGCAGAGGTCTGTGTTGTGTATTCAAAGTCCACTTTCTCTCCTAGAAACAGAGATGTGATTCAATTTGAAAAGTGGGTCAAGGCAGGAGTCATTTATGAATGAGTAAAGCCTTTTATGTGATTAATGATGGCATTAGTAGATGGTATCTCAAGTAGCTGAATCCAAATATTTTCCCATCTCTGCCCCTTACCGCTAGGTCTTACCTGCAAGCTGCTTTTTCCTATCGCACGAGGGATGTTAGGACTTTGTTGAATGGACAACCCAGCAGAACACATCTTATCACCGTTTATGAGCATCTGTTTAAGGTTGATTTAGCATTTCAAACGTTCGTGGAAATAGGGCCTTTCTTTAGAGCTGAGGCCAGAGGGGCGGTTAGCCCTGACAATACATTCAAACAAGGCTCCTCATGGAAGCTTTAGCATTCTCTGAAGGAGGTCACGAAGGGATGCGGACATGATCAAAGAACAGGGTTTCATCCTGTGGCTTTAACCCTAAAATGCAGTTAATTCTAATGACCATCATTTAAGAATTTTTAAAAGCTTTTTTTTTTTTTTTTTCATTTTGAAGAATGCTTTAAGAACCCAGTAATGAAGGGTGCCTAGGATTCTTTAAAAAAAAAAAAATATATATATATATATATATATATATATATATATATATATATATTATTGATTTTTTAGAGAGGAAGAGAGAGAGGAATAGAGAGTTAGAAACATCAATGGAGAGAAAAACATCTATCAGCTGCCTCTTGCACACCCCCTACTAGGGATGTGCTCGCAACCAAGGTACATGCCCCTGATCGGAATCAAACCTGGGACCCTTCAGTCCGCAGGCCGACGCTCTGTCCACTGAGCCACACCGGTTTCGGCTGGGACTCTTAATTTCCGAGAGATCTGGGAAGATCCTAGATGAAGAAATAGGAACAGTTTTCCCTCTCCACCTCCAGGGCGGGAGAAATACTGTTTCAGCTTCAGTGGAAGTTGAGGAGCCTCTGTGTCTGGAGGGTTTCTCCTCCGGGTGCCTAAGCAGGCAGTGGTGGGTGGGCCCAGTGAGCATGAGGTGGGGGAAGAAAAGATCTGAGGAGAGTGAGAAGCCCTGGCAGGTCTTCCCATAAAATGGGTTGAGCACCAAGAAAACTACACCCACCTAAGAGCCCTTATTCACGGGTATAACAGGTAGTAGCACGCCAGACACCATCCAGAATACCACCGCAGAGAATAATGTGACAGAATACTTGCTAAGCACCTTTTCTGTGATGCGAAGTGGGACCTTACATTACTTCATGAACCCAGGTATTATTTCTCAGAGTGGAACTCTAAGGGAAAGACAGTGTGCTGAATAACGGTCCCATCATAACAGGGGGCCATCACAAATGTGTCCGGAGGGGGTTCCTATACAAGTGCTTTACCAGCATTGGAAACACGGGGCAGACCGCGGGGCATGCAGCAGGACCACGGGAGCCAACGGGGCGTCTCTCCAGCCCCATCACTGGCCTATCTTCCTTCCGCGGAAGCTTTCTCTTTTATGTAAGGAGAGGAGAGGCTTAATGGAAATCCTCTGTGAAAACCAAAGGAGCCTTCTTCTCAAACCGTATGTGTTAATGAATTGACTGGTCAGCCCATTAGTTCCATGTAAGTTAAAAAAAATAATAATAAAGTACAAGGACTAGGAATGCATCATACATTTTGTTTTTGCTTAGCACTAAGGTAATATAGACTTCCAGAGAGTCAGAAAAGAAAAAATGATCTCTAGTCAGATAAAGCAAGTCAGGCAAAGGTGTTAGTTCTTTCTGCATAATAAATGAATAGGAATAAAATTCATGTGTGTAGAGAAGGAGAGCATAAAAGAGCGTGAATGAGCATTTAAATTGTTTATATATTTTTATTATGTAATTAGAGGCCCGGTGCACAAAATTCATGCATGGGGGATGGGGGAGATCCCCTCAGCCAAGCCTGTATCCTCTCCAATCTGGTACCTCTTGTACCTCTCACAATCTGGGACCGCCTGCCTGCCTGATCACCCCTAACTGCCCCCTCCCACCCTACCAGCCTGATCATCTCTAACCACCTCTGCCTGCCAGCCTGATTGTGCCTAACTGCCCCCTTACCAGGCTGGTTGCCCCAATTCTCCCCCCCCTCTGCTGTCCTGGTCGCTCCTAACTGCCCCTTCTGATGGCCTGGTTGCCCCTAACCGCCCCTCCACCAGCCTGGTTGCCCCTAACTGCCCCACCACCAGCCTGGTCACCCTCAACTTCCACCCTACTGGCTTGGTCACCCCCAACTACCCCCCTGCTGGCCTAGTTGCCCCCAACTTCCCCTTCCCCCCACCAGCCTGGTCACCCCATGTAGCCTGCTTTTCATTTATTTGGTCAGTCCCTCACTAACCCCCCCTTCTGGCCTTGTTGCCCTATGCAGCATTCAGTTGTCCATCTGGTTTTTTCAGTCATGATGGTCCCTGACTTTTTATATATTAAGATAGCTAACAAAGAGTTTGATGAAATAAATTTTCTGCCTTTTCTTCCACATTTTCTTGTATAATATGAAGACATATTTTTTTTAAAGCTAGACCTCTTAATTTACAAATGATAAGCATATTACAAATCAGAGTTTCATGCTTCAAATCCTAGTAAAGTTGAAATCTAATTACCTGTATATGGATCATCCCTGGTAGATTCTAATTATAGATTCATCCCTATCTCTCTGGTGTTCTCTTGGCTTCTTTCCCTGAGAGTCAGTGGGACAGGCTAAGGGACCTAAGTTGGTTTTAACATTAAGATCAGGGAAAACATGGCTTACAGTTCTCGATCTGAATATGTAGGGTCTCCCGGTGCTGTGCTTCTGTAGCACGGAGAAGCAGAAACTAACCTGGTCACCATGAATGGAATTGCATTTTTTTTTTTTCCTTTCTACAAACTTAAAATATATTAGTGCTCACAACAGTCATTATGTAACTGAGATATTGTCTATGGCATTTGTGCCTAATTTGCATTCTTTGCATCTTATTTACTCATCATCTGGTTATTTCATATTTCATGCACCAGTGCTAGTGCCATGGCAGAAAACCAGTGCCTTGTATTTGACTTCTTAGTAGCACCTTGGTTTAGGAATATTGAACAATCTATCCGTTTCACTTCAGAGATTCTTTGTTTTGGGGAGAGAAATAGCTTGGGGTTTTGGAAAGTCAATATTTAAAAACATAATGACAGGAGAATGGATGCCTAACTTGGCTCGAGATCATAGTTCTGGAAACAGGGCAGAGGGAAAGCTTGCTCTGACACCGTGAGCTGCTGGGGACATACGTATCAAAACATGGAGGAAGTAACAAAATAGGTGGCCAGATGCATTTCCACGTGTGTCATTTTCTGTGGACAGGATGACTCACTGCAGTGAATATATACATGAGGATGATTAGCATTCTCTTGATTTCCACTGACAACATTTTGAACAGCAATCATGAAGACATGCTTGTTAACACAAAACTCCAAGTTTATTGTTTCTACTTGGGGGGCGAAATTTTAAAATATGCATGTACAATTGAATAAAATTTTGCTGACGCCAGCTGTAACTTTTAAAAACAATGCTGGTATCTTTTAATAAGGAAAAGTCACAAGACTAACCACCTGTACAAATGTGATTGTTCTTACTAAAAGCAACGCAGAAATGCAAACAGGGATCCATTCCAATGTGGTTGTGTTTCCCTCCTTGCCACATGATTAACAAAGATTATGAGACATGCAGCCGAGCTGGATAGATATTTCTGGAAATGATGCATGGTTCGCAGTGCATGCTTCCATTGTGCTTCCTGCCTCTATGGAATAAGGCATCTTATTTGGAAATACAGTGATCATCTCTGTGGAACCGAGGGGTCGGCCTGTGTACTCACACTCCTCTTCTGTGGCCCATTGCAGATCTCAGAGAGCTACGCCTTCCTACCCAGAGAGGCTGTGACACGGTTCCTCATGAGCTGCTCCGAGTGCCAGAAAAGGATGCACTTAAACCCTGATGGAGCCGATCACAAAGGTAGCACGGGGTCAGAGGGTGAGCTTGAAGGTGGTTTTAGTCACGGTGACCATTGGTGGCCATTGGCACCTTACGTTCTTTTTTTTTCTTTAATTTCTTTATTAATTAAGGTATCACATATTTGTCCTCATCCCCCCCATTCCATCTCAAACCTCTCCCCATGCATGCCCCCTCCCCCCCCCCCCCCCCCCCCCCCCCCCCCGTTGCCCATTACCACTGGTTAAGCTCATATGCATGCATACAAGTCCTTTGGTTGATCTCTCCCCCTTTCCTCCACCCTCCCCTACCTTCCCTCTGAGTCCGACAGTCTGTTTGTTGCTTCCCTATATCCAGGTCTGCTTTTGTGCATCAGTTTGTTGTTCATTATTTCCCCTAGATGAGTGAGATCATGTGATACTAGAAATACACTTGTAAGAACCTAAGGGGAATGCGGTGGACGAAGCAGTTCCACAGGTGCCTCAATTCATCTGTTTGGGTGGGACCAGGGAGCTCTGAGTGTGGACACACAAGACAGAGTAGTGTCCACTCTCACAATAAGGACAGGGTTGACCGTGAAAAAAATTTTTTTTTTCTAAAATAATGCCTTAATATTCACTCATGGTGTGTATTTGGTGGTATTTTAGACATATTCGCAAGGAAATGGATGTTCCTTTGGTGTCCTTTAAATCTGCGCACTCCTTATTTCTAAGTGATGAATCATATGGAGTCCCTACATTGGAAATTCTTCCATACAAATTGTAATTAGGCTTTAGCTTTCCTTAAAATATATCTAAGTTTATTTTCCTAATCTATATAATTCTCGGATTAAATTAATCTCAAGTATACAGCTAGATTACTCAAGGATGAATAAATAGACTGACCAAAAAAAAAAAAAAAAAAAAAAAAAAAGAGTGAGTACATATATAAAATACATTTACATCAAAAGAGAAAAATGCAAAGTACAAATAATTGTGCTTAATTACTATACTGCCTTCAGTCATCGTTACATAGGATAGCAAAAGTCCCCCCACCCTTGAAGTTAGAAATAACTGTTTTACCTACAGTGCGAATTTGTCTCTGAAGAGACTCATTTTCTCTACAATCCATCTCTGATGCTTGCAGTCTCCTAGGCCAGTGGTGGACAAACTCTTTAGTCAACAGAGCCAAATATCAACAGTACACGATTTAAATTTCTTTGGAGAGCCAGATTTTTAAAACGTAAACTTCTTCTAAGGCCACTTCTTCTAAATAGACTCATCCAGGCCATGGTATTTTGTAGAAGAGCCACACTCAAGGGGCCAAAGAGCTGCATGTGGCTCACAAGCCTCGTTTTGCCAATCACTGTCCTAGACACTTAGTCTCTGGGGTCTCGTTTCCGTGTAAACAAGCGGAGTCCTTCTGAAAGGGCAGGTGGGACGCAGGACCCTTCCGTTACCCACTCAGCACGTTTCCTTGCAGACAATGGGAAACCTCCCACGTTGGTGACCAGCATGATTGACTACAACATGCCCATCACCATGGCCTACATGAAGCACATGAAACTGCAGCTGCTCAGCTCACAGCAAGACGAGGTAAGGCGGAAACACCTATGTTTGTGATCACACGTCGGAATGGCGTTTGATAACCATGACTGTCTATGGAGCACATGGGTGGAAGATGGTGATTTATTTCTTAATGAAAGGCAGGTTACCAGGATTGCACAGAGGGAGACTGTAGAGATTCCCTGTTTTAACAAATCTCCCGAAGTGCCAGGTGGGAATTTGTTCATTCCTAAGAAGGTTCATTTTCTGTAATGAGCTCATGGAGCTGGCCTCAGTACAGTGCTAGAAACTTCGGGGCAGGGTATCCCAAATGAGTATCCAAGTCTTTAGTGCTAAGGCTACTTTGTCTGGAAATCAGAAAAGTTAATTTAATAGGTATTTCAAGTATAATTATTTCTCTACCATCCAAATCTTGCATATATTTTAAAGTTATCTTTCACCTGGCCATTCTATGTATTTGTTTGTCTACTTCTATGCATTTGCTAGATCTAGAGACAACTTGTAGTGATTCTTTTTACTAGAGGTGTTTTGATGTTTTAAATTATTCTACTTAATTTGTATAGGAACAATCTTGGCAATGTTCTTGTTGGCATGTTGTATTAGACACAAAATGTGCATTTGTTGAATACTCTCTAGAATGCTAATTAACTTCCCAGTTTAGTTGAAGTATATCAAAGGCAAGGACCAAGTTATCAAGCTGTATATATGCCCTGTGTATATTTCCCAAAAGACATAACAATATGGGCCTAGTAAGTCCTTATTAACTAGTTAGTAGTCATTAATGGATAAATATATTTAGATTATCTATATTCAGAATAATTTCTCAGGCTAATAAATTCTCTAGTCCTTAAAATTTCACTATAACAGGAATATGACTAAATATTCATTCTTCAAATATAGTGTTATTTGGTGAAGTATTATTACATTCTTTCAAAATTACTTTGTTGAAATAACTTTATAAAATTCAAATTAAACTTTTGGTTTTCTTTATCTCAGCCAATTTAATTTCAAAACTATATTTATAAAATTGTTTTATCTCAAAAAAACTGTACAGGTACACTCTTTAAAAATATCTGGATTATTGCAACAGTAGTGTCAGATTCCATATTACCAGGTGGCTCTATATAAATGGTTAAATAAATTATAATAAAACTAGAGGTCTGGTACATGAAATTGATGCAAGGGTAGGGTTCCTAGGCCTGGTCAGTGATCAAGGCTGATCAGGGCCTTCCAGCTGTGGGCCAGGGCCTCCCTTCATTCTGTGCCACCCCCTGGTGGTCAGCACACATCATAACAAGCGATAGAATTTCCAGTTGAACTCCTGCAGGGACAGTTGCATATTAGCCTTTTGTATATATCGACTATTGGGGTACAGTCATGAGAAACAGTTAACAAAATATTAATGTCAACCCACCCATGACATTGGAAAAATTATTCCCATGATTCATTACATAATTAAAAAAATATTTTCTATCTCATAAACTAGTTAGAATTGTCAAAGTGTTCGTAGAAAGCTCATTTAGATGATGACATGTTTATTACTAGGCCATAAAGTAAGATCATCAACTTTGTGCTAACAATAAACCTTTTATATGCTGAGCCCTTCTGGCTTCTAAAAAATTATTAGTATTTCACACAAAGACATTAGATTATTTCAAATTTATAACTGGACTAGGAAAACAAAACCTCTTATTCTTAAATTTTGAAATATCAAATTAGATGTACATTGTCTTAAAAACATGCAGATAAATGATGATATTATTTAAAAATTTTAGCAGTTGTAACTATAGGAAGATAGAAAGGTGACTAAGGAAGTTAAGTCATGTTAAAATGACATTAAATTGAAATTGTCTTTTCTGATCAGTTGTATTTGAATTATGATAAATTCAATATTTATTGAATACCTTCTATATAACTGATACTCTTGTAGATAAGGGGGGGAAAAACAGTAAATAAATTGACAACATTTTGCCTGCTCTGTTTCTCAATTTCTCAGTCTGTAAAATTGGGATGAATCCTGGTACCCAACTCCAATAGTTGTGATGAAGATGAAGCGAGTGAACCAATATAAAGAATGGTGTTGGCAACATACATGGCAGCATGCTACTATTAATTATATCAATATGGAACGTTCACCTCACACACAAATGAGAGGCAAACCTAGTGATTTCCATTAAACATTTACTATATTTTACATGGGTTTCTCAGGCCTTCCTGTCTACATAAGCACGCCATTTGTCCAAGAGTCAGTTCTCCAAAAGGGGTTTCGTTCAGTGCAATGTCTACTGTAAAATATTTTAGGTATTGTTTAATATGGGACAGGTTTTAATGAATTGGCCATTTGGCAAACTAGCCTTTGGCTAATTTAGCTATTTGATGAACTGGCTTTCTGTACGTGGCTCTTTCACACTTTTCCTAGAACTCCGTTTTATGGCTGCAGCATGATGTATATTCCCTTGTGAGAAAGGGACAGATGTGCTAGGCCGTGGTCAGCAAACTGCAGCTTGCAAACCACATGCTGCTCTTTGGCCTCTTGAGTGTGGCTCTTCCACAGAATACCACGGCCTGGGCGAATCTATTTTGAAGAAGTGGTGTTAGAAGAAGTTTAAGTTTAAAAAATTTGGCTCTCAAAAGCAATTTCAATGGTTGTACTGTTAATATTTGGCTCTTTTGACTAGTGGCTTTACCTGCCATGGTGCTAGGCTGTCTTGCTCCCAGCAATGTGGTCTTGAAATCTGGCATGTAGGTTGGTCTATTACTGGAGTCCACTTCCTCTTTGCCAATGAGTAGTTTTTGGTTAAGTTTTTATTTATTTATTTATTGCAATCTTAGATTTTTGCTTATAATATTTTATTAGGTCATTTTTAAAAATCGAAGCATGTATCATATTTCTCTTTATGCTATATTTTGTGATTGACTCTAGGAAGTTTTATGCTAATTTTAAAAAATCCATTTTTTTGTAATTCAGAATAAATTCCCAACTATATCCTCCCTAAACATATAAATAAACAATTATTTAATTTACTTGTTTTTAAAATATGTTTTTATTGATTTCAGAGAGGAAGGTAGAAGGAGAGAGATAGAAACATCAGTGATGAGAGAGAATTATTGATTGGCTGCCTCCTGTACGCCCCACACTGAGGATCGAGCCCCAACATGGGCATTGAACCATAATCTCCTGGTTCATAGGTCAGGCTCAACCACTTGAGCCACACCGGCTGGACTAAACACATTATTTTACCTTTTAAATCTGCCCTGACATAGATACATGGCTTGCATCTTCACAAGTCTTGAAATTCCTTAACAGGAGAAATTATTCCATTATTTGTTATTTCAAGTATCTATTAATGTGTAACATGTTTTACTGAGTTCTGTAACAGTACTGACTAAATTCTCATTGACCCTACTGATAAAATGGTCACTATGTAGATGTATAATATTGTCATCTTGCTTGATGATGTTTTAAAATCATTTTCAGGATGAAAGCTCAATAGAAAGTGACGAATTTGACATGAGCGATTCCACGCGGATGTCAGCCGTGAACTCTGATCTCAGCTCCAATCTCGAGGAAAGAGTGCAGAGTCCCCAGGCTCTTCAAGGCCAGCAGGACGGTAAGTCCTTTAAACTAAAGAACGCATACCCCACGCAAAGCAACAACAACAGTCAGAATTTATGAAAACAACTGCCGCTTACTCTTGTGTCAATTTGTTACCTGTTTCTGAGGGGGCTTTTTCTGTGTGCTCAGGTTGCATTATCCACTTTATTATTCTGGGATTCAAGTACCTTGCTCAAAACTGGGGTGTTAGACTGATTTAGAAACAGATGTTAGTTGTAAAAGTCCAAGCTTGCCCATGTTTTGCTCCATGAAATACTTTGGGTTTCTAGCTGTGGTTTCTCGGGCCATCATTCTTCTGACTAAATGAAGTGTTTAAATATGATCATGTGGGTAATTTGGATTTTTTTATTTCACTAAAAGACATGGTGGTAACTAAAAACAATGGATATAAAAAGGTAATTTTACAGAGTGATTTTGCTGGGTAAGAAGATTTTTGCTGGGAAATTGAGCTCCTTTACTCAGCTGTACAGGGAAGAAAGATCATGATGGTTTTGTTTTTTTTTTGTTTTTTTAAATATCTTCATTGTTGAAAGCATTACCGATGTCCCACTTTTTCCCCAATAACCCCCTTTCCCCTGATGATCTCTTATGTTCCTTGGCCCATTGAAGATTCCTGAATACCCCTTGTTCTTGACAGAAAGAAAACTGGGTATGCAGAGAAAGTAGATGTGGTAGTTAAGACAGTTAAGGTCTAATATTTCCAAAGATCTTTAAAAACTATCTTTGTAGATTTTTGTCTTTGTAAGTTTGAAGTTTGCATGTAAGTAAATGTTTTACTTGGGTAGTTATGGATTAAAATTAAGGGTTATAAGTAGAAGGATATGGGCCAATTTTATTCAACATCAGTTTTTTATTCTTGTAATGAGTTTACATGGATTTTCTGTGACCGTATAGTTTTGTGCCTACATCTGGAGAAGGGAAATAAAAATATTTCCTTTTACCAAACCGATGTCGCTCAGTGGTTGGCACTGACCTATGAACCAGGAGGTCATGGTTTGATTCCCAATCAGGGCCCATGCCAAGGTTGTGGGCTCGATCCCCAGTATAGAGCGTGCAGGAGCAGCCGATCAGTGATTTGCATTCTATGTAACATTAAGGGAAAGAATGAATATAAAATAGACGTCATATTAGATATGTAAGACTTCATAATATAAGCTTCATAACGGTACATAGGTCAGCAAAAGTAGGTTTACAGCTATATGTGAAACAGTTTATTCTTGTTTATTACTTATTACATATTGGATTATTTCTCATACGCGCAACTAGAAACCTGCCTTTGGCCCACCCTTATGTGTTGTCTGTATGCTGGGGTCCGGGAGGAAAAGAGGGGAAATGTCTTGCTAGCAGGCTAGATGACCAGGGTAAAGAACAACAAGACAGACTGGAATGAAACATTTAGAAAAGAGTGCTTCAAGATAAATCCATAATACTTAGCTAATGCTGCTTATTTTAAGTTTATAGTGCTTCCTTTGCTCAATAAACACAGAAACCAAAAAAAAAAAAAATGCATAGAAAGTGCATAGGGAGTATTTAAAAACATTAAGTAAAATATGTTAAGCTACTTAAAATAGTTTTCTGGAGACTTAAAATACTACCTTGAGGTTAAACTCTCTTAAGGGTAAGCACTTGCTTTACTCATAAATGTGTGAACGAGGTCCTCACAGCCTGTGGAATGAAGGGGCCGACTGCGACAGCGGCTCCCTTGTGTGCGGGGCTGCGTGGCACTTTACGGAATTCCGAGTAGCGGTCCAAGGATCCAAAGCTGTGTACTCACATTTTCAACAGTTTGTAAGTGTGCTTGTTCTGCCATTCACTTACGTACATTGTAAATAGAAATGTCACTTAGGCTTTTGTCTTTAAATCCCAGATTCTAGAAATCTGTGGGAGCATGGAAAAGCTAAAAAAAGTATTCTTAATTGATTATTATTTTTTAATTATTTATTGTTTAAAGTATAATTACATACTGTATAATAGTACGTGTCTCCTTTTTTCCCATTGACCTTTACCCGGCTACCGTGTTTCCCCGAAAATAAGACATCCTCCGAAAATAAGATCTAGCGCATGGAAAGATAAGACATCCCCTGAAAATAAGACCTAGCACAACTTTCGGAGAAAAAATTAATATAAGACACTGTCTTATTTTGGGGGAAACAGGGTACTCCAACCCCCTAGCATATGCCCTCACCCCTCTAGTGTCTGTGTCCATTGGTTAGGCTTATATCCATGCATACAAGTCCTTTGGTTGATCTCTCCCCTCACCCTCATCCTCCCCTGCCTTCCCTCTAAAGTTTGACGGTCTGTTCGATGCTTATATGTCTCTGGCTCTATTTTTATTCATCAGTTTATGTTGTTCATTATATTTCACAAATGAGTGAGATCATGTGATATTTATCTTAAACTTAGCATAATGCTCTCTAGTTCCATCCATGCTGTTACAAATGGTAAAAGGTCTTTCTTTTTTACAGCAGCATAGTATTCCATTGTGTCGATGTACCACAGATTTTTAATCCACGCATCTGCAGTTAGGCTGTTTTCAAATCTTAGCTATGGTGAATTGTGCTTCTATGACCATAGGGGTGCATATATCCTTGCTGATTGGTGTTTCTAGTTTCTTTGGATATATTCCTAAGTGGGATCACTGGGTCAAATGGGAGTTCCATTTTTAGTTTTTTGAGGAAACTCCATACTGTTCTCCACAGGGGCTGCACCAGTCTGCATTCCCCCCAGCAGTGCACAAGGGTTCCCTTTTCTCCACATCCTCTCCACATCCTCTTCAGCACTTGTCCTTTGTTGATTTATTGATGATAGTCATTCTGACAGGTGTGAGATGGTATCTCATTGTCATTTTGATTTGCATCTCCCAGATGATTAGTGGCTTTGAGCATGTTTTCATATGTCTCTCAGCCTTCTGTATGTCCACTTTTGAAAAATGTCTATTTAAGTACTTTGCCCATTTTTTAAAAATTGGATTATGTTCCTTTTGTTAAGAAGTATGAGTTCCCTACAAATTTTTGCGATTAGGCCCTTATTGTATATAACATTGGCAAATATGTTCTCCCATGCAGTGGGCTCTCCTATTTTGTTGATGGTTTCTTTTGCTGTTCAGAAGCTTTTTATTTTGATATAGTCCCATTTGTTTATTTTCTCTTAAATTTCCATTGTCCTAGGGGCTGTATCAGTAAAGATATTGCTACAACATATGTCTGAGATTTTGTTGCCTATGGATTCATCTAAGATTTTTATTGTTTCCCATCTTATGTTTAAGTCTTTTATCCATTTTGAGTTTATTTTTATGTATGATGTAAGTTAGTGGTCTAGTTTCATTTTTTGCATGTATCTGTCCAACTTTCCCAACACCATTTATTGAAGAGACTATATTGACTCTGTTGTATGTTCATGCCTCCTTTGTCATGAACATTTTTACCATAAATATCAATTTAGTGAAAATTAAGTGATAATGTATTTATATTATAAATATAGGTAAATATTCTTCATTATAAAGATTTAAATTGCTTATCTTTGAGTAAAATCATAATTTTCCTTTAAATACATTGTGGCTCTAAAAGGTCAGTAAGAGAGCTTTTAAAACTTATAAAAGTACATTGTTTGAGAAAAAAATCCAATCCCATTGATGTCCACTTAAGTTCTTTAAAGCCTATATATCAATGACTAGAATGAATATCCCCCTCTAGAATCTAATGTTAGATTCATTCTTTCAGGAATGCATAGATTTTTTTTGTGTGAGACAGTGTTAATCTAGAGCATTTCCCCATATTACTAGTCCAGAACACTTTCCCTATGCATTATAATCTGTATTATATTGTTTTCCAAAGACATGTTATCAAGAAATTCATTGGGAAAAAATCTGTGTTAAATATTTTTCAAAAATCCTTTGGCACCTTTGGTTTATGTACTGGGGATCTTTGCCTCCCACTGAGACTTATCTGGCACAGCATTCACCCAAACAAGGAAGCTTGCTCAGGAGTGAGGTAGCCAAAGTGGAGACAGATGGCCCCACTCAGAGAAATAATTATAAGGAGTTTCGTACATGGACTCTTGAGTAAATTTAGGCAAGGGTAAGTGGTGAGAGGCCCAATATTTCATTACTCATTCAACAGTTCTCTATTGAACTCCACAGAGAACCACACGATGAGTTTACGGGCATGGATGTGACATAGTAAGTTGTACAATACAAAATTGCCAACCTCTCAAATAACTTAAAATGCTGCAATATGGAGCATGTGAAAACAAAATGTTTTTTGTTGTTTTTTAAGAAAAGAACACTTTTATTTATTTATGTTTAAAATATATTTTTATTGAGTTCAGGAAAGAAAGGGGAAAGAGAGAGAGAGAGAGAGAAACATCAATGATGAGAGGGAATCACTGATTGGTTGTCTCCTGCACACCCCCTACTGGAGATTGAGCCAGCAACCCAGGCCTATGCCCCTGGCCAGGAACTGAATCTGGTACCCTTCAGTCCACAGGCAGACGCTCTATCCACTGACCCAAACCGGCTAGGGCAAAAAGCAAAATGTTTTTGAAATTGGGAAATATTTCTGTTTCAGAACAATGGTACATGCACAGTATATCTTGTACACTTGTAAAATGACCGTAGTTTTGTTTGGAGTGGAAATGGAAGGAAGTAAATTAAAAATAGTGATTTAGTTGTGAGTTAAATCAGTGGGGAAAGAGATGTGGTAGTGGGAGTTTCACTTTTTCTTCTGCCTAATTTAGATGATATGTTGAGCATAGACCCCTACCTTGGAACTTAACACACACACACACACACACACACACATTTATGGGACCTGCCTCAGATAGGATGACTGAGAAGCATGTGGGAAAAAGCATGCCAGTGTTCCAGTCCATTTTTTTTTTTTAAGACATTCCTCATATTTCTACTTGACAGTTTGGAGTGCCAAGATGGCAGCTGTCTACAGGGTATTAAGTCATGTGGGTGTAGTTCATGCTCAAATGCTAATTTGGCCAGTGTTACTTTCTGCCTTACCTGAGTGAGGATTAATATGCATATTTGTATGGGTTTCAGGTAATACTGTTTTCTTAGTTATGACAATTGCCATGCACTGGAGTTCTTGAATGTTTTTAAAAACACCCTTCTAATGTATTTTACATTTTGTTTGCAGTCTTATCTGATTATTGCACACCTGGGATTTAATTTAAGAACACACACACCAGCACATAATACTCTTTTACTGCTCCTTGTATATGCAAATAAAATTTCGGTAAAAGTATGTTTGTGACTAAAATTACATCTAATTTAGCTGAATAGGATATGTTCAAGTATTTATTAAAGCATATAAACCAGCAATAAAAGCAACTACCACTCACCATTTAATTTAGTTGGAAAATCTAATAAAACATGTTTTTAATAAAAATGATGTAAAGCAGTATACTTAATAGGAAATTAAGTCTACTGGTTAATTTTTTATGATGGTGAGTTTTAATTAGAAACACTATTAAAGTTTTTTTAGGCTGAACACCAAATTTCTACTGAAGTTATAGTACTTTCTTACCTAAGACATTTTCTTTGTTCTACAACTTTCTTTCCCTGAAATGGTATCTGATTGCCTAGGAAATTTTGCATAAAGCAAAATGATTAAAATACTGTATTTGTTTTTGCAAAAATTTAATTTATGAAAAAACAAAAAATTGCATCTGTTCTTAAGAGTGTTTTTGTTCTCAGTTTTTAAGTTGTATGTACTTCTGGTTTTAAAAATACCTGAAAATAATAGCATGCTGCTCTTTTTTCTTAATTCCAGTTGTTCTAATGCCAGATTAAGAAATAATTTGCATAATAAATTAACTGAATTAATTATTCTGAGTTGAGGTAGATACACTGATGAAACTTTTAAAAGCTTTATTTTCATGGAACTTATTCAATAAATAATTACATAACAGAATTTTCAGGAATACAAAGTATCTTTATAAGTAATATAATAATTAGAAGGAATGTTACTATGAATTAGAGGAAATTTTGATTGCTAAATTCTTTTGTAATATTATGTATACATTTGTGTGTGTATTTAATCATTTGAAAGGGTTAAGTAGTAATTCTCTGTTCTCAAAAGTAGAATCAGTAGTGATTTAGCTTACATATAAATCATAAGTATTAAAAAAAGAAGCTGAAGTTTGGGATTTATTTAAAATGCTTTGGTGAGATTTTTTTTCTTCTTGGATTCAGTGTCATAATATTTGAAAGTTTACTTTTCTCATATATTAAAATTCTGATTTTTGGTACTTTACTCATATTTCATAAGTGGTTTTCATGTGAGTGCTTATTTAGAGATTTAAATTTTGACTTCAGTCTGAAGCTTGTATTCCTCAGATACCAGTCCAATCTTAGCTAGGTCCCAGGCCTGTGGAAAACTGGGAGAAAATGCCTAGGTTTCAGGCTTGTCTTAGAGAATCTAATCTGGTCAGTGAAGGATTTCAGGTTAATTGGGAGTTTTTCTTCTGGGCTGGTTCTTGCTTTTGAGGTATTGCTCTGTGGTTTGACATTATCCTCATGATGGTGTAAGCTGGTGCAGGAACGACTACATGGATTTAAAGTTCGGCATTTCAGCACCTCAGGGAAATTCCAAAATTCCATTAGAACCAAGTATCAGACACTGGATCCTTTTACCTTTGAATATTACATTTTGTCAGTTTGATAATAAATAAGATTAAGAATCCATATGAGAGATGTTAGGAAATGTCTTTTGAGCATTTATTCAAATACATTTTTTAAATTGACTTTTAGAGAGGAAAGGAGAGGCAGAGAAACATTGATGTGAGAGGGAAACATGGATTGGCTGCCTCCTGTATCCCCTCTACCTATGGCAGGTGGGGACCACAACCAGGTCATGTGCCCTGATGGGGGATTAATGAACCCACAACCTTTCAGTGTACAGGACGACACACAACCAGCTAAGCCACACTGGCCAGGGCCAAATAAATTCTAAATCCTATAAACTCACATACCCGGCTGCATTATAGAATCAGAACCACTCTAATTTTCCCAATTTGAACATCTCAGACACTAGTTTATTTGTTTTACTGTCACCTGGCTGGCCTTTGTAAACTCCCACTGTGAAGTCAGCACCTTGCTGTGTTTCTTTACAACTTTGTTGTTGCGGGTGCAGTAGTGTGTTTAAGAAAAGAGCAGCCTTAGCCTTTAGGCCACAGAATTTCAATGTTGGATGGGGCTTTGAAGCTGGTGTTGTATTAGATAAATCAGCTGCAAAATGCGTCTAAATTGACCATAAAAATCTTTATTTGCTAAGTTTTTTTGTATCAACCATTACGTGGTAGGTTGATTAAGAAGAACTGTCAGAGGGTATTGGAGAAAGCAGTTGAAAGGATTTTTATCATAAACTCCGAGTTTAATTATTTTGCTCTCAGCCTCACTTCGTCATCCGCCCGGGAGCGCCCTGGGGGCAGGAAGCGGTAGACCTGGGCATTCTTGCACCCTGCTTCTGAAGCCAAGCAGTGTTTGATGCAGTAAAACACAGCTTTTGAACTGAAATAGTTTTTTGGACTTTCTCCCCCACCTGCTTACTTCTGTAGTGAAGGTGCACTCAGTACTTCTTTTCTTGCCAGATATGAGATAGGCAGGGGATGTCCTTTTTCCATTTCACTTTGGGGTCCCTGAAGCCTGTGTGTCTCCCTTGTCTACCTCCCAGAGCCACTCAGGAGCAATGGGACCATGAAGTCGCTTTGAGATTCTGAAGCAGATGCCTTAAGAAGGCAGCAGGAGGACACTTCACTTTAAATCTTGAGCCCTAGTTTCCTATCCCAGCTCTGCCATGACTAGTTTGCAGCCTTATTTATGAACTAGAGGACTGGTGCATGGATTCGTACACCAGTGAGTCCCTAGGCCTGGCCTGAAACCAGCTCTAGGACATTCCCTGAAGGGTCCCAGAATGCGAGAGGGCACAGGCCAGGCTGAGGGACCCCCCTGGTGCACAAATCCATGCACCTGGCCTCTAGTATGCATGTAAGATCTTTGATTAATCTCTTCCCATCCTTCCTCCTTCCCCCTTCCCTCTGAGATTCATCAGTCTGTTCCATGCCTGTGCATTGAGCGCCTGCCCCCTGGTGGTCAGTGTGCATAATAGCTATCAGTCGAAAGGTCAAACTGTAGCTTTTATATGTATAGATTATTGACATCGTTGAGCAACCATTTCTACCTCTGTGAGTCAGAATCCTAGCTGAGCCTCTGAGATTCATTCCAGCCAGTTGCTCTGAGTACTCACCCTCTCAGGATGCCCTTTCTCATCCATAGCATTTTTTGTTGTCTTTCTCTTGACAAAAACACTTTCCTTTGAAAAGTACAGTGGGCCTGGCCTGCACAGCTTTGCGATTGAGCATTGACCTTTGAACCAGGAGGTCAGGGTTTTATTCCCCATCAGAGTGTGTGCCCGGGTTGTGGGTTTGATCCCCAGTGTGGGGCATGCAGGAGGCAGCCAATCAATGATTCTCTCTCATCATTGATGTTTCTATATATCTCCCTCTCCCTTCCTCTCTGAAATAAACAGAAATATATTTTAAAAAAAATAAAATAGAAAGTGAAATGGGACTCCATAATTTTCTACAGATCTCTAAATTGTTATAAGTGTTTTAATGATGGAGACATGCCCTTCCATCTCCCAGCCAGCTCTTCCCATCTGTAGAGAGGCACTTTGCTTCTAAGGTGCACATGTGAGGAGTGCTTAGAAAGCCAGGGTGTTACTGACGGAGCAGACTCCCCACTCTTCCTCCAGGCTTGACTGCAAGAATCATCCCGAGTCGTTCTCTGCCATGTTTTTGCCACCAATCTTCCATTCCTTTGGTAAGAAACTGTGGTCAACCCAAAAGCTTAGAGCTAAAACATAAAATTAACACCCTCCCCTCTCTTCTTTATAAAAATAAGAACATAATATGTCATCCTTATCCTTTCCTAAGTGTATGTGTGTACATGTGTATGCACATATATACGCATGTGTGGTTATGTGATTATGTGGGGAGAGTATTTAAAAAAAAATACACAATAATTATTTTCCTTCAAATGCTTTTCATAAAACTTATCCTGAGATTCTTAGATCCTGGCAGGTTTCTTAGGACTTTCTTCAATAGCAACACCCTTAAAGCTCTGGCATATCATTCATCAGCTCGTTTCTCATTATGGAGATTTATTCACTCACATATTGTTATAACAGTATCTTGGAGAACAGATTCTACCATCACAGAATAAAAAAATAGCACTCATCACTGTTTACCTCTCTCTTTGTTCAAGATGAAGTAATCCAGAAAGACCCACTTAGCTTGGTAGGCCTGTGGACAGAGAACCATGAACACTGGTCCAGCGCTTCCAGCTGCTCTCAGCGTGGACACAGCCGGTTCTCCTACGCCTGCCAGCAGCATCAGCGGTTGCTTGTAATGTCAAGTGCAGAGTTCTGTTTTAGAGTTGGTGAGCACATCTACAGCCTCACCCAGATTAAGCCATCTAAAATCAAATTCTTTTAGGGTACCTCCCACCTGAAGCGAGGCTAGGTGGTGATGAGTGCTTACCGGAGGCCAGGTACTGTCCCAGGAATTTCCTTGGTAGGCTTCCACAATAATTGCATGAAGTAAGACTGTTTTTATGGGATAGATGAGGACACTGAGACTAAGCAACCGGCTTGGCATCACCCAACTACTCAGTGGCACCAACAGGTTGGACCCGGGCCTCCTGGATCTGGAGCTGTGTCTGCAAAGAGGAGTGTCTCGTCTGCCACACCCACCCCTGCACCATTGCGTTTGTTCTGCTCGGTAACCTTGCTTGCTCACACACCTTCCTTCATGCCATCCACATCCAGCCTTCCTTCAGGTTCATATTTTCTACACAGAGAACGAATATTCTGGCTAACATTTCAGTATCCCCTTGCTTTCTACATTGTCTGAAACAGCTCTGTATAGATGTTTTCCCATACTTGCCCCTCCTCATGCACATATCTCTTTGTGTCTGCATTGTCCTGAAGAAATAATTATTTCTTGCCATTGAAGTATGTTGGTCTCCTCTAGCTTTCTAATACAGGAGTAGCACAATTAAAATTCTGTTTATTTCAATAACGTCTCTGGACAGTCATTACCCTGTGTTTAAAATTCATATTTCCTTTTATCTGTTAAATGTGTAATTGACTTTTGACAATTTCTTTCATCTCCCCTCTCCTTTCCCTGCATGGAAAGGACAAGAGGGAATTGTGATTGACCTCCTGTACTGCATTCATTATTCTGAGTCATCTCATTTTATTTTACCAGGCTTTCCTCTAAATAATAAGACTTGGCTTTGGGAGAAGGAAACAAACAAAACACTTTTCACTCATGACAATAATGACTTATCTTATTTTATAAGCTTTTTTTTTAATAACATTTCAGCTTTGCTCTGTGTGAAATAACAATAAAGGTTACACCTCTTTTATGAATATAAAGGGCTGTATATTTCTTCATAAAAGCATCCAGATGAATAGGCTGTTTTGAAATAACAATTATTCAAGTCACATACCTTAAAATAACATACTTTATATGCTAATGATAGTCTTGTTAATCTCATTAAAACATCTTAAATAAAATATGGGTGCTGAATGTGGAAATTACCCAGATTCCGTAAATGTATATAATAATGGGACAATCAGCCCTCCTCAGATGTGAGCAAACTTCCAGAGTGAAAGGGAACATCAAACGTCAAGAGAAAATTCTAATATTATAAATTGAAATTACTTACATTTGTGAAAAGAATAAAACTAGACCAATGAGGTTTATTAAATGCTTGTGAGTCAGTGTAGCTTTGAGAACCTGGATTTGGTGGATTGAGAGATGAGTCATAGAACCAGTTGGCAGCTGGCATGTTCTTTGTGTCACGGTCATGCATGTCTGCATGTCTTACAGGGCTGGTCAGCCTGTCTATAAATAGGCCAGCTTCTTCATTAGCTTCTGTAGGCAAGGGCCTACTCCTACTTAAAAAGAAGACCTCAGCACATTATTCTGTGTAAGACAGTTTTATAAATGACTTTCACTTATTCCAGGTATTTTGACTTTATTTTGAAAAAAAGTTCTTACTCTATTGAGGTCATGTTATGGTAACTATCATATGGTTTAATAAAGTAGTCTTTTGAGTTACATGTTATTCTCGTTTCAAAATGAAATTCTGTCTTTTATTTTCTTTCTTTTAAATTATGCTGATTTTCTGCTAGTAACATGTTTTAACTTGTTAAGCAAGTGTTACAATGGTTTAACTTGCTAAGCCAAGCAGATTCCAAACTGTTGCTAGAGCTGACAATGAACAAGGACACGACACAGTGGACGGCAGTGGCCCAGAGTCACAGAATCGAAGTTTTGATCCGCGTTCTGTGACATGATCAGTGTCACCTGAGGCCTGCCACTTTGATAGCATTGTACTAACCTGGTTGTTACTCAACAGGGAAGGAATAATGGGAAAACTAGAGAATGGATGCATACCGTGTACACAGCGTGGTCAAAACGCTGCACCTAATGCTCTTTAGGTGTGCTCCCTGCTGACCGGTGTGGAAAGGGAATGGACAGAGGCAGCTCAGACACAAGCCCGTAAGCATCTGTGTGACTTGGGCAGGGGCTTGGCTGTCAGTCACACCCAGGAGCAGGCAGGTGGCCAGAATGGGCATGGCTGCTACAAGGGCAGGAAACATGAACATTTAAACTTGTGAGCAAAAGTCCCGCCCTGCCCTCCCTCAGCTCCTGGCTGGCTGGCTCGCAGGGCCAACTTAAGGGGTATTGACTTTGCAATCCGAAGAGTATAACTCCTCATTCCCGGGGGGCTTCTGAATCAGCTGCACCCCAGGAACTCCACTCCCACTCATGCCTGGAAAATCTAACCCCCGGGTTCCTCTGGCAACAACTTTACATGCATTAGTCCTCTATTTTCAATTAAGGGTAATATTTCCCTTATTACCCTCACAGAGTCTATGGCAGAGAACCGATAAGATGATCTAGGCATTTGCACAAAATAGCTATTGACCACGCTAAGCACCAGAATGATACCAAGTGCTGAAAATGTAGCAGAGCACAAAGCATACGAGGGGATGACACTGTTCACAGGGGCGCATGGCCAAGTGGGGCGGGGCCACGAGAGGAAAGTGGTCACTGTAGACTGTGACGCGCACTGTGACTGGCAAGAGCCTCCGTAGAGAGGACGGCGGGGCGCCGGTTACCCTGGCCGGCCTCCGAGCTGGGCATGCCTCTCAGAAGGAGCGACAGAGGTCAGAGGGTGCAGTGCAGCCCCCGGATGGACAGCAGCAGGAGAGCACTGCAGCATGTGCAAAGGCCCTGCGCCTGGTGCCCTGGGAGGTATGATGGAGCAATCTTCTGATAAGCAACATGTGCTTAGTTTTCCAAATCATCTTACTTCTGAGGTCAGGTCTCCCTCCCCGCAGAATCCAGGGCTTTCTAAACGGCCTGCCCTCGGGCTAAGCGTGGCCTAGAAAGAAAACAAACAAACAAACAAACAAACAAAAAAACAATGGCTTGGGTTTTGAGTGCTTCAGAAGGTACTTTAAAGTTAATAGTGTAGATCTGCATGTTTAAAACCTTGGCTTTTCTTGGCAAGATGCAGACAGAGAACTTAACGCTAGGAAATGGACTTTGAACAGGAGCACAGGCCTGGAGGTCTGAACACATACATTATAGAAAGGACAGGAATGCATCATTATATTAGAACTTTATTTTTCCCATCCCTGGAGAAGTGAACAACCCCCCCCCCCCCCCCCCACCCCACCCCCCGCCCAGTTGTCTCTGTTGACAGAAGCCATCACTAACAAGAATGCCTTGAATCTAGAAGAAGGAAATTAATTTCACTTGAAACATTCCCACTTTCAATTACAATCCAGCTTACGTCCACCCAAGGTGCGTTTCTATGACGACCCATGCTGAGAAGCCTAAGTCCATCCTCCTCCAAAAATGGCATTCATTTCAATCTCCTGTAAAGAGAAGACGGGTACTTATCACCTCCATTGCAAATGTGCTCATGTATTTATTGCTCACATCTTCACATTTAGACAGAAGCATGTTGGCTTCAAGCAAATGCTAAAATGCTCAAAGAAGTAAACACAGGTCCTTTTTGCATAATGGCTTTTTTTTCCCCCAAGTGTGAATATACTTTTTTTTTCCCAAGTGTGAATATATTAAAAAATAATAGAATATATTTATTTGGTAGTTTGTGGTCAACCTACTTTGGAAGTTAGTTTAATTTATTTTTGTTTTCCAAAGACACGAATAGGTATTTGCTACTATTTGCAGTGTTGTTGTGGACTGTAATATGGTGGAACACTTAAATACTTTGCTTTATGTAGAAGGAGGCAGTAATGAAAAACAGTAAAATCATCAATTGCTATAGTAACCACTAGAGGTCTACTGATATCAGATTTCTGCCAACATCCTTCATTTCTACAAATATTTGAAATGGACACTTTCATGTGAAGTTAAGTGAATGACTTCTTTTTGTGGTGTGTGTGTTTCATTCTGCAGACTTTTAATTCCATGTAAAATTAAGGGTGTGTGGTAGTTTCTTGGATTTCTGTTTGGGTTTGGTTTGTTTTGTTTTAGGTTTTTGTTTGTTTTCTCCTCAAGTTGTGTTTAAATACTGTGTCATGACTATTCACTGAAGAAAATAGCTTTGAAGTGCTTGGTGAGTACTGATTACTTAATTCATTCACACATCTATTTTTTCAGAAGAAATGTCTGTCTTGCTTTTTATTCCATGGTCCGTATGAATTCGATTTGAGTCTAAAGCCAGAATTTACTATCTGGCATTATCCATTTTTTACTTTGACTTGGGAATGTACCTCCAGGGAGTCTGCAATGCGCATGCAAATCGAATGTAAGCAGAGCTCACCATTCAAGGACTAAAGTTGTTCAGTCGCGTTGCTAAAAACAGATGCCTTGTATTTTGTGAGAGATAATAAATGTTGCTAGCCAACATTATGCAGAAATTTTGTGTGTAAGGACCTTGAAAGTACGAAATGTTACTGTGCTATTCAACATGATTTGCCATGTTACTTCATTTTATATAAATGAAGATAGTGGGCCAAAACTGGCTTGGCTATGTGGATAGAGCGTTGGCCTGCGGACTGAAAGGTCCTGGGTTCGATTCTGGTCAAGGGCAAGTACCTTAGTTGCAGGCACGTTCCCATTGTGGGGGGGGAGGGGGTGCAGGAGGCAGCTTATTGATGTTTCTAACTTCCTATCCCTCTCCTTTCCTCTCTGTAAAAAAAATAAATAAATAAAATATATTTTTAAAAATATCAAAAGAAGGTAGTGGTTGAAATCTGTGTGCCAGAATGAAGGCACCCACCTCTGAACCCAGTGCTGAGGAGGAACCCAGCACGTTCTGTTCCTGGGATGGTCCATCTCCCTGTTGGAGCACCAGGCGGTCTCAGGTTCTCCTGCATCCACAGCCCCTGGCAGAGTCCCGCTTTGAAATCACCTTCCTCCTCCTCTCACTCTCTCCAGCCTCAGCCCCCTCGTCTTGCAAAGCTGAGAGGTGAGCTTGGAAACATGGTGCCATCTGGTTGGGAAGGGGAGGAAGGCACATGTGTAAGTCCTGAGATTCTTCTCCTCATCAGCCAAACAATTATGAAAGCATCTGCAGTAAAAGGAAAAGCATCTGAATTTAAGGAAACACTATCTACATTTTTTTTTTTTTTGGAATGCTTACTTCTTTTTTAATAATATATTTTTATTGATTTCAGAGAGGAAAGGAGAGGGAGAGGAAGATAGAAACATCAGTACTGAGAGAGAAACATTGATTGGCACGCCCCACTCTGGGAATCGAGCCCACAACCCGGGCATGTGCCCTGACGGGGAATTGAACTGTGACCTCCTGGTTCATAGGTTGACGTTCAGCCACCGGACCACACCGGCCAGGCCTTTTGAACACTTAGTGAGCTGCCCCAGGTTTATTTTCAGCCACCACTCTACCGAGGGGGCAGGAGCAAAGGGTGACTTACGTTCAGTCCAAGTAACCCACACACATGTGTTTGCCAGGCGTTGCTCTGTCGCTTTTTACTCAGTCCAGGGTGGCCCTCCCTTGCAGGCCTGGTTCCTCCCAACTCCCCTTCCCTGATGGTCATTTTGTGTCCACATAGGGGCAGCCATCTTTGACCACATGGGGGCAGCCATCTTGTGTGTTGGAGTGATGGTCAATTTGCATATTACTCTTTTATTAGATAGGATATGTAAGATTAGTGTTTATTCATTCAACACTAATACGGCAAACATCTTTCACATATCTATTATACACTAGTGATTAAACTAAATATTAATACATATATATGCTAGTTCTTAATTATGCTCTCTCACATTTTTATGCTTTACTAGTAGCTCTGCACATGAATCTGTGCACCAGTAGTTCTCTGCAGGGCCTGGCCGCTCTACGCCTGCTGCCCAGAGGCTCTCCGAGGCCCAGAGGCCCATCGCAGCTGGGCACGGAATGCTTGACTTGTCGCCAGGGTGACGACACAAGGGTTCTATGCCCTTGCCTAGCCAGAAGTCCATCTTTGGCCGGGTGGGGAATGCTTGCCTCGTCACTGTGGCAATGAAGTAAGTACTCCACCAGGCCGCTCACACTGCCCGCTTTCAGCGGCCGCCCCCCGGGGACTGGGGGACTCTGGCAGGGCTGAGGGGATTGGGCACCTCTATCTTTGTGATGGAGAGATGGCTAATTTGCATATTACCCTTTTATTAGATAGGATAATACACATAAGTCACTACTCCATGATAATATAAAGCCTTTTTCGTTTTATACGACACCTTAGTATGAAATTTGGGCCACTTAGGGCATATTCACCTCTAAGTTAATTTGAAGTTTTGTTTCCTGGAGAAATTAATGCTGAATGTCTGAGAAATACTTTGTAATTTGGAGTCAAGCACAGAGCGAGGCAGTGTTTCCTCATCTACATAGCACCTGTGTGCTGAGCAGCTCAGGACGTTCCAGGTACAGCACTTCACCCCCACTCATTGCCTTCTGCACTCACTGCCAAACACAGAGAAGCAAGATTTCTTGTCTCAGGTCATGTAGGCCTCTTCCTTAGAAACCTACTGTAGACCTTCTCTAAGCTCTGGTTTTCTCACAAATATGTCCATTTCCTCCTAAAACAGTGAATTAATTCAACTCATACATTCCAGGCATTGCTGTGGGTACTTGGGAGAAATCAGCAAACCAAACAGGAAACAGACACCCTGTGCTTTTCAAACATTGCATTCAGTTTTCAACCTGCATATACGCTACTGGTCTGTTTTCCAGCTCACTAGTGCTCTTTATGTTTATTATCCATTGTATCTATTAAATGCTGAATTTTAATTACTTCACATGTAACATTCTTGAATTTCCTTTTATAGATTCCAGTTCTGATGAAATTCACACTTCTTTTCCTCTATCCTCTTTAACATAATAATCAGTTATTTTACATCTATTTCTTACAACTCCAATCACCGGATTATCTGTGTATGTCCATTGTCTCTTTTCTATAATCAGTATTTTTCTTGATCCTGTTTCTTGGTTTGCCTTATACTTTTTAATTTATGGATATTGTGTATTCCAGAAGGTCTCAGGAATGCTGCTGGTTGTGGTCTCACTTCCGTCCCACTACCCTTTCAATGGGAACTTGCCTACTCACACCCGGACTATCTTTTTTGATGTGAAACCCATCTTTTCCCCCCCCTTATAGTATCATAATATCATGAGATTTCCAAAAGTCTTCTTCCCTTCTCTGCCAGTGAGCAGCAGATGCTGATAGTCTTGGTCTCTCTCCACAGGAAGTTCCCATTTGTCCTGAGGGAGAGCTGCCTAGGGCATGTTAGGGCGTAGTTCTCTCATTTCCTTCTCTCCGGCAGCTTGGGCTCTTCAGTGCTGGCTGCCTGGTGGCTGTCTGATGCCTTCAAACAGCCCTGCAGCCTGCGCTTTTAGACATTTGCTTTCCTGGGAATCCTCCATGTGGCATTGCCTGCACTAATCCATCCCATGAAGGCAGCGTCTACTGCTCCTTTGGTGATACCATGTGCCTGCCTCCCCTGGCCGGGACAGTTCTCTGCTAGGTCCTCTCGTAGCATCCTGTGCATCATTTCATGACAGTCTGTCACCAAGCGGTAGAGGCAGTGTACTTGTCTATCTGTCTCTATTGCTAGACCATAGACTTCTAGAAGGCACATCATTTTTTTTTTTAATTTCCTTTTCTGAACACATGATTGGTGCTAAACAAATGATCATTTAATAAGCAGTGTGGATAGGCATGTATGTGTCGGTTTCTGGACCACACCGGATGCCCTTTATCTAACAGTTATTTCGGAGTTTGTTTTCCTCTATGTTTATGCTTTTAAAATCTAAATATTTTACCATGCATTTACAACTTTTTTTTTAATTTAAACCATCTGTAATTTATTTTGTTATATAATGTAGTACTGAGTTATTTGTTTCTTTTTATTTTATTTTATATCTTAGGAGAATGAATAGTAGTGTCAAAGTAAGCTGCAAAAATAACAGGTTATTTTATTGACTGCAATATTTTTAAACAGTGTAAACCCATAATAATTAGTAGATTTATCTTTCTATTTTGATAGGCTGTAGTATTTTTAAATGTTATTTTTCCTTTTGTGTCATTAGGTATTAAAATCATATAGATGATGTGAAAAAAGACATTTTCATGTACAATTAAGAATTTTTACATATTTGTTTTTAAAATTCCTAGTTGGAATCCCCCCCCCTGTAGGGAGCATCCTCAGATTCCTTGGGAAAAAGTTAGCTGTTCCCTTTCTTAACTTCCCAGGGCCCTTTATTTCCACTGTGCTTCCTAGTTCCTGATCTGGCTTAGTTTCCCCTCAAGCTGTTATAGTGTGCTTACATACTCACATTGTCTGCCCCCAATACATACACACGTGCGTGTGTGCATACACACCCACACACATACACTCACTCACACTGGGGTAAACTTTTAGAGATATGGCATTCTTTCTCTCTGGTTTTCTCTTGTATCTCCAGCTCCTCAAATTGTCCTGGCACAGAGCATGTGCTGAACAAATGCCAGTTGCTATTAGATGGTGAACCTGCTGAAGACAGGGATAGCACCTGGAATATCATTCAAAAGCAGGGCTTTTTTAAAATATAGATTTAACAAATAACTCATTCTCCTGTGAAACTAAAAGGGATTATGTCGTTTGTATTGAAAGATCCCACTAATTGTAGTAAGTAGCAGTTGTTCAGCAAATAGTTCTTCAAACAGAATTAATACACAAGATCTACATATTTAAACTTGACTTCATTCATTATTTGAATACATATTTATGTACTGAATTTTATAAACTCATAATAATTAGTTATATAGGATTAATACTTCTGATATATTTTAGAATCTGTAGATATCATATATTCATTTTACTCTATTAGATATTAAAATCATATAGATGCTATGAAAAAATACTTTGGTACAACTATTGAGGACATATACATGTGTTTGGAACAGCAACAATCCTATAAAATAAAAAGATAATATGCAAATGGACTGACTATTGAGCCATCGCACAAAGATGGCTACCCCCATGTGGTCACAAGATGGCTGGTAAAAGATGGCCAGCAGGGGAGGGCAGTTGGGGTTGACTGGGCAGGGGATGGAAGTTGGGGGCAACCAAGCCAGCAGGGGAGGGCAGTTACTGGCAACTGGGTCATCAGGGGAGGGCAGTTGGGGGCAATTGGGCCAGCAGGAGAGCAGTTAGGCATCAATCAGGCTGGCAGAGGAGTGGTTAGTGGGTGGTCAGCCAGGCTGGAGAACGGTTAGGAGCCAGCAGTCCCGGATTGCTAAAGGGATGTCCAACCTGTGTGATTGGGCCTAAACCAGTAGTCGGACATCCCCCAAGGGGTCCCAAATTGGAGAGGGTGCAGGTTGGGCTGAGGGACATACTCCCCTCCCCTGCCCCACGTTAAGAATTTCGTGCACTGGGCCTCTAATGAATAATATTTAGTCTCTGTCTTGAAAATCCTAAATAAAACCTGACTTTACATAGTATTTTCCATATTCTAGGCACTGTGAGGAGATTGTTAAGTATGTTTACTCCTTGAATTCTCATTATATTTCCATTAGATAAGCACTGTCCTCCCCCCCCCCCCCACTTTTAAAGTGAGGAAACTGAGGCCTGGCAAGATTAGCAGTGCATTTGTCTGTGCGCAGTGTCCCCAAACGTCCAAAGACCCGGCCTCAGGCTTTCTACCAAAGGCAGCTTTTAGAAAACGGCTCTTTACCTGCCCCGTGCTCCCCCCGCCCTGGACCCAGGGTCTCTCGGCCTCTTTCCCCAGAGCTTCCTTGGGTTTCAGCTTCAAAACTGGTTTTGAAAACAATGCTCTTCCCCCTATTTTATCTGGCCCTCTTCCTCCCAAGACAAACATATTACTATAATTTAACAATTACACTGATTATCATGTTGAAAAATTATGGGCTTATAAAATTGACCAGTGAAAAATAATTATAAAACTATTAAATTTTGAACAGCATTGATTTCTTGCATTTATATAACCTTAGTGAAAGGTTATAAATCGCTTTCAAAATTGAAGTCTAAATTGGTGTACTCTCAGCATGACCTACTTAAAAATAAACTTTAAAAAAAAAAAAAGAATATTATCCTTTGGGGCAAAGGAGAGCTAGAAAACATATAATGTGACTGATTTCCAGGTAGTTAGTCTTAAAGGATTAGCAGATGGTAAACATTAGCTGTTAGTGCTGGAAATTATTTTTTAACAATTTTTTTTTTTTTTTTTTTAGCTAAGAGGTGCATCAGAAATAAGTAATTCTGATTGGTTGATTTTGAAAGTACCATATGTTGTTTACGTATTTTGGCGTTTATCCAGTTTCCCTGAAGATGAGAGTGAAAAATGGAAAGGAAAAAAAAAAAAAGCTCGTTACTAATTAGATAATATTGCACATAATGGAAGCAGTTGCCGTAACTTTTTGAATTATGAGAATGTATTGGAAAGAGCTGTGCGAATAGGATCATGGGGGCAGGCCCTGCTCGTACCCATGAGGCAAGGGCATGTGTCCTGCAGACACGAACCAAGGCACACGTGAAACACATTTAACTGTTATTCTAACTATGATAGAAATTAAAAAGCCACATGGGTTTCACAATGGCCTGTCCATGTTATATGTATGACTCAATGTAAACACGCAGTACCTTTAATATTGACATTCTACTAGTAGTTAATACCTTGAGGCTTTTCTTTTTCTTTTCTCTCTCTCTCTTTCTCTCTCTCTCTCTCTCTCTCTCTCTCTCTCTCTCTCTCTCTCTCTCTCTCTCTCTCTCTTTTTCTCTCTCTCTCTTGTTTTGTTAATCCACATGCCAGGATTGTTTCCCCATTGCTTTTTAAAGAGAATGGAAGTGAGGCAGGGGGGAGAAGGAGAGAACATTGATATGAGAGAGACTCATCAGTTGGTTGCTTCCAGCATGCACCCTGTCTGGGTGGAGATTAAACCTGGGCAGGTTCATGCCCTTGACTGGTAATCAACCCCAGGGCCCATGGGTGCCTGGGCTCCCACTCTAACCACTGAGCAACACCTGCCAGGGCTATCTTAAGGCTTTCCCACACATTTGGGTGATAAACAACAAGTAACTATGATAGCCTGTCAGTCCCATAGGACTTTGGATCTGTCTAAGCCAGTGGTCGGCAAACCGCGGCTTGCGAGCCACATGCGGCTCTTTGGCCCCTTGAGTGTGGCTCTTCCATAAAATACCGCAGCCTGGGCAAGTCTGTTTTGAAGAAGTGGCATTAGGAGAAGTTTAAGTTTAAAAAGTTGGCTCTCAAAAGAAATTCCAGTGGTTGTACTGTTGATACTTGGCTCTGTTGACTAATGAGTTTGCCGACTACTGGTCTAAGCTATAGGTTCCCTCACCTGTGAGTGACAGCAACGTTCATAGAGTGATTCTCCCTTTGCACTCGAAATGTACGTGTAGATCAAGCATGTCAAACTCAAAGCCTCACACGGGCCAAATAAACAAGGCATGCGGCCTGCGGGCCTGGAGTTTGACATGCTTGGTGTAGGTGATGAGAATTATGTTGCTTCAGCCACAAAGGAGAGTAATGACAGCCTTGTGTGGGGCAGGATGGTGTGTAGAAGAGGCTCCTGGCACAGGGGATTGAGAAGGGGGAAGGACAGACACCCTGGGGTAGAAGGGACATGTGGGTCCTCCCTGGGTGGACACCGCACTCAGGGTGGGTCGTACATGGACCCTCTGCTGCCAAGAGAAGAAAATTTCCCCAGCCCCGTGTCCTTTCCTTTTAATGAAAGAGATGGACAATGGATGGGCTGAATGCACAGGAATGTTTCTGAAGAGAAGTGAGTATTCGGAACTGTACTCAGTCTGGACTAGTAGAATGCATTCTTTTTTGTTTGTTGGTTTGTATATCATCTGACTATCTACCTGGAGCTTAGACATAATCTTATTAACATTGTTGCCTCCATACATTTAATTAAAAATTAAAGATGAAAAAAATGCACTGTTGACTGTTTAAAATGTGTAATAATGTTATGTGTCAGTAATTTTCCCCAAACTGCCGCTGCTGTGTCTGTAAGGAAGATGCTGTGGTGCCCTCATACAGCCTGAGCTGATGGTGGATCTCCTCTGCCGCTGCACTCCGCTGAGGAGTGTTTTTCCAGTGATTAAGGCTCCTGGTGGTTACTCCTGGGCTAATGTCTGTATGCAGATGTGGCTGCGAGAATGTGCTTTTGTTAGCATAGCCCCTCCCCTACCCGGAAGCTGCAAGGCTCCAGACAGGGAAGCTGGAGAGAGAAAATTAATGTGTGTGTGTGTGTGTGTGTGTGTGTGTGTGTGTCTAAGCTCCAGGTAGATACAGTCGGATGACATACAAACCAACAAACAAAAAAGATAGAGCTTTCCCCTTCGTTGATGCCATGCCTAACACGTTACTCGGATTGCAGGAAAACTTTCGAGCAAACAGAAGGCTTGAAGATTAGGGTAGTGTTTAAAAACCGCTATCCAGAGCATTGGCAACTGGCAGTGCAGCCTGCCTGGGAAGGGCACTTTTGTTAAATAATCCTGTGATCTTCCAGCCACGGTTCCCACCCAGTGATCTCCATTCCCCCGTAGCAAAACGCACCGATAATTTATCAGCAGCCCAGCCGCTGGTGAACTTGCTGGGGGATCACCTCCTGGAGGAGGGAGCCCCTGGCCCTGAAGGAGAACTGAGTGCCTGCTTGCCAGAGTCTTTGAAGGTTCATCTCTGCAGTCCCACTGCTAGAATGTGCTCTGTTGTCATAGCAACACCACCTCCTGCTTCATACAGGAAAGATTAGCTCTTACTGTGCAAAGGAGAGAATTTAGGGGAAGTCGGACTAATCCCTGGGTGCACTTGGAGAGAAAGGGTGGACCACGCCTGAGGGATGCCGCTTCCGCAAGGCTAGACTCGGCCCGCCACAGGCACGGGGGCTTAAGTTGAAGAGCAGAATTCACAGTAAGTGTCCGCCCCTGCAGTCGAGGATATTGATGGATGAGGCTTGTGGAAGTCTCGCTGCAGACCGTCCCGCGCAGCAGGAGGATGCCTGCTGGGGCTCTGATCAGATTAGCGGTGCCTTCCTCGTCCAGGTGGTTGGAAAGGGTTGGTCACATCAGAAACTTGAGGGGACATTTTGGAGACTTTTGAAACATCCATCTAAAATCCTGGGATCGTGTCAACATTAGATAAGCAAGGAAAGTGTTCATATGCTTATGCACTTAATTTATTGACCTTCTATTTTTGTGCTTTTAAATTTCATAGAGAGAGAAAGACTCATGAAAAAAAAAAAACCCACAAAAAACCTATATGTGTATGAAGGTGTGTTTTTCAACACTAAAAGTGATGAGATTTTATTTTAGGATTGCAAATGTGCTTTTTCAATTATATATATATATATATATTTTTTTATTTTTTTTTTCAAAATCCTTTCAGAAGTATGCAAGTGGCTTCATTCTTTTGAGTGTATTATAATATGACAAAAAGACGTTCTTTGGGGAAGATTAATTAATTTAGCTCTTTTATGTGGTGCTACTGCTTAAATTTGTCAGCATAAGGCCGTGCAATGTGTAAATCCTCTAAGACTTTCTGTTGCCTCAAATGCATTTTGTTCTGGGGGTGCTGTGAGGTGGGTTTATTTAGATTTGTATTTGCACAGATCTTTCCACAATTACTAGGGATTCATTATATTGTAGCTGAAGAGCTGGGAAACCTTGCCATGGATGTGAACTGTTTGATGTTAATAGCTACAATGGAGATGCCTGCTCTTTCAGAAACTTAATTACTTCAAAGTACACTTCAATCCACCTCCAAACATAAAGACATTCCAAGAACACCTAGGTTTTGCCTCCTGTGTTACTCATATGTACGCTGTGTGGTTTTGGCTCCCAGTGCGTATGACTCTAAAAGTGTGTGTTTTTCAGTCTAAAGTGTTCATATCATAGTGAAAATTCATTATGCGGTCTGTCATGTTTTCCTGTTGTTTTGATCACGGCCATTTATTTATAATGTAAATTTAGAAACTGGGTTCTGCGTACCGAAGCCTAGGATCCTGATGTACTGTCACAGGACAATTAATATCACCGAGGAGGCTAAGTATAGCCATTACCACAAAAATCGCTAATTGCCATCTGAAGTGTGATTGCTCTGACTGAGGGGAGGGAGAGGCTCGGAGGCTGCCGCCAAAGCGGAGCGGAGACCACACGCACACCCCTCTTCTCCGGAACTGAATGCTCGCATAGACCAGGGGGCTGAGACATGAAGGGCCAGCCAGGGGGTAGGGTACATGAAATCCTTCTCTTTGTACGTGAGGGAATACACACAGAACCACAAGGGTCATACTTGGCTTGGCGGCATTCAGGCTGTAACTATGCAGGAGCCCGATGCTCTTAAGAAAATGGAGACAAAGCAGCAAGTCAGGAGCCCCTTTTGTGAGCGATGGCTCATTATTCCGACAACCTCTTCAGTGATTCCTACCAATAGTTCACGATAGGGCCCTTCACAATCACAGAGAAAGCAAATCTGCTGCTCCTCCTCAACCCTCCCCTCCCCCATATAAAACAAATTAGCATAGCTGTCTCTCTTCATGGACTTGGGGCAACAAGTGAGGAAACTGATGACCTCAGGCCTACAAAAGAGAGACTTTTGGGGCTCATGTAGGCTGAGCTCAGAATCAATCAAAGAGAACTGGGAAAGAAGAAGATGGTTGAGAAGAAGGGGCCCCATTGATTGAGATAACAGAATAAAGCATACAAAAATAACTAAAGAAGGATTGAAAAGGGATTGAGTCAGAGACTTAACTCATTCGCTACCTTCACCCAAGTTTCTTAGAGGTATTCTTAACCAGTTACAGAAAAGCAAAACAACATAACTTTTTGTCATGGCGCTTAGAACGTCCCGATTCCTGTCTTAGGTACTTGATTTTTTTTTTATGATAAAGTGGGGACTGAACCATTGCCAGTGCTGCAGGCTGCAGAGGGTGGGGGTGGGCTGCCTCTGAGACCGCTCTGATTGGCCTCTGCTGCTGTGCCCAGGTCTCACTGGAGAGAAGAGGTGGCTTTCCAAGGCCCAGTCAGTCCTGGGGAGGCAGCCCCTGGGGAGTCTGAAAGCACAGGCCACCTTGTTCCCCAGCTGGCCGCAGAAGTTCTGAATGTCCCTGGGAGAGCCAGGAGTCCGTTGAAGATGGAAAATCTTTAAGAAATCAAGGTGGTCTGAAAGCTCTGGGGTTGGGGACCTAGAAATGGTGGGAGCATTTGCGTGTGAAAGCAGAACATACACTGAGAGAAAGGGGAGAACTGCCCTACCAGCTTGTAGGGAGCCTCACCAAGCAACCTGGTGCAAGAGGCCTGAAGGCGCGATTTCCTAGCAGTCAGGTTTCATGGGAACCGAGGAAGGCTTCTAAGCCTCCCAGTGCGGTTAATGTACATATCGACTTACCAAAAAAGGCAACATTGTGGTGTGAACACCTTGCTTTTGCTTTTAAAAACCACATTAAGGTTCAATTTGACTATGATGTGAGGTTCAGTTCTATGACACCCTGTTGGTTGGAAAGACCACTCTGTAGAACTGTGAGATAGAGATGATTCATCTTCTCTTTTTAAAAGTTTAGGGTTTATGCTGATGTAAAAAAAAACAAAAACCTTCTCCTTATATGTTCAGGGTTTGACCTTATATGTCCCTGGAGAAATATGTAAGATGCTAAATTTATCTGTCTTCTTAGGGTTGCCTGTAAGCAAACAGGTAGCCTGGTGTATGGGGAAGATGGCTGGCACACTTGTTGAAATTAGGTTTCAGAAACACCAGAATGTGAGTCTGGGCTGTAAAACTTTGATGATGTACATTAGAAGGCAGATGGGGGCCAGTGAGTATTGGTGACCCAGCAGAAGAAATCGGAGCAGTGCTCTGTGGAGGCATATCCTATACATGTGGAGTGAGATGAATGGGCCACAGGGGAACTGATTAAGACTGAGACCTAAACTAGGAGAGAAGCACCGAGAGTTAAAACTAGGGACCAGGTGAGAAAGAAGTCACAGACACATAATCGGTGGAATTCATGTATTAAATTAAATCAACCAGGACTCATTTAGCCTCTGCCAAGTGTCAGGTGACAAGATAGTTGCAAAATGTTAAAGTCAGGCATTCAGAAAAATAGTCTGGTGACAATGACTGATAGAAAACTCAATGCGGTCCATCTGAAACTAATACAAAATAATATTGAGGGTAAAGTGTAATGGAAAAAAAATTATAGAAAAAAATATACAGCCCACCCTGCATGGTACCCTGGTTGAGTGTCGACCTATGAACTAGGAGGAGGGTCATGGTTCCATTCCCTGTCAGGGTACATGTTCAGGTTGTGGGCTTGATCCCCAGTGTGGGGTATGCAAGAGGCAGCCTATCAATGATTCTTTCTCATCGCCAATGTTTCTTGGTCTCTCTCTCTCCCTTCTGCTCTGAAATCAATAAAAATATATTGTAAAAAAAGAATTTCATAGTTCAATTTGACTATGATGTGAGGTTCAGTTCTATGACACCCTGTTGGTTGGAAAGACCACATATTAAGCAGTATGGCAAAGCAAACATAGTATAAGCTTGGCAGATGATTGGGTAGCATTAAAAATGTTTTTCAAACCTGGAACCCTAGGTGGTCTGAAAGCTCTTGGGCTGATGAGAACCATTGGTAGACAAAGGGGAAGTCGATAGGAAGGGGGAGGGGGTTGGAGGAAATCAATGGTGGTAATGGAGGCAGCAGTAAATCTTGTTTCAGACATCTTGTTTGATCTTTAAGTCTTAAAACACAAATAGTAATAGTTAAGTTACTCATAATGTAGTTTATTTTAGTTCCCATTATTGATGAAATTCCATGGCATCTTTTATATATATTGTATATATATTTGATTGTTTAAAGAGAGAAATGGAGAGGTATAGAAAGCTAAAAACATCGATGAGAGAGAAACATCCATCTGCTGCCTCCTGCACATCCCCCACTAGGAATGTGCCCGCAACCAAGGTACATGCCTTGACCGGAATTGAACCTGGGACCCCTCAGTCCACAGCTCTATCCACTGAGCCAAACCGTTTCGGCTCCATGGCATCTTTAGCATCCATTCTGCTGCTCTCTCTTTGTCCTTTCCTCTTTGACGTGTGTGAATAGCAATTAAGAGTATGTGAGAACTTGATGTCAGTTTTTTTGCTCAAGTACAACTTTTTAGTGTGGTTAAAAAGAAGTTTATCACTTATTACCAGAGTCTGACAATTCCAAAATTTAATGATTTTTTTGCTAGAGAATTGTTATGTACTGCTCTTGGCATTAATAAATGATAAAAGTAAATTTAATATACAGGAAAAAAGTAAATAGCTGAATTTTTTTTAGAAAAACCACTTTTGTAGGACCTGCCCTGTTAGGGCCAGCAGTATTGTTTCTTTTATGTGGAGAACTGTCATAATTTTCTACCTGTGTAGTCCCAAAATAATGATAGTAATTATAATAACAACCTTAACAATTAACATGTTGTTCCTTTGTAGTTCATAATAGTTGGGGAAATAAAGCAATCATGCCAAAATAAGACCCCTCTCTGCCCATATAGGAGAAAAAGGAAACGGTTTATTATGCAGTAAGGGCGTGAGGTGTTGTGGAAGTGACTGCAAAGCCTGGGTAGACTTTCACACCTATTTATATGGCCAAGTAGAATAAGGAACAATTACCATTTCTCTATGGCCTTAAGAGATAAATAGATGCATTATCTTCTGTCTACCTTGTGAAAGCCTTGAGCAAACTCTGCAGGCATGCACTTAGAAGTTGAAGGGTCACAAGTTCGAATCTTGCACGGGCAACCAAAAGGCTGGTCCTCTGTCACACCTCTATGTTTTCCAAAAGACACTCCTCAAAGGGGCTGGTGGGTGGGAGGCAGCTGCCTCTCTCCTCAAGGAAAGCTTATCCTCTTATCCTTCTGCAATACACCTTTTTATACACATGATCTCATTTAATTCTCACACTACCGCCAGGCACACACAATTATATCCTATTTTAGAATGAGGAAACTGATGCTTAGAAAGGTCAAGGAATATTTTGAAAGTCATAAGACTAATAGCAGAGGATTATTCCCGATCACTCTGCAACTTGCATTCTCGTTTCTTAAATGAGGCATTTTGGATGCTACATGGAGAATTAATGATAAGGTAACAATCATTTTTTATAGTTTTTGCCTGGGATGCGTGTGTTTGTGTGTGTGTGTGTGTGTGTGTGTGTGTGTGTGTGTGTCTTATGTTTTAAATAAGCAAGCTATTGGACGTAGTGTAGATGAAACTTTCTACATAATATCTATGTCAAGGAATCGTTTGGGGAGTGAATATAACTAATATGAGGAAACTTGCACTGCACCAGGTGCTTCATATCTGATCATAGCCACTTCCTGTCACAGAACCATCTTGTCCTCCAACAAGAGGGAAATGCTGAAGACAGTTGGGGCTTCAATAGAAATAATGCTTTCCTCAGATTATTCATCCGTCCATTCATGTGTCCACTCATCATTCATCCCATCAGCATTTTTTAAAATATATTTTATTGACTTTTTACAGAGAGGAAGGGAGAGGGATAGAGAGCTAGAAACATGGGTGAGAGAGAAACATCGATCAGCCGCTTCCTGCACACCCCCTGCTGGGGATGTGCCCGCAACCAAGGTACATGCCCTTGACTGGAATTGAACCTGGGACCTTTCAGTCCGCAGGCCAACGCTCTATCCATTGAGCCAAACTGGTTTTGGTCCATCAGCATTTTAATCCCTTCATCTAGGCCTGCCTCTCCATAGGCATGCTGGGAAATGAAGAAACCAGAGGCTGTCTCTCCTCTTAAATACAGTACTAAGCCCTTCCTTGACGTGAACCAGGGAAGGGGCTGGATTCTTTGCCAACATTCACTAATTTAATCTCATCAGCGTAGATGCCATCCCTGCCCCTGTTGTCTCTACGAGGAGACTAAGTTGACGTCTAAACCACTCAACTAGTAAGTGGGAGACTCGGGTTTGAATCTGTGGCTTTCTGACTGCAAAGCACATTCATTCTCTTAACCACAGTGGTGTTGTGCCTCTTGCACGGATATGGATACAGAAAGTGCTGTGGCAGAGGTTCGGACCAGGTACAGTACTGACAGAAAGGAGAGCGTGACAATATCATGGGGTGGAGAGCCTCTGCGATACAGTTTTCTTCAGAGAGTCAGCACACAGTCTTTCTATATAATAACTCTTCCCTGGGATTCTTCTGGGAGTGTCTCACACACAGAAGCTTGCTCTCCCAGGTGCTTCTTAAAAGAGAGCAGCTCTGTGCGATCACACACCTACCAGCGTAAGTCCCAATTACTGCTTCGATTTTCTTTATCTTTCTTTCTTATTTCTCTGGTTGTTTCACAAACAGTCTGTGAATATACGGGCTACCTTTCCTTCATTTTGCCTAAAAGTTTGGGCGATTATTAATTAAAGATCCATAGATAACTTTTCCCCAACATTTCCTCTTCCACTCGGATCTACCGGAGTTCATAACAACTGGGATTAGAAAATGGTGGGCACATTCCCCTAGGCCTTAGAAAACACCATCACCTTCTTCGTCCATTTTCTTTCTTTCCTTTCTCTTTAAATTTACAAAGAAAGGGGGGGAGGCCTTGTGTGGAGGGGAACCGAGGGAGTTTTCCACTTTGGAAAGTGAGGGTGCCATCCCTGGCTAGGGAGGACGGCTCTTTCTGGATGCAGCCTTGGTTCGTAGGTTTCACTGACTGTTGGAGAGAAAGGTCAGGACGTTAGAGCCAGAGAAAGGAAAGGGCCTAGTGTATGATCCGGTCTTCAGTGGGACCAGTGGCTCAGTGTCGGAGCCAGAACCTCTAAGCAGACCACAGGATGTGCCCACTCTGTATCCCACAGAAAAAGCTCCTCACTCTTTGGTCCTGAAGCACCTCCAGGTGTGAGTCTACGCCGCTGCCCGAGTCTGTCCTCTCCAAACCTCACGCAGGACTCCCTGCGGCAGGACCTGCTTTGGAGGCGATGACTTCGTGACAGAATCACTCATTTCTCCCGCCTTGCAGTAAGGGCCAGCTCTGAGATGATCAAGTGTAGCCCTGTGCGATGAATATTAAGACCAGCTCTCCACATTACAACATGGCCAATACAATGATCTGTGAAACAAACTTCGGGTCATTTTTTAAAAGAAGGAGAAACAAACTTTGATTGATAAACACACAGCCTAGCCTTGTCTAACACTGGTAACCCGTTAGTGCAACAAGAGAAAGGAAAGAAAGGCAAGCACATGCAATGCATGGTCAGCGCTCAAAAAGAAGTTGACGGATTCGGGCAATCCAGAAGACATCCGTGTTAGAGCATGCTGCCTGTGTGAATGCTCTCTCAGACATTGCTCTAGGCAAGCAGGACATCGAAGGTGGATAATCCCATTTGGGTTTGTTTTCCTTTAGTTAACAAGTTCCCAAGGGATGACTATGATGACTATTACCTGTATCAGAAGGAGACATGTGCTTCTCTTGTCACCGCCAAGTAGGGGGTGCCGGGGTCCTCCCTGCCTGGAGTCCCTTCCTCTGGCTGCTGGTCCTCACAGGGGGACTGGGGGGGGGGGGAGGAGGGAGGGGCAGGGGAAAGGGAGCTCAGGAACATGCTTTTATATTTCCTGCTCTTTTGTTGTTACAAATCCTCACAACAGCATTCCCAAGTTCTTCTCTTAAGGTTTCCTCAGAGCTTAGCATTTTAACCTGTTAACTTTAGTACCATTTCTTCTTGACCCCAAAGCTCTGTTTGTTTTGGGGGCATGCCCTCGCCTAAAATGTATATCAGTTCTCATCTGGTCAAGAGACACAGCAGTGCTGGGACTGGCATGAAATTGTTAGCAACTCTTTTATCTTAAACATTTGAAACTGCTAGGCTTTCGAGAATTACCAATGAGAAGCAAATTCTGGGTTAGTGGACCAGTGATGAAAAATTAGCTATACGGTCTGGCAAATGTGTTCATCATGTTTTCTCCACCTTAGACTATTTTTGCTTATCAGGTAAATTAATCTCCAGTGGGATGTGACCCTTGCCAATTTAACCTGCTTTCTGTACCCATTTCTGAAGTTTTACTGATTTTATTTATTTTTAACTTTTTATTATTATTAAGGTATTATATGTGTACATCTGATTCTGTTTTACTGGTTTTATAATGACGGGGGGCATGGGATGAGTTGGATGATTAAAATATGAAATATACTCTGAGCCAAACTGCATGGGCCGTTTTGGCCCAGGGTACCTGCATTCTGGGTTGTATCACTGTCATCTTTTTGTTGTTTTGCCACCCCATGATGACTAAGTTAAAGATACAAGGAGATTCCATTGATGACACAATTTATTCATTTTTCACTACCCCGTAGCATAGGAAAATGGGAAGCACACAGACTTTGGCATTATACACACAGGGTGTCCTCAAAAATATATACACAGTTGGAACAATTATTAATTCCCATGTGTTACATCTGAAAAGAAAGAAACATCAATTGAGCATCAGCTAATAGTGTATGTACACTACTTTGGGACATCTATATTCCTATCTCCTATCTCCTCAATAGGTTCCTCATCTGTCTACTAAAGGGTTAAGGATGTGCCTTGCATATGGTTTTACTTCAAAGTTTAATGGATCTAGTAATAAAATATGACACATTTGTTTTAAAATATACATGATGAAAGTCTTTAGACTTACTGGAATTGCTTCTATCATCCATGTATTATTAACACAATATTACATATTCATCTAAATATATATTCATGATAAAAATTTCCAAAAATACAGAATTGTATAAAGAAATAAGGAAGGCTCCTCTATTCTCCACTCCCAAACCAATGTACTCCCAATTGGCAATTTCTGTTAACAGTTTGGCAGGTGTAATGTTTTAGACAAGATAGATAAATGATAGCTAGTTCAATAGATGTCCTCAAGCCCTGACCAGTGTCACTCAGTTGTTTGCACCGAAAGGTTGTCTTTTCAGTTCCCAGTCAGGGTGCATGCAGAGATTGCAGGCTGGATCCCCAGTAGGGGGTATGCAGGATGCAGCCAATAGATGTTTTTCTCGCCTACGTCAGTGTTTCTCTTTCTCCCTCACCCTTCCTCTCGGTCTAATAATTAAAAAACACTTCTTAAAAAATTTTCTGTCCTCAAAAAGTGGTCACCAGGGTTTTGAATGTAGGTTTCAATTTTTATAATTGTTTTTGAATCAGCTGTTGGAAAGAGCATTTTGCTAACAATTTGCAAATGAGTTCTCATGGCTTTTATGTTGTTTTTATACTAGCTGTTTTATCCTAGCTGTTACCACAAAGATTTAATTTATAGACTAAAGAAAAGTGGAACGGGACCAACAGCATACTTATCTTTTGGGAACAATTGATTAATTGTGGCAAAATTAATTAACGACAGGAGTACCTTTTCACATGCATCTTAACGTTATAGAGACAGAAATGGAGGCTAGGCTAAGTTGAAAAGCATCAGAGCTGAAATGTGTAAATTAGAGGTTCTGCTGGCCAACAGTGCTCACAGCTCCCTGATTAAAGCTGCCAGTCCAGCAGGGTTGCAGGAAAAAGGGAGCCACTGAGACCTTTGGCAGAAGCAGTGGCCTGGGTGTGGAGAACCAAGGTCTTTTCTATTTTGCGACTCCGGAAGGGGCCATCAGTTAGCAAGCCTGTCCTTCCTCCTCAAACCACTTTAAAGTAGGGTCATATTCACTTGTGGTAGCAAGTAAATGAGGGGAAAGAAATCGATCAAGTCCCTCCCCCCCCCCCAAAAAAAAAATGCTGTAGTTTATTGCTGAACTGTGAATGTTGTGATGTTATTTTACAAATAGATATTTTAAAACTAGATATTTTACAAATTTTGAATGAGTTTCTACCATGTCTGGGAGCAGTTAGTGGCCCAGGGTTGGACCTGAAGACTAACGGGCCCATGTCGAGAGAAGTACAGGATTTGGGACAGAATCTGTTTAATCTCCGTAGAATTTAATAAGCAAACGAGCTTGCATTTGGCATGTCATGTTCCAGGATTTTTCTTTAATTTTGTGAACTATTTGTCCATGGCAGATGAGAAATAAAAAACACCCAATTTGTCATGACGTTGTCTGAGAAGCACTTGGGGATTGGAGCTGTGCTAGATACAGCAGGTAGCAGCACTGACCCAGTTCCCACTCTTTCAGAGTCTGGGGTCCGGGGGAGACCCAGCTGTTAACCATACCCAAGTGGTTACTATTCAGACTGAAACCCGTGCTCCAACTCAACCCCTTTCCCCCTTTTTCTTCCTCTCCACTCCCCCCTCCCATTCTCCTCTCTCCTCCCCAATCAGGTCTTCTCCTTCCTGCTCCCTCTGCACCCACTCACCTCTCTTCCCCTGACACTCCCTTCTTCTGCCATGCCTTGCTCTCCCTCTGAACTCCTTAATCTTCCATTTGTTTTTCAGCGACTCTGGTGTAATAGAATAGGTATCTTACCAATAATCATAATCAACAAAGAGCTATTCCAGTATTCCAATTTTTATTTATTCATTCTCTTTCTGATTGTCAAAGAGTGTGTGCTTGCATCCCTAGGCCTTTCCTCTTCCTCCTTTCCTTTCATCCATTGGGCTATTTCTTTTTTAATTTATCGAGCCCCTACTCTATGGCAAGCATTGTGTCTTGTCCCTCCCCCACACTCTATATCTCTGTTCCTGTCCCTAAAAGGAAAAATAAGCAAAAGTATGAAGAGAATTGGAATTCCTGCTTCTGTGACCATTTAACCTGGGCATTTTAGGATGCGTTGTTCTTGTTTTTGTTTTTTAAAAAGATATTAAGACAGAGCATGTGTAAATTGAAAGTCTGAGCATTTATTATGTTGTTATTGAGACTATAAATGCAATGGCATAATTCTGATTCAGCAGATCTGGAGGAAGACCTGGAATTTGGCAGCTCTAAGAAGTTCACAGGTGATGTTGATGCTGTCTATTGATGAGAAAGGTATTAGTTCCAATTCTAATAGAGGAGTCTTTTTGATCTAATTCACCTTTCTAGTTGGACCACATTGGTGTGGCCTTGACCTCTTTTGGTTCCATGGTCCTTTGCTCAGGTGCCTGCTGCAGCCAAGTGAAAAACAAGGAAGGAGTTTGGTATTCCTGGAGCTTGAGAGTCAGAGCCACCTGAGGGGATGAGGTTCCCCAAAGATGCTTCCTGGCAAGAGCTGGGCGTGGCCATGCAGGTGCACTCCACGCTGGAGCTGAAGATGCCCCCTGAACCAGAGATGGTGTGCACGGGACAGGGACAGGGATACCCAGCCTCAAGCTCTCACCAGCATCTCCCATTGTTTGAATCAAGTCATAAGACAACAGGCAAGGGAAACTGGGAACTGTTTTTGCAAAGAAAGGCAACGGGGGAAAGAGAGGATCTGAGCTCAAACCAGAGGATCTATAGTAATAAAAGTGTAATATGCTAATTAGATCAGACATCCTTCCAGACAAAGCTGGGGCTGTGAGGGAAGCCTGGGTCCCAAGTGCCAGAGGGAAGCTGGTGCTGGCAGCCGGGGGAAGGAAGGCCTACTCTTGCATGAATTTTGTGCACCAAGCCTCTAGTTATCAGTACAAGATGAAGGTGCGCGCGCGCGTGTGTGTGTGTGTGTGTGTGTGTGTGTGTGTGTGTGTGTGTAGGTGTGTCAGGGTGGGGGGTTCATACACTGATTTTAGGATTTACTCATTCTTTAAGTCCAAAGAGTGCTTGGCACCTTGGGCTTCCCATCATCTCAGAACGCTGGAACTCAGCTTCAGCTTCCTCATTGAGTGCGCAGTCCTGGCTCACACACTATCATAGGGAGTGGGGAGAACATTGGGGGTGGGGAGAATGGCATAGGAGGGCTTGGGAGAAAACATCATGAAGCATGCACTCTAAGTTTCTCTAACACCTGGGTGTTCCATAGACCTAGTGTGCATGCAGGATTTCTCACTCTAGTCACACTCCTAAAGCACCACGCACGCCTTCGCCTGCTTCCTAATGGTTGGAAATATCCAGAGACAATTAGAGATAAAAGGTTTGAATTACAAATGTCTAACTGAAGAAACATTTTCCTGTGGGGGAATTTCAGTCAAAGGATAATCATTCAATCAGTCAATCTGTCAGTCTATTCTCAGTAAAATGACTTATAGAGAGACAGTGTGCATACAGATAGCTGGAGGATTTGCCATAAAGATGGAATAGAGAACATGAGGGATCCAGAGAGCAACCTTTGAAGATTAATATATATATATATATATATATATATATATATATATATATATATATATATATATAAATTTTTTTTTTTTTTCAGGATAGAGAGAAAAAACATCAATGATGAGAGAGAATCATTGATGGGCTGCCTCCTGCAAGCCCCACATTGGGGATGAAGCCTGCAATCTGGGCATGTTCCTTGACTGGGAACCATGACCTCCCTGTTCAGAGGCTCACCTGAGTCACACCAGTTGGGAAACTTTTGAAGATTTTGGACAATTCCCTCTAGAATGATACTCTTTACCTACTATGCGAGCAAAGCCGACAGTGATTTTAGCTTGTAAATACTCAAGACAGTACACATCTCTACTTATGGGCAAAGATTCTCCATCTTTGCAAAAGTACACTTGACCTCAATAAAGACCTTCTTTCCCAGGAATTTGTTAATTAAAGTAATCAAGGTGATCTTTTCCCCTGCACTAACATCTTTAACCCTATAATACACATATAAGCCCTTTGGGCCATATCATATCCTTTGATGGGTCTTATAAGAAGGGAGGCCACACTGTACTTGCTTATTAGTTTTGATTAAGGGAGAGAATATTTGGTTTTCTGCCTCCTCTTTTTTTTGAAAATTTCCTAGAGATTTACTACACGAGATTGATATAACCTCAGGTTCAGTCTTTCTAAACCCGATTTGAAGGCTATTAGTCATATTTAGTTCTCTTGCTATCAACAGTGGCTTCCCACAATTGCCGATCGACCCCTTAGGGGTTGTATATTATCTATGCCGATGTCTCACATGTGGCCCCAAAACTCGTGTGTGAGAGGGAATGTTTCTCGATTCCCCGCCCCTGAGCAAGATGAATTAAACCAAGTTGTTGGCAGAGTTTAACTCCTTTTGGTTGTAGGACTGAGGTCCCCGTTTCCTTGCCGGCTGCCATTGGGCATCTCTACCAGCTACGTAAAACTGCTTGCCTTCATTCTGCCTTAGGTGACCTTCTCCACCTTCAAGTCCTTGGCGGTACACTGGAAAACCTTTGTGCTTTGGGTCATTCTGACTTCCTTTCCTGCCTCTAACCAGAGAAAACTCTGTGCCTTTAAGTGCCGAGTTGAATCAATCTGGCCTACCGGGTTCATTTCCAAATTTCTGATCCACTGTACGACATAGTATTACATAATCACACAAGTTCCATCTAATCCTATTGATGAGTTCTGGGAATAGATGAGGGATCTTTGGTGGAGGGGCACATTGGTATCCGCCCTGTGCAGTACCTCGTGCAGTAATACATCCAATAAGTAGTTCGAGAACATTCTTATAAGAATATAAAAAGACTCACAGTCTATTTACTAAACAGACCCTATATATACGGGCAAATGGGATCTCTCGTAGTTGTCCACTTCAACAAATAGTTACTGAATATTTCCTGTGTGCCAATCACAAACTGATAAAGGAATCAGAGTTGGAACTTGTCCTTTAAAAACAGCTAACATTTTGCACTCACACACCTCTTAGAAACCAGTTTGATATGTTGGTAATTTGGTCGCGATCATTTCTCACTTATTACACAGAAAACAGATTCTGTGTGACTTCAAATCCTTGAAATCCTGACAGGTAATTAAAAATGTAAATGTTTGATCCAGTTGTATCTCTTCCCATTATTTCTGAAAGCGTTCTTTTTTTCAGGATAGAACCTCCTACTTATTTGATCATAATTTGTTACATGATTTCAAGTCCCTTCAGCATGTAAGCTATGTTTTTAACCGGACACAGTCAGTATACTTAATATGACTTGTTTCCTGGTGGTTGTTCCCCCCCCCCCAAAGTAAAACAAATATTATGCATTAGTTACTGCTGCTTTTTCAAATTACAAATGGTCTTTGGATAAATTGAGCGAAAACAATACAAAGACTGACCATCTGTTGGAGGAGCGCTGGAGCCTCTCACAAAATTCATGGAAGAGTCGGTCCCGCAGGACCCAGAGAGGCAAGAGTGAAAGGCGGCCCCGGTTTTAGGAAAACTGATGGTAACTCCAGCGACTGTAAGCTTACGCTTTGTTTCTAACAGCTAGCATACGAATACCAAGTCGGATGAGTCCCTTTTTCTCTGTCTCACAGTTTCAGATCTTTCCAGGGTTGCAAGAGATCATGCCTGCTGGAGCCTGTGCTTGTGTGGTAGGCAGGGATTGTGTGCACTAGGTTTCCATTCCTATAAATGCTTGGTACGTGGCGCCCGAAACACGCACACCAGCACCCAGCACCCAGCACCCGACCTCTCCGTATAGCCAGATACAATGGTACTGACTGCCTACCGCCTGTTTCACAGACGCCACAAAGAGCCCCACTCCCCACAGGGGAACTCATCCGGGTCCTGGCCAGCTGCTGGGTTCGGGTGATAGCAAAGAGCCCACTTTTCTGAGGCCAGATCGCCAGGTGATGCACACGCCTCTCTAGTTCCAGGACAACTGAAATTATACAACTAATGGAGGAATGCATACATTTATCCACTGCCACCACACCCTAGAAACAGCAGTAGAAATCAAATTGAAGGACATAAGGAAGGCGTTTTTAATCTTCAGACACTTGACAGCAAACAAAAGAATCCAGATAAAAAAAGGACGAGAACCGAGGCTTGTTTCAAACAATGTGTTATTCTTGGGTCTTATTTTTATCACGGCTTCCCCATTTCTCAGGATAATGTAGTTCCTGGTTTATTATTGGCAAGGCAGCAAAACCCTGAAGTTGTTATTTGGCTAAATGCCAACGTAGGGACCTGCCCTTTTGGATCACATTAATTTTAGTCTCAATTAGAACATTTCTTTTCAGAATAACTGATCTCAAATCTGTGACTTCTCCCTGCCCCCCTCCCCCATTTACTTAGTTATCAGCTTAGCATAATTAATGATAAATCCCTGAGCCATTTCTCCTATAAATTGTCCAATTATTTTTCTAAGAGAGTGACTTTATAATAATGCTATATGGCTTCGTTTCTATTGTCCATTTAATGTTTCCTAAGACATTTCTCTGCAGTGATTAGCTGTCAAACTCTCTTTGAAAATGCTGGACTGCTGGTCTAATGATTGTCTTAGATTCACTTTAAATTTAACATGAGAATTTATCATTGTGTATTCTGCTTGTTGGGTGAGACGGGGCATCAAAAGCCCACAGTGTTAATTGCTTTGGTTTCCATTTGTAGGAGTAAATAGCTTTGTAAGGGAGCTGCCGCTACAGGGGTGCGTTACACAGCCACATGAGTTTACTATTCTCTTTATGACTTTGTATTATTTACCAATCAATAGATGGATATATTGATCTATCTATAGAGAGACAGACAGTCATATGACTTCAATTTTGTGTAAAGCACTAAACTGGTTTCTCTAGATAACCACTATGTATGACTTGTGAAATACATACTATTTAGATGCTTACAGTCTAACTGGTAAATAAAATATATAGATTTTAGAATCATATATGACAGGTGTTATAGGAAAAAGACTAAACAAACCCCTACTGAAATCTAGAATATCAGGACTTGAGTAGATAGCTGAAAATCTGTAACAGATATGATTATTATGATACATTTCAGATAAGTTAAAAAACAACAACATGTCATCTAGTTCAAAACCTCTTATCTTGGAGTCAATGAATACATCAGGAGGTTCATGGCTTGGGGGGAGAAGATACTTATTTATATCTAAATTTCCACTTACCTCTAACTGAAATTTAACATGGCATTGTATTGTGAATGTAGTCAGTAAAGCACAGTGGTGTTCACCGTGATGTGATTGTATCAGCAAAAGAAATCATAGATATTTTTTATTATAACAATACAAAAATGTTTATGCGCATTCCTTTCTATAAAATACCCAGCTCTTTGAAACCCTGAGTATGAAAATAATAGTGTATATGTTTTTTTTTTAAGAAACTATGGATAAGTGTTTGTGATTATGGCCATCGTAAAAAGTGAGCATCGCAGAACCTGGAGAAAGCTCTGTGAGTGGCCTGCTGACAGAGGCTCCAGGGGAGAAAGGGAGAGACATTTCTCAGGCCACACTCATGGAATTGGGGGAGACACTGCACATGTCCACAGGCCCCTGCCCTGGGGAAAGAAGCCCATAGGGGCTGCAGAGAAGGGGTACACAGCAAATGTCCAGGACTCGGAGACTCGGAGACGTATAGTTCCCTGCCTAAGTGTGTAGAGAGTATCAATTCCCTGACTTTCCTGCCTTGGTGATATTTATCTCCCTCTTCAAACTGTGAAGGCCTTTCCCAATACCAGCCTCGCTCCCCACGATCACAGGTGACTTTTCTTTGTGTGCAAGAACTTGTCTATTGGCTGCCTTGCATGGCGCCCTCCTGGGTTAGCTACTCCTTTCTACCCGGCATTGCAGTGATTCAGTTAGAGTCTATGTTAAGACCAGATTCCATATGGAGTCCCAGATGACTCCCAGTGCCAACAAGGGTGCCTAGCACACAGTAGGTATTTGGTTAACATTTTTAGAGAATGTGGCATAACGAATGTGCATTGCCTAAGCATGGACAACACCGAAATATTGTTATTGAGTTACTGTGCTGAGCCTTAGTTATCTGCTAGAAAATGTGCAGCCGGCCCTAACCAATTTGGCTCAGTGGATAGAGTGTCGGCCTGCAGACTGAAAGGTGCCAGGTTCGATTCAGGTCAAGGGCATGTACCTTGTTTTCGGGCACATCCCCAGTAGGGGGTGTGCAGGAGGCAGCTGATTGGTATTTCTCTCTCATTGATGTTTCTAACTCTCTATCACAATCCCTTCCTCTCTGTAAAAAAAAAAAATCAATTAAATATATTTTTAAAAATAAAATGTGCAGCTGATCTCTCGGCCTTCTCTGTATTCTCCTCAAATTAGAGCCCCTTCTTCTAACAGCCAAGCTGGATGCGGAGCTCCCAACCCAGGACCACCCTCCCTGCAGCATTAACTCCGTGGAAAACTGAATCCCCTTGTTACGTTCTTACCTGCAATGCCGGTTTTATAATTTTAAAATCAGTGCCCTTTAAGGTTTCAGCTTAGTCACACATAAATATATACATGTGTATGTACTTATCTACATTAGTAAACTTAGTATTAAATGTTTTGACTTCCAAATGTAGCATCGTTTTTTTTTTTTGGTACATGTTTAACAAAGCATTAATCACCTGCATAATATTTTGAAAATACAAACAAAAATAGACGATTGTATTTAAAAAAAAATATTTTGTTGTTGTTGAAAGTATTGCATATGTCCTCTTTATTTCTTCATTGACCTCTTCTAGGTCCACCCCCCTCTCTTCTCCCCCGCCAGGCCCTCACCACCCTATTGTCTGTGCCCATGGGTTATGCATATACGCACACAAGTTCTTTGGTTGTTCTCTTCCCAACCACCCAGCCTCACCTCTGTGATTCAGAACGTTGCATTTTTAAACTTTATTTTTTCAAAGGTTTTTGTGGTATTGAGGATTTGGAAATCAGGGCTTTTGTAGTCAACAGTGAAATGTTCGCATATGAGAAAACAAAAGATGAAACACAGAACAGGTGTTTCCTTACATTTTAAAATTTATATTTTCAGGGTTTAGTAAAATAGAAACTCAAAGAATGGAAAGGCCATCAGAAGGCTTTGAAGAGGGGAGATGGGAATAATGTGGAAGGCATTTCAAGATAGGCAAAGGGGTATGGAGGCAGGGATGAGCCAGGTGGTGGGCGGTAGGCAGGACAGGGCTGAGGGCTTGCTGCAAAGGATCCCTTGGCACCTGATTGCGGGCTCTGTGTTGGAGAGTGGAGGGAGCTCTGGGCTAAGGTGTAAGGTATAAGATGTGTCTAGTCATGGATAAGTTCACATTGTTTTCTGGGGACCGGGAGCCGGGAGAAGACAGAGGAGACATCAGGAGCAATGACAGAAATTGCACCAAAACTCTTCTTTGCAAGGAGACTTTGAAGAATTTAAAAATATGTCCACCTCTTGGGATCTTTAGGTACTGATCTTCTGGAGTGAAGTCATATTTTCGATTGAAAAGTCAGTTTCATGGTAAGATATGAAAGGCAGGTTTTCTGAGGAGCCATCAAAGGGCTAGCACTGAGACTGGAGCACTTGGGGGAACCATAAAAAGCTTCTGGACTCGAAGCATCTGACCTGGATTTTGGGACTACATTTCCAAGCAGCAGTCTTAAAATGAGGGGGATGTATTTTCCCTTTCCATTTTGCCCAAGGCACTTGGCCTGAAGACCATAATAAAGAGCTACTGAAAGTAGCTGACTAAGAAAGTAGGTCAAGTGCTTGGGAGATATCCAACACATTGAGCACATATTATTAGGCAGGTAGGTACATACATACATACATGTAAATACAGATATACATATAAATACATACCATACATAGGTTATAGCTTAATTCTCTTTCAATAGCAAGAGCTGACCTTTGAGTCTGGTGCTGATGAAACTATCTACGGAAACCATCGTATTGCCAATGTGTACTAATTGGTGCAGGGAGAAGGGCGTAGGGGACGGAAGGAGAGAAATAGAAGTGGCCTGCCGCCTAGCCATGTTACTGTAACTTACAGACAAGGGCCCCTGCAGAGCTCACTTGGATGGCCCTCCCTACCATACTCAGTCCATCCCAGCAAAGCCAACCTCAGCACAAATGCCACCCCGACATCCAGCTGCCCTTCTGATGTCACTGGATTCCACACTTCCTTGTCATCCCATCCCCCGTTGTCCTCTGTTGCTAGGCACCCTGGGCAATCTTGTTATCCAGAGCTCCGGGGGCTGCTTCCCATGGGGACTGGGATGCAGAGTCTTTGGCTCAAAAGCGCTGGTGCCCAGGCTAACCTTGGGGAGAAGCACTGTTGCCCGGGCCTGTGAGCCCAAGGCCCTTCCTCCAGATGTACAGACCACACCCTCCACACACCAGTAGCCCCTCAGGATGGGTAAGGAGACACCTTTCCCCCTTGTAAAGCCATAAACGGATGTGAGGGAGTTATGATAAAGAGGAGTCCAGAATTTGTGTTTTTTTATTATGAAAAAGTCTCTTTAAGAGAATAAAAACCTTAACCCAAAACTACACAATAGAAAACGTTGAATTTATCCTCTGTTTAATGTCTGCCCACTTCTTTATATCGAATGTCTCTAATGGAGACAACAAAAACTTCGTTTTGGATTTTGATTTCTAAAATAGTGGCATGTGACAATTACTGATTCTTTTACTATTTACGTTATAAAATATGTGAATATATATTTGATGCAAATGAGTAAATCACTCATTTGTTCATCATAAAAAAGACCTATTTACTCAGGAATGAAATATGTAAGGCTGTTGAATTTAGTTACCTTGGTAACATCTGGAGAGAACTACTATGTCTAAAAATATTTTTTTCTCCTTTATTCATTTACTGTTTGTATAGAAATTATAAATACATGACTTTTATTAAAGACTTTTCTGATAAATAGTAATGTTTATCTTCTCTGAAAAATGAATAACTAGTACACTGTTTATTAAATATTGATGTTGATTTCAGATTAAACAAACAAATATCACATGTTTGAATTTTAACTACAGTGGGTGTTGGATTTGTTTCATGCTAATGTAGAATTTATTTTAAAATGTAATATTTCTTTGGGGTTATTCGTTATTTTGCTATATTGTTCAAATGTCTTATGTGAAATGTTTAGTAATTTTTAAAAGATTTTAGTATAAAATGTTAAATCACATTTTTCTTCATAAATTAAATAATTGGACATGTATATATCCATTATGTTTTTCTTTGGACTTCCTTCGAAAGGAATAATTTAATCCAAAATTATCTTTCATACTTTAGCGTAAGGATTTGACATAACAAAAAATATGCACCATTTTTCAAATTACATATATGCAAATATATACCCGCAATTACTTGAAAAACCTTAGGTATTTCATTGCTAAAAGGATGTTTTTGCTAATTAATAGTACAGAAAGTACAATTTCACATTACTTATGACCAGTTTTCCTAAGTATGTTTTTGCTCCACATGAAGTCTTTTCTTGAGTGTCTACATAAAAAGAATAATAGGAGAATATTTGAACACATTTTAACTTTCCTCAAAAAACTTTTAAAATACTTGTCCTAAAAGAGCATTTTACTGAAAATTAAACTCTACGATCTCTGTTTTCATGGAGCTGGAGACCTAGCTTCTCCTGGGCCTTGTCCAGCCCCCCGTCTGTCTCCCTGTCCCTTACTGGCTTGTGCTAGTCCCCTCCTTCTCCGCACAGCTGCCATTTTAGTCTGAGCTTCCCTTCAGCAATGCTGACCAGGGTGACTTGCAAATCTCTTAACTGGTCTCCCCAACTCCCATTCTGTTGCCTCCACCCCATTCTCATCAGAATCAGAGTAATCTCTTTAAAACATCATTTCCCACAATAAATTAAAGTCACTTCTGCTGACTCTCAAGCTGCATTCAAACTCTCTCAGACCCAAAACCTCCCATCACCACCTCCTCCACATTTTCTTATGTCTTTAAAATGGAATGTTGAATCATTCCATAATATTCTACTCATTCCATTGTGTCTTAAGCAAGTCTCCTTTTCCGGGAATTTATACCAAGTTTTTGCCATTGTAAACAGCACTGGCATAAATGTCTTCTTACCTGCACAGAAGTACACACAGTGACGAAGCTTCAAATCCCAGACGTGTAATGGCCGGAACGGCATTTTGAGCCTTTCTAATGCATCAGATGCATATTAAACGCCCACAAAGCTTGAATCAGTATGTACCCCATTAGCAGGATAGACAGTGCTTTTATCAGAGCATTTTTACCAAATATGGCTGTTCTCACTGGAAAAACAAAAGCTATTTGCAAAATAACTGACAATTATCTTATTCTCTGTGTTTAAATGTACATTTTGGGATTGTTTGAGATTAAACTGTTTTCTCTGTTTTTTTTTCTTCTTCTTTTTCTTATTTTTATTCACTTATTCTTGTGGCTAAATGCGCCTACCATATTAAAAGTAACAATGTAACTTGACAAACGTATTCTTAAAGATAAATTACACATTGTATGTAAAATTAGCGCAATGCCAAGCACATAGTAAGAGCTCAGTGGATGATAGTTGCAGTAGAAACTGAATGGCACATTCATTAAAATCAAAATGTGTTTTGTTTTGTTTTTCTTTCCAACAGATGATTCCGCTGCAGAAAGCTTTAATGGCAATGAGACTGTGGGGCAAAGTTCGATTGCTTCAGGGGGAACGCACAGCAGGGAGATGGGCGACTCCAGTGGGGATGGCAAACCTGGGCTGGAGCAGGACCAGCAGCCGCTGAACCTGAGCGACAGCCCCCTCTCAGCACAGCTCACTACAGAGTACAGAACCGAGGACCACAGCAGCGATGGCAAAAGCAAATACAAGAGTCTTCTAATCTCTGACCTCAAGATGGAAAGAGAGGCGAGAGAAAATGGAAGCAAGGTAAGATCATCTTACAATTTTCATGGACTTTTTAATTTGGCCATGAAGGTCACAAAGTAATAAAGAGATGAAGATTGTTTTTAAAAAAAATCTAAAAATATTTTAAACAAGTAAGTCCTAGTAATATATTACCAAGAAACTTATAGCCACGGATATCACACGTCCCTGTAAGAGAAGCGATCCATTTAAGGAATGACTGAGCAAAATGGATCATGTGTCAGGAAAAGCTGTTGGTGAGCTTTCATAAGTGGAATTACTTGATTTAATCTTTCTAGCTTATGTAATCTTTCATGAGTCTGTGTCTGGGAGTGTGTGGAGCTCTGGTTGTGAAAGTTAAGCTCTCAGAACACAATTTTCCAACTACAATATAAAAATCACTATCTGGTTTCCCCAGGATTAGACAGGTGTCTGTAGCCATAAAGTTTCCGTCGAAGCCTCTGGTTTACTTGAGAGACCTGAGGACTTTGGTCAGTCGTCGTTTATTGCACGCACAGAGGAGAATGTGTCCGTGTTCTAGAAGAAACGTGCAGGTTAAATAAGTGCTCCGACAAGTATCTCGTCATAAACTGTGCTGAACGGAGGAGCACGCTCTCCTGGTTTGTGCTCACTCTGGCGTGCTGGGCTCCTGTGATGCCGGCTCGGGTGAGCGCCCCGGGGCCCACATGGCTCAGGACCCTGTGGGACTCCACACAGTGGGGGAAAGGACTTCAGTTAGCTCGGATGTGAACTAACCGGGCTGCAGCATGGAATGGGAACTCTGGGCGCTGGCCTTGCTTTTGGCTGTACTGGAGCCCCAGGACTGGCGTAAGGGGCAGGGGCTTTTACAACCTGAGGAATGTAACTCCACACACAGAAAGCCCTCTGCTGCATCTCATTCTCCTAGGACAGTGGTCAGCAAACTCATTAATCAACCAAGCCAAATATCAACAGTACAACCATTGAAATTTCTTTGGAGAGCCAACATTTTTAAACTTAAACTTCTTCTAATACCACTTTTTCAAAATAGACTCACCCAGGCCGTGGTATTTTGTGGAAGAGCCACACTCAAGGGGCCAAAGAACCACGTGTGGCTCGCGAGCCGCAGTTTGCTGACCACTGTCTACTGGGGGTCTTCTGAAAAATGCTCATTTCAGTGGCACCCCGAGGACCTCGCTCCCACTGTGTCTGAGAGATCTGGCCCATTACCTCCTCTTGCAACAACACCTTCTTATATCACACACAAGAATAAACTCCAGTGGATAAAAGACTTCAATGTTAGACTCAAAACCATAAAAATCCCAGAAGAAAATATAGGCTGTAAATTCCAGGATATTTCTTGTAGCAATGTTTTCCCTGCTACATCGCCTCAGGCAAGGCAAACAAACAAACGAATGAATGAGACTACTACTTCAAACTGAAAAGCTTTTGCACAGCAAAGGAAACTACCATCACAATGAAAAGACAACCCACTGAATGGGAGAACATATTTGCCAATGACACATCTGATAAGGATTAATTTATAAAGAACTTATAAAACACACACCCCCACAATCCAATTAAACCATGGACAAAGGACCTGAACAGACACTTCTCCAAAGAGGACAGACAGAGGGCCAAGAGACATATAAAAAGATGCTCAATGTCACTGGTCATCAGGGAGATGCAAATTAAAACCACAATGTGCTATCATCTCACAACCAGATTCTTTATATTAGAATAAGTTACAATGTTCCTGATTTATTTTTTTTTTTAATTAAGCTTATATTACTACAGTTTGAAATAACTCATGCTAGTGAAGTGGTTCTATAATTTTTAAGGTATGCTTTTAAAAACAGGAGGACCTTAATAGAGTATACATTTTGACTTCATCCTCCCCCACCCCACTCTAAGTTAGAGTTGTAGAACATGTTTTTTTTACTAGTACATAGATCCCCTAAAAGCAAAATGTCTTCATCTGGATTAATTCCTGATTTTGCTGAGGCACTCTTGCTTTCTGAAATGGCTCTATTTAAATATGCTTTCTCGCTTGAGGATGTGTTGTTTTATCCTCTTGTAGGGAAGTCACTGCACATTGTCAGACACTAAGCACTTCCGCCTCAGGGAGGCCGCTGTGCCTTTGTTGGTGGTGAACTCACAAGTGTCCTCTTCAATGGTTTAATGCCAGATCACACCAACAGGCATGGTTTTATATTCACCAACAGGGTCTGCCTCTGTGTGCCACATTTTTTCAGAACAAAACAACCCTTAAGTTTCTCTGCCAGCTACATAATCCTGTCTCCATAAAACTTGAATAATCATGAAATGTCCTTTGTACACCATAAGTCTTTATATATATATATATATATATATATATATATATATATATATATATTATTGTACAGAGAGGAAGGGAGAGAGATAGAGAGCTAGAAACATCGATGATAGAGAGTCATCGATCAGCTGCTTCTTGCACACCCCCTACTGGGGATATGCCCGCAACTAAGGTACATGCCCTTGACCGGAATCGAACCCGGGACCTTTCAGTCCCCAAGCCGACGCTCTATCCATTGAGCCAAACCGGTCCCGGCGGTAAGTCTTGATTTAAAAAAAAAAAAAAACCACTCCGTGGTTTGCTGTCTTCTTTATCCCCTTGTTTGTGATTACTACAATATGTGAACTCTGCTCATTGAAACACATTCTTGCACTCATTGAACAAAAGAAAGTTACTTTTGCTCTCCTGTTCAAACAGAGCTATCCAGGGGCACAGATTGCTTGGGTTTCTCATGAGGAATGAGATGGGAAAGGGACCTGGGGAGGAGGTACCCCAGGCACTGAAAGGTGAGTGGCTTGGTAAAGGAAAAACCCCTCCCACAGCTGAGTGGGGAGGAGCCAGAGAGGCAGGGGGAAGTTGGAAGGGGTGTAGGGAAGCTCAGTGACTTCCACTTTCAAGAAGGAGGGCATGGCCAGCTCTGATGGACAGTGCTGAGATATCAAATAAGATGAAGAGAGAGAACAGTTGAACTGTGAGACCTTGCACATTGAGAGCAGAATCCAGAGGGACTCTCTTCATTCCTCCAAAAGGGACAAATTCTATACCTGTAATCCTTGCGCCAAGGAAGTAGTTAGCAGACTTTATTCATGAGGCTCTTAGGTAAGCAGTTTTGGTAAAGAAGGTACATATACATAGAGACATTGCTTAATGAAAGTATGCATGTATATAAGCCTAACCAATGGACACAGACAACAGGGGGGTGAGGGCATGAGTTGGGGGGGCGGGGCAGGAGGAGTAATGGGAGAATAAGGACACATATGTAACACCTTAATCAAAAAAAAAAATTTAAAAAGAAGGTATAGGCAAATAGAGATTTCTGTGTTAAAATATTGAGAGTTCAAAGTAAGTAAATACTATTTCTATTGAAGTACAAAAGAAGGCTTTCTAGAGGAAATGAGTCTCAAATGTTGAAGGAAATGTGAGATGACCATTTTTCCTTCCCAAAGGGGGTCTCCTGTTTTCACTGTGAAGGACCTGGGATACAGACAGGGAAGATGAGTTGATTTCATAGGGTTGGAAAGCATTGTCCATTCAGAACTAGATGTGACCTTATGAAAGGGATTCCTACATGCAAGGCACTGTTGTGGGAAGCAAAAACCTAGGCATGTCCCTGTCCCTCAAACACTCATAGTCCAGCAGGAAAGAGAGGCAAACTTGTGATTGTAATTTAATTCCGTAAGTACAATGATGGACATCTGGCAGGGGGGTGAGAGGACAGGTGTGGGCCATCCATGGGACTACAGTGATTTCTCAGGGAAGACCTTCTAGAGACTTCTACTTGGTGTGAAGATGTGTAGGGAATTGAGCATGGCCACAGCAGAGAGTGTGTGTGGAGGGATGGTTTATAAGGAGGCTCCATCAACAAAGGCTTTGTGGGCCAGTTTAAGGACTCTGCATTGTATCCAACAGTAGATTTTAGCATGGTAAGGTTGTGGTCAGCTTGGAATTTTAGAATTTTCTGGCAACGTTATAGTGGATGAATAGGATATGGACCAGAAAGAAAAAAAAAAAGATGAAAACTGGTCAGAGGACTATTGTGGCTATTCAGAAAGAAAAGAATGCAGAGATATTGTTCCTTTTATTCTTTTGAAATTGTATTAATAGGGCCGCTATATAGAGTTCCATAGGTTGTATATTGCCAAACTCTTGGAAATGTCTTTCACATATGAATAGCCTATTTACTTCTGTACATTTCATTAGGATGCCAATTCTTATGGGTATAGACATGATGTCTACCTTGCTTAATGCTGTATGTCTAGCATCTGACTTAATATCTGGTACATAGTAGTTCCTCAAATATTTTGAAGAAATAAAGTTATATTGAATGTGGGAAATAAAGCAGAGAACATTCTAGAATGACTCCAGGATTTGGGGCTGGTTGGTGAGTGGATATGATTCCATTCCCCAAGGTTTGGATGAGGAAAGATTGAAGAAGCACTTTTGACATGTGAAGCTTATGGTGCCCATGTAGTATCTTCTGGATATGTTTAACAGGCACTGGGGAACACACATCAGCTCCCCCCAAAAAAACAAAAAAACAACAACTGCAGATGGAGAGAGAAACTTTAGAAAGACTTGAGAGTAGCAGTGCTGCCTGAGCTGACGTGGTTGATAGGATTACCCCAGGAAAGCAAAGGCCGAGGAGAGAAGAGAGTGGAAATGTATCATCCTGCGGAAGACTGACCCCCAGGAGTCTGGCGTAAATGCAGTCTGTGGAGGAAAAAGAACTAAAAAAGAAAGTGAAGGCACCCAAATAAGAAAGCGAGGTATTTTGGAAGCAAACATGTAGGGCATTTCAAAACAGTGGTAAGTAGTTATTAAATGGAGCAACCCGTAGGGGAAGTGGTAGAGGTCTTCACTTGAACCGTGGTTTAGGAAAGTTAACACTAAGAGTGGCATTCAAAACACATTGTCGGTGAAACATTGGATTGGGGTAAATGAGCTGAATCATGTCAGTTGTGAAGAAGACAATGTCTGGAATCGTTTTTAGGGATTCTCCTTGCAATCCGAATCCATATGCAGAGTCCTCCTGGGCCCCTGGCTTTCTGGTCTTACGCCAAGGCTCTCTGGTGAACTAGATGCTAAAGGTTTAATGCTTCTCTGTTCAGTCATTGCTGCCTTTTGTAGCTCTAAGATTAACCCATGAGTTCTGTGCCGATTTATAAAGTGACCCCACTATGAACTTCCAGCATTTTTCAGGCTAGTCTCTATTCTACCTTGGAAGACTATGAAAGCTTAATTACTTAGTATCTCTGAGAAGCTTAGATTCTTGCAAGTTTGATATTGATTTATTTAATGGTTTTATTATGAATAATATAAAACAAAACTGATTATAAAGCCTTTTGAAAAACTAAACAGTGACTAGAAATTCTTAAAAAGAACAGCTATGCAGGACTATGCCTTTGACTGATTGCTTATTACTATGTAAATTAACTCTCTAGACTAGCAGGGAATCATATTAACCAATCTAAAGAATAAATATATTGCATTGAGAGTTTAGGTGATATTTATTTTTCTACACAGTTTTAGAGGACAAGTAGCAACATTAGAGTTCAGGAGAAAAGTAGAAATGTTGGAAAGTAAGTCTCATGAGGAAGTGTTAAGGGATTAACTATATGGAAAAAAGAAAGGTTAGGAATATACAAGCCCAGATGTAAATATGTTTTAAATTATTAATAAGGGAGAATAAAAACAAAACTAAAACACTAAGGGAGGAAATATATAACTTTAAAGCACTATTATTGCCCCCCCCTTTTTTCCTTAAATCCTTACTTGAGAATATTTTTCCATTGGTTTTTAGAGTGGGTGAGAGTGAGTGAGACAGAGAGAGAAGAACATTGATATGAGAAAGAGTGACACACAGAGAGAAACATCTATTGGTTGCCTTCTGCATGCCCTGACCTGGGCCAGGGATGGAGCCCAACCAAGGCACATGTCCTGACTGAATCAACCCGGGTCCTTCAATCCATGGGCCAATGTTCTATCCACTGAGCCAAACTGGCAAGGTCATCTTTTTAGTTTTCTTTTTTTCTTTTAGTATTTGTGACTCAGCTTCATTTAACTTAATATGGTGAAATATTCTGAACCAGTCTCCCAAAAGAATAATGTTTCAAGTGATAACTCTTGTGGGAAGGTGATTAATGTTGGAGAATTAATGTGTCACTGTGGTTACTGCATACTTGGTTTTGGGCTCAGTTCCTAAGACCCTTTAATCTTCCTTTATTTAAATAATATTTCCTCATAGTGGTCCATGTGACATATAATCAATTAATCTTCCCTTTAAATTTTTACCAAAGTGGATATTATTATTCACATTAAAGTATGTAGAATATTTATCATAATTCCCATTAATAATTGCTATATGATTTCATGTAGCTATAATGAACAGAAGTGCATTTTTTAAAATATCTCTTTGAAATATTTAGGTGTAATAAGGTTGCCTTTTAAAATAAGAAAAATGGATTCACGTTTGGAATAGTGTCATGTTGATCTTTGTTATGTGACTATTCCAGCTCATTCTCATTTTAATTTGATGATTTTCAATGCTTAACTTTTTGGTGTTATATAGAGATTTTGGCTTAGACTTTTTTCAGGGTAGAAACAACAGTATATACTCCACAAACGTGCCTATCCTGGGTGCTAGAGTGAATGGAAAAAAGATCTCTGTCATTGAAAAGCTTATATTTTGCCAGTGTTGCATTGAATGGTCTTAGGTTTGATTCCTGGTCAAGGACACATACCTGGGCTGCAAGTTTGTTCAATCCTGGCCCAAGGCACATGCAGGAGGCAAACCAAACATATGTCTCTCTCACATCAATGTTTTTCTCTTTCCCCCTTCCTCCCTTTCACTCTCCCTAACATTCAATGGGAAAAAATATCACCGAGTGAGGATTAACAACAATAAAAAGAATTTACAGACAGCCGAAGCCGGTTTGGCTCAAGGGATAGAGTGTCGGCTTGGGGACTGAAAGGTCCTGGGTTCGATTTCAGTCAAGGGCATGGTACCTTGGTTGCGGGCATATCCCCAGTAGGGGCTGTGCAAGAGGCAGCTGATAGATGACTCTCTCTCATCGATGTTTCTAACTCTCTATCTCTCTCCCTTCCTCTTTGTACAAAATCAATAAAATATATTTTTAAAAAAAGAATTTACAGACATACAAGTAAATAAGTGTATTATAATATAGAAATTAATTCGTATGTGGGATTCCCTTCTAGGCCTACTAATTATTCCTTAGAATGTTCCGATTTAATTATTTGAAATATTTTATTTCTTGATTTTCAGAGAGAAAGGATGGTAGAGAAATGGTGAAGAGAAAGAAACTTAAATTTGTTGTTCCACTTATGCATTCACTGGTTGATGCTTATATGCGCCCTGGCCCAGGATCGGCCTAGCCACCTTGGCATATTGGGACGACACTCAAACCAACTGAGCTACCCTACCTGGCCCATTTTACTTTTAATGTTTAAGTGAGAGGCAGCCATCTGGCAAAAGGGAATGGGGCATTCTCAATAAAGAGAACATTCAGGTGAAACCTGTCAACATTGAGGCTGGGAGTGGTGAGAGATAAGTCTGGAGAATTGGTCTAGGGCTGTGGTCCACAAACTGTGGCTCGTGAGCAACATGCAGCTCTTTGGCCCCTCGAGTGTGGTTCTTCCACAAAATACCATGGCCTCGGCGAGTCTATTTTGAAGAAGTGGTATTAGAAGAAGTTTAAGTTTATAAAATTTGGCTCTCAAAAGAAATTTCAATCATTATACTGTTGATATTTGGCTCTGTTGACCAATGAGTTTGCTGATCACTGGTCTAGGGGGCCAAATTAGGGTGGCTGTGATGCCTTTTAAAATGTAACTTGGCAGTTGAGAGGGATCTACCTTAGGATGTAGGAGAGCAAACTAGCATGTTCAGGTTGTGTTTTGGGGTCAATCATTGTGGCATTTGGCATCTTTAAGCGGCATAGTAACAGGGAGGAGGAGGCTGCTGACAGAGGACAGGGTGCTAACTTTGTGAGGTGGGGGTGAAGATAGAAATCCGGGTATAGCTTTAAAATATGGTAGAATGTTCCATGCGCAGAACTGGGAGTAGGTAAGCGATGGAGGGTGTGAAGGAAAGTAATAGCCACAGGATACAGGATATATCAGTTCTCATATTACATGTCATCTGTAATAATAATGAACACTTGTACGATGCTTTCATATTTTGAACTGAAACCAACTCAGTGTGGTAAGGAGGGCAAATGTAATTACCAGCCTCATTTAAACATAAGGACGTAAAATCCAGGGCATTATAAGTCATTTAAGTGACAGCAGTTAAACAAGTTGTTAAGTAATCGAACCTGGTATGGAACCTGGGTCTGATTCTGGAGCTCCTGAATGGTTCCCTCTCTCCCATCCTCCCCTCCCCTCCCCCTTGCTTGCTGATGCTGTGTAAACCGGCCATCTCTATGGCCATATAGTAACTGAGCCCAGCAAACTATCGATATCAAGAGAGGCAGAGATCTGGTACAGTTAGTGGATAGTTCCTTGGTCAGTGGCAAATACTTGCATTGACACTTTTTAGATAAATATTTGTTTTGCTCAAATAATTGGTATTACCCCAGGACTTACTGAAACTTATCAGTTTTGGCTCAAATTTTAGAAAAGAGCAAAAGAAGAAGAAAAAAGAGAGAGCTTTATATTCCAACTTGTCTTAGTGTAATAGTTTTAAAAATATAAAATATTTGATGAGTCTTAATGTATATTCCCAAGGGCAGTTATCTGTGGCCTCCTATTAGCATTTTTATGGTGTGGTTTTGATATGGAGACCTTAAGTTTAGCGGGGAGGAGGAAGTTGGGGTTGAGAAGAAATCTTGGATGATGGAGTGAAAAGGAATGAGGTCCTAAACGTGGCTCCCAAAAATAATAATGGGAGTTAGTAAAAGGTAAAATTTGTCACCACGTGCTATTCTAAGAACTAATTTTTATTATCTTTATAATAACCCCATGTAATTATGCTCAGTTATTATTCCCATTTTTTTTACAACTGGGAAAGCTAAGACCTGCAGACATTACAAAATACCTACACTAAGGATTTCTAGAATGTGGATTTCTGTAATTTTGCCATTATTTGAACTGCTACAATATAGTTTGAGATCATAGGGTCGGGTCTGACAATGAGCAGCAGCAAATTCAACTTGACGCTGAGCCCCCCAAGCTGCTATTTTATGGCTCATAGTTATTTGCTGACCAAAAAGCCACACTTAGCCCTAGCCGGTTTGACTCTGGATAGAGCATCAGCCTGCGGACTAAAGGGTCCCAGGGTTTGATTCCAGTCAAGGGCACATGTCCGAGTTGTGAGCTCGATCCCCAGTAGGGGGTGTGCAGGAGGCCAGCTTGATCCCCAGCAGGAGGCAACAGATCAACGATTCTCTCTCAACATTGGTATTTCTATCTCTCTCTCTCTCTCTCCCTTTCTCTCTGAAATCAATACAAATATATATATTTGAAAACTATACTTATTATTTCTGTGACTTTGATCAAGTCTTTAACTTTTAATCCTAAATACCTCATCAGTAAAAGAGGGATAATAGCATTTACCCTATAGGAAATTGTGAAAGTTTAATAAGACTGTGTGCATTTCTATAAACTCATATGTTTATGATGGTGGTGGTGGTAGTGGTTATTGGCTTCAGAATTTGCAGCTTAGTTGAATCTTGCAAAGTAGTTCTCAATTTAAAAATATTTATTTTAATAGCCTACAAATCACTTAATGAGATCGACAATTTGAAGAAGCATATTAATTTATTTCAACTAGTAAATCTTAATTTTTTTTTATTCCTTCCTTTGTCCCCCTTTTCTTCCTATTATATTTTACCTATTTTCCATGACTGGATGTAATTCATTCCCAGATGCATTTTATAGGCATTTTTCTACGACCTATTTCTGTAACTATATAACATGTACTCAAAGAAATAAATTCCAGGATACCTTGCAATTTCTGCTTGTTAAAATCTGTGCTTGTGCTGTTGGAATCTGTCCAATTCAAATGCCACTTCCTTCATGACACCAATCTGGTCATGGCAGCCGGGGGGAAAGATTCATGAGGAATGAGGGCAATGTGGCGGCTGGTGGATTATGGGTGATAGGTTATAAGGGTGGTGGGTTGCACGGTCACACACTAACGTGGTTTAGATGCATGAAGCTTGCTCCCTATAAAATGTTTGCTAACGGAAAAACACGCAGCAGTGTGGGAATACATCATTTTTATCTTATCCCACGCACTTTCTCATACCAGCAGTTTCCTCAAATTGTTTGGCTTCCCCAAACTCCCCACTATGCACTTGACTGGGACCTTAATCTGGAACATGACCATGCCCCGTTCCAGTTCAAGTGTATATGCTCTTATCTCTCTGGGCTAGAGATTCTCCTTTGAAAATGTTACCATGAACAATGACTCTATTGAATCTGACACTGAAAACACAAACAACAAAATCAATAATCAACAAATGGGACTACATGGAACTGAACGCTTCTGCACAGCAAAAGAAACACTCAAAATGGAAAGGTTATCTACAGAAGGAGAGAAAAATTTTAGAAGTCAGGTATTGGATAAAGGGTTAATATCCAAAACAGATAAAGAGCTTATATAACTTAATAACAGATCTAATTTAAAAAAGGGGAGAGGAACTAAATTGACATCTCCCCCCCCAAAAAAAAAGTCATCTAAATGACCAACAGGTACATAAAAAAGATACTAAAAGTTAGTCATCATCAGGATAATTTAAATCAAAACCATAATGAGATACAACCTCATACCTGTTAGAATACCTAGCATCAGAAAGACACAAATTAAGTGTGGGCAAGTATTGGGGGGACGGTAATAGGGGGAGGGTAAGGAAACATATATAATGCCTTAATCAATAAAGAAAAAAATTAAAAACAAGCAAACAAACAAAAACAAAGGGAACCCTCCCCTCTGTTAGTGAGAATGTAAATTAGTTCAGCTTCTTTGGAAAACAATATAAAGGTTTCTCAAAAAATTAGAAATAGAGCTATATGATCCAGCAGTTCCACTTTTGGGTATATATTCCAAGGATATGAAAACAACATATCAAAGAGGAATGTGCACTCTTTCGCAATGGTCAGGATATGGAAACAACCTTCTACCTGTCAATGGAGGAATACAGTGCTATTTACTCATGTACACATACAATGGAATGTTACTCAGCCATGAGAAAAGACATCTTGCCGTTTGCGACAACATGAATGGACCATGAGCACATTATGCTAGGTGAGAGAAGTTAGACAGAGAAAGACAAATGCTGTCTCATAAAATCACAGCAAAATGATGGTTACCAGGGAATGAGGTGGGTGAGAGAGACAAATGTTGAGATAAAGCTTCAATGTGTTCTAGTACAGTGAATGTAGACAAGACAGCATTATAATCATCAAACTTGCTAACAGACTAGATTTCAATTATTCCAGTCACTAAAAAGAAATGATAATTATGTGATATTATGGAGGTGCTAATTATCACTACAATGGCAATCATATTGCACTATACAACTGTATCAAATTAACTCACCTACACCTTAAGTTTACACTATATTATATGCCAAATATATTTTAATTAAAGAAAACAGTGACTGCTGAAACCGGTTTGGCTCAGTGAATAGAGCGTCGGCCTGTGGACTAAAGGGTCCCAGGTTTGATTCTGGTCAAGGGCATGTACCTTGGTTTCGGGCACATCCCCAGTAGGGGGTGTGCAGGAGGCAGCTGATTGATGTTTCTCTCATTGAAGTTTCTGAGTATCTCTCTCCCTTCCTCTCTATAAAAAATCAATAAAATATATTTTTTTTAAAAAGAAAAAAAAGAATGGTGACTAAAATAAAAGTGAATTTCCAATATGGTGATGGAGGAGGATAGAGTGATAGCAGGCTGGCAAAGAAGACATTTGGGTTTATGAGGACTATATTGTGATTCTCAAATGTGAAAATTTAATATAAAGAAAACTAAGTAATTTTGTTTATCAGTTTCACTCTGATGCTTAAGACAAAAAATATTTGAGGCTTAATTTTTAGAGCAGTTTTAAGGTCACAGCAAAATTAAGTGGGAGGTATAGAGATTTCCCATAGTCCCCCTGTCCCCCACACATGTGGCTTCCCCCATTACCAACATCCCCCACCAGAGTAGTGCATTTGTTACAATTGGTGAGCCTCTATGGATACATCACAATTTCCTAAAGCCCAGCGTTCGCTGGAAGATTGTATATTCAATGGATTCAGACAGATATAGACACATGTTCACCATTTGGTAATGCAGAGGGTCTTCACTGTCCTGCTTACAACAAAGTTTTAAAAACCCAAATTAACCTGTGATGTGTATTTCTACATTTTCATTACTGAAACCATTATTCCTGGTGTTAGCCTTCTCATCTGAGGTGCCATTATAGTGCTGAAATAATTCAGCAAAACTAGTAGTATTTGGGGAGAACACTCCTGGGTCACAATTATCCAGGTCATCAATACCCCTCAGTTCTGCTGCAGGTAGGGTCCCCCCCCCAAGACTGTGGGGCTACAGATTATTTCTGAAGGAGTCATAACCACAAATCAAAGATAAAAATACATAAATGTCAGTCTTTAGGTGCGAACTGTTCAGTGAAAACACAAAGTAGGGAATCAGAGAAGGTTTCATGGGGGACTCGAAGCATAAAGGTAGTTCCGATGAGGTAAGTTTGAGGAGGGGAAAATACAGAGCAGGATACAGTCACAAATGTAAGAAGGCACCATATGATCTGGGAGCATAAGGGTTTGGATGGATGAAGGGGTGCCTAAAAGTGAGTTGGGGGACTTTTTCCAGATCCAGTTCTGGTGTGCTCCTTGGCTAGTGTCCCTGAGTGTGGGGGACTGTGCAGGGATCTGAGCAGGAGAGGGATGCAGTGGGCCTGTGCCGTGGGCAGGAGGATGGAGGCCTCAGCCCACATGGAATGGTTGGAGGGCGCTAGAGGAATAGGCAGCTATGAGGGCCTTTGCCAGGGCAGAGCAGGGCCAACCTGTCTCAAAATGATGGTGTTTCAGGTGCTAGAGGGTCAGTTAGGGATGCCTGGCTGGCAAGTGGAAATGTGAGGCCAACAGAGAGGAGAAAGACCGGGGAGGAAACAAGTAGGGGTCATCCTCAGAGTGTCCACAGGCCAACAAACAGGAAGCTACCAGCCAATGGACCCAAGCCAGAAGATGGAACACCTGTCCCGGAGCACAGGGGAGGGAGGTGGCGGGTTGTTTGGAAGGATGGGTTACTTTAAGAGGTAGGGAGAAGGAAGAGGGAAGGAGGCATTGACCTGGTTGACTTTTGTGATAATGTACCAATGTCTGAATCATCCCAGTTAATTGTCACCTGCTGATAGTCCTCCCTAGTTGAAGATAGTGTCCCATGAGAGTAGGATCTTGTGTTTCATTTGGTGACTGTACCTCCAGCCCTCAGAATAGCACCTGGTACATAATTAGTGCTCAGTAAATATTTGGTGAACAAAATCACTTATGGTGAGAATAAAAGAGGCTAAAGAGTTGTGCTGATCTTATTGGACATTGTACATGACACAGTGCACATCAAATTCATGAGGCAGCTATAGTGAGGTGCTGACAAGGAAGTACCCCTGACATAACTATGGTACTTACTTTTATTTTATCAAACACGTCTGTCTATGGTGCTTCTATAGACTAGGAATTGTTCTAACAACTTTACTAATATTAACTCACCAATTATTAACGATGAATTATTATTCTGCCTTAGGAGTTCTCCAAGGAGTTTTCTTTTGGTTTTATAGAGGCCCAATTCATGCACGGGTGAGGTCCCTCAGTCTGGCCAGTGATTGATGGGAGGAGAAGGGGGCCCACAGGAGGGAGGGACCAAGGGAAGTTGGCCAGCTGGCTCTGGGGAGGGACTGGGGGAGGTTGGCTGTGGGAGCACACTGACCACCAGGGGGCAGCTCCTTCATTGAGCATTGAGAAGTGATGCACAGTATACCCATAGTTCAGTTGTTGGTTGCTTAGCCTTTGGCTTCAGCAATTGAAAAATGCTGATTGCCCTAGCCAGCGTGTCTCAGTGGATAGAGCGTTGGCCTGCGGACTGAAGGATTGCAGGTTCAGTTCTGGTCAAGGGCATATTCCTGGGTTGCAGGCTTGATCCCCAGTAGGGGGCAGGCAGGAGGCAGCCGATCAATGATTCTCTCTCATCATTGATGTTTCTCTCTCTCTCCCTCTCCCTTACTCTCTGAAATCAATAAAAATGTATTTTAAAAAAATGCTGATCATAAGAATGTCATTCACCATCTGTGACTCTACATAAACTAAATATTATAATGAGGTTCAGTGAATATCCTTAGGAGCTCTTTGCTGGGCCAGGCACTGTTTATGAAAACACGTCCTTTATGTCTGATGCCATCTATAAACTATTTAAAGCCCTATAATAGATGCTGTAAAGTTATTTCTATATTGGTTTGGCTTCCAGCAAACTATCTCTATTGTTTTGTTTAAAGATGTTGTGTGTGATGAATTTTCAGTGTTTTTTTCCTACCCAGCTGCTTCATAATTATTAACAGATGCCATCATTCATCTCACTAAGAAGCAATGTGGATTACAGCAAATCCCTTTAATGTCAGTAATCCGTTTATGCTTTAGGCCTTGATTCTGGATGACTTTTGCCATTGATTTTATCATCTACTCTAAATACTTCTGATGGAATTTCACAAATTGGACTCGGTGCCGTTGTCCACAGAAAGGGGAGCTGGTGTATGTAGGATAGGGATTTTCAAAATAGTATTTTTCTGTAGCCTTTGACAGACTCTGCTGTATAAAAGGCATAGCCAATGTGTGTAGGTGGCTTCTGTTCTTTCCCCCTAGCACCATGGTTGGCAAACTGTGGCTCGATAGCCACATGCTCCTCTTTGGCCCCTTGAGTGTGGCTCTTCCACAAAATACCACGGCCTGGGTGAGTCTATTTTAAAGAAGTGTCGTTAGAAGAAGTTTAAGTTTGAAAAATTTGGCTCTCAAAAGACATACTGTTGATATCTGGCTCTGTTGACTAATGAGTTTGCTGACCACTGCCCTAGCATGTATGTAGAGCTACCTTGATTGGAGATGACTCTGAGGATTAATCTTACCTGCTCTTCAGCTGATCATAGTCTCCAACATCCACTCCGGTGGTTCCTTGTGGCCCCAAATCCATAGTTAGTGTTCGGTGGGTGCTTCTCGCACTTCAGTATTGCAAATGAGTCACAAACACACACACACACACACACACACACACACATGCCTGCAGTGACTGATAAAGAGCTACCCCCTGCCAGTTCCTAACCCCACCTGTCTCGTCTTCGGTGCATAGGGCTACACTGTCTGGGCCATTTCCTGGGATGAGTTCTCTTCCCCCAAAGAAAGAATCAAGACCCAAGTATCTTCTCATGCTTGAACATTTTATACTTCTGTCAGCCTTTGCTTGTTTTTCCTTTTTTATTTCCTTTTTTTAATTGAACTTCTGGGGTGATATTGGTTTGCAAAACCATACAGGTTTCAAGTGTGCAATTTACACACTGCATCGTACACCCCTCACCCAAAGCAAAGTCTCTTTCCATCTCTATCCCCCAACCCCATCCTTGGCTCACCTCCACCTACCCCAACCCCTTTTCCCCTTTCCCTCTTCTGTCATCCCTTGAAACTCTAGGCTCTCCACCTCCATATGGTTTCCTGGGCGCTCCAAAGGAGGAGAGAGGAGAGGCCTAGTAGTACCCAGGGTGGGATAGGGGAGGGTGGAAAAATCATGTTGACAATACCCACTTTTCTGGCTAAGGGTATACTGTGCATCTCTTCTTAACTCTGTTCAGTGACGTCATGTTAGTAGCTTGACACTGGCCATAATAGGAGTATTCACACAGCACAAATCTGCAAGTGCTATCTATTGTGGTTCTGCACCTTCTCCCAAACATCCGCAACCCGCCCCCCACCCCCTCCTCCCGAATTGGTTGTTAGACTTCTACCAGCTCTCCTTTGAATACACTAGTATGTATTTTATTTAGTGTTTTGCTGATGATGATGTGGAAAATATAAGAAAATCAAAGCTTTTATTTTGCCTTCATTTATTCTTTTGTCAATGTTCCTCCTTTGTATAGATCCAAGTCTCCAATCTATATTATTTGCTTCTTTGTCAAGAATTTCCTTTAACATTTCTTGCAAAGCAGGTTTGCCACAATAATTTTCCTCAATTTTTGTTTTTCTGAGGAAATCTTTATTTCTCCTTCACTTTTGAGGGATAATTTTCAAGGTACAGAATTTGGGTTGGTGGGTTTTCTTTCTATCAACACTTTAATTTATATGTCACTCCACTCTCTTCTGGCTTGCATGGTTTCTGAGGAACTGGATGTCAGCCTTATCTTTGTTCCTATATAGGTAAGGGGTTTTATTCCTCCAGTTTCTTTATCCTGGGTTTTCTGTAATTTGAAAAAAGATACACCTGTGTGTAGGTTTTTGGAGGCGTTTATCCTGCATAGTGTTCTTGGAGCTATGTGGATTTGTGGTTTAATGTCTGACGTTGATTGGGGGAAATTATCAATCATTGTTTTAAATATTTCTTCTTTTCCTTTATTTTTTCTTTAAAAGAAATGTGTATGTTGTACCTTTTGTAGTTTCCCCATAGTCCTTAGATATCCTGGGTTTGTTTATTTATTTATTTTTATTTTTATTTTTTGTCATTGGTAAGTCCTTTAGTTTAGAGATTTTGTTTTCCTCAGCTGTGTCCAACTTACTAGTAAGCATACCAAAGGCCGTTTTTATTTCTGTTACAGCTTTTTTTCTAGCACTTCTTTGTTTTGTTTATTTCATCAGGACCTGTATCCCTCTCTTCAGTGCCCATCCCTTCTTGCATTGGTGGTCATTAGTAAGAATTGTGCACACACTGAAGAGAGAGTCCATGACCTGGGGACACACACATGGAATGAGGCTCAGGGGTGTATTATTATAAAGCTGGGGAGAAGGCAGTGTCTGTTCTCCACAGAGACTGGTTATAATACTAGAGTTTTCTTAAATGACAGGGAATTGGTTAGTGGCTACCTGATACCAATTTTGGAAAATAAAAGTTTTGCTTATGGTTTCCAGAGACATCTCAAGAAATTACCCAGGTCCAGTTAGCTTTGCAATCAGCTTAATTAAGCTCTGTTCATATGACTAACTGGTTTTGTCTGCGCAGGGAATTTTCAAGGCTGGTCTCTTTTTTTTTGTTTGTTTGTTTTGTTTTTTCATTTTAACACCATCTACTTTATCCATTAGACTCAGAGCCTTTAGCAGGTTAGTCATAGTTTTTCTTTCTTTTTTTTTTTTTAAGTATTACAAATAGTAGTACATATATCTCCTTTTTTCCCCCAATTGACCTTCCCACAGCCTCCCCTACCCCAGGCACATGCCCTCACCCCCTCCCAGTGTCTTGCGTCCACTGGTTATGCTTATATGCATGCATACAAGTCCTTTGGTTAATCTAGTCATAGTTTCTTTTCAGAAATCCCCAGTCTATACTCCAGCATCCCTGCCAGGTGTGATTCGGGCGCTGTGTGTCCCCCCACACGTGTTTTGGCTTTTGCTTTGCTTGGTGATGTTTCCGGATAGCCAGCTTCAGAGCACTGGGTGAAGGGAGCTGCTGTGAGCAGGCCTTGGTGCTGAGGTGCTGAGGTGTGGGGGGCGGGGAACCAGCCCCCAGGTTCATGATGAGGTCTGGGGCCTTTCTGGAGCCTGTGCCTCAGGGCTGTGAACCTCACAAGTTTTTCTCATATTCCTCCTCCTCCTTCCTGGTGGGAGGGGCGGGGGCTGGAGTCAGGTGGCTCCCTTCCCAGGGCCGCTCTCTGAGACCCACAGCAGGTGCTGAGAGGCAGCAGGCTGGCTCCACCGATTAGCTTCTCCCGAGGCCCCTATTTCAGGAGGAGGCAGGGCTCTGGCTCATTTCATCATGGCCCTTCCTCCTCTCCCCACGGACACTGGGGGACCCTGCTCCAGTGCCTACTGTGGGAGTCCTGGCCAAGTTCTTGGAGGCGATGCTCACAGTATTGAGGGCGCCCTGGAATTGAGCCCCTGGAATGTCCAGCTCTCAGGGTTCTCAGCCCCGGACTCCAGCAGCGGTGGGTCTCTTATTCCAGTGCAGGGCTCTCCGCCCTGGCTGGTGGGCCCCGGGTTCCGCTGTGAGGCCCGCAGGTAAGGGGGTCCCTGCCGTGAGGCGGATGCAGCACGGGCTCTGTGTCTGTTTGCATCCACTCGTGAAGCACAGGGCCCTGGGACCCAGGCAGCCATCATAACGGTCTCCTAACACCTATTTCCCCCAGAACACGTCGTCCAGTCCCTCCTGATGGTTGTGTTGTTGTTGTTTTTCTAGGCAAAAAAACAAAAGAGTGAAATTGTCTAGCTAGGCCTTACTTCTTTAAGACATGCAGTAGGTTGCATATTAATACTCCGCTAACATCCTGGGCTGGGGAACCATTTGAAGCATTTTACCACTTTCGTTGAATGAAGGATTTTAAAAGAAAATAACTGGAGTGCTATTGGTTAATAAAATTATATAAGTCCCAGGGGTGCAGTTCTATAATGCAGTACCTGCATGTGGTGGTGTTTGTCCCTACTCCCCGTCAAACCTGCTTTCATCACCTTTTATGCCCCTAAACCCTCTCCTACCCCCTTTCCCTCCGGTGATCTCCATACTGCTGTGTCCATGAGATTGTGTATTTTGTTTTCTCTTTTTCTTTGCGCTTAATCTCTTCACCTTTAAGGATAAGGATTGATTTTTCTATAGAATGTTAAGTAACAGTCGATAATTTGTAGGTATTTTAATCCTTATTAAAGTCATTGTAAAATCCATATCCTTTTGTTGTACCAACGTATTGCAGATCAGCCCAACAAACAGCTTAGCTTCTGCTTTCTAAATAAAAATGCCCCATGTCCTTACACAGTTCACGGGTATATTACAAAGTGCTCTCAGTCTATAAGCTAGGAACTTTGGGGAGGCATTAACTATTTCAAAGCAGTAAGACCCATTTTAGTCACTGACACAGGATAGTAATTGAATTACTGGTGGTCGGTGAGGTCTGAAAGGTTGGCGACCCGCTGAATACAGTTTCCTTTTAAACCTCTCTTTCAATAGGAAGAGTCAAACACATAAGTGGGCCTAGTGTTTTATTGCAGGAGAGTTATGTCTTCATTTAAACCTGTGAGGAATCTATATACTAGAAATAACAAACTTAGTGGTTAATTACGAATTTAAAATTTAACTTTCATTTTACAAATGGTTGTTTTCATAAAATATTAAGTATATGATCTTTGCTGTTTGGACTTCCCTGTTTCATGTCAATTGACTTTATTTATACATTGGTTAACAGCTCCTCCCAGTTGCAAAAGAAAACTATTATTTGTTATTCAGAAGTTACTGAAAGTGCATTAATATACATTAAATCAATCGATGAAGTAGCTCTACTGTTTTCAATAAATATCCCTTTCAAACTAAGAAATATAAGGGAATATAACATAGTTTGTACTATGAAGATTTATAGCCCAATATTAGAAAGACATTTTCTATCAGGCACACTTACTTTTTTATTGGTTTTATTATATTTTAGCTTGAGAATAAAGTAGTGAAATGTGGTTGATTTGATCAAAGACTCCTAACCAATCTCAGGGATTATTTATCTACACTTCTACACCCCAGATTCTTAATCTGTAAAATCCAAGTGGTAGAAGCCATTGGCTCGGTGCCTCTCGGCTTTGGTCTGTGGTGACAGGCAGTCCATTCAGAGAGAGCAAGGAGGTCGGAAGTTGGTCTTCATTGAAATCTGTCTGTGTATTTCATACCTTCCCCAGCATACACCAAAGATAGATGACGGTTAGAATTTTACCTAAAATCTGTTGAATATCAGCCTTTGCTGCAAAACTACAATGCTTGATTGCATTTTATTTCATCCAGTAATCTGTTATTTATTGTGTTTCTCTATAATAAAAAAATATCAAGGAAGACTATGAGGAATTTTTAGTATTGGTTAAGAGGAAAAATGTGTGTAAAAGGAGATTTTTAAAAAATCAGGCATAAGTGAGAGTAATAAACTACTGATAAACTAAAATTGCACCATTTTAAAGTGCACACAAAACACTAAGTCTCAAGTAATCAAAATGTTGGAAGGTACAGTATTTAGACACACTCGATTAAATGCCTGTGTTTCATTTTTCCTGAAGGCCAGGGGTAAATGCTGTATCACTAAGCAAACACTTTCAGATGCCTGAACTCCCTAGCTGTCAAAACATTCCTATAAAAATGACCTCTTGAGGTTTTATAATTGGTGCAACCACTTAGGATGGATTTGTTTCTTAAAAAGAATCTTTTTAAAAAATTTTAATCATACTGTAGCCTTCACTTTAATCACTGGTTTGATGCATTATAGCATTTCTCTCCTGTAGGCATAATTTTCTTCAGTCCGTTTTTTTGTCCTTTCTATCTCACATATTCTTCATTGCCAGGTACAATGTCATCCTCAGGTTGTCCCGAAGAATCTGAGACTTAGGCGAAATAAACCATTCAAGGTCACATAGACAGCAATGAGGGAGGGAAAATTGAATTACTTAAAGTTAACCCTTGGACAAATGTTGATAATTTGTAAAACCTTGAAGCCACATTACCTTTCTTCAGAGTTGGTAAAGGAACAAAAATCACTTGATTTTGTTGTGGATCTGGTTTGGGTTTTCCTTCTGATTTTTAATCATAAAATTGACTAGCATTTTGGGAAGCATGCAAATTCACTTCTACCATCTCAGGAAAATATTTCTATGTAATCTGCTGTGGTTTATATGGAGGTAAATTTCCCTGGAGGTATATTTCCCTTTATATTTGGGCCTATGGTAGTTGTAAGAGTGAAAATCGGATCAGGATTAAGCTTTCATTACATTCCTTCACAAATTATTGTGTATTGTGAATTTATTGTGATTTAATTTGTTGATGGGAAAAAATACATTTTTGTTTCCTTATTGTTGAAGATATGACCCTGTGGCAAGAAAATAGTTGGTGTGTATTATCATGTATACGGCTACATCTTTTTGCATGTGGATATCTAATTGTTCTAGCGTCATTGTTGAAAAGACCATTTTTTCTCTGTTGTTTCTTTGTCAACGATCAGTTGACTCTATTTGTGTGGGTCTATTTCTGGATTTTCATTCCATTGATTTATCTGTTCTTCAATCAGTGCCATACTGTCTCATGTACTGTGGCTTTAGAGTAAATATTGAAGCTAGGAAGTGTCAGCCCTTCGACTTTGTTTTTATTCTTCAATAGTAAGTAATTTCTTTTGGGTCTTTCGCCTGTCAATATAAACTTTAGAATCAATTTGTTGACATTAATATGAAAACTTGGGATTTTGATTGTGATTGTATTGATTCACTAGATCCAATTGGGGAGAACTGATTTCTTGACAATATTGAGTCTTCCTGTTAGTGAAAATGTAATATCTTTCAATTATCTTTCAGTTTTTCTGTTCATATAACTGATCTGTTTATGTGAGGTTTGATCTGTGGATGTGATGAACCACAATTGATTTGTGAATGTTCAATCAGCCTTGCATATATGGGGTAAATCCAGTTGGTCACGGTATACAACTTTTTATACATTGTTGGATTCAGTTTGCTAATATTTTCTTAAAGGAGCTTGCATTTATGCTCATGAGAGATACTGTTTTGGAGTTTTCTTGTCATGGTGTGTTTAATTTTGGTATTAGGGTAATTTTGAGGTCATATTAGTAGAGTGAATCCAGAAGTAGTTCCTCTGCTTCTGTCCTTCACAGGTGATTTATTTCATAAGTATTTGATAGATTTCACCAGGGAATTCATCTGGTTCTGATGCCTTCTGTTTTCAGAAGGGCTTGACTCAATTTTAAAAGGCAAAGTCCTATTCAAATTGCCTGTTTCTTCCTGTGTGAGATCTTGCAGGTTGTTTCTTTCCAGGCATCAGTCCTTTTTATCTGGGTTATGGAAATTTGTAGGTATAGTTGTTTGTGGTAACCCTGTATTATCCCTTTGGTATTCATGAGTCTATAGTGATGTCACTTGTTTCCTTTGTGATATTAGTAATTTCTGCTTTTTTTTTTTTAATTTTAACTAGAGGCTTATATCGTTGACCAATATTTAAAAACAGCTGTTTTTTAATTCTTTTAATTTCTTAATTATTTTCCTGTTTTCAACTTTATTGATTTCTGTCTAATTTTTATTATTTCTTTCATCTGGTTACTTTGAGTATAATTTTCTGTTCTTCAAGTTTCCTCAAGTGAAAAATTCTTTGCTAATATATACATTTTTAGTGCTATAAAATTGCCTCTAAACACTGCTTTTGCTGCATCCCACACGTTAAATTTTCACGTTGTTCAAAGTATTTTTTAACTTCTGTTGGGAGTTATTCTTTGACCTATGTGTTATTTGGAAGTGTGTTAGATGCTCTCCAAATACTTGGGAGATTTTCCAGGTAACTTTCTGTTTTCCATTTCTAGTTTATTTCCTTTGTAGTCTGAGAGGCTATGTTGTATGATTTCTTTGAAATGTGTGAAGCACTCAGTGACCTAGAATGTCTGTCTTGGTGAATGTTTCATGTGAGCTTGAAAAGAATGCATTCTGCTGTTGTTGAACCTCCCGAAATTCATCAATTAGCATTCAGGTTTTCCTACGTCACTACTGGGCTTCTGTTCCACTAAATCATGGTTCTCTCTCTCTCCCTGCTTGTCTCTCTAGGGGTGCATCAGTTCGCCCTGTGACCTCACTTCTCTGAAGGATTGAGGAACAGTTGTGGATTTTTTTTCTTTTTTCTTTTTTTTCACTTGTGGAGATTAATGTCTTTTAAGCTGCTTTAAATGCCGGATCAGAAATCACCAAAAGCATTGTTTTAAATCTGACTATACAAGAGTTGTTTAAAATTTTTGAGGTATTTACTAATTATAACTCAGTAAAATTGCTTCATGAAGAGGCAGCTTAGAAAAAATATCTAATTGAAACATAGAATATTTAATTTGATTAGGAGGTCTGAGTTCCTTCCCATAATTCTAAAATCAGAAAGCCTCTCAAAATGTTTTCTTTTAACTTAGATTTGTGGAAAACTCATGTTTTGCAAAACCTGACCCAAATTGACATGAAACTATTCATAGTTTTTATTTATGTATTTATTTTAGTGCAAATTATTCATATGATTTTTCTGGAGAAATATGAAAATATTTTTGTGTGCTTCTGGGATATCTCAAACTCTATAAGTTTATGCCTCACATGTTCTATCTAAAGCCAAAGTATTCCAAGTCCCAAACATATCTAGGGCCAAAGGTTTCAAATAAAAGATTATGAACCTGTAGTAATATTTATTAATCTCAGAATTTGAGCTATTTTGTCAATAGTATGTTATTTTGCAATTTACTAGGCATGGAGTCAGACAATTTAATGAATGGGTTTAAAAAAAGGTGAACAGATAATTTTATTTATAATTTTAAAGGATATGATTGTGCCTGGCATATTATTTGAACATCAATAAACCTGAAATTTCAATGAGATAGCTGATTTATTATCTTGTTATAATTCATTTATTGGTTATCCAAGTCTTCTTCTTGCCCTCTTATTCTATTGATTTCACATCCAAAGGAATATGTGAAGTTGATTTTGTTTTTAATTTGTCCTGGAGACCTAAGAACAAGCATAATATAATGTCCATTGAGCCTTGTTTTCAGACTTTGTTCCTTTAAAAGTTCATGTACTATATATATATATATATATATATATATATATATATATATAAAGCATTGCTCAACCATTACCACTGTATGTACTTTAAAAAGTAGGTTTAAAAGGAAAAGGGTCTCAAGTTTCTGTTAGCCTTTATTTATTTAATTTATAGTCATAGTTTGGATTCTCTTCTTTTCACTCTACCATTAAAAGCCATAAACAATAATCCATAAACTTCTATTAAGCACTTATTGTATCCCTAGTACAAAGTGTTTACCAAGCACTTATTTGAATTAACAATTCACAAACCCAGAATATCTTGGGATGTTTACTATCAATAGCCAGGCAGTCAAAATTTCTCAAGAAATTCTACAAATTCTACAAAGGGCCTAATTTCTTGCAGCAGGGACAGAAAAGAACAGGGGGCCTTACGTAAATGAATGTTCCTCCTGAAGGAGCAAAGGAGCTGTTAGTAGAGACCTCACTGAGGGAGGACTACCAGTGGTGCTCTTCCTCATAAGACCCAAGGCTCCCTTTTGGCCGGGATTTCGCCATTTTTCAATTCTTACTCTAACTTCACAACATTCTTTGTAGGGACTAGTAGCGTTCACTTTAACAAATACCTATGGCATCTCTAGAAAAGAGAAGTCTAGTAAAGTAATTATTAGTTTTGGAGTAAGAAAATATGTTGAAAACACCACTAGGAAGATAGATAAAGATGTGGGTGATATGGGCCAGCTGCTCACAAACCCAGTTTTCTTTCTGGGCACACTGCTAAACAGAATTTCCAAGTCTTCCTCATGATTGAGGTCTGGGCAATAGGAAATGAGTGGAGGTGAAATGTACCAGGTCCAGGGTGGGCCCATAGCAACTTCGCTTGGATGGTCCTCCTTTCTTTCTCTACTGACAACATAGACGACTCTCAGGCCTTAGATTTCCACAGATGGAAGGAGCCTAGGTCCCTGGATTACCTCGTGAAGGACCCTGACAGTCAGGGAAATAATTTGAACTTCCATCGAAAGGAGAATTGAATTATATTTATTTACTGCAATTTGGAGGATTTTATCAGTTACAGCAGGTAGCATTATATTGATCAATACAATGATGAACATTTAAGGGTAGATTAAGTATGTCTCATAGTGTCCAAATAATCTCAAGCCAGAGGTTGTACAATTTAAATCTTGTATTCTGTAACATAGAGATGTGGATGGGTGGGCTCTGAAACGAGCCTGCAGGAGTTCAAATCACAACTCCACCACTTTTCACTTTCTCAGGAGTAAAATAAGCATCATAGTATTTCCTAATGGGATCCTTGTGAGAACACATTTGTATAAAGTATTAAGTACAGAATGGGAACATATTATGCCCAATATAAGTCTTAGTTATCCTTGTTCCTATTACTAATGATGTTACTATTATTTATGATGACTTAATTTTTAAAATAAGGCAAATGAAACATTTAATCTGCACATTAAAAGCATTGGAATAAACAGCAGGTGTGGCCATTCTGTGTGTTAAACATCAATTGTTATTTTTAGTGTTTGATGCCTGGGCTGATGAAATTATTACTAAACATTGCTAAAATGTTTTTACAACCCCAGTCCCATGAGAACGAAATGGTAATAATGCCTCAAAACCACTAGAGTATGGCAGTCGTTTGTGTTGCTGGTGATGGAATTGATGGTTCACTTTGAAGGCTCACTTTAAATTCCAGTTTCACTTTAAAAAGAAAAAAAGTTCTTCTAAAGACATATGAGATGAGATAGCAAAATATAATAAGGAATATGCAAATTGACCACCACTCCATCACAAAGATGGCTGTACCCACTGCTGAGGCCAAGTTCCCATAAGGAGCCTTAACAAGCAGTCAGCAGGGACCTGAGGCTACACTCTCCCCTGTGGGGTCAGGCTGTGGCCATCTCCACACCCCCTCAGCAGGGCTTGACGGGGGACCTCAGGCTGCATTCCCCACCTGGTAGGGCTTGACTAGGGACCTCAAGGTGTGCTTCCTGTTCTGGTGCTGGGCTAGGGGACCTCAGGCTGCTCCTCCCACCCCAGCGCCAGGCCGGGAGACCTCAGGCCATGCCCCCCCACAAGGTGGGGCTTGACAGGGGACTTCAGGCTGTGCCCCCTCCCTGGCACCAGGCCAGGGGACCTCTACTGCATCCCCTGCCTGGCAGGGCTTGACAGGGGTCCTCAGGTCATGCCCCCCACCCAACGGGGCTTAACAGGGTATCTCAGTCCATGTCCCCCATCTGGCCGGGCTTAATGGAGGACCTCAAGGCACACCCCCACCCCCGTCTTGGCTGGGGGACCTCAGTCCATGCCTCCCATCCTGGGGCCAGGCCAGGGGACCTAAGGTTATGCCCCCTGCCCAGCAGGGCTTGACAAGGGTGGGACTGGCCAGGTCTGGATCTAGCCCAATGGGGGTGTGGGTCAGTCAGGTCTAGGTCTCACACAATTTTGAGGTGCAGGTGGATGGGTAGAGACTTGACTCTGGATTCCATGGTGAGCCCCAAACTCTGACAGGAGAAAGGTTTTCATATACATTTTACTAATTTGCTTTCATCTCTGACACTTCTATTATAGAGAAAGGGCAAATAGCAAAATTAAATTATTTCCTCTAATTAATCTCCTTTTAATGTGTACAAATTTCATGCACTGGGTCACTAGTAGCAAAATAAGGCTTCTGGGGAAAATAGATTAATGATTTCTGTAACTTTTTTTTTTGTCTTTTTAAAAATACTTGAAGAAAATCTAATTGATATTCATCATAGACATTCTGAGTTCTGATGCCTACATTTCCCTTTTATTATATTAGTTGTAGAACTTAACTGAAATATTAGAAGACGAACTTTGCCATTTGGAGATTTCTCCGTCAGAATGATGGGTTAATGTCTTTAGTAGTTGTTTTTTAAAACTTTGGAAGAACAGTTAAATCAGGAATGCACACTTTAACTCACTGGGTTGCAAGACTTCTCTGTTGTCAGCATGTCCCAACCTTGTGATAAAAGATAAACCAGTGTCCCTGACAACATCTGTCTGGAGAAGCTGAAAGAGCATATCCTTCGTTGGATTCTTCTCTCAAAAGTGGTGTAATCATGGGAGCTTAGAATTGAAAGAAACTTTCAATGTCACTCCTAGCACACATTTCTGTCATCATTTGTATAATAAAAATAAAAGCCTTGACAAATTGGCTCAAATGTATAACTCTCTCAGGAGCAGTTCTTTCACATAGAAACACACAGTAACTTCAAATAAAACGCATTGCTCTTGATTTACAGCTTCTGTTTCTAAGTGGAATCTGTTGAATGATGGGCAATTGTTTTTTCCTCGGGAGAAAAAACTTCAGTAACCACTTAGTACACCAGGCATGCAGGCTAGGAGACTCCCCTGAGAAGCAGGCATTCTGAACCCATTTTAGAGTATGGCTTAGACTCTCTCCTTGGCCCCCTGCTTCATCGGCACTTATGTAGCCCGTCCAATGTCTGTCTGTCTCTCTCTCTCTCTCTCTCTCTCTCTCTCTCTCTCTCTCTCTCTCTCTCTTTGCTTTGAATTGTGTACTAAGACTTTTTGTTATCTGTTTATAATATTGAATCTCTCTGTATGATTTCATTGAATCCTCAAAAACTGCTTTTCATAAATGACTTCCTCTCACTCATAAAGGTCTTTGGTCCCTTTTGTAACCTGATTGTTTTCTTGTTGAGTGTTCAGTTTCGTGTCGTTTGTATATTTTGGATTGCAGTCCTTTATCAGACGTATCTTTAGCAAATCTCTTCTCCTAGTCTGTGGCTTGTCTTCTTTCCGTTTTTAAGACCCACTAGTTTTGTAGAAAATGGGAAACTAGTCTTGAGTGGCAACTCTGTGGAGAGCAAGTCCTGGATGGAGTGAGGAGAAACGTGGGAGGATGTGTGTTGATGCCTCTAGCTTGAAGGAAAGTGCACATGAACATGGGAAAAAAGGAGAGAGCAGCACTAGCTGGTTTGGCTCAAGGGATAGAGCATGGGCCTGCAGACTCAAGGGTCCCAGGTTTGATTCTGGTCAAGGGCATGAACCTTGTTTGTGGGCTCATCCCAGTGTGAGGTGTGCAGGAAGCAGCTGATCAATGTTTCTCTCTCATTGATGTTTCTAACTCTCTATCCCTCTCCCCTCCTTCTCTGTAAAAAATCAATAAAATATATATTTTTAAAAACAAACACCTCTGTTGCTCACTTCTGTGTTAAAGGCCACCACATAGTTATGATGAATTCACAGTATAGCAAAGGATCAAAGATGGACTGAGGTACAAGTGGGGATATTTGTAGAAAAGGGACTTAATTTGATTGGCCTTGAAAGCTGGTTAGGTCTTCTCCAGTGAGAGAGGCAAGAAATGAAACTCCACTTGAGAAACAGAATTCAGAGTTGTTGTTTTTATCCGTTTTAGTTTACATTGTAAAGGATCATTAGTCTATATGGATTATGCTTTAGATTGAGAGCCTGAATATTTCAAATACATTAAGGATGGGCTTTTATTACATGAAGAGATTAGGACTATACATCCTTTGTGGTTCCAGCTGATCCTGTTTGGAGCAGATGCTGGGTTGTGTGTTTCATAGGGTGTGTAGAAAGAGTAAATTAGCTTGGCACATTTGAGTGCAGATAAGTGTATTATAGCATTTTCCAAATATTGCACATTGCCATTTAAAAACATTCTACACAGTGTATTTCTCAAACCTATGGAATATTTGTCTTGTATTTTATTAGGTAATTCCACCTTCTTAATGTTTTGAACTATAAAAATATCCTGGATTTCAAATTTTAACTTTATTTTGAGGTCAGTTGTCTATTCTAGCTTTACAGTTTCTTCTCTTATTATACAGTTAAATTTGTGTGATCCTTAAAGCATGCTACACATATGTTAACATTTCACAGGCATTTTTTTTTAATACCGTTGATTTAAAATTCTCACTGTCAAGGTCTTTCAGAAGGATTTGACTTTATGGATAGATTTGAGGGAGGCTGCTGCTGTTTACAGATATTGTTATCTGTGTATCAGGAGCCACTTATGTATCTAAATTGGTATGTGTGAAATCTGCCTCATTACTCTGGCCTTACAATGATTAATTTCTGTGCCACTCCAGACTCAATTACAAGTGACTAAAACTCAGATTTAATAAAAATAAAAGGGGGATGGGGCAGGGAGGATGTATTTTATCATACATCTGAAGAGTGTTTAGGTTAATTTCAAGCACAGTGGACTCTAGATATCCATATGAGGTTCTGCTTAGCTTCTGCTGGACTTGGCTTGATTTCAGTTAATGGCAAGTGTGGTGTGTTCTTTCACCAAGAGGGGAAGGTGAGGCACAGGCATAAGGTAGAGAAGGTTGTTGCCCATGGGATTGCCGCTTTCACGTGGTGCAAAGCAAAAGCCGTTTCTCAAAGGACAAGCTGCTGGGCTGACCGAGAAGCAGGAGGCCCCACAGCAGAACGCAGGGTTGGCCTTGGGTACCACGATCCGTTTGGGAACCTTGTCTTGGTTGGCCGTCATCATCTCTTGTGCATTAGGAGACACTAAGTGTGACACATCATTAGGAGGAATCCTGGTTCCTTGTTTTCTAATCCAAAACCGGATGCCATCCTGAGACACAGACCATTTATAAACTGAGCTGAAAGCATGCTGTCGTACAAATCACAGGCCTACCCTTCATAATGTTTTCTCTTGTCCTTGTGGGGCAAGCCAGCTGAGCATGCGCACCCCTGAGTATCCTCATCCATTTAAAGACAAATGTAGTGAGGCCAGCTCAGCTCCGACATTATCGCCATCACGGAGAACATATGATTCCATGGTTCTCTTGCAAAACTGAGTGCAGGTTGTTATTCCTTCCCTTTTCTTTGGAACAGAGACAGTGACTGGAAACAGCAATTGCTTTCAAATATCTAAATCTGCCTGTGTTCACCTGCCCCTCTCCCAGTGTCTTGTATCCATTGGTTATGTTTATATGCATGCATACAAGTCCTTTAGTTGATCTCTTACAGTCCCCCACCTCCAACTTCCCTTGCCTTCCCATTATAGTTTGACAGTCTTTTCAGTGGTTCTTTATCTCTATAACTATTTGTCCCCATTTCTTTTCTCCAAAAAATCTTGCAACTGCAGACTAGAAATAAACATTTAATAACAAAAAACATTTGAGTCCCAATTTCAATGTCCAGCAATACAACGTGGTTCCACGATGGGAATTTTCCATGGGGCTACTGAGCACTTGAAATGTGACTTGGTGTGACCCAAGAAATGTGTTTCTCATTCAATTTCAATTAATTTTCATTTAACTTAGAATAGCCACAGCTCCTGAAATGATCAACTCATTTAAGCAGGACGTACTTTGAGAAACAGCTAAAATTCCAACATCAGACCTTTACGTCCAAGCGTGGGCAGCGAATGTAACCTGGCTGTCTCCTCCTCTGCTCTCTCCACAGTCCCCTGCACACAGCTACTCCAGTTACGACTCCAGCAAGCCGGAGGGCGGAGAGCGGGGGGCCGAGGACCTGTCCCTGCACCGGGGCGACGAGGATGAGGATGAGCACGAGGACCACGACGACGCCGAGAAGGTGGCCGAGACGGACGGCAGCGTGGAGGCCGAGCGGCTGAAGGCTTTCAACGTGAGTCCCCCAAGGCCGCCCCGACGGCTCACTCTCACCACGTCGCGCTCATGTTGCCTGCTGGTGCCTGTGGATACTTTAGAGACGTGTCTGTTTGACTTGCAGAGCGATTTAAAAGTACATGAAACACTCTTTGCCAACCAGACACCAGAATTGCTGTGTGTTTTGTTAGAATGTCAGGCCCGACGTGGCCAGCCCCTGACGTGTTGTGTGAGTATCGTGTCTCCCCAGGGGTGAGGAGCACGTGGCCCGTCATCAGTGGTCCTCCTGCTTGCCCCGTGTGTCTCATGCTGCATGACAGAGTCCGTGGTGTGTGTTCCGAGACCAGTGCCCTGCAGAGTAGCCGAGTGGCGGCCGCACTGTATTTCTCTCTAACAGTTTGATGGAGTGCTTCATCGTCGCAGTCTGCTGTGGCCTCCTGTTTGTTTGTTGTTTTCTACACGACAGTCTATACTTTTCTGTCTGTCTGTGTCTGTTTGCCTTTCTTTCTCTTTCCCTCTCTCTCTCTCTTTTTTTAATCCAACCATGGAGAAAGTCTTTAAAGGGTGTTTGCTTAAAAATTTCTGGCTTTCCATTGCAAAGTTCTCCAGCGACTAAACAAACAAACAAAAACAAACAAGAGTATTTTCCTACCCGTGATCAAGACAGGAAGCGAGGAACAGCCGAGAGCAGCCCTCCAAACCCTTCTCCTCTGTCTCCCTCTTGCCAACAGATGTTTGTCAGGCTGTTTGTAGATGAAAACTTGGACCGAATGGTCCCAATCTCTAAGCAGCCCAAAGAAAAGATCCAGGCTATCATTGACTCATGCAGGCGACAATTCCCTGAGTACCAAGAGCGTGCCCGAAAGCGCATCCGTACTTACCTCAAGTCCTGCAGGCGGATGAAAAGAAGTGGTTTTGAGATGGTGAGTTTTGAATGAAAACACAGCCCTAGATTCCATCCAAATCCCACCTGTAAACCATGACACTATTTATTTTTTCATCCTAGTGTCTTTTTTTTTAATTTATTTTTTCCATGATGTCAGGTCACAGGGGTTCTGTTTGCTCGTTTGTTTCCCCGTTCTCCTCTTCATCTTCCTCAAGTATATTTATCCCTCGTTTATTCAACCAGGAGCACCTGGTGGGCCAGCGCTCACAGGCCCACGTGGTACCGTACCATAGACAATGAGGGCCACATGGGTCCAATGCCATGAGAACCAGCATCTCATTCATGTGTGTGTTGCTTTCTGTTACACGGAAGCGGAGATGAGGAGGAGCATGCCTTGAGGCTTTGGATGGCCTGGGAGAAGGGCGTCCTGTGGAACAGGAGGAAGTGGATAGGTCCATCTAAGGAACGCCATTCTCGTGCCAATGCTTAGCAGATAGCAAGCCTCAAAAATGGCCATCGGGGGTGGAGACCCTCATGTGAAAAATAAGGCTTTGTTGTGCTGAGCGTATCTGTGTGCTTGTGGGTGAAAGCATGAGCTTTGATATTCGGCTGGGCTGGATACATGGGTGAGCTTATGCAGCAGTTAGATTATTTATGGTGGAAATCAGATACTGATGTGTTTTGTTTTTTTTTTAACTTGATTATAATTCACCTTTCTCTCTAAATGTACTCCTTAGATCTTGCATGCATTTACAGTGTTTTAATTTTATTTTTTAATTGTATGTGAGCGGAAATGTATTGGGAATTTTCTAAAATCCTTTTTTCCTCTCCCGGCTCCATGAAAGCCAAGACTGGGAAGGTTTGTGATCCGGCCTCTCCTTCTTTGGTGCAAAGGCCCAGGAGTTGGGGTGGCTAGGAGAGGTTTCAGAGGATATCATATCTGAGAAATCATTTTTCAGATGCACATGTAAACGACACAATAACAAATCCGCCATCTATCAAATTTTCTGCATTGGCTTGTGAACATATCATGGATTTTTTTATTATTTTTTTTTTAAAGAAAGGACTGTCCTTATGGAGAAGAAGTGGTCTGCCTGGATGGGAGAGAGCATGGGTTTGGACCCAGGGAGCCTGGCTTTGAGTCCAGATCCAGCACTTTGTAGCTGGGTGGCTTTGGCAAGCCACCTCCACGACCTGTGTCAGACACCTCTCCAGATGACACCAATTCCTAATTTATAAAGCTCTGGGAATTCTATCCGCTAACTCACGTAAAGCTCTGGGAGCCATTTCTGACCCACAGTCACCACTAAATAAAATCTTAACTCTGAAAACATTACCAAATATTTTTAATTCATCATCTGAGAAAAGCTTCCATTATACACACAAAGCATCCTCCATGTAAGTAGTTGCTTGCTTCTCAGAATAACTACATTAAAATTAGAAGTATGGTGCATCAGCCATTTTAAAATAAGAGTGGCATAACTATATCTGATCAAACTAAATATTACAAGCAGAGGTGATGTGGTATAAAAGAGGAGAGACGCTTGGGAGAGGTGGAAACTATTTTCCCCATTATTAAAAAATTATTGTCATTTACCCAATAGGAAAGAGATAACAAACAAAAAGGACATCTAAGCAGGTGTAAAAGCCCAGAATCCTGGCATTGACATAAGATCTGGCTCAGGATCACTAAGCAGCTGATGTGAAATTCCAATGTCTCACTCAGAGTACAAAGTATATAACATAGCTTCCTTTTTCAGTTACAAGAAAGATAATATATATCAATATTTTTTATTTTACCAGCATCTGACATTACCCTTTCTTCCTAATCATTTGATGTTTAGAAATTATTTTATTTGATACAATTTATTTTTCACAGTATAAATGTTTTATTAATCATTATTTTAGAGAAAAATAATTGTCATGTAGAACTCTTATTTTCTCTAAGGCATATTTGAGACATTCGTGGTTTTTTTTCATTAATTATATTTTTCACTTCCCTAGACATCTGTTTGTTGTAAACCTCGCATTATAGATAGAGGACAAAACGTTGACTACTTGAAAGTCAAGTGGTTTTATAAAGGAATCTTATGCTGTACAGAAATGCTACTAAATTTGAATGTAATAATTTCATTCACTCTTTGTTTAGTAGACCAGAGGCCTGGTTCACAGGTGGGAGGCTGGTCCTCAGCCCAGCCTGTACCCTCTCTAATCTGGGACCATCCATTTAGGCCTGACCCCACTGGCAGTTGGTTATCCCTCTAACAATCCAGGACTGCTGGCTCACAACCGCTCACCTGCCTATGCCTGTTTGCCCCTAACTGCTTCTGCCTGCCAGCTTGATAACTCCTAACCACTCCCATGCCAGCCTGATTGATGCCTAACTGCTCCCCAGCTGGCCTGATTGCCCCCAACTATCCTTTCCTGCTGACCCATTCACTCCTAACTCCCCTCCCCTCCTGACCTGACCACCCCTATCTGCCCTCCCCTGCAGGCCTGAGTCCCCCCCCAATTGCCCTCCCTTGCTGGTCTGTCTCCCCCAACTGCCCTCCTCTGCTGTCTTGGTCACCCCTAACTGCCCACAACTGGTCATCTTGTGGTGGCCATCTTGTGTCCACATGGGGACAGCCATCTTTGAACACATGGGGGCGGACATAATTGTGCCGTGGAGTGATGGTCATCTTGCATATTACACTCTTTTATTAGATAGGATATATAATATGCATAACATTATACAACATAATAAGGAGAAGTTGAAGAGATGTCTCACCTGATAATTAGGAAAATATAACACGTTCCTTGATTAGTATGATTCATTGAGGTGACAAGTTGTGGGAAGTGAAGTGCTTAAATAATAATACAAGGTCTAATGTAATTAAATGCGAAATGAACAACACAGATGCAAATTGCTATTGCAGTTTAGCCCATTTTTTATGCATTACTCAGCAATGTACTCCTGGCAATAACAAATTAGACCTGCCATCTAGTTGTCACTTGGAAAGTTGATTTGTTTTCTGTGTCACTTTATTGACATGGAGCGTGGGGAGGTTTCGGTGTCACTGTGAATAGTCGTCATCTATAACAGGGAGAAAAAGGCATGAGTAGGACAGAGAGGAATCACAGCTAAGTATTGTTCATGAATACTGTGGCCATCATAATGGTTAAATTTGATATAATACCAACAGGTATCTTTTTAAACTGGAAGAAATCTAAACAAAAATTATTTTTCTATTGTGTTTTAGTGTAGGTAGACATGAAGAAAATGTATCATTTTCAGTATGTGATTGTTTTCACATGCAAATTATTATTTAATACTTGACAAGCCAACAAGGCAACCTGAAGTTTTTGACATTTTTTATGATGGAATGTTAAGTGTAGGGTTGTTTGGTGGGGATTCTGTGTTATAGAATGAAAGGGGCATTCAATAAACCCAGCTCTTCGGTTACTTGGAATGTCTAAATCAGGAGACTCCTTAAGTAGAGTGAAATATTGAATTACATGTTTCCTGTTGACTTTAAGAAATTCAAAGCAGCATTCCCATAGAAGTGCATCAGCACAGCATATTTTCGTACTCTACTTGAGCATCTTGGCACTCGTTTTGACTAATTTTCTGCTGTCATTAATACAAAATTTATTCATGTTTAATTATTCAGCACTATCCCTCAAGAAGTTACACTTCAACACAAATACTTTCAATTGACTGCCTATAATAATTCAAGTTCAAATTAATCCATTTTTATTTTACTGGAATTATCAAGACCCCACAGATCTTGATTGCTTTAAGCAGCCAAAATTTCTGTCATCACAATAAGTATTTTCTATAATGCATGAGGTATAGTAACTGCATTATGACACTTTTCTGCACATGCTTAACATTTTTACCAATTCATTATTAACAAACATCTCAAATCATAAAATCCTCCATGTTTAATGTCAAAGGGTATGTTTTGTGAAAAATCTAATAAGCTTGATCCAAAATACTGTCTTAGTTTTCATTAAGTTTTAAAAATGCCGTAAGTTAAACAGCCATTCACCCAATCCTTAGACAGAAATATTAAGTGGTTATGGTTTCGGCTGTGTGGCTTTGGCAGACTACTTCTGCTACTTTTTGTGACTGTTAAAAAAAAAAAAAAAAAAAAAAGCATTTCTTTAGGGTGTCCTGAGCCTGAATTCAGAGAGCACTTGTCATAGATAAGCTCACAGAGACAAAGCTTTATACAGAGGTGGGGTTGGCCCACACCTGAGTGTCACCCATGTCACCTAATAGGATTTCTCTTTTTGTTTTCTGAGTGTGCATTGTGAGAGACCTGCCCTGCTGCATAGCTTTGATGCAAGTTTATAAAACTCAAGTGAAAATATTTAAATGGGATGATTTCCTAAGACTCTCAGTCCTTCATTCCTTCTGCACCTCAAATTTTTGCCACTGTACCAAGTTCTATCAGATATAGTAGGAAAAAACAAAACAAGAAATGATATCCTAGATATTTGAATTCATAAATCTCAGCCTCTTGAAAAATGACCTATTCGCTTGCATTTTAATATTATGCAAAATATTATGCAAGTGACTGTGTGTGTTTGAAGGAATAAGTCTCATGCAATTACTTGGTAAAATTCTGCCAAGGACATTGTCCTTGAAGTTACTCAGGGTCCACTGCAAATGATTTTATTTCAGAAACTTCTAGAAGGAAATCAAGAAGAAAATTGTTTCTTCTGTAGAAATAGTGCTTCTATGTTTTCTCATCACTAGGACTCATTGTAACCTTGTGTGTTTACTTTTGCGCCTTGCCTCCAAGAAGTTCAGAGTCAAAGTCTTTCTAAGGTCTCCATTATCCTTTGTGCTGAATTTATTTTAGTATGCATGTGTCTATTTTAGGGAAAAAGTGAGATGTGAATTTTAAAAACAAATATGTAAATAATCTAATTATGGCAACACCATACGTTCATACTATCTTCTAAATTCTTGTCCTTAGTATTTCTTTTTAATTGCATCCTATAATACCATTTTCAGTAATTTTGAAATCTGACCTTCTGATCTTACAGTTCTTTCATCAGAAAATACATACTTAATGTTTAGGAATAGTACATTTTTAAGAGAATTTGACTAATGACATAATTTACTTCTATTCGTCTAATGCAGCCCCAAAGTAGATATATCAGAATTTGCTTTTAATCCATAGCTTCCTTGATATCAGACGCATTGCAAAAGCTACAGTGACATTTGCTATTCCTTCTTTAGTAAATAGAGATGTTATAAGAAATTAGAGTGCTTCTTTAAACTAAAATTTTGATCAGAAATATACACAGTCCTTCATACAAGTGCTTGATTAAAAATGTTATAAACCTGCATAGCCAGTATTACTTAGAATGTTCCTCCACCAACCATTTCAGCTCTTCCCCATTTTCAATTTTCCTTTTTCACTGAGGGAAATTTCTTCTCTTCTGTGAAATAAAAAAGTTTCCAGATTCCAAGGAAATAATTAATCTCATAACTTCTCTTTCACAGCCTGATTCCAACTTTCTTTGCTAGATCTTCTGAAAGATTATTTCATACTCAAAGATCAGACCCATCACCACCAATCCCTTGATTATCCCTCACATTGAAATTCTGGTTCTCACCATAATGAATTAGTTCCTAGGAAGATCACATGCCTACTTTTGTACCAAACACAAAGGTTGAATCATCAACTCCATCAGCCCCATTTTCTTGAGCCTCTTATATCTGTACCTCCTTTTTTTTTTAATTATTTATTTTGGGCACTTTCTAAGATCTGGGCTTGTTAGTGTACAGCATATGACCCTACTCATAGTTGCAGAAGTCTGCACTATCTGCTGTATTCCACTCTCAAAATAGAATTTCAGTCATCTACAAAGCTTTGGTATTTCATTCCAAATGTCAGCTAGACATTTGACAAATGTACTGATATATTTTCACTGAACTCTTTATATTCTCTGTCACCAATCGACTTCACTGATATTCCATCTTATTCCACCTTATCTACTTTGTCACTGGAAAATTCCTCTTGCCTTGCCTATTTCTGGAACTAAGTCCACTGTTGTCATTTAATCAGTGTTCATAAACTTGAGATTTGACTGTTGATTACACTTATGGCTTGCATCCTTCCACTCACCGAGTTCTGTTTATTCTTCTTTTGCTGAATTTCAAATCAGTCCCATAATTTTGAATTGTATCTGCTATCATTTTAGTTCTAGTCCTTCCTAACTCAGACCTATATTCTTGTATAGTTCTTTTTATTAAAAAAAAATCATTGATTGAGAGAGAGAGAGAGAGAGAGAGAGAGAGAAATATCCATGCAAGAGCAGAAAATCGACTTGCTGTCTCCTGCACACCCCATACTGGGGATTGAACTCATAACCAGGGTGTGCCCTGACCAGGAATCAAACCATAAACCTTCTGGTACATGGGATGGTGCCCAACCAACTGAGCCACACTGGCCAGGGCTCTTGATTCTTTAAACTCAATTCCATCTCATACTTCCTCCCTACTGTCTATTTCTAGGCAAGTACAGAACTAGGGTTTGTGCCTGGAAATTTGGGCCTTTAAAAAAAAAAGTAATGTACCATTATGAGCAAAAAAATTAGGTAGAATGATGAATATTTATTTATAGTTAGGAAAGAACCATATACACAGAAAATGATTTAAAAATAGGGACATTTTGGAGATTCAAACCCTTTTCTTCTTATATCTTAGAAAATGTGCAGACACACATACAAATTCTTCAGCAGAGGGCTTACACATCGGAGCTAGGGGGACTGGCATCTGAGCCTCATTGGTTGTATGAAAAGTCTCTCCTTGGCTTCTGGAACAGTCTTTCCCAATTCTGGCTTTGACAGTGTCTAACATTGCCATTTTAGACTAAAGTCTAAGTTGTTTATATGTTAGAGTGTAGTCTTTTGAAATCGAGAGGCCAAGTTTCAATTCCATATTGAATTTCCATACAATTTGATGTGATGTTTCTGAGTCTCCATCTTTCTAAAGGAGAGGCCTGTTGGAGTCTTACATGTGATAATGTGTATACAATGTTCAGCACATAATCTTGCCCCTTTCTGTTCCTTTTTAAATATATGTCCAGTTCCTTTAACACAACAGGCCATCATATGGGATTGCTCCTCCCTCTCTCAACGTGTGCTATTTTGGTCCACTGATGTTTCCTTGCTCAGGGGTTATGGGTATAATGTCCTCATTATTTACTAAATGTATTAAATGGAAGAATAACTAAAACGTATAGGCAAATAATTATCATAGTTACTAATTATTGGATCTTCTAGTTTTAGCAAAATATTGACCTACCTGAGCATCATAGAATACCACAGGCACACACACATACCACTTCCCTTTCCTCTGTAAATATATACAACTCCTAAGTAAAATATAATTTTTAAAATATCTTGCTAAGCTAAAAGAAGAAAAAAAGGAAATTCCCAGGCCAAGAAATGAAAACTCATAGGCAGAATAGTAAGCCCTTAATTTGATAGGGCAGTAGATGAGGAAGGTAGAAGAAGTGAGGTCTGAATACCCTGTCAAGCTCAGGAGACATGGGTTTTGGTGTGGGATTAGGCAGGAAATGAATGGAATACTGGACAGAAAGGTTGGGCCATTGAAGGCCTCCTGCTCTATTAATGAGGAATTAAGGTGTCTCCTTACAACTTGAAGAAATAAAATAGGCATTGTAAGCACTGGAATTAAAATCTTACCAAGTGGGTTAAGTAGAAGGTAAGATTCAGCCAAGGAGAAAATCCATAAACACAAAACTATGGGAATTACAGAGAGAAAAAGAGAAGGGAAATATGAAAACCATGTAAGCCGAAGAATAGAGTGATGGAGACATAGCTAACCGGCATTCCAGAGGAGAACTTGGAATAAGGACTTCCTTCAAACAGCTGAGGAGCAGGCTTTTTGGAGCTGAGTATTTGAATCCTAAGACCAGAGAAGTAGACCAATGCTGAGCAGCATAAATAAAAGCAAACCCAAACCTATGGATGTCACAGTAGAAACCACAGACCCATGGCATTCTTTTTTTTAATTTATATTTTTATTGATTTCAGAGAGGAAGGGAGAGGAAGAGAGATAGAAACATCAATGATGAGAGGGAATCACTGATCAGTTGCCCCTTTCACGCCCTCTCTGGGGATCGGACCCACAAACCAGGCATGTGCCCTTGACAGGAATCAAACCCGGGACCCTTCAGTCCACAGGCTGACATTCTACCCACTGAGCCAATCCAGCTAGAGCCCATGGCATTCTTAAAATGTCAACAGGGAGAAGCAAGATCTGATCGAAAACAGGACAGAATGAACACACTTCTTGTCCTCAAAAATAGATGTCAGAGCCAATCTTCAAAGTACTAAGAAAATGTCTTCGAACTTTGTAGAGAAATTACTTTTAACCTAAACATCAGTGCACTGCTAAAGCCACATCCAGAGAGAGGAAGGAGATCCTACAGCAGTGGAAAACTGGCAGTACTGGAGAGGAAATCGGAAGAACACCACCTCGATTTTATATCAAACGGACTTTAGTTCTCATCTGTGCTTCACCAGTTGTTACTTAAGGACCTTGTCACCCCGGGTTTTCATTTATTTCTGGAAAAATTGAAATAAATGAAACTGACCTTGTATGTGAAACCAGCAGTACTTGAAATACAATGTGAACACTCCTGTGTCGCCCAGTACATGGCGTCTGAGGAACGTGATAAAATGCAACTTAGTCTGACATTTTCATCCCACAGTTTTCTTTACGGGGAAACCTTCGCTGCCTTCATCTGTTGAACTGCATGGAGAACTGAATCAAAGATGTTCTTCTCTACTTACCCCTCCCTTCTGGCTGAGAGCAGCCTTATCTCTCTCTCTCTTCTGTGTGCAGATTTTACTTGTGGTACCTCTTCTGTAGCTTTATTTTATCCTGTCTTATATTGCTGTGCCTTTCATAGGGGCCTTGGCTCCCTGACACAGAGTTCTATTTCCTGAGGACCATGCTTCTTAGTTTGTGTGTATCTGTATCACCCACAATGTCCTGTGCAGTGCAATTAGTTGCTCATGAACGCTGCTCAATACATGTCCAATTTAATCAAATTAAAATTATTGAATGAAAGATGAGTGAGTGAATGAGTATTTACTAATGTGCTACTTGGTGGTAGAAATTCATTGGGAGATAAGCTAATTTTTATTGTGTACTATGTATCTCACAGTATTTTTCAATTGGCATTTGAATTTAAAAGCTACTGCTGACTGAACATCTAGCCCTGTGGTCGGCAAACTCATTAGTCAACAGAGCCCAATATCAACAGTACAACGATTGAAATTTCTTTTGAGAGCCAAATTGTTTAAGCTTAAACTTTTCCTAACGCAACTTCTTCTAAATAAACTCTCCCAGGCCGTGGTATTTTGTGGAAGAGTCACACTCAAGGGGCCAAAGAGCCATATGTGGCTCGTGAGCCGCAGTTTGGTGACCACTGATCTAGCCTAATATATTTTAAGTTTTTAGGGAGATTTTTCCATTAAATAAGACAATTATATAACATTTAATTTTTTAATCACATTTAGTTTTTACTCTCTTTAATTCTTGAAGCACTATTTTAAACATATTTTTATCTACTTATCAATTATTGCGACTAGGTAGTGACATTAAATGTATAAATAGAATTTTGTGTAATTTTAGGTTTCCCATGTAAACTATTAGGGAGAAGGTGCTGTGATCCACAGTAAGCATGAGTGTAGATAGTCACTTTTTTCAGAATTAAAAGATGCTTCCTAGTGGAGATTTAGATAGTGGGTCATTTAGTTAAAAGTGAAAATATCATTTTGGTTGATAATTTCATTTATCTAATTTTGATCAGAAGTATTTTCATATGACATTAACTTAAATGGACTTCTAAGTACCAACTCTAGGACTATATAAGTATAGACATATATGTAGGTACCAACTATTATTCCCCATGCATTTGTGAAAGATCATTAACAGCCAATAATGGTTTAAAATTAAGGCCAAAGCATAGAGCATCACTTCATAGAAAAAAAATATATGTATAATCAAACCCTCACTGAAGATTAATTAGCATGTTTGTTACAAACACATTTTCAAGTTCCTTTGCATTAGTCGAGAGAATTTTCTCAAGAAACGGGAGCCAATCCAATGGTTCACATACAGCTGAGTCCAAGGGCCCAAATATCAGGAGTTTGATGCTTCCCATGTCTTACCTGTGCTTCTCTGTCACTGCTGGCCCTTTCTGGTGGTCCTTGCTACCTGCTGGGTAAGGTTGCGTTAGCAGCTCTTACCCTCTGTTCTTAAAGCTCACAGCCTAACAGCAGAATCCCAGCTTCAGGTCTTGGTTCCCATGAAAGGACTTGGGTTGGCCCTTTTTGGATAGTAAGTCCATCTCTTGGATCAGTCACTGGGAATAAAGTGATGAGCTCCATGATTGTCTAAAACTGAACCATGTGGCCAAGCTCAGGCCAAGGAGCCACTTTGCTTAACCATTTCCACCAAAACCATTCTGGATGAAGTCGGCACAGTCGACCTGCTATTTTAGCCCACATTCACCATCTTTATCTGAAGTGTTGGATCATCTCAGGTTCCGAATTCAGAACTTTTTAGATTTTGGAAACGTGATAGAGTATATATTCTGGTTCTTGCATAACAGCAGGAATCTGGGAAAACATCCCATATACAAATGTATTATTTCTGCCACAAAACGTATGACTATGCTCAGAAAGTAGGAAAAAGAAGAGTTGTAAGTATTCTCATGTCATTTTTATGCCAATTGAGTTTGCCCCAAGTTTTTGAAAATCTTTGTGTGTACAATATTAGGATTTCAGAATTGCCAGTTGAGAGTCTATACTAAACATTTTTTGGTTGGATATGTATTATACCCTACGTGCTAGGCATTGTACTAGCTTGTACAGTAAATTCTATGATAGCAGAGACAGCAGTGTTAGCCTCCCTGACTTTGGACTTGAATTTGTTCCTGACATGTAGAAAGTGCTCTTGAATAAATAAGTGAGGATATCAGTGATTTTGGTGTACATTACTTCATGGAAGTAATTCTAACAACTGCTCCATGGCATAAAGATGTTTTTTTTTTCTATTCAGAACTTACTGAATGAACCTATTTTTCCACTTATGAAAACAGAGATAATGATATTTGGCAGGATGAGTGAAGCTCAGAGAGGTTAAATAGCAAATTGATCAGACAGATTGCAAGTAGTTGAACTGTTGCTGAACTGTTAGGTCATTCCACTGATGTCTACAAATGCCACTACCTAGTTAACCAAAGGGTTCCCTTAGGGGATGGAGCATTCTGTGCAGCCTATAAGAATCCCGCATTTAGGTGTAGAGATATCTTTTAGGGGAAATAGGTTATGCATATCATCCAAGCTACTGATTCTTAAATTACATGTTTTTACAAGATATCAGGATTAGAAGAAACAGTTTTAATTCTGACCCTACCTAAACTCTGACTAGTGAATAATTTGCTGTAATTATTTTTGAAGGAGCTCATTCTTCTTATAACCTTGGGTGGATGTCACCGTTGCTCTCAGTCTGGCCTTGTCTAATAGCGTGATTAAGTTACAGTTCAACATTAGAGGCTAGAGACATTGCTGAATTAACCCACGAACAGAATCTTACATTTTTTATTTCTTTGTACTTCATTTTTATAATTTTAAAAATCCTAAAGCATCTCACAGGTACAGCAGAAGCTCAGAAGACTCTAATATTGTTTAGAACAAAAATCAGAATAGCCAGTTGGTGTGGTGGTAAGAATCACACGCACACACATAAGGAAAGACTCATTTACATGGTGCCAACATCTGAAGTCCCCCATTAAAATGTGATTTTCTTTTTTAACTCCAAAAGCTCCATGTGACAGTGTGGCCATCTGTTCAATGTAACAGCCGCCACTGCTCTGGGCATAGATAATTATTAGGATGAGGATCGGGCTGGGGAAAGATAAGCACATCTCAGTTGAAAATGACAGTTAATTAAGAGGTAATTAGGGAGGGGTGCTTATTAGCATTATTTTACATCCTGGGAAAGAAATCAGTAGCCAGTCTTATCAATCTAGGTATAAATCATGTAGAGCTGTGGTCGGTCGGCAAACTGCGGCTCGAGAGCCACATGTGGTTCTTTGGCCCCTTGAATGTGGCTCTTCCACAAAATACCATGGCCTGGGTGAGTCTGTTTTGAAGAAGTGGCATTACAGAAGTTTAAGTTTAAAAAATTTGGCTCTCCAAAGAAATTTCAGTCGTTGTACTGTTCATATTTGACTCTGTTGACTAATGAGTTTGCCGATCATTTGGTGTAGAGTATAATTCTGTATACATTTTGAATCGTTATTTTAAAATCTAATATGTACATTTAAAAATATATATTAATAAATAGAATATTTACTGAACTATATGCAACCAGGGGAAATATTGCCTTCATAAATTATTTTTTGAATTCTTTGTTTGCTTGTTTTTTTGGGTTTTTTTTGTTTGTTTTTGGCGAAATACTTTTTATCTCACGTTCCTACGTGGAAGTTTTGTGTGATCTGGCTCCTTTTACTGCTGTGAGGGCATCTGCAGCCCTGTGTCTGGAGGAATCCATGGCCACAGCCGTGCAGCACACAGGGTCCTCTGAGGAGCGCCTGTTAAAGCACTGCGCTCTGCAGTTAGCCATCCTGGGTTATTGTCTGAGACATAAAACCCATGGTTCCATTCGCTCAAGCACTCCTTATAGGCCAGAGGCAGCAAAATGAATCAGGTAGCATAAAGCTATGCTCAGGTTCATTCATTTGCCAGAAAAGAATAAAGGCCAGGTCTCTGAGGGTTCAGAGGCTTCTAATAAATGGCATCCATCCATATTTTAGTTTGAGGTTTTGAAAACCCTAATGTACTTCACTGTACATGCTAGCTTCCCAAAGGATCTTTTATTTTGTAATTTCATATTTATCTCCTCTGGTTTAATTTTCATGTTATTTCTTGTCTTTCATTTGCTTATCTTCATAAAAAAAACTGTTCAGTGTCATTATGGATCTCATCTTTCTGTTAGATGATTTTGTATGTAATTATCAGAAAAGAGATGAAAAACTTTCTTGATTATCACAAATGATAAGAGTTAACTGGTAATTAATTGGGAGCTTGGTTGGGGGGTGTTAATTTCTATGTGGACTACATAAAAGATGGATGTGCCTATTAAATGGGTATTATTAACTCACATTTTAGAAATAAAACATGTGGGCATGAATACATCTTACATCCAAAACATCACATTTTTTTTTGTATCCGAATTGTTTTAGTACTGCTTTTAAGTTTGTATTTGAACTGAACTCCTTTTTGAAGGGTTTAATCATATCAGTGGCCACATGTTAGACTGTAAGTCTTCATAAATATTTCATGTTAATGTTGTTTGACCCGGTCTTAGCGTCTGTTGGGTTTTTCCAACTGTTTCAGCCCTGTCACTTGTTGTCTGGCTGTGTCATAGGCTGGGAAAGACCTGAAGGACTTGTCTTGTTGGCTAAGCCCAGTCAGCACTCCTTCCACTGCCTCTCACACCCCAGCTTAACGGCCCACACTGAGTCCTCGCCACCCTGGCCTCCTGGGGATGAATGATGGACCTGTGTGGCACCGTGAGCCTTACCTCTAGCTAGCGTTCATTTTCCGTTTCTGCGATTTCCATTTCCTCTTTTTATTTAAATATGTTGGAATGAATGGATGCTCCTGCACGCCCCGTGAGCTCCTCTGAGACTGGCACGGGCCTCTGGATGGTACTGTTCATCACTTGTTCACCTTTTCTCTCTCTCTCTCTCTCTCTTTGTAGTCGCGACCTATCCCTTCCCACCTTACCTCAGCAGTTGCAGAGAGCATCCTGGCCTCGGCCTGTGAGAGTGAGAGCAGGAATGCCGCCAAGAGGATGCGCCTGGAGAAGCAGCAGGTACTGCGCAGCAAGGGGCCCGGCCACAGCCAGCGTGCGGCTCACTGAGCCTCCTGGCCACGCTTAAAGGGTGGATTTTGAAGTTCACAGGGATAGGGTTTTTGTGTCTTTCTGATAAGAGTTTAAACTTGACAATGAAGGTTCATAAGTGCCATGGAGATCAAACAAGCCAGATGTTCTGTGGTGGAGACCGGACGGTTGTAAATGGCCGGTCAGTTTAGTGATAGGTCCTAAGTGATCACTTACCACCACACTTTGGTCAGTTTTCCCGGCTGGTTATGCTAAGGACCTGACTGTGTTCATTTCTGGTGGATATCAACTTGTCTTGCGACCCCTGTGGCCTAACTGCTAAGGGGCAGCACGTTGCTCTGGGGGTGGCGAGAGCACACACCATGGGCCCGATGGATGGAAGTCCCTAACGTGGGAACATGAAGTAATGGAAGTCCAGATCCCGGGCCCACTTCCTCATCAGTGAGTCATTCACCGCGTGCCATTCCGTGTCCACTCCTGCGTCACTCTCCTAAGGGTGATGTCCCGGTGAGGTGGGCATGAGGATGTTTTGTTCTCGTTCCCTGGGGTTTCACTCAGTTTCTCCCTTGCTTCATCTACCTCTGTCTGTCTCCCCTCCTTGTGTCTGCTATGTCTTCCTTTGTTTTATTTTTCTCTCTAGCCCTCTTCCTTAATTATCCCTAATACAAAATTAAATTATAGCATGTAATTTAAATATTATGCATAATTTAAGTATTGCACATAGAAGGGTGCCATAGTCTTACTTTTAAATTATTTTTACAACAAATGACAGCGTGCTTCATATTTCTAATTGAGATTGGGCTGGGAAGATTAAATTGTTAATCCAATTTTGTTTTTCCTGTGAGCCAATGAAAATGGAAAAATAAAAGTAAATATGTTTCTATTCCAGGCTTAATTATTGAAAAGTATTTCAGAATGGCATTATTTTAAATTTGATATGCTTGTTATTGATATGGCATGTGCTAATAATTTTAAAGGATGCAAAAGATGAAGCCTTTGCTTAAATAAGAAATAGTACTGGCCTCAGATAAAATTTACATATGAAAAAACTAACTTTGAATTTGCTAATAATTCTTTGCTAAGTGTTTATTCACATATCCATGTTCTTAATTGAGACTTTTGTCATTATTATAACTCTAAACTTTATATTAAGATGAATTATAGTACTATATAAATGGTGGGCCAAAAGTATACTCAAGTTGTGAGTATGCAAAATAGTTTATTCTTATATTATTATTTGTTAATTATTATATTATTTTCATACAAACAATGGTAGGCCTTCTTTTGCTCCACCCTACCTCCTTGTGTTATGATTGAGATTACACATTCTGGCATTTAAATACATCTGGTTTTGATTCTCAGCTCAACTCTTACTAATTGTTGTGTAACTTTCAGAAAACGATTTCAATTCTCTCTACCTCTATTTCTTCATATGCAAGATAACAAGAATAAGCAGTATTAGTCCTGTGGGGTTGTTATGAGAACTATAAACGACAGATTTATGTTATGTACTTAGCATTTTGCAGGGCACATAGTAAGTATTAATAAATCAGTCTAGAAAAAATGATTTTAACTGATGTTCTAGCCTTCCTGTTGCATCAATATAAGTAAAACTAAAAAAGTAAAATAAAAAATAAAGCGTTATTTGTACTCTCTCATAGGAGGTTTTAAATCAGACTCAGTCTCCTTGAGAGCTTATGATTCTAGAAATTTCAATGGCAGGATTCTGGGCTTCTGTGGGCTGTCCCGGTTATCATGTTGCCATATAGCCATTTCGTCTACACTCCAGCATATTCCTGAATTGTGTCAGTCACATATAGAGTAGTTATGACTGGTTCATGTTAAGTATTACCTATACAGTGGTCAGCAAACTCATTAGTTAACAGGGTCATCTAAGACCAGCAGAAAACACAGATATTTACATTACAATTCATTTAACAGGAGCAAAATTACAGTTATGAAGTAGCAACGAAAATCATTTTATGTTTGGGGGTCACCACAAAATGAGGAACTGTACTAAAGGGTTGTGGCATTTGAAAGCTTTGGAACCACTAATCTGGACAGAGGATAAGGGAATCAAACCAGCAACCTCTGAGTGTGTGGACAACACCCAACCAACCAGAACACACCAGGCTGGCCAAAGGCTCCCCTCTTGTGTGGACAGGAAGTGGAAACTTGATGTCTTTTGGGTGACATGTATGGGTTTGGGGGAGAAGGTAGGAACAAGCCTTGATTTCTGATTTTTTTTTTTTCCTTCCTATTGCTCATTTGTATTCTGGCTTCATTGAGAATTCTTCCACATTTTTTCTAGAATTATTTTTTTTAAACTTTGGGTACATCTTTAGCTTAGGGTGTCATTAATTTCAAGTTGATAAATGTCAGGATGTGAGTAGGTGGTTTGAATTCAGACAGAGAAATTCAGCATGTTATGTTGATACACTTCTCAGTGCCAAAGTCAGGGGAACATATGGTATCCAAGGTTCTCCATGAAGACAGCATTTTCATTAATATCACTTGTTTTACAAACACTCATTTTTAGGCTTTGCAGATAAAGGAAGAATCAGACATAGTTGGTTTATGCCAATGCATTCCTTTTCTGTAATTGTGTTTTCTTATAATCTGTCTATTCTTTGCCCTGTCTTTTCTTTTTAACCACATTAAAACCCATTAGTTACTCTGGAAAAAATAATGTTTTATGTATTGGGGAAATTTAGTCATAGTTACAAAGTTGTTATAAAGTTAGCGAATGCAATAGCTTGGCATGTTGAGCTGTGCTTCCTGAAGAGACTGATTGGCATGGTTGGCCACAGGCCCTTAAGAGAGCAGGGCTTCCCTAGAGCTGGGGTTCCAGGCAGCTGAGGTCTGCCGCCTTTTTTTTCCTTATTGATTAAGGTAGGACGTATATGTCCTTATCCCCCCATGGCCGCCCTCTCCCCTCCTACTCATGCCCTCATCCCCCTGGTGTCTGTCTCCACTAACAGCCGCCTTTTAAAATGCTTTTGTTATCAGAGTAACTGGGGTGGCCTCTCCACACTGGGTTCTCGGGGTGGATTCCTTAGGACGGCTCAAGAAAAGGACCTTTCTGAGACCCGCAAAGAGGCTGTGTGATCTCGTTTGTATGGAAGTGCATCCATGGGTCCCCCGGAGTCGCCTTCCCACTGTAGGTGTGTGCTGGGTCTTGGTAGAGCTAGAAGCAAAGCTTGCATTTCATGCTGGCGCCAGGTCCAGTTCAACATCAGGCTGGCTGCAGTCCATTGGTCCCCTATATTGGGCTCATTGCAGGAGAGCATGCTCCGAGCAACAAGAGCCCCAGGAGCATAAGAGGAACCAAAAGCACAAGAGCCTAAGAGCGCAAATTCCTGTTAGGGGGTTAAAGATCCCCAATTCCATGCCTTTGCCATGGCCACGCCCATCCTGGCCAGGTGTAACTGACAGCCAGGTACCTTCCAGATTTCACCCCAGATTTACTGGGCATGTGTCTATTCTCCTTCCTGTCTGGTCTCTTCCCACAGAGATCCCTGGGGAATAGACTGGGAGCTCCTTGGGGAGGGTGAGGCTTTAGCTTCTTACTGACGTTGCCCAAATGACATGCCTATAGCACCTGGCCTTCCCTTTGCTTCTTTCCTGTTGTTCACAATGAGGTTAATTACAACGGTATCGATTTTACTTTCCTATTTAGTGGAACTCTTTCTAAAATATCAGTGCATCTTTAAAACTAAAGGTTTCCGACTGTAAGTTTTAATGATGGATTTATGTGTTCATCTGCACTCAGGACTGTGCAGTCTGACATCTGAGCGGCAGCCCTAGGCCTGGGTGTCTCAGAACAGGGGCCAGGACCAGGACGGGTAGAGTGCAGAGCCCGTGCGGCAGCAAATCCCAGGACTGTCAGCTCGCGCTCTTGGTTATTTGCCTCTTTTTCCTGATGTTGAAGGCGCTTGGAGCTCTGATTTGCTTGCCGGCAATGTTGACCTTTTCCAATCAATTTTGCTGAAGTGGTTCCATCTTCTAAGTTTCTTATCTTCACAAAGACACCCCATCATGTTTGCTTTGTCAACAATATATTTTTTAAATTTGCCTTTTGCTTCAGCCCAATGGTGTTTGTGTGTGTGTGTGTGTGTGTGTGTGTGTGTGTGTGTGTTTAATTTTTTTATTGTATTGTTTAAGGCAGTGGTGGGCACACTGCAGCTCAAGAGCCACATGCAGCTCTTTGGCCCCTTGAGTGTTCTAACACAACTTCTTCAAAATAGACTTTCCCAGGTTGTGGTATTTTGTGGAAGAGCCACACTCAAGGGGCCAAAGAGCTGCATGTGGCTTGCGAGCCGCGGTTTGCTGACCACTGGTTTCAGGTATTACAAATGGTAGTACGTATGTCTCTCCCCACTCCCATGACCTCCCCTATCCCCCAGCACTTGCCCTCGTCCTCCTGCCCCTACTGTCTTGAGTCTGCTGGTTGTGTTTATATGCATGCATACAAGTCCTTCGGTTGATCTCTTACTCCCCAACCCTCCCCTAAGCCCAATGGTTTCTAGATGACTAGAGGACAGCCTGTGTTTGTTTTTATTTGCACCCTGCTCTCGGGTGTAAGGAAAAATGGCTCTGGCTGCTTTAGGAGTTGTCGCAGAGCAGTTTTCTAAGAGTCCTTACCTGCATTCTCTCAAGAGAAACCTGATGCTCACGTAGATCAAACACCAGGCCACCTGCATTTGTCCCCTTTTTATGTTTTGCCGAGAATGTAAGCAAGATCAAGACAGCACTGCAACTTATGCAATTACACCAGGAGGCCAGTAAGATTGACGACATTCAGAGCCAGCTGCTCACTAAACACTTCTGCAGGAACACCCGTGCTCTTTTTGTTTGTTGGTTTGGGTGTTGGTTTTATTTAGGAAAACGGACAGTGCGTTCTGGCCTTGACGCTCACGGACACTCAGGGCACCCCAGCACATGGCAGGCGCAGTCCCCTTTCTCATCCTTAGGATTGCATGTGGCCTCCTGTTCCCAAATCCTCTACCTGAGGTTTATGCTTGGCACTGTAAAGAGGGCAGCGAGCCGAACGGAGTTCAAAAAGGGGTCAGAGCTGTGACTATAAACTTACTAAGATAGGTGGATGCAAGTGAGAAGTTTATCAAAATCCCAGAGGCATTAAGATTTCCATCAAATGCAGCAGTTAAAGCTCTTTAGCAGTGTCTTTCCCATCGGTTACTTCTTTACCTTCGCTACATTAACTGCTTTCAGGGAGGCAGGGCAGGGACCTGAGGCGGGTGAGGAGGGGAGCCTGTGACTCAGGCCTGGGAATCAGTGTGGGGATGTCTGAGTCATACACGTGGGCATCCACGCAAAGTCGCTCCAGTCGGGGGTTACTCAGGCACAGCTTTTCAAAAGAGCCTCCTTTACACATGATTAAATTAACATCTTTACGACTGGGACATACTAGATTTAATTTTCAAAATTAGAGCTACAGAGGACCTTACCCACCACTTAATTGAATACATTTATTTTATGTAAGAAACAGGCCTGGACAAGTTGTTGTTTTTCCAGTTTAGATTTTCCTTCTTCCTTCCTTCCTTATGTGATTTTTTTCCATATTTCACTAGAAGCAGAATTTCTCTTAAAAAGAAGAAAAAGAAAAAAAAAAGACCAATCCAGTACAAAAACTTTAACTCCCTTTTGACTACAGGGTAATGTTCTGAGTAATGAAACTCAGAATGCTTTATAAATTGCAAATCATAATGCCATCAGACATTCGAACATGCCAGGATTTGAATACTCTTCGGGATGCAGAACTCAGGAAGTCACATGATTCCACTGCATTTTTCTGTCCGTTATTATTGCTGATGAAGCAAATTAGAGAAGTCCAGTGAAGCTGTCAGACTTTCTAAGAAACTTCCCAGGTATCTGTGGGTCTTCTTTAATCCTTTATACAGGATTCTGCACTTGGGGTAGTTTTAAAAAATACAGAATCCTTTCTATATTTTTACATTAAATTAATTTATTGAGCTATTTGTTAGTTATTTGATCATTTTATATTCTAAGAACAAAGTTTGTTGAAACCATTTCAGATACCCCGATTCAGTTTTAAATTCCAACTTCTTCATTACTCAGAGTGTCAGCTCAACTATGTTTGGGAAATAAGGGTATGTATGGGAAGCATGCATATATCATTATACTAATGCAGGTGTGTTATCTTGTACCTTAATGTTGACTTCCCGTAAATTTTCTCACATGTCTTTGTCCCAAAACTCAGCGAGGTGTATGTCATTGCTATTACTACTTATGTCAAAAAATTACACTAGAGGAACGCAATTCCCCGCGGCTGCTCCTGCTCTCTGCTGTATAAAAGCCAGTTTGGGGATTTGGAGGGATGTGGGTGTAGAGCCAGGATTCTTAGTCCTCTGAGCTCATCCTGGGTCTGCCTACCAGTCTGCTGTCCAGGCTCGGTGTGGCTCTGCTCTGCTTGTGTCTGCTTGCCCGCCCACCTTACGGGGTACCTTCTCCTGGAGTAGCTGTCAGCCACAAGCCGAGCCCCTTTCCCAGCTCTCTCTGTAGACTGCGGTAAGTGAGGACTCCACTGTAAATCCCATGCAGCACTGCAGTGGCCTCCAGGTGTCTCGGACTCTACCATCCGCATCACGCTGTAGAACTGACTCATCTTTGGCTTTTCATTACTTTGAGCCCCAAAAGATACCTAGTGATATACTGGGGATAGGGTAACCGCTCAATAAGTAATCCATACGTGGCTGGACATAGCATGGCTAAAAGGTTGGTTTTCGGGAAGGGAAGAGCCTTTCACTGAGGTGCCTGCTAACACAATAGTGATGCTTCCTGAGAAACGGAAGGTGTGGCCAACGGAGCAGGAATCTCCAGAATTAGCATTGCACTGGGAAGTGCTGACGGACAGCCTGGTGGACGGTTTTAGCATCGGACAGAGAAACTCACAGCACAGTGTGATGGGACCAAGCAGGAAGGCTGGGGTGGGGAGGAAGAATGTCTCACACTTTGTTCTTTGGCCACGGCTGCTTTTCACCATTCGGTGTGAAAAGGCGGCCGCTGTTAGGGCCCTGGCAGAGCAGTACAGGAAGGCCAGAAGCGAGAGCTGGCCTGACACTTGCCCGGGAGTTGTCATAGCAGCAGGTGGACTGCTCAGCTTGTTCCAGGGCGACCCCCACGGTGGGGGACATTCCGCCCTCAATGCCACACACGGAATGTTAATATTCAATTTGTCTGCTGATTCTCAGTGGTGGCCATCCTTCTACCACACTTATCTGATGTTTAAGGACTCATTTCATGAGAAGTCCAGGTTCAAAGACCTTGGACCATAAGGAGATGCTGTGTGTGTATCTAGGCTCTTGTTCCTTGGGGAGCAGCTATTTTAAAGTGTTACTGAGAAGAGAAAGATTGGGATGCTGTAACCTGGGTGTAGCTTTTTGATGATGTTGTTTTTTAGCTATGTATGCTCTGTTTGTACTCAGCAAATAAATGACTTATCCTTATTTACTCTTTACTTACTCATAAATGTATGCATGCACCTGCTATGTCTATGTCTTATACACAAAAGAAAACTCTTAAAAGCTATGTATAAAAAGGTATATATGCTCTGGCCAGTTTTCCCAGTAGTTAGAACATCAGCCCACAGACCAACGTGTCCTGGGTTCCATTTCTGGCCAATGGCACATACTTGGTTGCAGGTTCCATCCTTGGCCCAGGTCAGGGCACGTATGGAAACAATCTGTGTATCTCTCTCATGTAGATGTTTCTCTCTCTCTCCCCCTCCTTCCTCTCTTACACTTTCACACAAAAAAATCGATGGAAAAAAATATCCTCAGGTGAGGATTAAAAGAAAATAATAATTTTAAAAGTGTATATATATATATATATATATATATATATACACACACACACACACACACACACACACACACACACACACATTATGTCCACATAAAGTAGAGAGAACCAGAATGTTACAAAAGAAAGGTTTGGGATCATTGCTCTGGGATACACTCATTTGTGTTTTTGAAATGGAAATGGTACTTTTGGTTTAGTAGGCTAAATTTCACACAAACGTGGACATGTCCTCCCCGAACTGAAGTCTTAATAGCAGCATTAAATAATATACAATTATGCAGTCATGTTTTAGAAACAGAGCCACATTAAATAGCATATCATTATGTAGTCATATCTTACAAGCAGTTAACAAATATTAATGCATGCACAATCTAGACATTCAGATAAACTGTTGACAACTGCATAATTTTTAGCAAGGAAAAAAGTGATTTCTGTTCCAGTGATAAGTAAGATGCATGGCAATCTTGGATGATTTTACCTAAAACAAAACAAAAAAATTAAAATCCTAATACCATGATTAACAGACACCCTATAGTTTCTGAGTCATGATCTTAAAGAATGTCTAAATGTTTTCTAAACCTTATGGAATTCCGGAGTAGGCATCAGGTGAGGGTTATAAGATGTGGTGTTCATAGATCCACATCCATGAACATGTTTTTTTTCTCCCCCTTTGTTTCTCGATCAACATGTGTTTTTTTTACCTTTAGGGGAAAGCAAAAAAATTGCATCTTTTTCACTCATTTTTTTTTTTTAGCTGATGAAAATATAAATAATGCTACTGATAAAGAAAAATTAGCAGCATAATTAGAGTAGTAATATTTTGTTTTTGCTTAAAGCTTAAGGAAAAGTAACATATTGGCTCTATAGCAATTTCAAACCAGCATTTCATAAGTTATAAAAAATGCATATATAATAAACAATTCATGGTAAACTAAATTTAATATTTAAAATTTAAATTGCTTTAGGGGAGTTTTAAAAAAAACTCAGAAGCACAATTTGTGTGGACATGAGAATATGTATAATTGAGTTTATTACTATGTTAACTTATCTTTAAGAATGTTTAAAAACAGAAAATACATTCACCTGAATGGCACAAAAAATTGAGACTCCACCCAATCGAATCTAAATCCATGCACTGTATATGAAGAGACACTTCTATACAGTTCCTGCAACAGGCATAGTATACCCATTCCAAAAGAGAGAAGGGGGATTAAAAAAAAAAAAAAAGATTGAATAGGTACCAACAAATCCAAAGCCAAGAAGGATATTTCCATTCAATTTCAAGCTTGAACATCATTATCTGTAGCCCCAACTCTGTTCTACCTGCCCCCCTGGGCCCTCCCTGCCCAAGGATTTCCTGTCGGCTGGCCTCAGTCAGTTCTATCTCTGCATCTTCAGCTGCCCTAGGGGTCATTCTTCTCTCATTCTGTCCCCTCTGTCCCTTTCCGTTCATGATGCATTTCATTAGCTGGTATGAAACCCTCAGAACCTCTTCGGTCCTCCTCAGAGGCCTAGGGAACTGGGCTGCTTGAATTGACCTCTCATACCTCCTTCCTGGGTAGTCTCTCTGTCACCAGCCCCTGCTGAGATGGCTGGGTGAACCAGTGGCATCACGCACCTCCTCTCCTTCGCTAGGCGGGTTGTCCAGCACCCCCTGTTTTCATGGCAAGCTTTCTGGAAACTCTCCCTTGTCGTCTAGTGCTGCTTCCTGTGTGTTAAGAAATCCAACACATAACTTGAGCTGACTTCCAATTTTTACTTTCCTTTTTTATTTTTTATTGAAGAATGTGTATATGGCTTTATGCCCATGAGTTACACCTAATCAGAATTTACCAACAGAACTATTGAAGACTTAGCATTTAAAGTGTAATTATAAATGCAAAATATATAACCACTTTCAACATTTTTTAAATGGAAATAACATAAATTGCTTTGAGTTTAATTTATTTTATTAAATTGATATGGATGACATAGGTCAACATGAACATATAGGTTTCAGGTGCTGGTTTCTGTGTTACAAGATCTGCACTGTACATTGCACCACGTGCTAGACACGCAAAGTCCCATCTTCTCCTGCCACCATATATTAGGGCCTCCTTTCCTCTAGTAGCATTGAGTTGTATTTAAAGATTTGAAGTAGGGTCATTATTTCTGTTCATTTTTTTTAATGACATGAATTAAATATTTTTTTTATCATTGGGAGACTGGAATAGTGCCTCTCTCTCTTTCTCTCTCTCTCTCTCCCTCTCTCTCTCTCTCTCTCTCTCTCTCTCTCTCTCTCTCTCTCTCCTACATAGTGTACAGAGTATAGATAATGCTACACAAAATGAAAATATATATCAAAATGGGAAGAAGTTAAGAGCACTTGAATTCCAAGCTGGAATTCAAAAGGAGGAGAGTTAGCCTTCTTGCTTATGGACATATGCTTTGCTCTTCCAGGAATCATGTACTTCATTGTGATCTTCCTGTCAAAGCGGTGTGAGGGCTTTGTGTACAGTACTGCCCCACCCCTGCCACAAAATCTGTGTTCTCTACAAAACCTTAGTCTTTCACTTTTTCTTAAACATTTTGCTTAGTTGTGATGTTAGGTACAAGATGGGAATATTCTGTAGACTTTATTTTTTTCTGCTTGAGAGACAGAGCTCTTATAGGCCCCTTGGTTACGCGTTGCAGCCCTGCGCACAGCTCCTAATGGAGGCCATCTGTAATTAGACTTGTAATAAGTGCTTTTTAATGATGGGTAGGAAACCAGTTAATAATGAGCGGCTTCTTGAAAACTACTGCCCATTCATTAGCTATAAAGTGCTGACCGCGCTTTAAATGTGTCGACTCTGTTCTGAAATCAAACCAAAATTAATACGCGTTTGTGCATCTGTCCTTTGTCTCTTTGTTTGCCTTATGGCCTTTCTCTGAATCGGAGAGCACTGGCAGATTGGCTGGGATCTATCCGTTATCCAGAGGCGTTCAGCAAGGCAGATTCTGAAAAGTTGTCTGTGCCTGAGAATGAAGGCAAACACATCAATATCCCCGAGTTCAAACCCCCCCCCCCCCCCAAGACTGGGGCTGCCCGGCCCAGATACTTCCCCTTAGTCCCTTTCTGAGCAGCCACTCAGGACGAGGAGAGGGCCTGCGACTCTGTCCTTGTGACATGCCAGGGCTCGTGTTCTTCCAGCCCCAGATGTGAGGTACACGGAGAGGGTGCCTTTATGCCAAGTAACTCGAGAGCTCCTGCTTGTGAAGCCCAGATGAGGACCCTGGGGCTGGCCCACAGCTGTGGCCACGGCTCCCATCAAGATGAGTCACACTCATTAGCACTTTGGTTATTTCAAGGAAGAGTTGTCACGGCTTGCTTCAGCAAGTCAGAGAAGCACTGCTCCAGGATTTCTGAAAAGAAACAGAAAGAAAAAGAATTGAATCATGCATTTCTTAGGGCACTAAACCCAAGTCTATCAAAAGAGGACAGTTGGGGTGACCCGCAGCGGGTGGGCTGCAGAAGTGCTTTGTTTGGCCTGGACGTTGCTGTAAACTGTTTGCATTTGTTCTCAGTGGTGCCTGGGCTCTTGAGTTCATCACTGTCCCCAGTACTCCCTGCTGTCCTAGCCCGGGGTCTCTTCACTCATGTCTAATCCTCGCCTGGCCCCTAGAGGCAGCTGAGTTTGGCACCTAAATTGAAAAAAAAACACAAAAAACACTGGGATGACAAATATGATAGTCTTTAGATGTTTTGCACATTTCCTCTTACAGGAATGCACAGATATTGTCTCCTCTACACATTTCTATAGTAGACTAGAAAAGTATGTGAGTGAAATAGGAATAAGGAATCTATTTCAATGGGACTCGTTTCTATATTTTAGCCTGGAAAAAATGTGTTTTTGCCCTTGAGAGGATACTTGCTATATTAGAAATAATACATGTATTAGTAAGAACATGTGAAGAATATATGAATACTAGAGGCCCGGTGCATGAAATTCGTGCAGAGTAGACATTCCTTCCCCCGGCCGCTGGCACTGGCTTCCCTCTGGTACCTGTGACCTAGGCTTCCCTCCGGCCACCAGCAGGCAGGCACCCAGGGCTTCCCCTAAAATAGGGGTGTTGAACTCAGAGAAGGGGCCAAAATCTAAAATCCAGCCTAAATCGCGGGCCAAATGGTTTACTGAACAGTCATAAACTGTCATTGTGATGGAAATGCAGCGGAGTGCAGTGATGACAGCGCGGTGCCGGCCACATTGCAAGGCCTGGCGGGACGGATTTGGCCCGTGGGCCTTGTGTTTGACACATGTGCCCTAAGAGGTCGTCCGGAAGGATATCCAGTCTAATTAGCATATTATGCTTTTATTATTATAGATAACTCAAACTCAGCCTCAGTTATAAATTTTTTTTTGTGTGTGTGTACAAAACATGAAAACAATTGAGCAACATTATTTCTTTACCCTCTTGGCATGTGTCCATCCGTATTCAGATGGAACGGAGCTGCCTGTGACTTCCGGGGAGCGCAGAGGGGAAAGAAGGGTCCTCACGTAGGTGAACGCATCATCTGTGTTCGGCCGTAGCCAAGATGTGTTTAGTTTGTAAATGGGGCCAGAGCCTCTGAGCTAGAATGAGAAGATGCCTAGAAGGCAAAAAAGTAATTCGTTAGTTAATTCGTCATTGAAAGTGAAGGGTCCCTGGGATTCAGCACCCTCAAAGCCCAGGGCTCATGAGACCCTTGAAAGCAGTGGGTGGGAAGGCAGCCGCCAGCAAGCACCGAGGGCACCCAGCTGACAAACACATCAAGGAACTGGGACCTCACTCTCACGTTCGTCTTCTGTGGAATTTAAGAGAATTGCACGGTGTTTCTTTTCTTGGTGGTGGTGTTCAATACTCTCCCCGTGTCACATTCCACGCTACGGTCCCCAACAAGCTTTACAAAGACCAATACGAGCCTATTGAGATGGATTCTACGGGGCGGACAGAACTGTGACCCTTTGTTAGCCCATAGGCACCAGGACAGGAAAAAAGGGAGTGGAGAGTGAGCCCCGCCCCCACATTTAACTGCAACTGTGGGTGCGCCCCTGACCGGAAATAGGGTGTCTCAGCTGCTGCCGGGGTCACACTCAGGACTGTGCCCTCATTCCCATGGGGAGGTTCACAGAGGCAGAGCAGGAGGAAGGTTGTGGTTCATTTGCATAATGTAGGCCCCTGGAAATTAAAAGTATTAATCACCTTGCTAATTTTATATGGAAATGAAAAACTGCTCATCAGCAAATACAGCTTCCAGCTCAGTGCCTGGGCTGAAACTAGTCACCAGGCCACCAAGGGGAGGTTTGCAGTGAAGAAGATGCTGAATTCATAGGGAAATGTCCCAGGCCATCTCATTGTCTCTCACTTTTCTTAATTTTTTATCTTAAAGGCTGTTTTAGGATAAAAAACAGCCCTGCCTCAATCATGACTGCATGGTGTTTGTACTTGAAGCTATAGCTTAGTGCAGTTAGCAAATTTTGTGAGATTAAGAAACAAGTTGGAATTTTTGCTTATAAACATCTGGAGATATACCTAAAAACAGATATATTTATTGTCCATGAAAAAAAAATTGTAGTATTTAGCATCCACTATAGTATTTTGCATTAAGGAAACATGAAAATGGGGTACTTTTATTTGAATGGCCTTTGCCATTTCTTCAGAGGTACACAGTCATGGTCACGTGGAAGGGAAGTGATGGTTCCATTTCTTCTGTCATGCCTTGCACTAATAATAGTAATCTGTTGGTTTAAAAACTGAGTCTTAGGTGGTTCTCAACCAGTGGGTCGCAACATTAGCAAGGTCGAGAACCACTGCTGTAGAGCCTAAGACCATCAGAAAACACAGACATTTTATATTATGATTCATAACCATAGCAAAATTATAGTTACAAAGTAGCAACGAAAATAATTTTATGGTTGGAGGTCACCACAACATGAGGAACTGTACTAAAGGGTCGCAGCATTAGAAAGGTTGAGAACCACTGGTATAGATGAAGGCATCATGAATCGAGATCAAGCATTCGGGAGGCAGAGCAAGTCATAGTTGAGAAGTGAGAATGTGAGAAGGTCAAGTGTACAGTTTGCCATGCTTAGTGGGAAGCACCTATGCAGCAGGAAGTGTTTATGTCCGGTAAAGAGCTCAAAGTGTGGACCCGAGGACAGGTCTCCATCGTAGATGTGGGTTTAGATTTCGAGGTCTGTAGTGCAAAAGGGGGTCAAAGAAGCCCTAAATGAGATAATATCTTGCAGGGAAAGGAAGAGATTGAGAGAGAATAAAAATGGAAGGAAAAGAGAAACTTAGACTAATTCTACCAATATGTATCGTGAAGTCGGGTTATGTGATCAGCATCTACAGGAGGGAGCTCTGTGACTCTGCAAACACAGGTGATGCTCAAGGCCATGAGTGTGTCTACTTGTTAATTTTAAGAAGGTCTCTGATTTATCAAAAATATGCACGACATTCTGAATAACAAATGAACTTCTCATTGTAGATGCAAACAATTGTAAACTTTATATCTGATAGATGAAAAAACATGAAAAAACATGCCAACAGTGATATTTCTCCTTCTACATATCCTTCCCCCACAGTCACCACACTAAACCAGAGCACTTAACATAACTAAGTTGTGAGAACCAGAAGCAGGACTGGTGAGGGGAGCATTTTTAACAGCAGAGCGTTCACGTCTATATACATGTAACATCCACACGTGGTCAGGCGTAGGCAATGTGTTTTAAACTCATCACAGGGTTATTTATTGTTAGATTATTTCACGTCATCTGATGCACGTACCCTTTAACACTTAATTCCACATTAATGTAAAAGCATGATCACTCTGCGATTCGGGCATCGCCATTTTTATGGCTCTTCTAATTGCCTTAATTTGACTATTTCATTATTAATATACTTGAAAACTCAGAATGGATGGGTAATTTTTATGCCCCGTTTAAATCAAATTAGAATAATCCATAAGCTTTTATTCCAACATGTGGGAATGAAGATCTCAGTTATATGGCTCCTTCAAGGTGTACAGTTCAGATGGACTTACATTTTGCTAAATGATTGATCATAATGGCCAAAGGAATCCCTTGTGTGGTGCGACCGTGGGGAGGAGTCGCTCATTCTGCTCCTGCAACCATTCTGGCTCACCTGTTTCTCATTTTGAAATCATTTATGATTACCTCCCATCATCAGCATTGACGTAGCATCATTAGTCAAGTATTTCTACTCAAAAAGAAATTAAAAGGATGAAAATAGCCATAACCAGTTTTTTTTCTTTTAATTTTAATTATATTTTTCGAGTGTCTGTTGGCCAGTTCAGCCGCCTCCTCTTTAAGTCCAAAGTGAAAGTTCTCAAGACCAGACTTAGAGGTGTCTTGGCTAGACGGATGGGACTGCTCCATTGCTAGTGCGGGTGAGGTTCTTGGGGTGCCGCTGAAATAAGCATTTGTGGAGGACCTCACAGAAGGATGAGATGGGGTAGAAAGCTTTATTTACATGGAATTACATCCCCATGTTGGCAAAGTCCCATTCCCCTTACCCCAGTCCTGGAAGGATGCAGCTGGCAATTCAGCGGAACCGGAAGCAGAGCCAGTGTCCAGAGCGTCCATCCCACGGGGAGCTGGTTCTGCAGAGCAACAGGCCAGTTCCAGCCCAGCAGTCCATTGTGTGGGCCGCTGCAGGGGGGCCGAGGGCGCATGCCCCCCACAACAGGAGTCCAAGAGAACCACGAGGGACAACTCCTTTGTTTAGGAGCTTATGCATCTCAGATCTTTGAGCTGGCAGTGGCCACACCTACTTTGGCCAATGATCTGTTCCCAGGGGTGACTTACAGGCAACTACCTTCCCAGCATCACCCAGACTTTACTGGGGATGCTTCCAAATTGCAGCTTTTTTCTGGCCGAAATGCACAAGTGGCACGCCTTTAAAAGCTGGCATTCCCTTTGCTCCTCTCCTCTGATTAAGAACTGGGTTATCACATCCGCATCCTTGGATTTAGGGAAACTGACATCTGAAGTAAATAAACAGGCTCCGAGAAGTCACTTTTAACGTACTCACCCTGAGTTATGTTGACTTGTGCTTCTACAGCACTTTGTGGCAATGCATCCAACCATCTTTTTAACATAAACTGTAGCCTGACCTCGTGCTTTGGGAAAACACAGCCATGGATGGGAAAAGAAAGTCAGTTTCTCTTATTTTATCTTTTAAAGTGGCAGGCATTGTTTTTACTTGATTTGAATGAAAATGTTAGCCGAAACCGGTTTGACTCAGTGGATAGAGCATTGGCCTGTGGACTGAAAGGTCCCAGGTTCGATTATGGTCAAGGGCATGTCCTTGGTTGCGGGCACATCCCCAGTGGAGGGTGTGCATGAGGCAGCCGATCGTTGTTTCTCTCTCATCGATGTTTCTGACTCTCTATTTCCCTTTTTTCCTCTCTGTAAAAAATAAATATATTTTTTAAAATGTTAGTCAAAATAAGTTAATGCCTGTGAGGATATCTGAGCATTCATCAATGATATAGACATGTTATGTGGACAACATAAATTAAATGTGTAGCTTTGTTATCAGAATGATGACCTATTAGGAACTCATTAAATCCCTTTGTAAAGTCCCTTTATGGATCACAGATTTGATTGCATTGTAGATGAAATAATGTACCTCTTGCTGCCCAGCATCATACTCTAGATAACCATTATGTGGTATTACCCTTAATCTGCTGACATCACCGTGTTAATAGGACCTTTATGTAATAGCTAATGGTGAACTGCTCTAAGAAGTCTTATCAACCTCCACTATGCTCACAAATCAAACTGAAAAACTCTTCCGAGGGGAAAATACTATGATGTGCAAATAAAATTATTTCCAAAAGGTTTATATCTGTAATCAGATCTTAGAACCTCAAAGAAACAGTTCTTTTAAACTTACATTTTGGTTATATTAAACAAAGAAACTCAAAATTGAGTGTTAGAGACCTATAGAAAAAGACATTTACTTTTTTAATTTGATTTTTTTTTTTTTTGGTCAATAACTAAATGGCAGAATATTAAATTTAAAATGCCAATTTAAAGGCGCCAAGTCTTTACTTTTATTTTTTAATAATAAAACATTATGGCCCCGAGGAAGAATGTCAGAGTAGATAACTGTGCAGTGTACATGGTTCCTTCTTGCCAGCCATGCATTTACATGCATTTGAGTTGGAGACCCTGTTTATTTTGTAGTTTTCTTTAAGGCAACAGTTCTCAAAGCTTTACTGTTTATAAAGCCATGCAAGTATGTGTGTGTGAAAATTTTGCTGCAAGGACAGTTTGTCAGCATAACCTGTTCTTCAGAGACTTTGATAAAACTCTGGGTAACAGCTGTGCTGTGGTGATTTTGGTTTCTCAAGTCAGAAACCAAATCTGTTATTTCAAATCTGATCGTGCTTTTTTGGATTTAGACAAAAACGTGTCTTCCCTTATTATCTGTTTTAGTGGGTTTGGGAGCATCTTTGCAAGGACTTACCTTCTGTGTCGGCGTTTTAATCATTTGTAGGGCCAGCAAATGCAGGAGGCTGCATGGAATGCTTCTGACTATATGAAAGGAATTATTTCCTGAGTGTTATTACATATCTGAGTGTGAGAGTGTGTGAGTGTTGATGGCATGATAAGTCACTTCTCATTATCCTAGGTAATAAGCATATTTACTTTGAGTGCATGCAGTTTTTTCCTAGGAAAACAGTCTTAATGGGACCTCTGATTCTCTCTAATCTTTTATGAATTTCCCTGGAAACGTATAGTGATGTGCTTAGTTCTGGAACAATTACTGTCAGTGGAAGAAGAGAAGCTTTTAGAAGTAGGTATGCTTTTCAGCAGTTCATATGTGAATACATTGCACTCCCTCAGCCCATCTACACTAACAGAGCAAAGGAGAGATTCAGAGCACTAGCTTAAGTAAAGCCACTTCTGCTACATAGACTACAAGTAGCATGTAAAGGCAGGAGGCATCCAGTAACAATATTCTAGACAGTTCAGGCAAAGGATGCCACGCCACAATCTGGCCTATGCATGTTTCTTTACTTTTAAAAAGTATGTCACTTGGGCCCTGATCAGCTCAATGATGAACTAAAAATGTAATTTGAGCCGGGACCGGTTTGGCTCAGTGGATAGAGCGTCGGCCTGTGGACTGAAAGGTCCCGGGTTCGATTCCGGGCAAGGGCATGTACCTTCGTTGCGGGTACATCCCCAGTGGGGGGTGTGCAAGAGGCAGCTGATTGATGATTCTCTCTCATCGATGTTTCTAACTCTCTCTTTCTCTTCCTCTCTGTGAAAAATCAATAAAATATATTAAAAATAAAATAAAAAAATAAATAAAAATGTAATTTGACATTGATGCAATGATGCCTTGCAAACTCCAATTGCTGTAACAATGCAAGGTACACAGGAAGCAGAAGAAAGGCAGATGGATTATTGAATCTAACAGTAAGAGTATTGTTTTGATTAGCTTTATAGGACAGAAAGCTTAATGAAAATGTACAGTTTATGGTAGAGGTGAAGACTAAGAAAGAGTAGAAATCTTTGGAAATACATTTCCATGCCAATTTTTTGGAAACCTACTTTCAGACAGTTGAGTGGAATCAAGCAAGTCTCATTAACAATAACAACAAAAGTTGTCTAAGAACCCTGAGTAAAGGATTCCTTAGGCATTTTGGTGGGCTAGAATACAACCTGTGTAACCCAAGTAGCAGAGCAGGTCCAGCAAACTTAAGCTTGCCTCTGTCCAGTTTCTGTGAGTAGAGTACAAAGGAATACAGACCAGTCTTCTCAAACAGTCTTCTCTTCTCCTGCGGGATCAGACCTAAACCCTAAACCGGCAGTTAGATATCCCCTGAGGGGTTCCAGATTGGAAAGGGTGCAGGCTGGGCTGAGGGACACCCCCCCAGTGCACAAATTTCATGCACCAGGCCTCTACTAATATATATATTTTAAACATTTTAGAAAATTTAGAAAACTGTGTGTGTGTATATATATATATTTAATTTTTGTAAATTGATTTATGGAATCATATATTTATGCATGCAGCATTATAAACCAGCAGAGTATGTACTGCATCATGCTCACCACCAAATGTCTAGCTTCTGTCACTATACACCTTTATTGGCTTTGCCCTCCCTCCAGTAACTACAAATCTGTTGTGTGCCTCAATAAAACTTTTTGTTTTGTTTTTATATTTCACAACTGAGTGAGTGAAATCATAGGTATTTGTCTTTTTCCATCTGACTTATTTCACTCAGCATAATGTCCTCTTTATCCAAGAAATGAAAACAACCAAAGTGTCCATTAATGAATAAATGATTTTAGAAAAATGTGTGTATATACACACACACACACACAGTGGAATACTACTGAGCCACAGAAGGAGAAATCTTGACTTTGTAACAATATGGATGAACCTTGAAGGGTGTATTTATTGATAACGCCAGAGCCTAATTATAGAAGTCACCATAGTGTTTCTTTTGTAAAAATATATTTTTTATTGATTTCAGGAAGGGAGAAGGAGAGAAAGGGAAAAAAAATAACAGTGATGAAAGAGAATCACTGATAGGCTGCCTCCTGCATGCCCCCTACTAAGGATCGAGCCCACAACCTGAGACTCTTCAGTCTGCAGGCCCTCTATCCACAGAGCCAAACCAGCTAGGGCACCATAAGTGTTTCTTTAATCCAGGGATGGGGAACATTCAGTGTGCAGGTTATATAACACCCAAGAAATAATTTGGTCTGGCCCTGCCAAGGCATTAGGGGTGAGTTAATTAAATATATGACCAAAAATAGCAGGCTAATTTTAAAATTGATAATTTTGTATGGCCTTCGAATAATGTTATAAATATACAAATGGCCCTAGGCAGGAAAAAAAATTCCCCACCCATGCTTAATCTATTATATATTTTTAATCAATGCAATCAGAATGAAAATGATCTGTATTATCTAGTGCACTGCTGGAGGTCATTCAAGCTATCTTCTTTTTTTGGAATTTTTTTTAAAAAAATTTGAAATAAGTCTCATAAAAGCTGAGATAGAATTTTTCTGTTTGATTAAAATTTCATTGCCTAGACATGCAGTATTGTAATATATTAATATTATCCTCTTTTGAAAATAATCTTCATAGCAACCTAGGGGCAAACTGTATTTGAGACTTTGGGAGCTAACTATTATTAAAAAGTTCTAAGAAAACATTTGACTTCAGGAGGTATTCCTTTTTTATGCCATTAAAATCGTGCTTCTTTGAAACTAATATTAGTGATCATTCAAAAGAAAAACATTAATTAACTTTACATTAAACTTTTCCACAAAAGACAATGCAGACTAGATTTCATTGGAATTTTCACGTATTGTATTTCTCTACGTATAGTGGGCTGCCAAGAACCTTAATAATGAAAATCTTCAAATACAAGTGACTCCCTACAAAGCCTGTTGTGATTATTAATGGAATCAATTATCTGTCTGCTCAGTGAGGTTACTATGGTTGAAATAGCAGTTAATAATGAAAGACTGAGGTAGATTTTAAATATAGTGTGTTTATGTTTAACAACACACATTCTATTATACTAAAAATCAATGAGAAAATACAGTGGGGACAATGCCTTTTCACTTTCTTCTTCTTAAGAAACTCTTTCTGTGAGTGTATTTTGTTTTGTCATTTTCTTACCACAGGGAAGTAAGCTGGTGTGTTTCAGAAGAGCCACCGATGTCCCCAAACTAGACATTTTATTATGTTGCCCAGGTTATATTCAGTCCAGAAACTGGGAAGTTACACTGTTGGTGAAATTGTCTGAGGCCAGCCCCTTCCCGAGGGCCTCCAAATCACTTTGAAGTACAGGATGTTCTTCTCTTGGAGTCTCAGTGACCACATGTCTTGACAGAAAGATGACCTCAGAGCTGAGTGGTGTTCATGGCACTTCGTAGTGTTTTCTGAGGGAGAGCAGAGCACCGCAGAGCTGGGGTCTGGGTAATAGGAAGGAAGCGTGGCTGAGAGTCTAACCCGTGAACTGCTCCCCACCGCCAGCCTTTGAAACCTTCCTACTTTCTCTATGAGTTTGACTTGAGATTGTCATATAAGTAGAATCATGCAAGGTTCATCTAGTTGTGACTGGCTTCTCTCACTTAGCATTATGTCCTCAAGGTCCATCCATGCTGTAGGATGTGACATGGTTCCCCTCTTTCCTTAAGGCTGGATTCCTTAAGGAAATTTCCATACCATGTCTTTATCCGTCTATCAACGGACATTTAGCTTGCTTCCACCTTGTGGCGATTGTGAATAACTCTCTTCATACATGTTGAAATTCAGTTGAAAATCAGAAGTTATTTCATCTCCAATAGTGTCTTCCTTCCTTCCTTCCCTCCTTCCTTCCTCCCTTCCTCTCTCCCTCCCTCCCTCCCTTTCTTCCTTCCTTCCTTTTTAGCCAAGTTGTTGAAAATGTGCATAGGTGCTAGGGACTCGGGGGTATTTTTTCCTGTCCAGCGCAGACATGTGGATAAGAGTAAGACAGTCCTGCTCTTGCGGTCAAATGGCCCAGAGGCTTGGTGGGTAATGGAATGTTGTCTTTGCAGGACAAGTCCGCGCCGGCTGACAAGCAGAGCAAACCGGAGGTGGCCCAGGCCACGCTCGCAGCCTCCGCGGTCTCAGGCTCCCAGGAGGTGCTGTACATCAATGGCAATGGGACCTACAGTTACCATAGCTACAGAGGCCTCGGAGGGGGGCTGCTGAGTCTGAGCGATGCTTCCAGTAGCGGTGAGTCTCTATTATATATTATGAATTTTATTTCCATTTGGAGGTAGTCAATTCTCTGAACCTGAAAGAAGAAAATGAATATATTGTTAAAGCAAGAGTCCATGCCAACCTGCTAAAAACAAGACCATGTAATGCAGAACATCCATCTCGCTACAAGGATGTCCCCTGTTCCGTTGCTGTTTCTGGAAGTAGCAGCGTGGTATGCAATGGGAGGATTGCTGGTTTTTATACGGAAAAGGATTCTCAACCAGAGAAATAGCCTTTTAAAACAAATAGTTTTATACACACACACCCCAAAGCTGTTATGTACTATTCTTCAAAAATAATGACACATTTTCTTAATGTTTGAAGTTTTGAATTTGGAAGTGTGGGGCCCAGATTTGACTGACTTGATGAAAGATGCATACACAGCCCTCCTTGTACCCAAGACCCTCCAGTGACTGTGCATCCCAACGGGGGTAGCGTGCAGCTGTAGAAAGTTATGAAAAACATCCTTATATGTGCCTGGTGATGACAAGTCCATGTGCCAATATTCATTCAAGAAGGACTAACTAAATAGCTTGAAAAGTTGCATAGAGGCAGGGATGAGAGAGAATGATATGGGAAAAAGAACATAAGGCGGAATTCTCTGCTTACACTTGTTTCTATACTTGGTTTGGTAAACTTAACTTTGGGACAGCTTATGTGTTTATATTGTATAATTAGGAATGAAATTGACCTTAAGGATCTCTAATGCTGAGGGGAAATGATGCAAATGAGCCTCGTCTGTTTGAGTGAGTGGTTGACATCGCCTCAGAGAGGAAGGGACTTCTCCACTGACCTCAGAAGTCACGCCCCTCAGCGTGCCCATGTGCAACCAACCTAAGATTATGTCAGTGACCACTTCAGTATCCTGGTTCTGTTGTCTGTGTATTGTGGTTTAAAGCAAACTTATCATTATGTGGTGTCAGTGCAAGCTGAGGTTTTTCGGCAAGAGGCCAAGAAGATACAGATGTAAAATCAGTGAGTTTAAGCAAAAACTTAGCAGCCTTGTATCTGAATTGTTAGTATCGGTGAGAACTGATATTTCCTCTCTCTTTCCGCGGAAAATGTCTGAAAAACAAAGGCGAATTTGAATTCTGAAAGTTGATTGGGCTTGGAGGGGAAGTTGCATTATAGTGTCGGTACCTGCTCAGCATTGGGAAGCTGCTCTGGTGTGAGCAGGGGGCCATTCTGCTGGGAGGCCAGCATCCTGGGTCTGCTCACTGCAAAGGTCCTCTAAGCACAGGGTCCCTGAGCTTCCGTTTCTATCAGTTGCCTCCAGCTTAAAACACATACACACACACACACAAATACATATGAACACACATGTGCATGCACACACAAATGCATGCGCGCACACACACACTCGGTGCCTCAAGTAGAAGGAAAAGGAAGAGCTTATTTTGAAGAGATTTAGTTCCCAATGTAGGTTCAGTGAGACTTCTCAGCGGCTTTCACATCTTATTTTTATTTGGACAATCAATCTGCAGGAAAGAGCAAATCTGAGATTCGAAAAGGAAAACATAAACTAAAGCTAGAAGCTCTAATATTTTATAAAAAATACTTTACATGTGAAGTAAGAACTGATAGGTAGTTCAGAGCTTAACCACCAAATCAAAAAAAAAAAAAAAAATGGGGTAGCGAGAACAGTGTATTCACTAAAGATTTTATTGACACAAAACATGTTGTAATTTAGACTTTAAAAAGCATTCACCTATTAAATCACTTTATTTAACAGAAACTAATAATAAATGGTACTTATTGAATCCCCTCAGTATAATATCCATTGAATATCCCCCTACACAGTCTTATGAGATACATCCTGCCATTTGGAGGAAATTTTTATAAAATTAAACTTGCCCCACATTTAAAAACAACACCAAGGCACCACTTCCCTTCTTCCTCACATGATTGAAACCTATTTTGTGAGGCTCAGAGGGGTTGAATGACTTGCCCAAAGGCCCTATGTAATGGGGAGGGTCCAGGATTTACACACAGGCATTCTGACATTAGAGTCCTCGTTGGAAGCTACTGAGCTAATAATCTGTATAATGGACACAAGAACTGAAGCAAGTGATCGTCTCCGGTAAGTACAATAATATACTGTCTGTCTCCAGAAACCCTCCTATTCTGAATGTCATGTAAGCGAATGCATCACGCAATGTTTTCTTTTATATCTGGCCTCTTTCACTTAGCATATTTGCAAGGTTCATCTATGTTATAGCATGTATCAGCACTTCTTTATTGCCAAATGGATATGCTATATCTTGTTTAACCATTCAAATGGATGGGCACTGGGATATTCTCCACCTTTGAGTTACTGTGAATGATGCTACTATATGAATCTCTGCTTTACAAGTGTGTGTGTGAAATCAATGTATTGTGTTTATACTTAGAAGTGGAATTACTAGTTCGTACATGTGGTAACTCTGAGTTTAACATTTCGAGGAAATAACAGATTGAACATGAGATGTCTTTATGTTCATTTTATCCTTTTTAAATTTCTTTAACTATGTCTCACAGTATTTATAATACAAGCTTTACAATTTTTTTTTTATTGCTAAGTATTTCTCTTTGTCATGCTGTAGATGGCATGTTTTCCTTAAAACGTTGCTCTACATTTTTCTGGGGGTTTTTTTGTTTCTTTTTTTTTTGAAGAGTATGTGAGGTGTTGGTATTCATACTCTAAATGTTTCCTAGAATTTAGGAGTGGCGCCCTGTGCCTGGACTTTTCTGGGAAATTTTCCATTACTAACTCACCCTCTTAACTTGGTATAAAGTCTACTTATATTGTCCATTTCCTCTTGAGTTAGCTTGAGTAGTTTGTTTCCAGGAATATGTCCATTTCAACTGAATTATCTAATTTATTGACGTAATTGTTCATAGTATTCCTTCGTAATCCTTTTTATTTTTGGAAGGTCAGTAACGATGGCCCCTCTGTTGTTTCTAATTCTAGTCATTTGAGTGTTCTTTCTTTTCTTCTTGGTGATATATCAGCTAAAATTGTGTTAGATGTTGCCATCTTTTCAAAGAACAGCTCTTGGTTTCATTGATTTCTTTATTGTTTTCTACTCACTTTATTTCATTGATTCCTATTCTCTTTGCTATTATTTTCTTCATTTTCCTTACATTAAGTTTAGTTTGCTTTTATTTTCCTATGAAAAATGAAAAGTTAAGACATTTGTTTAAAGTCTTCTTTCCTCTTTACATAGAGGCATTTACAACTATACACTTTCTTTTAAGTGCTGCTGTATCTGCCTCACAAAATTTTGGTATGTTGTGTTTTTGTTTTCATTCACTTCAGGGTATTTTCCAATTTCCTTTGACCCATTGGCTGTTTAGGTATGGTGCTCAACTGCCACATATTTATAAGTTTCCCAAATTTTTTTCTGTCACCGATTTCTAGTTGTATCCCACTGTGGCCAGACAACATGCTTCATATAACTTGTATAATCCTGTCAAATTTATTGAAGCTTATTTTGTGATCCAGATCATAGTCTGTCCTGGAGAATGTTTCATGTTTCATGGAGAAGGTACCTGACAATAATGAGTATTCTGCTGCTGAGGGCGGGGGTGTGTGTGTGTGTGTGTGTGTGGGTGTGTGGGTGGAGAGGGCGGCATTTTGTAAATATATGTTGGGCCTAGTTGTTTTATACAATAGTATCTAAATCTCCTATATTCTTATGAGATTTAGATACTATAAAAAAATTAGACCATCGGTCTAATTTTTATAGCCATTATTGAAAGAAGGATATTGAAGTCTTTAAGTACTATTGTTGAATTTCTTACTGTTGCCTTCAATTCTGACAATTTTGGGACTCTGTTGTTAGGTGTATGTATTGGTATATCTTCTTAATGGACTCACCCTTTTATCACTGTAAAATATCCTTCTTTATCACTAGTAACTTTTTAAGTCTATTTTGCTTAATATTAGTTATTTCTGTAATACCAAGAAAAGTCTATGGTAATTTGGATTATTGTGGTAGCACTGAAAACAAAGCTTTGGACATGGTAGTGACATATAGAAGAGTAAGGAACAATCTGAATATTGCTCACCTCTACTCAAATATAACCAAAATAATTCTTCTTTGATCCATAAATGGCCAAGTAATTTTGGGAGCCCAATGCCAGATAAATTTGTGGGCGCTCTTATATAAAAGTTAAGTATTTCAAGATGCTGATGACAGAGAATTAAACAAAGCTTAGAGTTCTTCTGAGCACAGACTCCTGTGGGTCTACCTGTGTTTAACACCCCACTCTTATTTATTTGGCAAGTTGGAGAAAACATTGCATTTTCAAGAAAAAGGTAGAAAGCTAGATATTTAGAGCTCCTCTCCAATATGGACTTAACCTTTCCCTTTGCTACCATTACTATAACGAGCGGTAAAATGATTTAAAATTAAAAGATAATATATACAAAGAAGGAAAAGATTGAAGACACAATGAGACTATTTTGAGAGAGTTTTTTGGGGAAGAGAGGCAAGAACTTTGGGGCAACTGCTAACCCTGAGTGAAAATCAAGAAGGAATACACAGGAAAGTTTTTGCTATGAATTATTATTGAGCAGGGCTCCAAAACTTTTTATTGTCCTTCAACCCATTCTCCACAGAGAAACCAAAGTAATCTTTAAGAAAAGGAAAATGTGCCCTGGCTGGTTTGGTTTAGTGGATAGAGCATCAGCCTGCAGACTTAGAAGTCCTGGGTTCAATTCCAGTCAGGAGCCCTTGCCTGGGTTATGGACTTGATCCCCAGTGGGGGGGGGGGGGGTGGGGGTGTGCAGGAGGTAGCCGATCAATGATTCTCAACATTCATGTTTCTCTCTCACTCTCTCCCTTCTCCTCTGAAATCAATAAGATATAATCACATTTTCATTTTCTTTTTTTATATATCACTTAATTATTTAAAACCCTTCTACGGGCTCTAATTATGCTCAGGACATTATCCAGCCCTTCATGCCTCAATGTTCCCCGACCTGAAGTTTTATTTGATCTTTTTTTTTTTTTTTTTTACTTCAAAATCCATAATTTACTGCTCATCTCTGAAATCCTGAAATCCAGGTCTATGTCACATATAGCCATAACTCTCATAGCATCCTGAAGCTGTCATTGGAAGCATGTACCACAGTGCGCGCACATGTACTCACAATACATTGGTATTCCTTCCTCAACTGTATTGTTCACAGTGCTCAAAGTCACCTGAGACACCTAGTTCAGATTCCAGGTATGCAGCCATGTCAGTAGTTAAAAATCAGTTTTATAAATTTACAGTTTGAATGTGGATACTATGTATTACGGTGACTTAGTAAGTCTCCCCCCAGAAGAGCCCTCACTATCAGAGTCTAAAGGCACTTGAGAAATAATGTAAGGGCAACCTATAGTTTTTAAAGGCTACAAAGAAATAGGTCAGGAGAGCTGGGTGATTTGCTCAAGGTCACACAGGTTGACTTTTTGAGTGCTTAGTCAATACACCTTTTGGCTTTTGCGTGATGAGATAAAGATCTTGTATGGATACAACAAAGACAACGTTGAACAACTCAGACCATCTGCTGGGAAAAGTCAGGCATAGCAGGGTAACCAGGACTGCATGCCACAAATCACAACGGAGGTGGCTCTCTTGGGCAATGACTGGGCTTGTCACTGAGTTACAAACAAAAACAAAACCCAACAAAACACCAGTGTTAGCAAGTAACTGCTTTTGACTTAAACTGAAGAGAATTTCTTTAGCTCACATTTGAGAAAGGCCTCTCGCAATAGGAATAGTAGCAAGGGGAAGGGTCAAAGTCCATATTGGGGAGGAGCTCTAAATACCCACACTGCCTGCAGTGCTGGTGTTGGCTCTCACTACTTTGATGTCTTTTATTGGCTTATTTTAACAGAAAGGCAGCCTGATTGATCAGGCCCATGATGGCCTTTATGTGGGGACTTTCTTCATAAATTCTGGGAATCCCAAACCTTGTGACTTTGTTTAAAAAAAGTTATTTTTAGCTTATTTTTTCATTTCTAAGACATCAGAATAATCATTCCCTGTAAGGTATTTGGAGCCGTGGAGAAGGAAACTACACACATACCCATAAATCTTGAGAGTTGAAGAGGACGTTCTATAAGATGCCAACATCATATCTGATGGCCAATAATTCCAGTTCATCTAAGTTTGAGAATTCTTGACTTTAAAATTTGTAGAGATGTCTGCAAAGTGTAGAAAGGAGCAACAATTTTTTTCCAGCATTTATATTTTCTTTATCATCACCATTTATCCCCCCTTCACCCTGTTCACCTTCACCCCACAATCACCACCACACTGTTGTCTGCGTGACCATGAGTTCTATTTATTTATTTAATTTCTGTGGGAGAAACAGCTTTTAAGAGACCAAGTTGAATTAGCTATACATCTGACAATGAATAAAGCAGATGAATGCCATCAGAATTCAAACCATTAACAGAAAAATGGGGGAGTCTGATGTGGATTGGCAATATAAAGGGTAGATCATAGATTGAAGGAGACAGTAGAACAATGCCTGCAGGATCTTTTAATCCAGTGTAATAGTACAATATGCAGGGCTGATGTTCCTATATTCAAGAAGAATGGAAAGGCAGAATGAGAAAGGAAATGGAACAGTGTTTGGCTTTAATTTAACAAGTATTTTGGGGTCCTCATGTTCAAATCACTGTACCGGTGCTTTGTCGGTCTGTTCGGGCTGCTATAGTAAAAATACCGTAGACTGGATGGCTCAAACAACAAAGATGATTTCTCACAATTCTGGAGGCTGAGAAGCCCATGATCAGGTGCCTGGATGGAGGCTGCTTCCTGGTTCTTAGATGGCTGTCTTTTCAGTGGGTGCACCCATGGGGGAAGCGGAAAGGAGCTCTCAGGGTCTCACCTGTAAAGGGCGCTAATCCCATTCATGAGGGTTCCACCCTCCTGATTTACCTCCCAAGGACCCCACCTCCAAATCCCATCACACTGGCGATGAGCTTTCTATAAGTGAATTTTGAGAGGAATGCAGTCTGTCTATAGCAGCTACTTTAAGAGAAGCAAGGTTGAGGAAGGCAGAAATAACTGACCTCAAGAAACTGACAGATCAGTTGGAGATAAAACATTTGTCCTCCTCTTGCCTACATATCAGAATCCTTTAGGACTCTGCTTAAATAGCACTTCCTCTGGGACACTGTACCTGACTACCTCCCACCCTTTGGGAGATGAGTCACTTTCCTGCCTGTGCCTTTATTCTGGCACTTAACTCACTGACTTGTGACATGTTTTCAAATATTTTCCCTCTGCACTCCTTAAAAGCAGACACTCTGTCTCGTTCACGATGACATCTCCTGAATAAGGCCAGACATGTAAGTGCTCAACTTCCTTGACATAATGAACACATTTTAAAAAATAGAACACGTGCTGCCCCGAATCAAAAAGCTACAAAGAGAATTATGTATGTATATTGGAGGGCAGGGGGAAGGGTTTCTCTTTGATAAAGTGAAGGAATCGGTAAGGGAGAAAGATGAAACTGGATAGATGAGTTCTGTGGCTGAAAGAGGAAAGCCTCGGATGATGTTTTCTCGTTGTGAATACAGTAACAGTAGGAAAAGCCTGCCCATGGCAGAGACCTCGTAAGGGTGCCCTCCAAACCCCTTATTAGCCAGCCTCCATTTGTTTAGAGCTGGCAAGAGTGTGCACCCAGCCATCCAGATTTTCAGGTTGGAGTGTTATCAAGATGACAGCAGTTGCAATTTGCATAAAGAGTTTATTCAAGTTATCCAACTGAAGTGAGAAGCAAGCAGCAGCCAATCCTCCAGTTATGATCACATCCAATTGCAAAAGGTCGCTGAGATGCTTTCTTCCTATCGGGAAGTTCACGCTGAGCTATCTACAGAGCACAGTTGTGGTTCGCTGTGGTTATCAGGGGATCTCCAGTGTAAATTATATGCATAAGTCAGCTACTGAGGCGTCCCTTCCATGAGCCCCACTGGGCAGACTTTTCAATTTGTTTTTCAACTCTGATATTCACTGGGCTGATGGGCAGACAGGAATCTAACAAGACCCAATTGTAGTAATAATGGCCATAATAACTAACATTTGTATGGCAAGTTCTTCTTTGCCCAAATCTTGACATTCATTATCTTTTTTATTCCCCACCAATATTCAGGATTTGTGGCTTTAAAGATTCTTTGGGTCCTGACCTGTAGTTAGAATATAAGGAGCCCTGGCCATAAAATTCGCCACCTCCCTAGAGCTAGTTCATGATGACGTAGCTGGTGTCATATATGGACAGCGCTGTCCATAGGCACCAGAGTTCAGAAATACCACTTCTCACTTGATATTTTCAAAGAAGTGCTCTGTTCATTCACTGTCTTCACTTCTCATCAGCTATTCACTCTTCAATCCACTGTAAATGGTTTCTCCCCACCATTTTACTGAAATTGGTCAGGGTAAGTTTACCAGTGATTTCACTTAAAGGTTGTTTTTTCCATTTATCTTATTAGATTCTTTTTTCTTTATTAAGGTATTACATGTGTGTCTTTATTCCCCCTCCCCCCTCTCATCCCCCCAGACCTCTGGTGTCCGTGTCCATTGGTTAGGCTTATATGCATGTATACAAGTCCTTCGCTTGATCTCTCCCCCTTATCCCCACCCTGTCCTACCTTCCCTCTGAGGTTTAACAGTCTGATTGATGCTTCTGTCTCGATCTATTTTTGTTCATCAGTTTCTGTTGTTCATTATATTCCACAAGTGAGTAAGATCATGTGATATTTTTCTCTGACTGTCTTATTTTACTTAACATTTGCAACAGCATGGATAGAACTGGAGAGCATTATGCTAAGAACTCCTTTTTATCACAGCATAGTATTCCATTGCATAGATGTACCATAGTTTTCTAATCCACTCATCTGCTGATGGGCACTTAGGCTGTTTCCAAATCTGAGCTATGGTAAATTGTGCTGCTGTGAACATAGGGGTGCGTATATCCTTTCTGATTGAGGTTTCTAACTTCTTGGAATATATTCCTAGAAGTGGGATCACTAGGTCAATTGGGAGTTCCATTTTTAGTTTTTTGAGGAAACTCCATACTTGTCAGATCCTTGAGTATATTTGCATCTGCTGCTGATTAGAGCTTTGAAGCAGCCACTCTCTTGGCTTCCATGATACACTCTCATGTCACCGTGTGCTCCTAAGATGATTCTTCTGCCAGAGTCCAGGGCTTTGTCCCTGTCCTCATGCCCTGTTCCTTTAACCCTCATTCTGTACATTGCTCAGAAAAGCCTACTGTCTCTTATGATTTCATATATAAAATATGCAACAACCTGTCACCCCTATGCTTTGCTTCAAGCTTCAGATTTTCTATCCAGCTGTCTACCAGATAGCTTGGCCTAGAAATCCCAAGAAATCTAATGTTTAATTTTTAAAACGGAATCATTCATCCTCAAACATGCTATTGCCTGTTTATGGGATTACCTCATGCAGGGAGGTCCGCCCCTGCCCCTAACTCCTGCCAGCTGTTATGTTCTCTAATCATTTTCCGATTGCCTTGCCCATTAATTGGTCCTCCGGTATATTCCCACAGTACCTTGGTCATATCTGTTATTTAACCCATCTGTTACATGCTCCCTTCTATATTATTAATAGATTGTGTACATTATGAGGACAGGCAAGGTGACCTTTTATATCACCTGTTAGGTTTATATTAGTGCTCAATAAATATTCAGTGCAAGATATTATTCTGATAAAATATTGTGCTATCTTGGAAAACTTCACTAATTGCATCTGATAATGGTAGAAAAGTCATCCTCAACCTCAACTTTTCTAATTTTTTTAGTATTAACACCCCCCAAAAGACAAGTGTTTCATATCAGGCGTCAGTCCTCTGGTTTAAGAAAGAAATGTTTACTTTCCATAGTTACCCAGGTACCTGGGAAGGTGAACTTTACCTTTCCCTCTTGTTGACTCGTTCTGGCTCAGTAGCCTCATGCAAAAAATTAGTGCAGCTGTGTGCTTCTGTCATGAGAAAATGGCATCAGGTCTATTGTGTTAAACGGTGTAGATTATTTTATAGATTCGAACCTAAAATTGATTCATCAAAATTAAGCACTCCCTTGTAGTTACTTTGCCTGTATTTTATGCAGTGTGAAGATCTACAAGACTATGTATTATGTGGAGAAAGGTGACTGTGCAATCTAATTGAAGTCAACCTAATTGGGATAATGCAGTTAGTTATTCTATCTCAATTGAGTTCCAATGAACCTGAATGGGTTGTCAAAGCACATTCAACAGCACAGAGTCAGATGTTTGTATCTAGAGATTTTCCCCTTGTGTCCAAAGTGTGCCTCTTCCTAGTAAGCCCACTTCTCCCGTGTGTGTTACTTGATTGACCCAACTTAATCAGGGTATTGTTCACTTTAAACCCTCCTCATTTGTATTCTTATTTTGTTTTCCCTTTCAAACATAAATTTATTGACAAGTGCTATTCAATACAGTAACCATTAGCTACATGTGGCTATTGAAACTAAAATTAATAAAAATGAAATAAAAATGTTAAAGTCAGTTCCTTAGACACTCTGGGACACATTTCAAGCATTCGATTGTCAAGGAGGTGAGTGGCCTTGTATCGAACACTGGCTCCAGACTAGCCTTCTTCACCTCACACCACTGTATTGGCTTTTCCATGGTGTTATTATTGCAGAAAACCTTCCCCTGTCTATCTCAGCAGCTCATTGTGTCTAATTATGTTTGAATCATTCACTCCTCAATATAATAAGTGAGGTCAATTAATAACCTTATGGTGATTCTTAATAACTTTCAGTTATTTTAGGATTCTAAGAATTGGTAATAAATTGTAATATAGGTATTTAAAATCTCTGACATTGGCTAAGATTTATAAAACTACTGAAAACTACTGACCTAAATAAAGAGGTAAACTGAGGCAAGCTAAAATGGTGAGTTTATTCTGGAGTAGCAGAGGAACTGCAATTCAGAACTTGCAAATAACAGCAAGCTACAGGTGAGTCGCTGAGCTCAGCTGTGCTCATGGGCAGGGAATGTAAAGAGAGTTCAGTTATTCTGTTTAAAAACAATGGAGACAACAGTCCAGTTATACAAACAAAATTTTGCAAGGCTAACAACCTGGGTCCTTTCTTGTTCATCCCTCTGGAAACCATAAGCAAAACTTTCCAAGGTTGATAGGAGACAACCTCTAACATTTTAAAAAAATTTATTTAGATTAAAGTATTATATATCTCCTTTTTCCCTCTTGACCTCTCCCTAGTGTCTGTTTCTATTGGTTATGCTTATATGTTTATATGTATGCATACAAGTCCTTCGGTTGCTCTTACCTCCCACCCCCTGCCTTCCCTCTGAGGTTTGGTTGTCTGTTTTTGTTCATCAGTTTATGTTCTATGTTCATTATATTCCACAACTGAGTGAGACCATGTGACATTTATCTTTCTCCGACTGGCTTATTTTGCTTAGCATAATGCTCTCCAGGTCCATCCATGCTGTTGCAAATGGTAAGAGCTGCTGCTTTTTCACAGCTGCATAGTATTCCATTGTGTACCACAGTTTTTAATCCACTCATCTGGAAACAGCCTATCTTAGACTGTTTCCAGATTTTAGCTATGGTGAATTGTGCTGCTGTGAACATGGGGTACATATACCCTGTCTGATTTCTTGGGACATATTCTTAGAAGTGAGATTACTGGGTCAAATGGAGTTCCATTTTTAGTTATTTTAGGAAATTCCATACTGTTCTCCACAGTAGCTGCACCAGCCTGCATTCCCACCAGCAGTGCACAAGGGTTCCTTTTTCTCCACATCCTTGCCAGCACTTGTCGTTTGTTGATAGTAGCCATCCTGACAGGTGTGAGATGGTACTTCATTGTCTTTTTGATTTGCATCTCGGATGTTTAGTGACTTTGAGCACGTTTTCATATGTCTCCTGGCCTTCTATATGCCAAACCTCTAGCATTTAAGACAATTCCAATATTTTGGGAAATCAGGCATTTATGGGAAATCAGTCCTTCCTGAGTTTTGTTTTCCTGAATTTCTTGAATTTCTTGACAAAACACATTTTAAAAGAATATCATTGTGACAGAATTTTAAATTGTGTGATGTTTAAAGGAAGCAAACTTTTAATGATTAAAATTTCCAGCAAATGAGTAATGTAAATTCCAAAGGAAAATGATGTGCGGCATCTTTCAGTTTTTTTCTGACTGAACTCTCAATCTTTCACCAGTTCCTGCAGGTCAAGGGGTGTCTGAGAAAATGAGAGGTGAGCAGCCCCGTGTTCCCCCTGCACTGCCAGCACATGTCATTGGTTTTGTAGCTCAATATCGGCCAGCTCTTTCTGGCATCAGCTTCCTCAAAGCCTGTTTTCTACAGTAAAATGCACCTTAGGTACTGTAAGTCCTCTTGAGGGTTTTGAGTTATGCCTTCTCACTGAAGAGGGGAAGGAAAAGAAGACTCATTTCTCCTCCAGCCTGCTGGTATACCACTCCGGCCTTTCCAGCTGGCATGAGCTCATTGTAGTGGTTGTTTTCCTTACACAACTCCCTTTGACATGTCCTCTGGGAATGTCTGAACATGTCTGTTAAATTGGACTGGCCTCACCAGCCCTCTACTACTCAGGAAAGAGCTCTCGGGGAATTCGGAATGTTCTACTAGTCTAGAAAGTCAGAATGATAAATCCTTCGCTATCATAGTAACTCTTATGAACTTATTCTTGATTGTTTTGTATTCCCATTGTTTATCTACCTTTTTAAATTGGTGACTTTCTGACTAACGAAAAAAAACAAGAGCATACCACTACAAAAAACAAGAGCATACCACTACAATCTGCTGTAGGTTCTTGCTTTGTGGTCACAGTAGGCTTACATAAAAATGGAACAAAATAAAAGAGTAAAAGAATAAAACAAATCTCTAATCTTTACTGAGGATATTCTAGAGGTTTTTGTCTTATGTTGACCCTTGATACTATATTTCCCATTCGTCTGTGGAAATAATTGGAAAAGTAAAACTAACAGTGGCCCAAAAAGGCAGAGCCCGAGTCTAAGTTCTCTAAAAACCAATGAATGAACGCTTTTGTTTTCTGGTTTAGGAACTGTTTCCTATGGCTGGAAAACAAAACAACAACAACACTATAGGCATATAAGTAGAGGCATATAAGTACATATATAAGAATTCATTATGCACTCATCTAATATAAGAATTCATTATGCACTCATCTAATATAATTAACTCCTCTCTCTTTTTCTTTACTGCAATATTTGTATTTTTCCCACAAGCCAAAAGTATGCAGAAAGAGAAGCTTGCTAAGAGTCTTTCCCCTCACAAATTTCTAAAACTACTGGGAAAGGGGCTCACTTTCAGATCCTCCTACTTTATCAGATTGATTGATTGATCAGGTCTCTGTATACCACTGAATTGGAAGGCCAGTGCTGAGTGCCAGAAATTAGCAAATATAAATAGACGAACAACTGGGAAGGCCAACGGGGGAAAGGACTGAGTCTTTTCAAATTGATTGTGTAGAAACAGTCACTGAGGTGAGAACAAAAACATTGAGATGTTTACAGTTTTTCTCTGAATAAGATACACTTAGATGCGAAAAGTGAAATAAAACAAATGGATCAACAATAGAAATAAAAAGATGAAATACAGAAGGACCTGAAAAGGGACATTTTAATAGATGGGTTTTTAAAGACAGGTCCAAGAGACTTACATTTTGAAGTATATGAAGATTCTGTCTTAGGATAATGAGGTGTATAATTTTTTTAAATGTATGTGATAATGACTATTATAGTCTAAACTAGGGGTGTCGAACTCAATCAGAGAAGGGGCCAAAATCTAAAATCCAGCCTAAATCGCGGGCCGAATGGTTTACTGAACAGTCATAAACTGTCATTGTGATGGAAACGCAGCGGAGTGCAGTGATGACAGCGCGGTGCCGGCCACATTGGAAGGCCTGGCGGGACGGATTTGGCCCGCGGGCCTTGTGTTTGACACATGTGGTCTAAACACTCATGATGGAGATGTAACTTTACCTATAATTGCAATTTGGGTAACCTATATACTCTCCTTTTCTCCTGGCATAATGCCATAATCAGCTAGTTGGCCTTGACAGTGATCTGCATCTTGCTTTTTGTGTTTTTCTTAATGTTGGTAGAATACAGATACCAGCATCATGTTACATACTTTATGAACTCCCTGTTCCTTGGTAACCTAATGATTAACCAGCCTTTAGGTAGAGAAGGGTAAATGTACTGAGGTGGAGAGGAGAAAAGTATTGACCGAACAATCATTGGAATTGAGTTTAAAAATGGCTTCAGTTTGACATAGACCTCAGAGGAGACAAACATTTCCACTGAACTGTAGCAGATGACCATCTCTCCCACTCACACCCCTAACAATGGTGTTACCATAAGGTCTGGGATCACTCCATGTCTTGTTCTGTTGTAATCTATTATTTGTTAAGGGACAGATGCATAAGTAAAATGTAGCTCTAATTTGAGAAAATAGACCCATGCAAAACAATCTTCCAAGAATAAAGGAAATTTAATACATATATATGCCAAAAATTGTGTTTTCTTTTTAAGAAAAAAGCTTTGGAGTATAAAAGATGTGTTACTTTATAATGAAGGGAAATCATCTTTCAGAAAGTCACAATTGTCTAGAAACTATACGCCCCAAGTACATAACCTCCAGTTAACTAATTACAAGAAGAAAATGACTCGTGCACAGTCACATCCATTGACTTTCAACACACTTCTCTCAGAAACTGATGGAAGGAAAAAAAGAAAATCATTTAGATTGGGGAATAAATAATTAAAATGTGGTCTGGTTATATCTAGAATCTACCCACTTGTAATACACATTCTTTCTAACACTGACCACCTAAGCAACTGATAACAACCAAAGACTTAATATACTGACAGAATTGTGTTCAGAAATATTTATAATTAATGGGACAGAAAACTGGTTTGATACTCACATTAGAAAATTAAGAAGCTGCTCATTTAACTCAAGAAGTTAGAAACAGGGAAAATGCAAACTACAGAAGAAAATAAATGGGGAAATTAAATAGAAAACAAAAAATAGAGAAGACCAACAAAATCAAAAGCAGAATCTTTGAAAGAATTAAAAAAACATTTGAGAAGATGAACCAAGATAAAGGCAGCTTAAAATAATAGGAATCCAAATAAAGGAATAAAAATGTTTATACCTTTGTGCTGGTATACCTGACAATTTAGATATATTATCTTTTACAAGTATATAATTGACCAATAGCCAAAGGAAAGCTATTCCAAATGTATCTTTGATGATTAAATATATTGAATCATTATTGTCAAAATCTATCCATTAAAAAAATCAGACCTAGGCCCTAACTGGTTTGGCTTAGTGGATGGAGCATCCACCTGCGGACTCAAGGGTCCCAGATTTGATTCTGGTCAAGGGCATGTATCTTGGTTGTGGGCATATCCCAGTAGGGAGTCCGCAGGAGGCAGCCTATCTATGTTTCTCATCTATATTTTAACTCCCTATCCTCTCACTTCCTCTCTGTAAAAAAAAAAAAAAAAAAAAAAAAAAAAAAAAAAATCAATGAAATATATTTTTTAAAAAATCACTCCCAAATGGTTTACAAATGAGTTTTACCCTTTCTTTTAAGGACTAAGTAATCACTTTCCACAAACAGATCTAAAAGAGGGGAGAAGAAAAGGAAATGGAAAGCACAGGGCTCCTTTTGTGATGCTTCTGTAATCTTATCACCCAGAAGGTGTTGGTGTTAAAAGAAATTATATTGCAACCACTTGTGAATCTAAATGCAAGTCATTAGCATACTGACTCTAGTATTGTGTTATCTGCTGTAATCCAGGCCTTATGTTGAGTGTTTTAGAGGCATTAGAGAATTTAGCCTCAATGCTGAGAGTAATGGTTACTTTTTTCATCCTTTGGCAGAAAAGTATGAAAACATAAAATACCTCTATTAAACATCTGATCAAAATGTAAATGAGCCTGCAATCAAAGTAAGTTTCCAAGTGGTTCATGTTTTAGTCAAGCAGGGGAAGTCATATACCCACCGATGGTGAGTTTATTCAATTGTTTGATCACAGTGGTTGAAGGAATGTGTCCAGGGAAAAGAAACTTGTTTGTTAGCATTAAGACAAAAACTGCTTGAAGTGCTGAAGAAATTGAGATATTGACAATATCAATAGTCAGTTTAAAAAAGCAATCCAATTGATTTCAAGTGCTTTTCCTTGTGGGTGTTTTTTTTTGTTTTTTTTTAAATAAGTTGAGATGTTATTGATGCTAACCTCTTGTTTACTTTGAGTTTGAAGTCACAGAATTAGCATCTATGAATAACGTGAATGAAACAATTTCAGCTGAATACATTTTCATTTTCAAAGTTAAGGAAGAAAACTAATTCAGTACAACCTAAAGTAGAATTTGTTAAGATGCATGAAGCAAAAATAGGCTTGTTTGGACAAAATTTACAAAGTTTGTTAAAACATAGGCTGGTAATTCCTTGAACTATTTATCCACAGGTAAATTGTGGAAAATGTTTGCATCTATCATGTATTGTTGAAACAGTGTCAACTTCATGTGTTATTAATTTCATCATCACTTCTATATGAGATGGTGTCAGAAATAGAATCTGAACATCAAACCGCCATCACCTAGCAGTGTGATGGCTTCATGGTAAGGTTGTATTGCAGTTTTTCTCAGGTCAGGGCTAAGACTGAAAAGAACTATTCTCACACTCTATTATCAAACAACTAGAGGCCCTATGCAAGAAAATTGGTGCAAGAGTAAACCTTCCTTCCCCTGGCTGCCCGCACCGGCTCCCCTCTGGCACCTGAAACCAGGGTTTCCCTCCTCTGGCCACCCACAGGCACCTGGGACCAAGGCTGGCTTTCTTCCAGCCCCAGCTTCATCAGAAAGGAAATCTGGAGTGATTTCCAAAAGACATCCAGTCTAATTAGCATACTACCCTTTTATTATAGATGAATGGCTTTGGAAATTTTGCTACAGAAATGACTACGTTTCTTGATGCAGTTCATCTAAAACTACAAGGCAGAACAGTGCTGTTAGGTGAAGCTTTTGCTGTGCTCAAGTTACAGTACTTTGCTGATGACCAACATTGTTTGATCACAAGTAATGATTAGCTGTTTTCTAAACTTCCCACACAAATTTCTAGTTGATATATATATATATATATATATATATATATATATATATATATATATATATATATATATATACTGAGCACCCTACACGGGCTCGGGAATGTTTTTTGGTCCTTGATGTAAGGGCATAAATAAAGTCCCATCTTTTCAAAATTGTTTTCACTGCTCAATTGCAAAAGCTTCCCCTTTAAGTGGAAGTAACTAATCTGCAATGCACCTCTAAGAGGCAATTCCATAGCAATAAATGCCTAACTCAAAAAATACCACCTCAGACAAGTGAACTTTACAACTCAAGGAATAGAAAAAGAAAGCCTGCAGTTAGTAGAAGGAAGAAAATAAAGTTTAGAGCAGAAGTAAATGAAATAGAGATTGAGACCCTTGAGAAGATAAACAGAATTTATACTTAAGTACACTTGCTAAGAAAAGACATGACTCAAAAAATCAAAATTGAAAAGAGAACACATTACCATTAATACCACTAAAATACATAGGATCGTAAGAGACTACTATAGATAATTATATGCCAACGAATTGGACAATCTAGAAGAAAATGGATAAATTGCCAGAAACGTAATCTAAGACTGGATTATGAAGAAATAGAAAATCTGAACAGAATGATTACTAGTATGGAGATTGAATCAGTAATCAAATCTTCCTATAAAAGCCCAGGCTTCGCTGGTGAATTCTACTGAACTCTTCCACAACATAGAAGAGGAGGGAACACTTCCAAACATAGTTCACTAGTCCAGGTACCCAAGCTGATCATCAGAAGACATGGTTTCTAAGAACATTGCCAGGAGGATGCTGAAGTAGACTTTGTAAACATTTAGTCATTGTCTCAGGCATTGCTTTTTCTTTATTCGGGGATGGATGGCCATTTATAAAAGATACTGGGAGTCAGGAAATCACTGCTACCCAGCTAGAGGAGTGATTGGGGCAGTGATAACCAGGATCAAATTGAGGCTCTAGCCATGAACGAGCCAACTCCCACCACCTCAGTATGATCTCATGTTAAACCTGGGCCTCTTGGGGCCTTTGGCCAGCACGCTGTACACACACACACCACACCTTCCTCTGGGGCAGCCGTCCTTCTCTGTCTAATACTCAAGTTTCCTCCAAGCTGGGCCACGACGGTGCAGGATGGAGGGCCAGGATCTCTTTCTGGCTTTGGACAAGCCAGTGAACCTGTCAGGACTCAGTTTCACCTGCTTTAAAATGGGGAGTCCCTAGTGAGGGGAGAAGTGGGCAAACTTTTCCACTTGTGAATGTTTTTGTTTCATATATTTTTGGTTCCCTATCTAACAACTTGGAAATTTTGAAGAAACACTCATCCAGATAATTCCTTGTGGTTTTCACTTATATATGCAATCCTGACCCTGTAGATCCGAAAGCAAGAAAGATAAGTCAGCTTTCTTCCAGAAAACAAAGTAGCAGGCGTGGGTGGCTGTCTATAGAGCTGCCTGTGTTAATAATGACCTGAATAAAAAAGTGGAAGCCCTGTCTTCTTTGGGAAGTTTATCTCTTTGAGCCAGAGGTGAAGAGTCATCCGTTAAACTGCACAGACTCCATGTCCACAGATTTAACCAACCCAGATGGGATATATTGACAGAAAATGTCGACATCTACTATTAATACATAGGTAGGCCAACGATGGTTGCATCTGTACAAAACACGTGCTGGCTTTGTCATTTTCCCCTAAATCTGTGGTTGGCAAACTGTGGCTCGTGAGCCACGTGTGGCTCTTTGGCCCCTTCAGTGCGGCTCTTCCACAAAATACTACAGCCTGGGTGAGTCTGTTTTGAAGAAGTGGTGTTAGAAGAGGTTTAAGTTTAAAAAATTGGGCTCTCAAAAGAAATTTCAATTGTTGTACTGTTGATATTTGGCTCTGTTGACGAATGAGTTTGCCGACCACTGCCCTAAACAATACAGCATAACTATTTACAATACATAGCGTTTACATTGTGTCAGGTAATGAGTAATACAGAAATGCTTTAAAGTATATGGAAGGATACACAAATACTCTGCCATTTTATATAAGCGACTTGAATATCACAGATTTTGGTATCATCAGGGGTCCTGGAATTATTCCCCTACAGATAACAAGGGATGGCTATATTCAAATAAAATAACTTATCTTACCCCAAAGAGAACTGGATCTGTAGTCCCACCCTTTCTCAATCCCAGTGAAGAGCACATATCAGCAACATGGCAGCAAAACCACCACAAAACGGTACACCTTCGAATGGCAGTCAGACACCCAGACAGAGAGCTACAGAGCTGAGAGCAGAACCCTTCCCGTTTTCTGTCATAAAGATCTGCATGGTCCTGGGATTCCTGAAAGCTAAGAAAATCAGGGTATGTCACAATGCTCAGGAGGGACCTGGGCTCCAGTTCTCTTGGAGTTCGAGAGGCGGTTTTATTTGCACACAGTCATCCCTTGGTATCCGTAGGGGAATAATTCCAGGGAATGATCTGTTTGCAGGTGGGGCCTCCCTACCTCTCACCCTTCCAGCTTGTTATGTCAGTATCTTGATTTTATAACATGAACGAGTGGAAGCTAACTGCTGCTCCATACCCAAAGCTTTGAAAGGCCAGAGCAGAAGTGGGTATAAGTAGCTCTCAGCTGTCAGAGTTCTGGTGCGCTAGTCTCCTCTCTGTCCGAATTAAATTCCAAGGGAAGCCACTTCTGCCTCCTGGCTGACAGAAGCCTTTTCCCTTCAGGGGAGATGGGAGATGGGTCATGTCTTGACCCATCTCCATGCCTCAAGGAGAACTAGAAGGATTTTTAAAAAATCCCTGGTTTAGTTCATGAATGGAATACCATTCTCTGAATCAAAGTTCTGTCTTTAGAAAAATCTGTTGAAATACTTTCAAGTTATAAAATCCTTACAATTTTGAGCATGCCTTTAGTTAAGTGCTTAGTTATACTCAAGGGCTTCACATCCATTACCAGCTGAAAATTTAACAATCATAGCAATTAAGTATTTAGTGTCACAGTTCTCACTTTTCATTAAAAAAATTTATATATATATGTCATATATATATATATATATATATGACATATATATATATATGTCTTAATAATCCAATAAGAATTTATATAAAAGGTCTTTACACAAATGTCAGATTTGAAGATCTTTAAAAGAAAACTATAAACTCATCTAATTAAATGTATTGGGGGCAACATTGGATAATAACACAATTCTATAATACACCATCTGTGTATTGCCTTGTATGCTCACCACCCAGAGGCTAGTCTCTTGCTGTGGCCATAAATCTTCTCACTTTTACCTTCTTCATTCTCCACCCACCCCAGTGCTCCTCTGGTAACTACCATACTGTTGTCTGTGTCTATGAGCTTGATGGCTTTCTGCTTTATCTATCCCACATATAAGTGAAATTATATGGTTCTTGTCCTTTTTCATCTTACTTCACTCAGCATCATACTCTCAAGATCCATTCATGTTGCCACAAATGGCAATATTTCATTTTTCACAGACCAATGGAATAGAATTAAGAGCCCAGAAATAAACCCACATATACATGGGAAAGTAATTTTTGACAAAGCAGCAAAAAAAAACCAAAAACATACAATGGAGAAAGGAAAACCTCTTCAATAAATAATGTTGGGAAAACGGGATTGTAACTAGCCTGCTACGGGATAGCATACACAAAAATGAACTCAGTGTGGTTTAAAGAATTGAATAGAAGCCTGAAACAGTAAAGTATATAGAAAAAAAGCACTAAATGTATGAACTTTGGACTTGAGAGTGGTTTTTGTGAACTTAATCCTAAACACAAGGAAAGTAAAAGCAAAAAACTAAATGAATGGGACTACATCAAGCCAAAAAGCTTCTGGACAGCCACGGAAACTGACAACAAAACCAAAAGGCAAACAATACCTCTGATAAGGGGTCAGTATCCAAAATATACAAAAACCTTACACAGCTCAACAGAAAATAAGCAATCCAGTTTAAAAATGGGCAGACCTGCTCAGACACTTCCCCCTGAGGACATACAGTCTCAGACATGAAAAGATGCACAACCTCACTTGCTGTAGGGAAATGCAAATCAGCAGCACAATGAGGTACCACCGCACACCTGCTGGAATGGCTATTCTCCTTAAGAAAAGTTAAGTGCTGAAGAGGTGTGGAGAAAAGGGAGTCCACTTACACTTCTGGTAGGAATGTAAATTGGTTCAACCGTGCTGGAGGTTCCTCAAAAAATTAGGAATAGCCCTAACTGAGTATGCTCAGTGGATAGAGCATCGTTCTGCAGACTGAAGGGTCCCAGGTTCGATTCCAGTCAAGGGCATGTACCTGGATTGCAGGAACACCCCCAGTAGGGGGTGTGCAGGAGGCAGCTGATCGATATTTCTAACTCTCTATCCCTTCCTCTCTGTAAAAAATCAATAAAATATATTTTTTTTAATTAGGAATAGCGCTACTTACTGTATGATCCAGCAATCCCTCTTCTGGGTATCAGCCCGACAAATTGGAAAACAGTTACTCATAAAGACCTATGTATGGGGGGCAGGGAGCAGCTGGGGAGAGAGCAGTGGGAAGGAGACATCTGTAGTACTTTCACCAATAAAGAATTTAATTTTTTTAAATCTATTTAGCCCTGTGTTCTTTGCAATATTATTCTCAGTAGCCAAGACATGGAAACAACTGGAGTGTCCTTAGACAGATAGTTGGAGAAATATGTGGTATATGCATGAGAAATAATAAAATATAAATTATTATTCAGTAAAAATTTACAAAATGTCAAAAAGCAGAGCTATCTGACTCCCTTTAAATATATGTAAAAAAAAAAAAAATTGACACGTTTTTGCAAATCAATACAGAAGGGACGTGAACAGTACCTAAACCAGTATTCTCAGCCGGGTGTCTCTGTGGCTTTGTTTGTACTAATCATTTGCTTACTGCACACTTCTAAAGCAGACTGCACTCTGAGTCCACATGTTTAATCATAGTCAACCTCACAGAAGAAAACTTTGGTCTGGAAGGAAAAAGTACCCCAAATCGCATCCATATTGTGCCACTTAAATCTATTACATGTTCCCACTCATTGGTGAGTGTGTAATTCAGCATCATTAGCATTACAGCTGGGGATATTTCAGCGTCTGAATTGGTGGGGTCTGATCATTTAACAAACAGCAAGTGAAAAGCATTTGTGATCCTCATCATTTACTTGGGAAGAGAAACTTCTGCATGTGGGAGATAGACCTGTCATTGAATTTCCTAAAAGGCACACGTTAAAGACAAGGTCTTTCCACCGAGAGAGGTGATTGCCAGAAATTAGACCAGGAAAACCCCCAGCCGCTCATTTTGCATCAGTGTTGCTCTTCAGTCTTCCTGAGTGATTTTTAACAAATATATTTTATTGATTTTAAAGAGGAAGGGAGATGGAGAGATAGAAACATTAAGAATCATTGACCGCCAAAACTGGTTTGGCTCAGTGGATAGAGCATCGGCCTGCGGAATGAAAGGTCCCGAGTTCAATTCCAGTCAAGGGCATGTACCTTGGTTGTGGGCATATCCCCAGGAGGGGGTGTGCAGGAGGCAGCTGATCGATGTTTCTCTCTCATTGATGTTTCTGGCTCTCTGTCCCTCTCCCTTCCTCTCTCTGAAAAATCAGTAAAAAAAATATATTTTTAAAAAAAATCATTGATCAGCTGCCTCTTGCACGCCCTATTCTGGGGACCGATCTCGAAACCCGGGCATGTGCCATTCCTTGACTGGGAATGGAACCTTGACCTCCTGGCTCCTAGGTCAATGCTCAACCACTGAGCCACACCGGCCGGGCCTGAGAGCTGCCTTTGATTCGAGGCATCAGCAGCTTCTCATGAAGGGGGGCATGAATGATGTCAACAGCGGGGTATGCTTATGTTCCAAGTGCCAGCATGAACACTGTGTCTGACTCTGTGCCCGTTTCTCTAGGGCCCACGGACCTGAGCATGAAGAGGCAGCTGGCGCCCAGCTCCGGGTCCGCCAGCAGCGCCAGCTCCCGGCCGCAGCTGAGTCCCACCGAGATCAACGCTGTGCGGCAGCTCGTGGCCGGGTATCGCGAGTCGGCTGCGTTTTTATTGCGTTCCGCAGACGAACTGGAAAACCTTATTTTACAGCAGAACTGACTCCAAAGGCGATCCTAGTCCCGGAGGTCTGAGTTCGCCGTTTCCACTAATGACATTTTGATTACCCAGCAGCGATGGCCCTGCTGCCTGGTCTTAAGGGAAACACTTCTGCTCGGCCACCCTGTCTTTGGTCCATAGAGTGATGTGTTCAGGGGCCTCACAGGAACTCTGGCCTCTGAAGCACTTGAGACGCTGTGTGTCCAGCCTGCTGCTTTTTGTTTTAGTGTCAGCATAACTGTCTGGGCCAAAAAAAAAAAAAAAAATGGCTGGTGATTCCTACTTCAAGGATAAAATGCAAGAAGCTTGTGGTATAAAGAACAGCTCCAGATCCAACTGAAATATGAGTGGAATTTGCTACTGACTTATTGAACTAAAAGCTGCAGGATCTGGGGGAAAAAAAAAAAAAAAAAGCCAAAATTTCTTGTTACAGGTTATAACAATGGAAAAAGGATCTTGTATTTTAAAATATATATATATGTAATTTTTATAAAAAGGAAACTTGTTTTTCATTCGAAATGGTCATTTTTACTTTGGTAACTTTTTCATAGGTCCTAAAAGAAAACTGTTTTGAGAAAAACTACTGTAAGTACCTTTTCCACATCCCTTTGCCTTCTCCCCTTTCCAAATTCTTTCTACAAAAAGAACACTTGATGCTGCAAAAACACACCCACATCCCTTGCCTGTGTTCTTGACATGGTCATATCAGGAAGCACTTCCGAGAGAAGCCCGTACTCACGCTGACCCCAAGCATCCCCGGCACCGCTGCAGCTTTACAAAGAGGTTTTCATTACAATTCAGTATTTAAAAAGACATATCATTGGGGGGGGAAGGGGGGCGTCACACTTTGGTTTCCTGCCACTCACCCCAGACAGCCGCTGCTGTGTCTGACGGGCATCCCTCCAGCGGCGGCCGGATGTAGGTGACAATGTTAGGAGGTTGCAAGTGACAATCTGAAAATTTGCACTCGTGTGTAGCTTAGTTTTCATTTCTCTCTCTCAGACACAGTTTCCAAAAAGACCATTGCCTCTCCTGATATGACATGTACGATTTACAGTTCTAGGTAAACGTGATGTAAAGGACTCTCGGTGGCTGCAGTGGCAACTTTAATAAACGCCCCCCCCCCCCCATCCTCTGCCCTTGTTTCTGATTTTGTAGCATTGGATACACACGAAGGGCGTTTTCTTTGTGCACTGAGGCAAGCCTGTTTTTACGCTAGTTATGGAGTACATTGGTTCATGCTTCTCTTGCAGTTTTTCTGTTGTTTCGCTTTGGTTAGATTACAAGTTCTTTGCGCATTCCTGAAATTTGCCTTATTTTATGTACAATTTACGTCATTCGTTTTTTTGACACGTTTAGGCATCAGTGAGATTTCTTATCTACTTGTTATAGTTTTTCAAGTAATGACTGTGATTGTGACCAAGTAATGTGCACTTTTTTCTTGTAACTGTGGACATTGCTATGCTTTTTTCTTCTAGTGTTTCTAGAATTACTGTTCCTTACAAGTTATGTAAACAAAAAACAAAAACAAAACAAAAAATTTTGTGATACTGTTGGTGAATATAATGTGAAAAATCTTATTGAAATATGAGTATTTTGGAAATACATAGATGCACAAACATCTTTTAAGATGTGGATTTAGAGTTTGCTTATTTAAATGAAAATTCAAAAATTGAGGGCTGGTATAATTTTCTTTGTTTTGTTGGGTTTAATAAACAGATTTCTGTGTTAAAACAATGATTGTGAAACCTTATAAACTTTCTGAATAGCCTAATTTTTAACGTTTAGCAGTTTTTAAAGTAGGAAATGATATTGTGTGCCTACAGTTACCACAAAATGGATAACCCATACTTGTACTCAAACAGCCTAGCACAGTGGCCGGCAAATTCATTAGTCAACAGAGCCAAATATCAACAGTACAATGATTGACATTTCTTGAGAGCCAAATTTTTTAAACTTAAACTTCCTCTAAGGCCACTTCTTCAAAACAGGTTTGCCCAGGCCGTGGTATTTTGTGGAAGAGCCACACTCAAAGGGCCAAAGAGCTGCATGTGGCTCGAGAGCCGCAGTTTGCCGACCACGGACCTAAGGTACCTGAGTCTCCACATCCAGTCTAATAATTTATTCCAAAAAGGGGAGAGCAAACTAGCAGAACCAAGGATGTCTCATTTGATTATTTAAATCTGACTTAAGAATTTATCCTTTTTGATGTTAACCCTCACCCGAGGATATTTTTCCACTGTTTTCTTTTTTTTTTTTTTTTTTTTAGAGGGAGAGTGAGGTTGGCACCTGATAGAAAGAGAAACATCAATGTGAGAGAGACACATTGTTCTGTTGCCTCCTGCACAATGGGGCCTGGAATCGAACCTGGAACCCAGGTTCATGCCCTTGACCAGGAATCGAATCCCAGATCCTTCAGTGCCTGTGCCAACTCTCATACGTCAAAGGTCCCTCCTAGTGGTATGAACGAAGCCAATGGCGAGGGGCAGGTAGTTTCCAGCAAGGTGCTATTGTTTTGTGAAGTCTGCATCTTCCATTATAATGGTCACACCCAACCACCAAGGGCTAAATCCTGGTGTCTTCGCTCTTTGCACATCTACCTAAACGGCTGAGGGTGCCAGGTCCCTCCTGCCCCACGTGGCCTCCCCCATTCCCCTGAGAGAGCTCAGAGCCCACGCGAAGGGCCAGTTTGCTTTCCTCTTCTTTGATGACGAGACCTGACAAAGCCTGCTCCTCCCGGATGCTCTGCCACAGGAGGCGAGGGACTGCCCTTACAGAGCCACGGAGACGCTGGCTCCCAGTGCCATCCAGGTAAGTGACGGTCCTCATCAGCAATAGCAGTGAAGGGCAGGGCTGCCACTCCTGCCATGGCCTCCTCCCGCCAGGGGCACCGGCACATCGAGCTACTTGAGCACCACAAGAAAGTGCCTCCAAATACCACCGGGCACCAACACCGGCCGCTTCTGAAGGTCCACCAGCTGAGACATTTCAGTGGCAGGACCCAGTCATGAAGGCGCTCAGACAGGAGCATAACCACCCTCTCGGATCCCTGCACCGGGGAAGGCGTGTCTGTGCTCTGACTTCTCAGGGGAACACCAGGGGCCAGGGCAGACACTGCCCACAGGTGGCTGAGAGGTTAAAGGACTTGCCCCCGAGGACCCCAGCTCCCCGGCCCAGCCCCAGGTCCCTGCAGGCGGCTGCCTCCTCCTAAATAATGCCATCCAGCCCGGGCCCGAGTACCAACATTTAGCCGTTTTATCTGTGTTGCTAAATAACACTTTTTAAAATGCACTTGACAGCAAGTGAAACGACGAAAAACACGTTGTATCCTGCTTGGAGAGGTTTAATTTCCTTTAAATTGTTTTCTCTATGCATACAAAGAGCCACAATAAAAATCACCACTGATGAAAACTATGTCCACAGAGCGTGGAGAGAAGGCAGGCACCCTAGCCCTGCTGCCTCCACTATGAAAAGCAAGGGTCATGCAGCCGAACCAGAGGGAAGTGCAAGCAACCGAGACGTAGGTCTTAGACACTAAACAGGTGCTAACTGGCTCCTGAAATTAACCCAACACAATCCATGCAAATAGCTCTCAAACACTAGTCGTGCCATGATAGTAATTCTAGTGCCTCCTCCTTCTTGGAAGCAATATTTTTTTGGCAGGAGCTACAATGCTGTTGGTAGAATAACTTTTTTTCGGGTAAATGCACGATCATATTTAACTTTTTATTTTCTGATTGCAAAAGAAACATGGGAAATACGGAAAAGGAAAAAGCCAATTCCAGCATCCATAGAGAACCACAAATAACTTACCTTTCAGCTTTTAGCTAAACAGGGGTGTGACTATTTTATTTATATTATGGTGTTATTATTTATGTATGTTTATATTAATATTTAGGGTTTATATGTTTAGATTTTTAATATTTATTATAGTTTAAGAGGATAATTAGGATTTATGGGACTTCTATTTTTTATTTTTTTTTATTTACTATGTACTATTTACATTATTTTATTTACTTATTTTATTTACTTATTTATTTATTTTTATTTTTATTTATTTATTTATATTTATTTAAATTTTTATTTGTTTGTTTGTTTGTTTATATTTTTATTTATATTTTTTATTTTTATATATTTTTATATATTTTTTATTTCTTATTTTCTATTTCTTATTTCTATTTCTTATTTCTATTATTTCTATTTCCTATTTCTTATTTCTATTTCTTATTTCTATTTTGTATTTCTATTTCTTATTTCTATTTCTTATTTCTATTTCTTATTTCTTTCATTTCATTTCATTTCATTTCATTTCATTTTATTGCAGTTGGTGTTTCCATGCCTGCCTTGCTAACCTGGCAGTAAACCGGGAAATTTTCCCACCATTAGGCAACCTTAGTCAATCTCATTTCAGTGATGGTGGAGCATTACATTGTTTGATGCACCTGGGTTAGTTTCCTGTTGCCGCTGTACCTCATCACCCCAGACCACATGGGTGTACTGCACCCCGTGGTTGGCAGGGTTGTGTTCCTAGTGGGAACCCATTCCCTTGCCTACTCTCACCCCTTACCAGGTGTACTGGTTACTAATGCGGATTCTTTTCAATGGATGGAGTTATACATATGTTGATATACACTGAGTGACCAGATTATTATGATCTCTGAATGCATAATCTGGCCATTCAGTGTATATTCTTTAAAAGACTAATATGCAAACTGTCCCCTCAACCAGGAGTTCAACCAGCAGGCAGGCTGGCCAACCACCCATGTCCCCTCCCCCTGGCCAGGCTGGCCAGACCCCACCCATGTATCAATTTATGCACTGGGCTTCTAATATATATATATACTGAGTGGCCAGATTATAATGCATTCAGAGATCATAATAATCTGGCCACTCAGTATATATACGATTTGATACATATGCTATTTTGTTGTATTGATAATAACCTTCAAAACTTCATATGTCAAATTTGCTGAAGGTGTTAATATCATAGTTTTATGCTTAAAAATGTCAAATTTCATGCCAAAAAGAGCATTTGCAGGAAGTTTTCATTATTTTGAAGAAAAGTGCTGCTGAAAGTTATCATTTACTTTGGGAAGCTCATGGTGAACATGCTCCATCTCAAGATACTTGTGGATGCTGGCTTAAATGCTTTAAAAGTAATGACTTGGATCTGAAAGACAAACAATGTCCAAGACAACCAAAAAAAGTTTGAAGACCAACAATTACAAGCATTATTGGATGAAGATGTATGTCAAACTCAAAAACAACTTGCAGAAAGATTAAGCATTGCTCAGCAAACAATTTCTGATCATTTATAAGCAATAGGAAAGATTTTAAAGGAAGGAAGAAAATGGATGCCACATCAATTGAACAGAAGACAAATGGAAAACCGAAAAGTCATCAGTAAAATGTTGCTTCAATGGCACGAAAGAAAGTTTTTTGCATCAAGTTGTGACTGTTAAGGAAAGTGGATTTATTTTGAGAATCACAAATGCACAAAACCATGGGTTGATCCATCCAGGTCGACCACAACATTGACTGCAAAACCAAACTGCTTCGGGAAGAAGACAATGCTCTGTGTTTGGCGGATCAGGAAGATGTGGGATCAGGAAGATATGGTGTATAATGAGCTTCTAAAACCAAGTGAAACTGTTAATACTGATCACTACCAACAACAATCAATTTGAACCATGCTTTGATCATGAAATGACCAGAATGTGCCAGAAGATCCAGCACCATCACACACTTCAAAACCAGTTAAAGACACATTGAAGGATCTTGCCTGGATCTTGCTATTGACCCACCCACCATATTGACCAGACCTTGCTCCTTCAGATTACCACCTGTTCTGGTCAATGGCACACACACTTTAAATAGCACTTCAAAATGCATGAAGAAGTGGAAAATTGGGTCTCTGAATGGTTTGTCTCAAAACAAGAAAAGTTCTATTGGGATGGTATTCACAAATTACCTGAAAGATGGGGAAATGTGTAGTTAGTGATGGACATTACTTTGAATAAAGCACTTTTAATGAATCTCTTGAAATTATGTTTTCTTTTATACAGAATCCGCATTATTAACCGGCACACCTGGTAAGTCCCCTAGTTGAGTACACTGGCCCCACATGGATTAAAAAAAAGAGAGATAATCTATTTAAGGCCAGCTAGTTAGCAGCCTTAATTCCACCTACGAACTTAACTCTGAAAGTTGATGTGTACGAAAACAATGGCAGGTTCTGATGACTAGGATGTGGCCATCTCAGAGGGGCTCCAGCGGGAGGCATTGTTCTAAGACAGTACCTTCATTTTTTTCTTTTTTAAAAAAAAATATTTTTTTTTATTGATTTTTTTTTTACAGAGATTAAGGGAGAGGAATAAAGTGAGTAGCATTGATGAGAGAGAGGAATAGAGTTAGTAGCATTGATGAGAGAGAAACATCGATCAGCTGCCTCCTACACACCCCACACTGGGGATGTGCCCGCAACTAAGGTACATGCCCTTGACCTGAATTGAACCTGGGACCTTTCAGTCCATTGGCAGCCACTATATCCACTGAGCCAAACCAGTTATGGCCATTTCCTTCTTTTTTGAAGAAAAACGTGTCTGGACTGGCCCAGTCGTCTTTGCCCATCCCCCTGCAGTTAACAGTCCTCAGTCCCAGCACACACATGTTGGAAGTTAATTGTTGCTGCTGTACCTACAGTTTTTCTTCTGTGTAAAGGGTATGTTTCTCTTGGAAATTATTTTAATGGCATTTTTCTCAAATGCCTCACATTTGAATTAAATGGATAAAACAAATAAATGTGGTACAAGTGCAGCTAAATCTTTCAGGCTAAAAACACAAATGTGTCTGGACCCTTTCCTCCATCACTTTGATTCTTAGAAGGTGGTTCTGTCCAAGGAATGGGGGAGAGAAGTCTGAGGAGGCTCCAACCCGTTAGGCCGAGATGGATGGCCCAAGGGTTGGCAGGCAATCCAACCACGTGCCTCACACTCCCAACCCTAAGTGCCAGCAACATCGTATTTACTCTGAACAGTTAAACGATACATTTAATGTTAGATGTTATTAGATGACACGTCTTTTAAAGGGAAGGATCTGGGAATAACATGTACTGAATTGGGTAAAACCAATCTAAAAATTAAAAGTATCTAGCAAAGAAAGTGAAGCAAAGAGGTTTACTGACATATTAAAATTTCACTTCCCCTCATTTACTTTGTTTCTTTTTCCTTTTCAAAGGCAAAGAAGATCAAAGATAATTCAAGACCATTTTTAATGCTACGAAAAAGAAAAAAGAATACAGCAAAAGCATAGAGCACAGAAAGCAAATGCTATTACAGGTGTGGGATTGACGCCTTTTTTTCCCCCCTTGATTTTATTTTTTAAGATATGTTTTTATTGATTTCAGAGAGAGAAAGGGAGAAGGAGAGAGAGAGAAACATCAATGATGAGAGAGAATCACTGATCCAATTCGCCTCCCGCATGCCCCACTGGGAATGGAGCCTGCATGTGCCCTGACCGGGAAAGGAGCCATGACCTCCTGGCTCAGGCGTCAATGCTCAACCACTGAGCCACACCAGCCGGGCTGCCCTGGACTGTTTGGTTTCCCATTTTCTCTGGATTAGGGCTTGGACTGGGAAGTGGTCTTTACACACCTAAAGCCCTCGAATGCAACGGGAGAACAAGTGGCACCACAGGTTTCGTTGTTCCTTGGCTGCTGGCAGGGTCGTGAGGTCTGCTGCAAAGTCCACCCCAGGGAATAGGAGGCCTCATAGCCTCTTAGCTCATTTAATTTTTTTTTTTTCATGTTTTCTGTCCTGTGTGCTAGGCATTCATTGTCTCTGGCACAGAAAAACTATTCCTGCTTTAAGAGTCACGTCCGGTGGGGGAGAGGGACTGAAGTTAGAAAACCAAAGGACAGAGCAATGGGGCCGCATGTAATGACAGAAGCATCCAGGTGATCAGAGGAGGACCAGGCCCCACCTCCGCAGGGTGCGGGAGCTGGCTGGCCACAGAGCCCAGAGCTGTGGGAATCCTGGCAAAACCCCAGCGTGTTGGGGAGGACGGAGAGGCAGGTGTCAGAGAAGGGCATGCATGTATGCAGAGGAGAATCACACTTGGGCACCCCAATCTCAACACCAACCACTGGACTTCCAAAAACATTGCAGAGGACAATCACGGACAGGCACCCCAATCTCGCCTCCCAGGCCCCCGCTTTCCACATCCTCCAGGAAAAAAAAAGCAGAACTGAAACACCCAGCCTTCCAGCCACAGGAGGAGAAGAGGCCCAAGTTCAGAGTGAGGAGTCAGGCACCCTGAGTCATCCAGGGGCGCCGAGTCCTCCTGAGGACCAATAGCAGCAAGACAGTGTCTTTGGCCTGGGAGCATGGATAGAAAGTGAAGGACCTTGCATGGCACCTATCTGTCCAACACAGCAAAGAATGAGGCAGGCAGACCAGAAGAGTCCCTGCACGTTAAAAACAAAAAAGTACATCTGAAATAAAATACCTACCAATAAAACATTCCTATAATAAATGCGTTGTTTGCAAACTCTGATAAGAGCAGATAATTTTTTCGCTTCATTTGACAACCTGAAATTATAACAAAGTCACCTACGACAAACCTTCCATTAAGGAATCTTTTATCAAAATCGACTAAAAAAAAAACAAATATCAAAATTCAAACACTCTTTTGCTGACTGAGGTCCTTATGAGCTGTTTTATGTTATATTGTTAGCAGGAAAAGTAGTTCTCAGGGCAAGCCCCGCATCTAAAAGTGTCTATTGGAAATCAGTCCGTGTAGAATCAGGCACTGACCTTGGCCCCAGAGCGGTCCCTGCCACCTGGCCACTCTTCCCCTCTCCAACCCATTTCATTTTCTTCCTGACAAGGATAAGGGCCTGCAGCCATTTTATTTCCTTGGTCACTTCTGCGTGGATTTTCCGTCCCCTTCCTGTAGGAGGCAGGCTTTCTAAGATCTCTTTTTAAAAAAAAAATTTTTTTAATTGATTTCAGAGAGAAACATCAATGATGAATCATTGATCACTGCTTCCGACACGCCCCCTATTGGGGATCAAACCCACAACTAGGCATGTGCCCTGGACCGGAATTGAACCCAGGACCCTTCAGTCCACAGACCAATGCTCTATCCACTGAGCCAAACCAGCTAGGGCTCAGCAGAACTCTTTCCATTCACTTTTGCAGCACACAGCCTGGAAGGTCAGGCATGGGAGTTGCTGCTCATACGTATTTGACATCTAGCTCTCCTTGTAATAAATGTTTATCTTGTTTTCTTTCCTAAAAGATAGAAATCCTCTAGATGCTCCAGCCTCTGTTGACTCATTTACCAACAGTGGAAAATGCTTTCCTGAAGTCCACGGAAGCATACCTGGGCTCGGTGTCTATTTGTTGCAATAAAAAATTTAGCAAGTTATCAGTCTCTCTTCTGGGGACTTACTATAATTAATCTGAAGCATATATATCAGGAAAAAGTAAGTGTTTAAGTTAAATAGTAACTCTGAAGGATTATGATACATTCTTCATTTAGCCCCCTAGAATAAGTATGTCAAACTCGAGGCCCGTGGGCCCCATGCCTTGTTTATTTGGCCCGTATTAGCCTTTGAGTTTGACATGCTTGCCCTAGAAGTTGGAGTTTACAGATTGCAACACCCTGTCCCCTACTGGAAGAAAGAGTGATAAACAGTAACTAGTCACAAAGCACTTCAAGCTTTTTTATCTGGAAACAAATGTTTTCTCTGTGCTCCAATAAATTACCTGCTCTGCCCTCCCCCATGTATTCCTATCTACTTCCAAAGTAAACAGTGAATCAAGGGGAGCATTAAGACAACTAGCAGTGAAACAGGAAGAAAAGGTGCTCCTAGACAGGACGTCTTCTGTAAACAAAAATAATCTATTTTTTTAGAACTATTTAAACAGTTTGAGCTGTTTAGTAATTATCTCCCTATATAGAAAATCTCTCCATATGGCATGCAATTGTTAAGGTTATCTAGCTTCTATAAGTTAAACTTTTTCAGAATATTAGAGCGCATTCTTGTATTTACTTCCATGGATTCATATTTACTTCAGTTTCTCTTTAATTCCTAATGAAGTAACTTCATGCATAATAGCAATATAAGCTATAATAATAAAAGCAAAATATGGTAATTAGGACAGCTGGATGACCTTCCAGATGACCTTCCTGATGAAGCTGGGGCTGCTGAGGGCCGAGGCAAGCCGCTGAAGCTGTGAGGGCAGAGCCCTTTGCACAAATTTCGTGTATTGGGCCTCTAGTGATAACATATAAATATAGCCCTTGATTTTAATCAGATGCTATACTATGTTTATACAATATTTCTTTTCTAGATAAGACTAATTTTTTCCTGCCTAAATCTGCCCATAGCTCACCCTCCCAAACCCCATGTGGAGACAGAGCAGGTCATCCCTAGCACATGACCTGTGCCCAGTCAGATGAGGACAGCCACCCAAACACTGAAAATTACCATGTACAATTCAGTTAATGGTCACAGGTCATAATCATGGCTTCCTCATATGGCAGGTTTGAATGTGCAAAGATTCAAATATGGTTCACCAGCATAAAAAAAGGTGCACCTCAGTCAGTGGTTTCAGGACAAACCTCTACTACCTCCCAACTAAACCTTATCTATATAATAAAAAGGCAATATGCAAATTAGTCCTGAAGGCGAAACCACTGGGAATGACTGGTCACTATGACATGCACTGACCACCAGGGGGCAGATGCTCAACACAGGAGCTGCCCCCTGGTGGTCAGTGCGCTCCCACAGGGAGCTCCACTCTGCCACAAGCCAGGCTGATGGTTGCGAGCACATTGCTGCCTCTGTGGCAGCACTAAGCAGCCAGTCAGACATCCCCTGAGGGTTCCTGAACTGTGAAAGCAACCCCCGCCCCCCATAGACAAAATGTTATGCATTGGGCCTCTAGTATCTACCTAATAAAAGAGTAACATGCTAATTGATGCCCCCAAGCCAATCAAGAGTGAATATGCAAATTAACCCAACAAAGTTGGAGGGTTAATTTGCATTCGCAGGCACCAAGTGGCTGGGGGTGGGATGCAGGCATTGCACACCACCCCAGCCGCTCCGGGCCTCAGGGCAGCGTGTGAAGCAGTAAAGCGGATCTGGCCAGAGAGTAAAGGCGGCTCCATTCAGAGCAAAGGTGCTGCCAGCAGCCAGGGAAGAAAGCTTCATTCTTGCACAAATCTTTGTGCATCAGGCCACTAGTTGTATGTAATTATAAAAATCTTGCCAAACTCCCTAAGCAAGATTAAGTCTATGATAATATACAAAGCCTAGTTCACACCTATGGTAATACAAATAGACATGTTATATGTAATCAAGCAAATTCAATAACAAAATATACTCAGCCTAATAATTATGGAACCATTCAATGAAAAAATTCTGCCCTGATACAAGCATGCTACTTGAATGAATTTTCCTTAGACAATTACACCTCTAGATCTGTCACTTCCTTTTAATCATCCAAAACAACTATATTTATTGATACTCAGAAATTTCCCCAAATCACTAATATTCACAAATTGGCATCTGATTTACACTGAACACCTTACACTAACCCATTACCTATATGCAACCTAGACTCAATCTGTTCATGTAGTTTCACATCAAGGCAAGGCAGTGAAAATGCCTAGGTGAGTTCACTTACTCCATGAACACATAGGTTTGGTCCCAGCCTTTCCACTAATTTTTACTAAAATTACACATGAAAGTATCCACATTGCAGTGAGATTGTCCTTTAATCATATATGAGTAAAAGGAGCAGGCACCAAGCACACTTAGAATAGCTCATAATGACTTGTTCAACCACACCCCATGGGAGACAGCAATAATAAAAATTAAGCCATAAATGGAAGTCTAAGTTATATTAACCAGTAAGGATTGGCAACTTTTGTGCTAGCCACCATGGTCATAGGGTTAACCCAAGGTAATAGAATCTTGCATAAACCCCATTAAATATTTTTAATAATAGAGTTAAATTTTAACGAGGCCATAAAAAGCTATAGCTAAAATAAACTTAAGCCACAAAGGTGACTTTAAGAATCCTGACTATGGGATAGCTAAGATCCAAGACTCAAACTGGGTTTTGATACCCCACAAGGCTTATCCCTAAGCCCATACAATTTCTATAATAAAATTATATGTAAGAGTACTGCTCATTCTCAAAGAGCTTGGCCAGGCTCTGTATGTCTCTAGAGAATTCTGTCTATAATCTATAAATCCCTATAAACCTCGCCAACCCTTGCTAATATAGCCTATATACAGCCATCTTCAGCAAACCCTACAAAGGACTACAGTACAAATATTAAACATAAAAACATTAGGTTAAGGTATAGCTTATTGGGTGGAAAAAAAAATGGGCTATATTTTCTATTTCAAGAACATTATTCTTATACAGAAGTTTTTGTGGAACTAAAGGAGGATTTAATAGTAAAATTAAGAACAAAGAGCTTAATTGAATCAGGCCAAAGAGCACAAATAAATCGCCCATCAATTCAAAGCCTTATAGCAACAACATATTCATTATGCATGCTTATTCTATATAATAAAGAGGTAATATGCAAATTGACCCTCATGCCCTCACATCACAAAGGTGGCCACCTCCATGTTGTCACAAGATGGCCACCCCCACGTCATGACAAGATGGCCACCCCCACATTGTCACAAGATGGCCAGCAGGGAAGGGCAGTTAGGGGTGACCAGGCTGACAGGGAAGGGCAGTTGGGGGTGATCAGGCCAACAGGGGAGGGCAGTTGGGGGTGATCAGGCCAACAGGGGAGGGCAGTTGGGGGTGATCAGGCCAACAGGGGAGGGCAGTTGGGGGTGATCAGGCCAACAGGGGAGGGCAGTTGGGGGTGATCAGGCCAACAGGGGAGGGCAGTTGGGGGTGATCAGGCCAACAGGGGAGGGCAGTTGGGGGTGATCAGGCCAACAGGGGAGGGCAGTTGGGGGTGATCAGGCCAACAGGGGAGGGCAGTTGGGGGTGATCAGGCCAACAGGGGAGGGCAGTTGGGGGTGATCAGGCCAACAGGGGAGGGCAGTTGGGGGTGATCAGGCCAACAGGGGAGGGCAGTTGGGGGTGATCAGGCCAACAGGGGAGGGCAGTTGGGGGGTGATATGGCCAGCAAGGGAGCTGTTAAATGTCAATCAGACCAGCAAGTGAGCAGTTAGGGGGCTATCAGGCTGGCAGGCAAAGTGATTAGGGGCAATCAGGCAGCCAGACAGGCAAGTGGGTAGGAGCCAGCAGTCCCAGATTATGAGAGAGATGTTCAATTGCTGGTTTAAGCCCTGCAGGATCGGACCTAAATCATCAGTTAGACATCTCCTGAAGGATCCCAGATTAGAGAGGGTGGAAGTTGGGTTGAGGACCTTCCCCCCTCCCCATTCATGAATTTCATGCACTGGGCCTCTAGTGTGTAAGTAAAATGAATGACAGCAATGAAACGAAGGATGTGGGGGAGAGATTAGGATTATAATTATTACAAGGTATTCAAATTGCTTATGAAATAGTATAGCATTATGTGAAAGTGGACTTGGATTAGTTGTGAATGTATCTAGGGCAAACACTAAAAATATTTTTAAAGCCAGAAACGAAAGAAAAATAGAATCATAAAATTCTCAGTTAAAATCACAAAAGGCAGAAAATGAGCAGAACATAAAAATTGGGGGAAAAAACAAGTTTAAAAAATAGGAAAAAGTAACAAATGCAGTACAGATCAATTCAATTACACAAATATTCACTTAGAATGCCAATGGCCTAAATGCACAAATTAAAAGATTGAGATTGCCAGAGTGGATCAGAAAACATGACCCAACTATACATTGCCTACAAGAAAGCTATTTTAACAACAGAGACTCATTATTAAAGGTAAAGGGGTAGGGAAATATATACTATGCTAATACTAAAAGAGGGAAAGAAGGAATAGGATACTAATTTAAGGCTAAGTAGATTCAGAGCAAGGAGAGTTATCAGAGATGTGTTATATAATGATAAAGGGGTTAATTTTTCAAGTAGATAAAACAGCCCTTAATGTGTATGTGTCTAATGACAGAGTGCTAAACTACAGGAGGCAAAAGCTGATAGAACTACAAGGAGAAATAGATGAATCCACTACCATAGTTGGAGACTTCATTGCCTCTTTCAGAAATGGGCAGACCCAGCAGGCAGGGAAATCAGGAACAACATCTTGAGTTCCATAGCACTATCAGTCAGCTGGGTTGATATAATTGCCATCTATAGACAACTTCATCCAACAACAGCAGAACACATTCTTCTCAACCTCACATGAAACATTCACCAAGAAAGAACCCATTGTGGGCCATAAAACATACCTTAATAAATTAAAAACACAATATTTATACTCTCATGCCACAATATAATTAAACCAGAAACAAATAATAGAAAGATAGCTAGAAAATCCTTAAATACTTGGAGATTAAACAATAGTTCTAAATAGTTCCAAATAGGAAAATCTTATGTCAAATAAGAAATCTCAAGATACTAAAAAAGACTTTGAAGTAAATTAAGAACGAGAGCACAATATTTCAAAATTTGGGGGATGCAATGAAAGCAGTATTTAGAGTGAGATTAGAGCATTAAATATTATTTTAAGAAAGAGAGAGATCCCACATCAATAATCTATAATTTTATTTTAGGAAACTAAAACAAAGAAGTCCAAATTAAGTTCCGAGTATGCAGAAAATAAAAATCAGAGCAGAAATTAAATTGAAAATAAGAAATAAAGAGATTAAATAAGCCAAAAGTTAGTTTTTGAAAAGACCAGTAAAACTGATAAGCCTCTAGCCACAGTAATTAAAAAAATATGATACAAATTACTAATATCACAAAAGAAGAAACATCCCTACAGATCCCAGGGACATAAAAAAGTCAAAAATACTATTAACAACTCTATGCCCATTAATTTTTATAACTGATGCCATGGACCAATTCCTTGAAAGACAAGTTCTGCCAAAACTCACACTACGCACAGCTGATCTGAATACAACTATATGTTTATAAATTAAGTTGATAAATTAAAACTTTCCATAACAGAAAGCACAAGGCCCATATAGATGTATTAGTGAATTCTACCAAACATTTAAGGAAGACATTATATGAATTCTCTAAAATTTCTTTGATAAGGTAGAAGGAATGGGAATACTTTCTAACTCATTCTATGAGGCCAGCATTATTCTTTCTCTTCCCCAACCCCCATCACCATCACCAACCCCCTTCCACCTCCCCTGACAATCACCTTACTGTTGTCCCTGTCCACTATTATTATTTTGTCCATGGATGCAAGGCTGGTTCAACATTCAAAAGTCAGTTAATGTAATGCATCCTATCAACAGACTAAAGAAGAGAACTCACGTGATCATATTAATAATTGCAAAAAATAATTTTACAAAAGTCAATGCCCATTCATGATAAAAACTCTCAGTAAAGTAGAAATAGAGGGGAACTTCCTCAACTTGATCAAGGCTATCCATTCAAAAACCTGAGGCTAACATCATCCCAATGAAGTTTTTCCCTAAGATGAAGGCACACCCTCTCGCCACTTTTTGAACAATATACTGGAAGTCTCTGCTAAATTGGGAAGGAAGACATAAAACTGTCTTTGTTTGCAGATGACATGATAATCTATGTAGAAAATTGGAAAGAACTGACAAAAATACTAGTGAAACTAGTAAGTGATGACAGCATGATTTCAAAATGTATGGTAAATGTAAAAATGTCAATAAACAAGTGGAATCCTATATAATAAGAGAGGAACATGCTAATTATACATGATGCCATGAGGCATAATGAGCAATTGTGTAAGGACTGGGTCACAGATCAGCAGGAGGGTGGAGTAGTGAACTACAAGTGGGCGGTGGAGAGCTATAGGAGGGGGCAGGGCAGCAAGCTATGAGGAGGGGGAAGGGGGAGTGATGTAGGGAAAAGATACAGCAGGACAGCAGAGAGCTACTGGCTACAAGCGAGCAGCGGAGAGTACAGGAGGGGGCAGGGCAGCAAGCTATGGGGGGCGCAGGGGAGCTACAGGCACACGGATTCATGCACAGGGCTACTAGTTTAAAAATAAAAACAATACCAGTATGTTAGCATCTACCAAAGAACATGTTTTAGGGATTTTTTTCCAGTAGGGAAGTATGTCTGATATCATAATGGAGGAAAACTGTCATAATAAATTTGTCCAAACCCATAGGATGGGCAACATTAAGTGTGAACTCTAGTGACCACTATGGACTCTGGGTGGTGATGCTGTGTTCAAGTGAAGTTCACCAGTTGTGAGGAGTGCACTGCCTTGTGGGAGAGGCGATGTGAGAGCAGGAGCTACATGGGAAATCTGTCTTCCCATCAAAACTGCAGTGACCCTAAAACTGCTGTAAAAGTAACCTCTAATTTGAATATGTGGTCATACATATTGCAAAGGGCAAAAACCAGAGGCAAAGAAGTTCTTAAATTAAGCCAGGGCCAGGGCCAGGGGCTGAAGCACTTCATCTAGAGAGGAGTGAGAATAAGAATTAAAGCAGCTCCTGGTTAAAAAGCCATGGAAACAGGAAGGAAAGGGGAAGAGGGGATACTTAAAGTTCTGAAAGAAAACAAACCCAATGTGTAATTTTATATCCAGCAAAATTTTTCTTTTACTATGAAAGAGAGGAAAAGCAAAACCTGGCTTCCTGCTGTTTCTCTCTCTGCAGAGTTCCTTGCAAAGGGCTTTTTAGGGCATGCCTCTTGGGGACGCACCCTATGAGCCTGAATTCATCTTCCATCAACTCCTTTGCCTCATTTTTTCTTTGGTTTTTCCATTGTCCCCCTTCCCCCCCGCCATGCTATATACTTTGTGGGTCTTTCGGAGCTACCTTAAAACATTTGAATAAGATAAAATAAAACATAAATCAATCAGTGTTGTTGTAAGTGTACTTCTAAGGCATCTTAGGATAAAATAGTTTTCACTTTGAGCGAAGCAAATGACATTTTATCCTTTGAATGCTGACAAAGTCATTTATTTTTGTAGTTGTCTCGTGTTTGAGCCACACTAAGGAAGCAATAATGTCATAGGCTTTGCCATCTTTTGATACAGTTTTCTGATGTCACATAGTCATTATAGTACTTGTCACTCTTTGAAAAGCATTACTTAATTGCCAGCAAAATAGCAAAATTATTGTGATGTGGTTTACACTCATCACTTCACAGGCACATATAATCCTAATAGCTGGAATCTATTTCAAAGGATCGTTTGTGCTAGTCCTTTCTGTCAGCTGATAATTATTTGCAAATCTCCCCATTACAAAACCCTCCGCTCCTCCCAGAGCTTTTCCTAATATATTTACTACACTTTTTTTCCTTGCAATCTCAGACTGAATATCAAATATTTAATTTACATGAATAAAAAATCTTTCCCTGTCTCCAGTAAACATTTTAGTGCCCCTCAAACAATGTAATACCATGATCAATAAACATTTTCTTATTTCTGGAAATGGCCAGAACTCTTCATAGAAGATGCAGAGAAAAAAAAAAAAAAAAAAAGTGCCCCCTCATTTTAAAGAGAGCTATAAAAAATGAAGTCAGATTCCCGGCTGGCAGTGTTGAGCATCGACCCTATGAACCAGGAGCTCAGGGCACAGCCTGAGTTGCGGCTTGATCTTCAGTGGGGGCGTGAAGGAGGTAGCCAGTGATTCTTTCTCATCATCAATCAATAAAAACGTTTTTTAAAGAAACCAGGTCAGATTACCATCAGCCTTTTGGGTTTCATAGAGGAAGCCTGTACTGTTGTGCCTGTCCCAGAACCCTCTGAAATTCCTCAAGGCTGCCCAAGGACAAGGACAGAGCTTGCCCACAAACGACAGATCTTCTGTCTTTAATCATAAGATGTTATAGAATTTACCATTGAAACAACTTTTGAAACGAAAAAAAGTCAACCGAAAATCAAGGGCAAAAGACCAAAATTGAACAAAAATTACTTGCAGGTCTTGACGGCAAGGTAAGTCTTTTCTTTGAAGTGGGGGGTAGTCTTATACAGCGAATATAGGCCTAAACCTATGTTTTAACTGTAAAAATTAGGGGGTCGTCTTATACGCTGGAAAATATGGTATTTAATTTTATCAGCTAATGTCACCCCAACGAATTTGATTAAAAGAAAAAATAAATAAAACATTGAAAAGGAAATGTGCTGCCTCACCCCTTGGCCTTGCCCTCTGTGGCAGACCAGGTGAGCTGGGCTGCCCGACACGATCGTTCAGGGAGACGGAGGATGTCTGCAGAAAGGAAAGATAATCGCGTTCTCACTTGCGTGTGTGCCGAGGACGCTGCCCACTGCTGCTTGGCCTGCGTGGCTCCGTGGGTGAGCATCGATGTATGAACCAGGAGGTCATGGTTTGATTCCCCATCAGGGCACAGGCCTGGCTTTCTGGCTCTATTCTCAGTAGGGGGGATGCAGGAGGCAGCCCATCAGTGATTCTCTCTCATCATTGATGTTTTTATCTCTCTCTCCCTCTCCCTTCTTCTCTGAAATCAATAAAAAAAATAAAACAAGAAACTGCCGCCTGCCTCTGGTGGAAGCCCCAGGGTCCCCTGGTTTGCCCTGTGAGCTCATCCTGGCTTTCTCTGAGAATGGTGTCAGCTCGTACGTGTAGCCCTCTCCTCCCCCCCCCCCCGGCCCCCCTTAAAACCCCAGTGAAGCTCACAGTACAGTCATTTGCTGGGGAACTGAGCTCCAGAGGCGCGTTAATGAGCTGGGAGGGGGCGGACTGCTGGTGTCCAGGAGGGGCAGCAGGTGAGGAGCATGTTCCCAGTGACAGACCCTTGGGCTTCCGTCCACAGGTCACACGGGGGCCACGTATCCCCGAGTGCATGGTGGGAAACCCCTCACCAGACTTACTAAAATCAGCAAGAGAAGAATGCATTTTACTACTTAACATTGTTTTAAATATTAATCAGGCCAATGAAACAAAAATTAAAAAGCATTAATTATTGGAAAGGAGAAATAAACTTTCATAACATGCTGATGAGGTGATACTATAGCCAGAGGATTCCTAATAATAAATTTCAAACGTAGTGTGAAGCCAGCATAATTAACTACAAGAGAGTGCTCCACATTAATTTTTTTACATGCAAGCAGTAGAAAACTACAGGCTATCATGGAGAAAAATTTGACATCCATAAGAGAGAAAAAAAACCTCAAAGAAAAATGTAAAAAACCATAAATAGGATGTGCAATCTTGCTAAGAGTTTTTCAGTATTTGAACAAAAGGAAAAATATTCTACATTACCTCATAGGAAGACATTATACAATAATAAATCTTTCCAAATTAATTTGTAGACTTAATGCAATTAAAACAAAAATTTACTGGGTATTCTTTAACTTGATAAAATTATTTCAAATTTGCTGTAGTTGAATAAAAAAAAAGAGGAACTAGAAAATTTTTGAAAAATACTTTTCACTATCAAATATGAATACCAATACTGATCACATTTTTTATTAAGTATAGTGTGGTATTGGCAATTCAGCCAACAGGTAGACTAATGAGAAAATATGTGAGGGCCAGAAAGAAAAAAAAATTGTAATAACTTTATAATAATCATAAAAAATGGGGAAATGATTATTCAACAGATGATGTTGACAGAATTGACTAACCATATGGGATGGTCAAGTAGCGGTTTTTCCTGATACAACAAAGTAAATTTTACAGAGTGTAAGGACAGCATTTTTGTTGTTAATCTTTACCAGAAGGCATTTTTTTTTCCCCATTGATTTTTGGAAAAAGTGGAAGGGAGGGAGAAGAAGGGAAGAAGGAGGGGAGAGACAAGGGGAGAAAGTGAAGCATCTATATGAGAGAGACATCGCTTGGTTGCCTCCTGTACATACACCAAGCAGGGCCAGGGATTGAACCTGCAAACCATGTATATGCCCTTGACCAGAAATTGAACCCATGACCTTTTGGTGTACAGGTCAATGCACTGAAATACACTGGCCAGAGTGAAAAGCATTTTAAAAAATAAAAATACACACCCACACATACACACACAAACTTCAACACCACCCATGCCTACTTCTAACACTCTAATGAAGCGCACATATACTTCTCTCGCTGAATTTGCTATGTTTATAAATTAGAGAAATATATTAACTATATAAATATAATAAATATCCATTATAAATTATGTCAATTATACATATGCTATAAATTATATGAACATTTCATATATATTCTGAGAATTTGTAATCAATAATTACAAATCAATCTCATTAACCTATACTTGAGGGCAAGACCACACCTGCTTTCTTTATGTTTTATTGATTTTTTATAGAGAGGAAGGGAGAGGGATAGAGAGTTAGAAACATCGAAGAGAGAGAAACATTGATCAGCTGCTTCCTGCACACCTCCTACTGGGGATGTGCCCACAACCAAGGTACATGCCCCTGATTGGAACTGAACCTGGGACCCCTCTGTCTGCAGGCCGACGCTCTATCCACTGAGCCAAACCAGCTAGGGCCACGCCTGCTTTACCATTCCATCTCTACCAAGTGTTGCAGTACCTGACAACAGCAGATGCTGCAAAAATGTGTAGAATAAACACATATACCTCAGTCAACACAGCAAATCTGTAAAGATAGCTTAATCCTTCGCAATGCATCAACACGATCGCTCCTTACAACTGAGCTCCCTTCAGTATACACGTCTCATGAGTGGATATGATGTGTAATATGTAATATGATTCCCCTTTACCACATTCTTCATGTGAAGTCTGTCCTGAACAGTCACTGCTTTCTATGTACCTTTTGTCACTATTTTTCCATATCTTGCCTTGTAATGAGGAAATATCAGGAAGTACATTTTTTTTTTTACCTTGATTACATTCTTTAAATGTATCATTTAAAAAATATCCTTTGGCAGTTGATATAGGTCATGCCCTGTGTTAGTTGCTGGGAAGTGACACGAGATAGATGCAAAAGAAGACTAACACCTGCTACCCGGGGCGCACAATGTAGTGGGGGAAGGGAGGGGAGGGCAGGGAGGGGCAGGAAGAGGAAAGGAAAGTAGGGGTGGATACAGGAGGGGCGGGCTGGGTAAGAAAAGAGCCGTCCACAGCTGCTCCAGACTGACCTCGTGTATCAGCTGGGAAAGCAGCCAAGAGGACGGCCCTGGTGTCAGGGAGCAGCAGAGAAGGGCTTTTATTTCCGGGTCAGGAATACTGAGATCTGGGCCTTAGTGGGAGCTCTCTGGCTGGAGTGAGCTCAGGTTGGAAAAGTAAAAACCAAATATTCATTCTTCCCACACATAGGCTGCCCATCCTCCTTTCTCTGCTCCTGTAATTCCAGACACCCTCAGAAGAAGCTCAGGGTGACGTCACCCGGGTTACCCCTGGCTCCAGCACCCACAGCGGCCTGGGCAGGGCCCTCTCCGTCTCTGTCCTGTTCAGGGCACAGCCCCCAGGGCTTCCATCTATGACCTGCACCTGCGGGGCAGGGTTTGAGTGGGGGCGGGAAATCACCTCCACGTGGTGATCCGGCTGCAAACCAACACTGCTCACGTCCAGGGCCTCATGCCCTCCCCCACAGACACAGAAAGCCCCCCCCCACCCCCCCGGCCTGCCCAACTCTAGCAGCCAACTCTCCAACTCTCCCTCCACCTGCCCACCAGATCAAAATATAATTTCAGGAAACGCTCACAAGAACACATCAGCGTGAAGGGAGTGAAGGCAATGCAAGTGAAGGCAATGCAGATTCACTCAACAGCGGGAACTACGGCCTACAGGCCACGTCTAAGTTCCCGGTGCCCACAGTGATGAGGGGGGAGGGTGACTAAGATACCAAGTGCCAGGGAGGGCCCGGCAGTGGGATCCCGTGCTGCTGGGGGGCAGCAGAAAGCACAGATTCTGGGAGAATGTCAGACAGACATTCTCCAGGCGCTTCAGCAACCCCGGTCATGAGCATTTTCCTGAACTGAATAGAAATGTATGTCCACCCCATATCTGCCTATGAATATTTATTGCAGCTTTATCAGTAATTGCCAAAATCTGAAAGAAAAATATTGATGCCTATCAATCAAAGAATAAACAAGTGCATCCTATCAACCGAATACTATGCAGCAACGAAAAGGAGCAAATAATGTGGGGACTCCTCCATGCCTTTTGGAAAAGTTCAAGCCCGAAGCAAAATGCTGCAAACATAGGTTCCTGATGTGACGAGGACTGGGAGGATGAAGACGAGAAATGGGTGTTGTTGAGCCCAAAGGGGCAGCAGGCGTTCAGGGAGTGGTGGGCGATGGGAATGGTGGGGATGGTGGGGGTAGGGGTGATGGTGTGTGTGTGTGTGTGTTACAGCTGCTCTGCATTATACTCATCAAACCACATAACCAACCGCGCTCCACAGCCAACGACTGGAACTGTCCGAGCATTTCTTTCTAGAAGCCAGACTCTGACCCCAGGTCCTCACTGAGGAGCTTGCAGGCTGCCATTCTGTTCCAACAACAACAACACGCTGACATTACTGAAAAACAAGCAACTCTCCTGGGCCTATCCGGAGGGACACACCCAGGGACACCAGCACCCGAGGGCGGGGAGGCCAGAGGGACCGGGAAGACAGGACCCACCGGAGCGCAGCCTGGGGGGCGCCTGCAGCCCCAGCGCTGGGCGTGACAACCTGGGCCTGTAAAGTGGCTGGAGGCACAGGGCGGGCCAATCTGCGAGTGACCAAATCCAGGGGGACCCGGGCCAGTACCCCTTACACCCCCGCATCCCCAACCATATGAGAGCTTTACCTTGGGGCGCTCAGGTTCCCGCAGTAGGCACTGGAGCAGGGTCCCTCGGCGTCCACAGGCATCGCCCCCAAGAACTTGGCCAGGACTCCCACATTAGGCACTGGAGCAGGGTCCCCCAGTGTCCGTGGGGAGAGGAGGAAGGGCCAGGCCGTGGTGAAATGAGCCAGAGCCCTGCCTCCTCCTGAGATAGGGGCCTCAGGAGGGGCTCATTGGTGGAGCCCAGCCTGCTGCCTCTCAGACCTGCTGGGGGTCATCAGAGAAACTGCCCTGGGAAGGGAGCCACGTGATTCCAGCCCCCGCCCCTCCCACGGCGGGGGGTACGGGGGGACGGAGGAGGAAGGAGGAGGAATCTGAGGCACCTGTGAGCCCATGGCCTCCTTCCAGAGAAGAGGAAAACCTATGGCAACGCGGAAATGACAGTTTTCCCCACATCCTCTCATCACGGTTCCCAGTCCCCATGTGTGGGTTCCTCCGGGCAGCCCGCTCACTCTGGTATAATTCGGGTCTTCACCATGTGCGATGTGTAATGCATCAAACAGGCTGCCCTCTGTGTGGATAATGGCAGAGCCTCGTGATCTCTCTGCAGTGAAAATGAGGTGTTTTTTTTGTGTGTGTGTGTTTTGTTTTTTAAAAATATTTTATTGATATTTTACAGAGAGGAAGGGAGATGAATAGAAAGTTAGAAACATCAATGAGAGAGAAACATCGATCAGCTGCCTCCTGCACACCCCCCACTAGGTATGTGCCCACAACCAAGGTACATGCCCTTGACCAGAATCGCACCTGGAACACTTGAGTCTGCAGGCTGAGCCAAACCGGTTAGGGCGAAAATGAGTTTTTATGCTATTTACCAACGCCTGTATTGCAACAACGGAATAAAAAGACACTTCATGAAACTCAGCTAGCTACAGTTAGGGAAAGAAGACAGGTGTCCAATCCAGAACGTTCTCTGGCTTTGGGCCCTTCTAATTTAATTGCCAACAGCACGCATTTCCACTCACTGCCCCGGCTCTTGGTTGTCCTAAGAGAGGCAGCAAGTGGCATTGACCATGTCTGGTCCCGGATGGCTGCTTTTCTATGGAAAGGACCTGTTCTTGCTCATCATGGCCAGCTCACGTGACCACACAAGTGCTGACCGTTCACGAGAATAATTAATCAGCACGTGCTTCTCTCCCGTGGCTTGTTGGCCTGCAGCGCACACCCAGGCAGCCCTAGGCTTTTTTAAATAATATTTTTTCCTGGCCCCCCAGCTGGTTCGGCTCAGTGGCTAGAGTGTCGGCCCATGGATGGAAGGGTCCTGGGTTCAATTCCGGTCTAAGCATGCACCTGGTTGCAGGCTCGATCCCCGGCACTGGTTGGGGCACATGCAGGAGGCAACCAATCTATGTGTCTCACATTGATGTTTCTCTCTCTCTCTCTCTCCCTCTCTCTCTCTGTCTGTCTCTCCCCTTCCATTCCACTATTAAAAAAAAAAAATCAATGGAAACTATCCTTAGGTGAAGATTAACAAACAAACAAACAAACAAACAACAACAAAAAAGACTATTTTTTCTGACCTCATTGCAACACTAGAAAAAGAATCAGAAAGTCACAATATATCATTAATGAGAATAGAAGAGTCTACAAATGTGAATGCTTTCAGTTATCCCCATTTTCCACTCCTTTGAGCCCTGTAGGTAGAGAGTGCCTAGGAAGGCACGTGGGCATTTCTTTAATTATTGTCAGGCGAATCCAGTGGCGTTGGCAAAGCCAAGTCCTGGAAACACACTTTGCCAAAAGGCAGGAGAGTTGTCAGCTTGACCTTTAGCCCTGGTGCCAGGGGGTGGCTTTTGTTATTTAAAGCCAGCCAAGCACCAGGAATGAATATGAGTAGGGAATGCACATAATCTCCTTTGTCTTGACTTTGAGTACAACTTCCTGTTTTTTGCTGTATAAAATAAACATGCTGTATCAGCTGGGGTCTCTGTCCCAGTCCTTGTCAGAGGACAGTGGTCCTACCTGGCCCCAGCTTTTTCCTTCTCTCTTTGTGTCTGTCTCTTTCATTTTCTCAATCCTCAACTGCCCCTACTCAAAGAACCAGACCGCGCACCCTCCAGCCAAGCTGGACGCAGAAAAGAGAGAAATATTTACAGTACCCCCTTCCCTTTCTCTGTGTGGCTGTGTGGACAGAGGTCCCTCCTTCCTGGCTCCTGTGTGAGTCTGGCCCGTGGGGCATGGGAAGGTGAAGATGCAGAACGGAACAGAGGTCACGGCATTTCCCCTCCCTTCGCCCCTGCCCGGAGCCCTTCTGCAGGGGCTGTGTTGCTGCTGAGAATTAGCTGTGTTCTTAAAGTGGACTCGCCCTCCCTTCCCAACACTCTGCTGCTAAGCTGCTGTGCTGAGAAGGCCTGTGTGTGTGTTACCATGGTAACCCATGCACAGGCATCTCTGACCCGGGAACATTTTTTTATGGAAAAAAAAAAAAAAAAAAAAGTGTGACACTGTAATTACTTCCAGTTTTACTCATCTTACCATGGTCCCCACCACCCAGAGCCGCTACCCTGTTTCACCGAAAATAAGACAGTGTCTTATATTAATTTTTTCTCCCGAAGTTGCGCTAGGTCTTATTTTTAGGGGATGTCTTATTTTCGGAGGATGTCTTATTTTCGGGGAAATACGGTAGTGTCTGGGGTTTGGGGAGATGCTCTTTCTCAAGTTGAGGAAGTTCCCTTCTACTCCTAAACTCCGTTCATCATGTTCATCATGAATGGGTGTTGGATTTTGTCCAGATTTTTTTTCTGTATCTAATTAGTGTTTCCCAAACTTTTGACATATGTGTACTCCTTCTATAATTTTCGTAACGCTTAGTACCCCTCATACTCATGAGAACGTAGAATTAGGCGCAGCTAAGCACGGTGCAGTGCATATCCCCACCAAACTCCAATGCAATGTGTACCCCCACCAAACTTTTCCCATACCCCTGGGGGTACGCATATCACTCTTTGGGAAACACTGTATTAAATCATATAATTTTTCTTCTTCAGCCTACCTATGTGGTGGATTCCATTAATTGACTTTCAAATGTGGAACCAGCCTCATCTACCAGGATTCATTCTCACTTGGTCGTGGGGCGAAAATTGTTAATATTGTTGGATTAGATAAGCTAACACTTTGTTTAGGAATTTGACATGTTCATGAGCAATGGTGGCCTCTACTTTCTCTTTCATTCAATGTCGTTGTCTGTTTTTGATGTGAGGCTAATGCCAGCCTCACAGAAGAGTTGGAAAGTACTCCCTTTGCTCTGTCTCCTGGAAGAGGCTGTGGGGAATGGGTGTGACTTCTGGAGTCAGGGAGGGTCGCCCAGGAGGCTTCCATAACAGTGCTGGTATGTCATTTCTTAGGCTTGGCAGTGATTTCACAAGCAGCAATCTCCATAGCTTTTATCTCTATAGCTATTACAATAAATAAACAGTCATACTTTGTAGTACTTTATAAGTAGAAAAATGAATGAAGTAGAACTAGGTATACAAAATAGGGAAGATCCCAAAACATTGTTCTAACAAGGCAAGCACACAGCATATGAATAAAATGATGAGCATGCTTGCGACTGAGTATAGGTGTGTGCAATACACATAAAAGTTTACTTAGCAAACATTTAGTAATGTCCTCTGAGGAGGACAGTCTGAGTTCACAATATGAAAAAGGAAGAAAAATGTATTTATGTTGGATTTTCCTATTTCTGTATTGACACCTTTACAAAGGAATCTATTTATCAAGGCCATAGAAGAAAATGGCATTGTTTCTCTCTTCTTCAATGTTTAAACTCTACCTATGGTAAGTGAGAAAGAGAAAGTAATGAGGAGGAAGGACCAGAGGAGAAGGTGAGAAGATGAAGCAGGGAAACATATACTCAACGTTCCAAACTGGATTTAAGGTGAGGAATCTCTTCTTGAAAGTCATCGCAGCAGACGTGTCCAGGGAGAGCAGACTCGAGTCTAGAACCTGCGGGTAGGAAGTAGAGAGGTAGAGGAAATGATGGCTCAGCGACCCTGGAACCTGAAACCTTTAGAAGAGAAATTCCTGGAAGAACAGTAGAGTGCCCTTAGGAAGTCCAATGGGTTTCTCCCGTGCATATTCACCCGGTATGATCCCATCACCCAATGATCACCTCATCCAAAGAGTCTCCCAAGGGAGAGAAAGGGCCATCTGCAAAAGGTCTGCTTCATTTGTAGTTGGCTAATAAACCTCAAAGAGGAACTTCCTAATTGCTCCCTTGTGATTCAAAACTGGCAGCTCCTGGCATTGAGTCTCTGCTTTGGCTTTGTCTGGGAAAAGAACAGAGATTTCCTTAGATAGCTGTCTATGCTCTTGAATGATTGCATAACATTTTAAAATTCTACGAGGGTTTAATGCTCACATTTTGAAATTAGGAATGATAACCTTAAAATGGTGATCGTGTTGTTACAATTAAGATGAATCAGAGGTCACAAAAGGTTTTATAAACTTGGAGGAAAGAATATTATGTGCCAATACTTGACATTTTAAAAGTTTCATGATGATAGGGTTAGACCAGTGGTCAGCAAACTCATTAGTCAACAGAGATAAATATCAATAGTACACAATTGAAATTCCTTTTGAGAGCCATTTTTTTTTAACTTAAACTTCTACCACCATTTCTTCAAAATAGTCTCACCCAGGCCTTGGTATTTTGTGGAAGAGCCACCTCAAGGGGCCAAAGACCCGCATGTGGCTTGGGAGCCACAGTTTGCAGACCACAAGGTTAGACTATTGATATTCAGTGATCAGAGGCTCAAAGGAAACCATGTAAGTGCACAGTAGAGAAAATCATAAAGGGAGTGAAGCTTCTATTTACAGGTGTGAAGGCTCTGTCCCTGGCTAGGTCTTAGTTATGATAATGAAAACGGAATTGCAAGTTAGTTTGGTGCTTGCTTTTCCTGGGACAGTAAGTAGCTCCTATTTCATCTCCAAGACACGGAACTCCCCACCTTCAGGAGGCAGGTAAAACACTGTATTTTCAGTGTTGCCCACGGAACGTATTTGTTACAGAAAGGGCAGTATCTTCACAAGTTGAAAATGAACGGACCAACCTTGTGCATCAGTAGATAAATACAGACCCCTGGGTCTAGTTTTTTCCTAAAGATTTCTAATAAAATTTAACAGCGCCAAGAGCGGACCACATTGTACTTTGGTGCAAAGTTCCTTGACAATCATATACAAAACCACCCCAGGTGTGTGTTAGCATAATTGTAGTTATCTCCTTATTCTGTATATCAAAACGATTTAAGCTAACTGGGGTGGTGATTTCTTTATGGTGAGGTAACGCATCAGATCTAATGGGCTGCTCTTTTCTATCCATACCCACAGGTGCTCCCTCATTCGTTCATTATTTTAACTATGATCATCACTTTCTCAACACCCATTTGCTTGTTTTTATTGACTCCCTGAACTGGAGAGTCCATTTTCATCTTCATTGATGGTTACATTAGCAGAAAAACAATTATGAGTTTATACATTTGCAATATGTATAAACTCATAATTATTTATTCATTTCTATCTAAGAATAAAATAAAATGTACTTCCTAGAGGTCAGAAAGCAAACAAGAAAGAACTGTACTTCACATTTTGTAGGAATTAGTTTTTCAGACGAAATTATCTTTGAGAAGAAAATAAATGCATTAAAATCTAATCTTACTACCTAACCACAATAGGTAGCACTTGGTGCTCATTTACTGAGGACCAGGCTCTATTTAAATGCTTTACCTGCATTATCTACTTAAGCTTTTCAGTAACCTCATGGGTATAAAATTTCATCTCATTTTACTAAGGCCAAAACTGATAAACCGGGAAAGTAACTCGCCCAGAGCACACGGCTGGGCTTGCAAATCAAAACCAGACAGTTTAGCTCAAGCTTGTTCTTTTGATCTTATCATGATTGTTTCCAACACCCTGATCACATCAAGTGTGTGTGTGCCGGCATCCTGCTCACACCAGGATCCTGATTCATCAGCAGCCGCTGCCAGTCAAGCAACAAAACCACCTAAAATTGTAGTACGAACATCAAAACGCAACACATACCAAGCCTTGAGTCCTTCTCAAGGACTAAAGTAGCCCTAGCCAGTTTGGCTCAGTGGATAGAGCATTGGCCTGCAGACTGAAGGGTCCTGGGTTTGATTCTATCATGGGCACAAGCCCAGGTTGCTGACTCGGTCCCCAGTAGGGGGCGTGCAGGAGGCAGCCAATCAATGATTTCCTCTCATCATTGATATTCCTATCTCTTTCTTCCTCTCCCTTCCTCTCTGAAATAAATAAATAAATAAATAAATAAAACAAAACAAAACCTACAGTAAACATAGAACAATTTCCCTTTTATTTCTAGTATTTGTAAATATATAACCTTAGCAGTTTTATATTTTCATATTCTTTCAGATACGTATGTTCTATATATTTTTTACAATCATTTGTTCACCTTGTTATTCTTTTCCTCCTGACACCCTACATAGGAAATGGTTTTTATTCTTTTATGTTGTTTCCTACGAAGGCACCTCCTGCTTTCTTCCCTTTTAGCTCGGCTGCCCCCGTGTGTGTCCTGGTCACTCGGTCTTGGTCACTCTCCTGCTAGGTCCTGGGCATGTTCTGGTCACTCTCCTGCTGGGCTCCCCTGGCGGGAGGGGCAGGGGGAAAAGGGGAAGGGAGAAGCCTTTCCTGAGTGACCTCCATCTGCTGGGCTTCGCACCCTCTACTTCTTGTTTCCTGGCGGCCAGGGCCAGCAGCCAGCCTAGTTGACAAGAATGTGTCTCGGCCGCCCGGCACCTGTCTGGACTTACAGCACCAGCTGCCGGTGGTGGCTCGCACATTCGATGGGGCGGCTATGGGTGCCTGGGAGAAGCTCGGGAGCAGGGCCCTTCCTTCCTTCTCGGGGCTGATGACGCCAGGTGACTCTGGGGCAGTGTCTGTGCTTCCGCAGCCACAGGTGCTCCTCCCCGAGGCCTGTGCCCACGCTGGGGAGGCGGGCGCCCCGGAGCTGCCGCACCGAGCTCCATGCATGGGGTCAGCGGCTCTGAACTATTTCCCTGAACGACGGCCGAGAGCAGCAGGGACTCACATCCATGCAAAAGCCTTTTCCGCAGACAGTAATGACCGCCCCCCATGGAGGGTACCCCCACCGTGAAAGCCAAGATGGGCCCCACCGCGGTGGACAGGAGCCAGCAGGTCCCCTCAGACGGATTACTGTCTGTGTGTCCTGAGCGCACCTGGGCTTATTGCACCAAAGAGAAAGGAGTTGCGGTCTGAGCTTTGGGAAACCTCTCGTTTTCTGTGTCTTCCCCAAGAAGTCTCCCCTCGCGTGTGAAAAGGAGCCTGCAGACCCAGGTCACACACGTGTCCCCGAGGACCACATGAACCCCAGCCCCCGCCTGATTCTCTCCACTCGCTCAGGTCTGATTCCAATAGTAAAGCATGTCTCCTCCGCTCACTGTTCCAAGAAGCACCGGAGAGCTAAAGTCTGAGACGGAGGAGGTTTTCAGCACGGGGAGGAACGTGACAGTTTGGGTCGCTCCATCCACCCGTCCGGTAATGATAATCAATAAGGAGCGCGTTACGTCTCTGGCGAGCACCTGCTTTCTGCTCGGGTGTCGCCCGTGCTCTCCACGCGCAGCCGGGAAAGGTCATGAGCCCCCACCACGCTATGTCCAGGGCCAGCCAGAAGGGCCCCCCTCTCCCAGCTTGCAGACGGGGTGCGGGGAGTCGGAGCCATGTCCCCTGCCCGGTCGGCGAGCCGGAGAGGAGACGCCACGGGCCCGCCAGCCAGTTAGCGGCGGCCGGCGTGCGGGCTGGCAGGTGTCCCCGAGACTCTGCTTCACCTGTCACAGCCCGTGGGGGAGCCGCACCTGGCAAAGGCCCTGGCACCGCCTCTCTAACGGCCTGGAGCCCGGAGCAGCAGCTGCGCCCTGACAGGGCTAAGTAAACAGCAGGTCTGGCACCTGCTGGGGCAGAGGCCGGCCACGGGGGATGTCAGGTAGGTAACACAGGCAGCCTGAGCGAATGCCAGGGACCTGGGAGATTAGCAGCATGGCTTCTCTCCCTCAGAGAGGTGATACGTGCCCGGGCTGCCTCCTGAGGGCATTTAATCCACCCTCCCCTCCCCCCATGAAAATCAGAGTAACTAAATCTGCCTCTGAACAGTTCCTTTCAGCTCCTCCCCTCCTTTGCCTTCTTTTGAAGATGATGAGGAAAGGGGACTTTGCTCTAGTTTTCTTTTCTGTGTTGTCAACAATACCTTGATTAGAGACTGAGCATGGGGGGGGGGGGGGGGGGGCTTTTTGGCCTGCCCTGGATGCAAGCGTGACTGGAGGATCATGAAGATGGAGGGACTTTTCCTTTTGCAGCTGCCCATGGAGAGCACAGGCAATACTAAGGTGACCAGACATCCCGCTTTTGTCAGGACAGTAATGATTTTTAACAATTTGTCCCACATCCCGTGGCATTTTTAAAAAGTCCCAATTCATTCAACATACACAGAGGGGGGGGGGAATGAATGAATCCAGGCCTGTGCTAAGAACTAGGAATCCAGGACCAAGCCACTCCCTGCCCTTCAGCAGCCTGGAAAAGGACCTCAGACCAAACCCTGGGCCACATACTCAGTGCGTGTCTCCCACCAAACCCACGCAGACCTGTGACCTGCTCTCATGGAGGAAGACCTTGAGGCTTGGGGTTGCAAAGAACCTGCCCACGGACACGAAGCCAAGGCAGGGGAAGGGCAGGGTGCAGCCAGTGTCTGAGGCTCTGGCGCACGATCCTCCACTCACCATGCCGCTCTAGAGGGAAACACAGGAAGGCAAGCAGATGGCCCCGCGGCCCGGAGAGCCCTGGACAATAACAATGTGTTTGTTCTTCCTCCCTCCGCATGGCATGGCCAGTTCATCAGAGGGAAAGTCAATATTGTGGCTGGTTTCATATTTCTGCCTGACAGTCCAGATAAAAGGCTCTACTTTGGAGTATCTCAGAACCCAAGGCCTTGCCGCTCTGAGGCTCTGAGGCATTGATTCAATAAACTCTTCGAATGAAATGCTGTAGCAGGCAAGCCTGGCCTGGTAAGATTCATGAAAAATGGACATGTCTACTCAATGTCAATCCCCTCTCTCAGCAGATCATGTTTTTTTTTATTTTTGGTTTTTTTTCTTTCTTTTTTTCCCCAAGAGTGAATGGAATGATTTTGATAAGGCCCGCATTCTGTCTGTATAGCAGCTATCCCAACTTCCCCCCTCAGATCTGGTCCTTTCAAAAATCCAATGTTTTCAACCCCTAACACTGCTTTGTTGAGTTATTCATCTTTCCAATATTTTCTCACTTCCCTATATCTGCAACATCTCTCTCACCAACTAAAGAAAATTCAATCCACAGACAAACTAAAAGTCTCTTCCACTTAAAAAGAAAAGAAAAACATAAATCAAACAAAACCCTATTAACTTACCATCACCCTCTTCCTGTTGATTCTTTGGTCCCCTTTTCTGCATTTCCTGGAACTTTTGTCTGTATTTCCTCTGTTCAATTTCTCATTTTTAATTCACTCCCCAAACCCTTGTGTTGGCCCTTCAAAAAAACACCCTGAATTACTGTTGAACTTTATTACTTCCTTTGTTCAGTCTCTCTCTCTCTCTCTCTCTCTCTCTCTCTCTCTCTCTCTCTCTCCCTCTCTCCCTCTCTCCCTCTCTCTCTCTCTCTCTCTCTCTCTCTCTCTCTCTCTCTCTCTCTCTCCCTCTCTCCCTCTCTCTCTCTCTCTCTCTCTCTCTCTCTCTCTCTCTCTCTCTCTCTCTCTCAATAGTATCACAACATACTTTGGAAAGTTCCAAATACACAGGACATCTTTTGATCATGACTTTTACTGGCCCTTTTAGCTGCACGTGACACTGCTTGGTTCCGTACTTTTGGCTTCTAGGATTGTAAGACAATACATTTCCATTGTTTCACATCACCAAGTGTGTGATAATTTGCCACTGCCGCCCTCAGGAACCCACATGGAGACTCCTTTAGTGTGGGATGTGATAATGACTCTTTCAGAGAGCACAGTATTGGAAGGGGATGTTTTAGGGCTATTTTGAAGTAGAGAAACCCGACAAACACTACCTCAGCTGAGGGATCAAGGTCAATGTCAACAGTGCTAAGGGGTGATAGTATTATCTATTAAAATAAATTACCTTTGTTGTTGAAAGTATTACAAATGTCCCCTTCCGCCCACCCCACTGACCTCCTTCACCCTGTTCCCTCCCCTCCCCAGGCTGCCCCTATATTATTGTCTGCTCATGAACTATGCATGCATACATCAAAGTTCACTGCTTAATCTCTTCCAGCCCCACCCCCTTCCCTCTGAAATATGTCAGTCTGCTCCCTGCTTCTATGTCACTGGATCTAAGTTGTTCATCAATTTATTTTATTCATTGGATTCCACCTATGAGTGAGATCATGTGATCTTGTCTTTCTCTGACTGTCTTATTTCCCTTAGCATAATACTCTCCAGGTTCCTGCATGCTGTCTCAAAGGGTAATAGATCTTTCTTTTTTCTTACAGCTGTATAGCATTCCATGGTGCAGATGTACCACAGCTTTTTAATCCATTCATATAACTAATGGGCATTTGGGCTGTTTCCACATCTTTCCACTATTGCAAATTGTGCTGCTATTGATATGAACATAGGGGTATATACATTCTTTCTGATTGGTGTTTATGGCTTCCTAGGATATAGTCCTAGAAGTGGAATGATATGTGATGAAAATGGCACTTTACCTGTTATTCCTCCCTAAAACCCATGTCCCCAATCTAATCATTAGAAAGATATCAGACAAATCCCAACAGAAGGGCATCCCATAAAATACCTTACCGGTCTCCGCAAAACTTACAGCCATCACAAACCAGAAGGCCAGGGAACTGGCCAGCCAACATGAACCTAAGAAGACACAACCAAAGGTAATGTGGTGTCCTCAATGGTATCCTGAAACAGAAGAGATATTAGGGAAAGCTAAAGAAATATAAATAAACTAGGGGCTTTAGTTCATAATAACACATAAATATTGTTTTATTAACTGTAATAAACATACCATACTAATGTAAGATGTTCTTAATAGGGAAAACTAAGTATAGGGCACATGGGAACACTCTACTGTAGCTTCAATTTTTCTATAAATCTAAAACTGCTCTAAAAATAAAGTTGATTTTTTTAAAGAGGGCCTTACTTTAAAAAGTAATTTTAAATCATTAGATCAGGATTGACTAGGTTTGATTACATGTAATTTCTGAATCCCCCTCCTACTGTTCTCAGAACATAAAGATGAAATATTTTCTTAGTCCTCCTGAGTGTAATGTATGTAAATTAGCAAAAAAATTAATAATCAGATAATTGGAAATTACATAGCAACCAACTGCAGGGCTGTGACTCAAGCCCCAAGTCTGAGATTTCAGAGTGCAAGTGCTTTCTACGTTACCTTTTAAAAGCTTGGTGGGAAGTTAACCAAAAATAAGGCTGGCTCTTTCCTTTCAGGCTACTTCCTACGAATGCCAAATCCATGCAAATAGGTAAATTCCCACAGCCCAAGGAAGCCAGATGGCATGTTTCAGGAGGATAATATAGAGAGAGCCACCATGGAGATACAGATCAAGAAAGATATATAGTCACATGTGTGTGTATAAGGGTTCAAAGAACCATACTTAGGAATAAAATGAGAACCAGGATAATGCAACTGTTCACATCAAAAGAATCTTTATTGCTCTGTCTTTTATGAGCTTTATTTTGGGTCATTTGGTCACTGTGGATCAAAAGCTTAACGACCTCACCTATAATCTAATTTGTTATGGTTTGTTACTGTTTTATAACCTAGAAGATAAGAAAAATGTAATTAGTTCACTTTATAACAGCCAGTTCCTAACACTATAGCAGTAAATTACCCCAAATCTGAAATATTCTCTCTTAAAATTCTGACCATCAGCTGAAACCAGTTTGGCTCAATGGATAGAGCATCGGCTTGAGGGCTGAAAGGTCCCGGGTTCGATTCCGGTCAAGGGCATGTACCTTGGTTGTGGGCATATCTCCAGTAGGGGGTGTGCAGGAGGCAGCTGATCGATGACTCTCTCTCATCAATGTTTCTAACTCTCTATCTCTCTCCCTTCCTCTATGTACAAAATCAATAAAATATATTTTTTTAAAAATTCTGACCATCAGTATTTATTTCCAATATATGAATAGAAAAAGTAGATAAGACAAAACTTAAAATTGTTAAATTATGTGTTAGCACTTATGAAAGCAAGTGTTACCCAATTATCCCAAATCTTATTCAGTAATGAGCTGCGCAAACTCAAATAGCTGGAGGATATTTTGACTACAATATTAATCCAGGAATGAAGTACAATAAAATTAATGCCATATTAAATGTGTAGTATATGGTCCCACATATATGTAAACAAAGATGATACAAGATAATTTAGAATAACACATACTTGTTTGATGATGGAAATGTCAAGAAATGTATACTTCAGGTTTCTACAAGAAGCGAAAAATGATTACATAACTCTAGTTGATTCAGCATAAGGGCTGATTACAAGTGAGAAAATAAATCAACGCAAAGATACCCTGGCTTTTCGAATAAAATAGGAGATTATTATTAAGTACATGATAACTCACAGAGCAGATTTCAATTTGTCAAAAATTTCCTTTGATCCTCTCACATCGCCTATGGGGTGAACAAATGAATAAAAAAGGGAAAACAGGAGAAACAGAAACATTGAAGCTCAAAGTGAATTTGAAAAAACAAGGAAAGGGAAACAGATCTTTGTGCAACATGAGCTCATTTCATATGTTTGCAAAGTCCCAGGTCACAAGGTTTCCCACCAATGTGCAAATCAGCCTTCTCAAGGTCAGAGGTATTCACTGCCCACGTTTCTTCAGGAATTAAGTCCAAAAGAGATGATTAGGATTGCACTAAATGTCAGGGTATAGTAACCACATACTCTAAATCTCTACGCCACGTATGTCAGTCACTTGACTTGCCTGTTGCCCAGAGAGGTCCATGGGTCCCACTCCTGATGTACCCATTTCCATGCCAGAGACCCAGCAAATAAATCTTTTCAACAAGCATTCATGTTGATTCTGGGCATACTGATATTTAGTAACCTTTGCTTCAAGCTAATATAATCCATTACAGTATGTAACTATTGAAAGGGGACTAAAAACATTAAAAATAAAGGTTTAATGACCTAATGCCTGATTTATTTGCTTACAATGTTAAATAAGAATATCTCTAAAAATATTACAAGATGAATGAAATGACAGTGGTGTAGATCAAATCTCAAATAGATTTCAGCCCTGTTTGAAGACATTTTGTGTTTGAAAATTGTCCCTTTTTCTTCCTTCCTTCTTTCTTTTTTTTCTTTAAAGAAAAAAAATAAATAAAACATCTAAACAACATTTGAGCTGACTTTGAAACCAGGAAAATATAAAAGCACCATATAAGTTATATAATTGATTTCTGCCGAGCTATTCTACAGGCTTTGTCTTTGATGATGATAACTATAGAGAGGAAAATAACATTGGGCGAGGGGAAGAGAGAAAGGTGAGTGGGGAAGACCAGCACTTAGTCTTATAAAGGCATGGCAACAAATTCTTTCACTGGTCTTAGTGGATTTTCAAAAACATGGGTAGCTTCATCAGTAATATATCAACCGCTACTGTTCTGAAACTGGTAAGATAAAATTTTGATTAAATTTCAACCAGTTTAGAAACATCATTTGTTGACTTTTACTTTATTTTTTAATTTATTTTTATTGTTGAAAGTTTTACAGATGCCCCTTTGTGTGTGTTTTTTTCCCATTGAAGCCCTCCACCCAGTACTCACCCCTCCCAGGTCTTCACCACACTGTGATCCGTGTCCATGGGTTATGCATCTATGCATACAGGTTTCCCGGCTAATCTCCCCACAGGCATACCTCCCCACCCCCTGCCTTCCCTCTGTAATTCGTCAGTCTGTTCCATGCCTCTATGTCTCTGGATCTATTTTGTCCACCAGTTTGTTTTGTTCATTAGATTCCACCTATGAGTGAGATCATGTGAGACTTGTCTTTCTCTGACTGGCTTATCTCACAGCATAATACTCTTCCGTTTCCCTCCATGTTATTGCAAATGATAGAATTTAAACAAACATGTGCTCAATCCTTTCATATGTTCTCAACAATAGAAGTCACTTATGTTTCTACATTGGTCAATGGAAGGCAATAAAAAGTTACCTCTTTGAGGTTTGCTGATTCTCCAAGAGGAGACAAGTCATACACAGAACTCCGTATGCCATTGAGGCCACAGATGACCACTGTCCAAACCTGCCAGGAGCAAGATCCTACCAACAGGTGTCATACGAATAGAGGCCTGGGACACAAAACTCAGGTGAAAATCGTGCCCATTCCTTTGAGCTTCAAATAAGCCCTTAGCACCTGGTCTAATAAAGACCCCTGCAGGAATGAGGGCCTGCAGCCTGCGTCTCTACAACTGACTAGCCTTTGGTCACCCTCCCAAGTCTTCAGAGCCGACCTCCCTGGTGCAGAATGAATCCCCAAGGGGCACCGCCGTAAGTCCCCTCTCACCTTGCGGAGGGGTTTCCCAGCCTGCCCTGAACGGAGCACACATTGGTGGTCACAGTGGCTCACTCCCAATCGTAAATGTGCCATTGTTCCATACAAGTGCTTTTTTTAAAATTCATTTTCCTTTAGCTCCTAAATTAAGTTTTGCTATTGCCCTTTCAAAAGTTGAATTTAGTATCTGCTTCAGCTTCCGGAGTTGACTTTTGATTTGATGCCTCCATTCTACATCTGCCTGACCTGGTGGCTACTGAGTCCTTACATTGCCTGGCTTGGTGTTGAGGCCTCCGGATCCTCACCCTTTATGCCATCTATGTCTGCTTCAGGGAAAATGGCCTTTTGACAGCCCTGAGGACAATTCCATGTTGTTGTTCTCTCCTCGGACCCAAAGAAATGCATGAAGAGGCCAGTAGGCCACGGCTTCTTATTATATTTTCCTTGATTTCACAATAAACATTTCATAGGCTTTTAAAGCATATGTAAACTTATTGCTATGTACACTCCCTATGACAATTTAAAAAGTAGAGATGAAGGAAAGGTCGTTTTCCCCTTTCGGTCCATCCACTTCATGTAACCAATGGTAATCTTTGGTGTGTATCTCTCTGTTCTTTCTTTTAATATTTTTTATTGATTTTTTTACAGAGAGGAAGGGAGAAGGATATAGAGTTAGAAATATCAATGAGAGAGAAACATCGATCAGCTGCCTCTTGCACACACCCCCACCCCCACCACTGGGGATGTGCCCACCACCAAGGTATATGCCCTTGCCCGGAATCAAACCTGGGACCCTTCAGTCTGCAGGCTGAACGTTCTATCCACTGAGCCAAACCGGTTTCTGAATCTCCATTCTTATCTCAGGGCTTTTGCAAGTCGATGCCAGCACCGATTCACATGTCTGACCCCCACACTTCTCATCTGGCCTTCTAGATGTGGCCGGTTTTCTGAAATGGCTTTGCACTGGAATTGGACCTTGTTCTGATATCATTTTTTACTCCTTTTCCTTCACGATTTTACTTGGTTTCATTCAAACCATGCTCTGGGGACTTTGCTTCAGCTCGTAGCAAACTTGCCAGCCCCTTTTTGTCTGTCTGTGTCCCCGTGGAACTGCAGGTGGCTGCCCTCTGGGGATGTCCAAGAGCAAGTGGGCCTCATCCTCACCGTTGCTCTTCTTTGAGAGTCACAGGTGACTGGACCCAATTCATTGAGTGAGTGTTAATGACTGCTACTGCGTGGCAACTTCCCTGGCACAGGTCTCATGGCCCCGTAGCTTAAGAACTGTGCCACCTTGTGGCTCAGTTGGTTGGTGTGTCATCCCCCATGCACACTCAAAGGATTTGATTCTTGTCCGTTGGGGCGCATGAAGGAGGCAAGCAATGAATGTTTCTTTCTCTGTTGCTCTCTCCTTCCCCCATCTCTCTAAAATCCATAAACATATGACTGTGCTATAGCAAGGAAGAGATTCTAGAATTTGTGGAACTAACAACCCTGTTTGGCAACTTACTCATGTGGACCCCAAATATCTTAGGACTCTTCTATTGCAACTATTGCAAGATTTTTCTTTTTAAAAATATTTTTGTTTAGAGAGAGGGAGGAGAGAGAGAGAGAGAGAGAGAGAGAGAGAGAGAGAGAGAGAGAGAGAGAGAGAGAGAGAGAAGAAGAAGAAGAAGAAGAAGAAGAAGAAGAAGAAGAAGAAGAAGAAGAAGAAGAAGAAGAAGAAGAAGAAGAAGAAGAAGAAGAAGAAAGAGATGAAGAGAAGAGAGAGAGAGATCATTTCTGTTACCTGATATGATTTAAGGGTCAGCTTAGGACTAGAAAACCCTGGCTTCTTCAGGGCAGGCTGATTTTACCTATGAATGATGTATTCTTCAAGAGCAATTTGACTGGTCCATTAGCTAGGTGAGCAATGCATGTAAAACGGATTGGGCAGCCACTGGGTGGCAGCAGAAATTTGATAAGTATACTTTCTTGTGGTTTTATGCTCTCTCTTACTGTTTAGCATACGAAAAGAACATTTTCAACAAAATGTCTTTTGTTAGATACTATTAATTTAACTTAGTTCTCTAACATAAACTAGTATATTCAACTATGAGAAAACAAATATAGAAAACATTAAACCTTATCCACCAACAGTCTATGAATATAACATACATTTTCAGTATTATTCAGAATGACTTTGTAGATGGACATAAGCTGTTTCCCTAACAATTAAAAGTTTCCATTACTTTTAATAGCTTTAAAAACCTGCTAACAGAAGTCATATATATGCAAAGAAAAAATCTTGAAGAAAAGAAAATACAAAGAACAGCATTAAATTACCCCAAGTCCCAAACCTAATTAAACCAGTGATAGTCACTTGCTATTATATCTATTGCATTTTCTCATATATAATTGTTTTTTCAATAATGGTTTTTTAAAATACTGTTCTTTTTAGAGAGAGAGAAAGGGGGTGGGAGGAGAGAGGAACATCTATGGGCTGCCTCCTGTGTGCCCCCAGTGGGGCTTGAGCCAGCAGCCAGGGCATGTGTCTCCTCAGTGACCTTTTGTGTATGGGATGAAGCTCAATAGACTGAGTCAAACCTGATGAGGCAACAATCATGTCTTTTTTACATAACTCTTTAAACTGCTGACTTTTTTCTTCAGTTAATATACTGTGAACTATTTCCCCGTGTTGTTAAATATCCTATTATAATTTTAAATTTAGTTATTGGATAATATTCCATCATATGGCTAGGCCAATGTAAAATCGATTCCCAATTGTTAATAATTTACCATTTTTGGGTAATATCTACTTTAAAAAAAAAACAAAACATAGGGTATTCAATCACAGAAGTACTTTTAAGTGACTTGGTCATCCCCACTCCATTTTATTTATTTTGACTTATTTGTTATTTTATCGTCAATTACAGTGTGTACTCAGTTTTGTATGAGTTTCCGGTTACATGGTTAGACTCATAATAGTTAACTGCCACGTCTCCAAAATGGAGACCATCCCCACATGCCACAATATTTTGAAATTTAAGTTAAAAAATCAATTTGCAATCAATATTATAAAAATAAATATATTACCCACAATTCAGGTGTTCTTGAATATTTTCACCTGAAAATTCTCAACAACAAAAAAAGATTTTAAAGTTGGTCAGGGCCACCACTTAAGGAAAACATTTTTTTTATTAGACACACATGATGTGTTGGGAAGGTCGGCCTCTGGCGTCTACAGCCACTTATGGCAGTGGTCGGCAAACTCAGTCAACAGAGCCAAATATCAACAGTACAATTGAAATTTCTTTTGAGAAACAACTTTTTTAAACTTAACTTCTAACGCCACTTCTCAAAATAGACTCGCGAGGCCGTGGTATTTTGTGGAAGAGCCACACTCAAGGGGCCAAAGAGCCACATGTGGCTCGCGAGCCGCAGTTTGCTAAGCACGGGCTTATGGTATACAATGGGCTAAGGATTAGGTCACTGCAGGTTCCCAGCCCTATAAGGCTAAGGGGTAAGTGAATAGCGCACACAGAGAGGTCCTGGTGCAATGGGCTTTTAGCTCCCCGAGCAGAATTTCCTGATCAGAATTCCTGGACTGGTCCCAAGTCAGGACCTCAGCTGTCACCTCGGCCTCTGCATATTAGTAAGTTACTGTGCTCTCTGACTGCGTCCCCAGGCATAAGCAGACCGGCACATGTAGTCAGAGGACCTCAGCAATATTAACCGGAAAGACACAAACGTGGGGAAACTGACATTTCACTCTCCAGGGCTGCCTTTATTACGTGGAAAGGTTAAGTGATGTCAAGGGAATGTGGTGTTTACCAAGAGTCTGTTTCCAACTCTAACATGCAGGCGTTGGAAGTGCTGTGGGGAAGAATACGCCTCCTTGAACACCAGACTGTGTCGTACACTCATTTACAGTCAGTGTCACTCAACACGCCCAGGCTCAGCAGCTCCTGTGTGCTGTTGTCCCCTCACAACGACCTGCCAGGTTCCCATTCAAATTCTTCTTTTAAAAAATTGCTTTGGCATATTAAACACCCTGGGATGAGGCTTTCAGGTGACTTTTTAAAAGGAATCCATTTTTCAAGGACACGGAAGTGAAAAATTCTTTTTTTTAAAAATCACCCCATGCTACCTTGTTTGTCAATATCAAAATCTGAATTCGAACAAGTCTTTCTGGTGAAGTGGCCTGTGCTGATGTGACTCTAGGGCTCTGTCAGGCCATGGACAGAACAGAGCATGTGTCCGTGTGTTTTTCTGGTGAGATGTGTGTGCTGCTACCACTTCACTCTTCCCCAGGCTGCTGACAAATGGCTAGGGAGCCAGTCAGAGCTGATGCTGTGGTAATCATAGTTCCCCGAGAGGAGAACATTGGATGTATTTGTCCTTTTGTTTGTAAGCTTCCGCATTGTAAACGGTGTAAGTATCAACTAAGGTAAGGTGACCAGATGTCCCGCTTCTGGCGGGACAGTCCTGATTTTGAACAATTTGTCCCGCGTCCCGCAGTGTTTTAAAAAAGTCCCACTGGGTGGCAGCAGAAATTTGATAAGTATACTTTCTTGTCGTTTTATGCTCTTTCTTACTGTTTAGCATACGAAAGGAACATTTCCAACAAAGTGTCTTTTGATAGATACTATTAATTTAACTTAGCTCTCTAACATAAACTATGAGAAAATAAACATAGAAAATGCCGCGGGACGCGAGACAAATTGTTCAAAATCAGGACTGTCCCACCAAAAGTGGGATGTCTGGTCACCGTAAACTAAGGTCAGAGGGTGGTGTATACATTTTTCAGAGGTTTTTTTTTTATGTCATAAAGACAAAATCATGTCCCTAATGAGAGTTTCTTTTAAATTTTACAGACATTTTTAAAGCTACTCACAACTAGAAGCGGGCTATGCCGGAGAAGGTAATCCTGGAGCGATTTGTTCATGCCAACAGGCACCTAGAACTTCATGGTCTGAAAAGGGCTTGGCCTTCGGAGAGGGAAGGCCCTTTCCAGGTGACTTAACACGTTTGAATGTTACTTCAGGAAATGGGGGATCAGGCCATTCCTCAGCTCTCAGCGGGACTTCTGACCTAGCCAGGCATTCGATGATCTGATACACGAGGCCCTTTTAATATCTTGCTTAGTGAATAAATAATCCAATTTCTTTTAGAAGCCTCATAATATGGGGGGAAATACGTGATCTGAATCATTTACTGGGAAAGTTACACTTCCTGCTCAAGTTGGACCTTTGGAAATAGCTGATTCCATCGGGCAAGCAAGCGTCTTGGGAAGTGGGAGGCCTGGAAGTTCATTGTGTCGCCTGGTGTAGATGTCCCCCTTCTCGGACAGTCGAGGTGACTTTATGTAACGCGTCTACCACAGCGGCGTGCTAAGACTCGGGGCCTCATGCCTGCTCTTGTCCAGACCGGGAAGGCCTCTCCATCCGGTGTCCTTGGCGAGCTCCCACACTTCAACCTTCACTGTCACCTTCCCTGCGAGTCAGGGTGGGCAATCACAACAGAAGACCAGGGACTGGGGGGCGCTTAAAGGACAGAAAAGTATTTCCTTACAGTTCTGGGGGCCAGAAGTCCATGATCAGGTGCTGGCCGGTTGGGTTCCTGTTGAGTTCCTGGCTTGCAGATGTCCCCTTCCTACTGTGTCCTCTCATGGAAGAGGAAGGCACTGAGGAAGAACGCTTGTATCACGTTCAAGATGAGGGCTTCTACGTGCTCATTTTGGAGCTGACAATCCATAGCTTAGCACTGCCTCGAGGAGCCCTTCCCCAGGAACCTGCGTGCATCCACGCCCTCCAACCCACCACTCTCTCTCTGCTCTTCTATACCTTTTCACCGCTTCATAGCACTTTCCAGTTCAAGCATGCTTACATGTCATGCATTTCCTATTGCTACCTGTGTCCTGATAGATGAATAAAAGCTCAGGGAGTTTTGACTGCTTTTGTGGGACACTGGTACCCAGGACAGAGCCTAGCACAGAGGAAGCCAACCACACACACACTGCTGTGCACAGGAAGAGACGACCCTGCATCATGCACTATGGAAGCTGCTAGAAATACCCAAATAGATGCGATACGACACCTGCTCTTCAGTAGGTCTCAGCCAGGTACATGGAGGAGGCTCACCACAGGACTCTCCATAACCGTCAACGACGACTCGGTGGATGATTGAAAGGGAACGGAGAAATACGTACGCGCAGAGGCCAGGGGGACATTCATTTCCCGTGCAGGAGCAAACCTCCTCAGATTTGCATAAATCCATTTGCTGAACTGCGGGTCAAGAAATCAGATTTCCCATTATTAAAGTTATTCTTCATTTTTGTAATATTTACAGGAGCCAACTGCAAACCGTGAGAACAGACCACATCTATGGGTTGAAGTACAATTTAAATATCCGTCCTCACAGGAATTTTACACATCGAAGCAGCCTGAGACAATATTTTAATAAAGAACCTAGTGTAAGAACAGCCGATTGCAGAGCCCAGGTTTTCCTTTTTGATAAATTAGTTTGATATTCGCTTTTTAAAAAATGATTTACTAGATCTTGACCAAAGGGCTTTCTAAGTCAAGCCCTTTTATTACGATTGCTAAGGTATTTTGTAAGCATCCCTTTATTAATCTGGATGTAAAACCATGGGGAAAATAATCTCTAATTAAGCTGGAAGATAACATTCATTTCGCTGGGAAGGCCTGGTGACAGAAGAATGTGAATGCCCACTGCTTGCCACCTATGACTGCAACAGTGCAACCCAAATGTAGTGAGCAGGTGCTGCGTCCCCTGCCCTAGCAAGTCACACAGAACGCAAAACCACAACCCCGGCACAAACCAGACCATCTGTGCTGTTTCTCCAGATGAGCCACAGGTGGTGATATGCCTTTCTCCATACAAAAGAGTTTCTCTTTTTTATTTTTTCTACTAGAGGCCCGGTGCACAAAATTTGTGCACCTGGGGAGATTCCTCAGCCCGGCCTGCTCTCTTTCCCAGTCGGGTGCCCTCGGAGGATGTTTGACTGCTGGCTCACCAGCCATGAGCTCGGCTTCTGGCTAAGCAATGCTCCTGTTGTAGGAGTGAACTGACCACCAGGGGGCAGCTCCTACATTGAGCATCTGCCCCTTGGTGGTCAGTGAGCATCATAATGACTTGTCATTCCACCAGTCAGACTATTTGCATATTAGCCTTTTATTACAATATATAGGAGATTTTAAGTGAGAAGGTATACCTTCTCCAGTAGAAACATACTTTGCTTCTTGTGCTAGATCCCGTAAATATTTTTATTCTGAACCCAAATTAGTCAAAAAATTAAATGACTTCAAAGGAGATTTATCTTTCCAAAACTTCCATGTCCTCAATTATTCCCTCTTTCCCACCCAAGCTTTTCTGGGAAATAGAAATGCTTTCTAGAAAGGCACTCCTTCACTGCAGTGTTGAGAATATTCCTTCCATTTTATGACAATGTTCATGGTGCAATGCTGATGGACACTACAGAAGGGTTTGGTAACATGTTTCTTGAATAATCAAGTCCTCAGTAAAACCCTATCTCCCCTATAACCCAGCCCTTGGCAAAGAAGTGATGATCCAAACAATGCTTGCTCATTGGATGATGGATGAAACTTGGCACCAAAGTGCCCTGGTTGTTGGAGCCCCCTCAGAAGTCCTGAGGGTCAAGGTAAGTGCTGCTTAGTCCCTGAGATGACACACTTCCTTTACGTAGGAAGGGACATTAAACACCTCTCTTTGGAAATAGCAAAATGTAATTTCTCACAAATCTAGCCTCCTAAATAAATTTATGATTACTTTGACATGTCTGTCTACAATTACTTATCAAAATACTTAAAATATTAGCTTGCCAGTTTGCTTTAAAAAAAAAAAATAGTTACAAATGCCCAGACAGTGTGGCTCAGGGGTTGAGTGTTGATCTATGAACCAGGAGGTCACAGATGAATTCCCAGTCAGGGCACATGCGGCTCTTTGGCCCCTTGAGAGAGACACATCCATTGGCTGCCTCCCACAGGTGCCTCAACTGGGGCCAGAGATGGAGCCTGCAACTAATTGAGTCCCCTTGACTGGAGTAGAACCGGGGACCCTCTCAGTGCTCTATCCGCTGAGCCAGACTGGCCTGGCAAGGCTGTGTCTTCACTCATGAGCCTTGCTCCAGGGAGGTGACAGACGCTGACAGGGAAGAGCATGCCCGCCCCTCAGTGGACGGTCTGGACCCCTGGCTGGTGCCGGTGAGGAGCCTCGGGAGCCTTCACTCCCCTCCCAGCGGCAGCCTCTGTGGTTTCACCCTCATGGTGGCTGTCTGTCCCTCTGCACCTGCACAAACCCTAGCTATACTCACTCTGGTCACATTCTAATTACTTCTTTCCCACAAGTGTAAGACTTTTTTCACGGTTTGGGCCTCCGATTTTTCTCCGAATGCCCAGTGCCCACGGTCGGTGGAGCAGTCTCGTGTCTTGTAGTAAACAAGAAGATGGGTGTTGGCCCCTGTAAACCCTCTCACTCCACATCCTAGCTGGGTGCTCTTTTCCTTAAGCTCTCTACACCTCTGTTCCTCATGCATAACTCGGGTAAACGAGGAGTGCCTGCACGGGAGGCGTTTTCTAATGGTAAGTCTGATACTGCCCATGACATGCCTGCAGCACGCGGTCCACAGCAGCTCACAAGCATTATCTATTTTATTTTCTGTCAAAGACAGCCTGCCTGTGGGGAACCACTCTGGAAAAGCCATATTTGGTGTAGAATAGAGTTAAATCTCTACAAGTTTACTTACATGAAGGAAATTCAGAAAACACTTCTTTATATTCAGGCCACGAAGCCTCAAGACTTAGAGATGATTTATTTAGGAGAGAATCAAAATGAGAAAACCGAGACTGCAGAGTGTGGTGTCTGATTCCTCTCAGTTGTTGCCAAGCAAAGCTTTTTGGACAAGAATTCCACAAAACCTTTCCAAACTATAATACATATAGTCCTACTCTGAATGTAGTTTTAAAAAGTGTTTTTGAGTTTGGCCGGTGTGGTTCAGTGATTGAGCATCAACCCATGCACCAGGATGTCTTAGTTCAAATCCCTCAAATCTTGGGCTGTGGGCCTGATGCTCAGCAGAGGGTTCAGGGGGTGCAGAGGCAACCGATCGATCCATCATGTCAGCTCTATGTCCTTCTCTCTCTAAAATCAGTTAAAAAACATTAAAAACAATTTGACTGGGTTTTTTTGTTTGTTTTTTTTAAGATGACAACTCATTCCATATAGCTTTTCCCCTTGGAAGATTAAAGATTATTTTAACAAAAAACAAGTAGTACAAAAAACACACACAAAAAAACAAATTCAAATCTACACGGAGCTCACATCTTAAATAAAGACAAGGTATAAAATATCTCAGTGGCTTCTGCTTAGACACCATTATGGAGAACTGTCTCTGCTCATCCCACAAACCTTTACATTCCTCATTTTGAGATTTAAACTAGTTGGCAAGTAAACTTTCTATTACAGTAAGAACTCACGGATTTTATTTCTGTGTAAGTGGACGTGAATAAGTGTTGTAACTTCTCTACAGAAAGAGAACATTCGGGAAAAGCTTACTACTGTCGTCCTTGAGGCCAGCCTCACTTTCCTGTACCTGGAAGCCGTGACACCCAGAAGTGGATACTGAATGCCAAACGGATCAAGGAAAACAGAACGACAGTTCTGCATTTCAAAACCCTTCCAGGCTCCCTCCATCACTGCATCTGGAACGTAGTGTTTTCCTGAAATAAAACCACATTTTAAAACTAGAGAGCTAAGTTAGGGTCAAAGGTAAAACCTCTTTTTAATTTATAAGCTTATAAAATAATCAAGACTTTCTGCCCTAGCTGGTTTGGCTCAGTGGATAGAGCAGAGTCCCGAGTTTGATTCTGGTCAAGGGCACATGCCTGGATTGCAGGCTTGATCCCCAGTAGCAGGGGATGTGCAGGAGGCAGCCCTTCTATGATTCTCTCTCCTTGTTGATGTTTCTCTCTCTCTCTCTCTCTCTCTCTCTCTCTCTCTCTCTCTCTCCCCCCCCCCCCGTCCCTTTCTCTCTCAAATCAATAAAAAGTATAATAGAGACTTTCTGATGAGCCCAGAGGAAATAAGATGGATCTTACGTGTCTTCAAGTGCCCAGCACCTGGTGCTCCTACCCTTTGCTATTTGTGGGAAGTATCCACTCAACAGGGTACCTGGAAAAAGGAAAAAGGGGAAACTACTGGATATTTTATTGTTTGGGTTAAAGCTCACCTTTGAACCACCTTTTAATGATTTCCTTAAAAAATAATGTAAATGAGATTGCAGATGAAATTCTCGCTTGGGAAAAGTACCTCAGAAACAAGCATTCCCATACATGCAACGGATAGACTAAGGATAAATCCCAACTATTAATAAAAGTAGATCCGGGCACTCCTTTGTTCAGAGAGCTGGAATTCAGCCCGTCGTCACTGGTTTGTTGTAAGAGGAGCTTTTCTTTTGATTTGTTTGGCATCTGTGTGGACTGGCTGATGCTTTGCAGGATTACTAAATACTTACAGCACCGGCTTTACGTATAGTCAGGGTATTGCTTAATGTAGCAGAAAAGCAAAACAAAACTGTTTGTTTTAAATAAAATGGGGGAAAAAATACCCATCCGTTACTTTGCAAATCATGTGAACTTCCCCCATTTAGTGGAAAGGAATGGTAACTCATTAAACTGGCAACTTGGGTAAAAGTTTCCATAAAAAAGAGGGACCCATTGTACAATTTAGACTTCCAAATTAGCTATGACATTGGGTTACTCCAACTTCCTATTTCTGCGTATCGCTGTGGACAATTGGGTGTGATCTGAATTTGAAATATTAAATCTAGGCAATGTATAACTAAAGTCTTTGAATGATTTTTGTGGAGAAACACTTTCTAGGATTCCTGTTCAATTGTGTTGTTGTTTTTTATGTTTTTTGTTTGTTTGAATTTTGCAGAAAGAAACTCCCAAATGTTTTATCAACCACTCTTCTGGCCAGGCTCTTTAACAATAGCATCTTACTATTGATGACAATGAAATATCTATGTGGAAACTGATCGATCACTGGGTATGTCACTTGTCCTCAGATAAGCACTATGATGGATACAAATAAATACTTTAGATCCTAAGAGCAATTGTGACTCTTTAAAGCCACAATATTATATGAAGAATAGTGGTTTCTATCTATATAAAAGCCTAAGTGACTGTTATGACTGGTCAACTGAAAGTCTGGTAGCTATGCTCAATGCAGGAGATGCCCGCTGGTGGTTAGTGCGCTACCATAGCCAACCTCCCACAGCTGGCCAGCCCCAATCGGCCCTGATCAGGACTCGGCAAGATGGGCCCCAGTCAGCCCCAATCACTAGCCAGGCCAAGGGACTGTACCCATGCATGAATTCGTGCACTGGGCCTCTAGTATTTATATAAAATCATGTAATTGTATCTATTTTATAAGAACAAATGAATTAAAACATTTAAGGCATTTAGTCAGTTTCCTTTTCTTTTTTTTTATCCTTACCTGATATTTTTCCTTGAGTTTTAGAGAGGAAAAGACAGAGGGAAATATCGATGTGAGAGAAACGTATCAATTGGTTGCATCCTGCATGAACCCTGACCAGAGCCTAGGCCTGGCAGGAGCTTGCCCTTGACCAGAATCAATCCTGGGACCCTGCAGTCTGCAGGCCATTACTCTAACCACTGAGCCAAACAGGCAAGGGCCCGATCAGTTTCAATAAATGCCAGTTTAAAGAATGCTGCACTACCTGGATGGAATTGGAGAACATCATGCTGAGTGAAATAAGCCAATCAATGAAAGAGAAACACCACATGACCTCACTCATTTGTGGATGATAAAGAACATTATAAACTGATGAACCAAAAGATAGATATAGAGACAGTATATCAACAAGTAGACTGTCAAATTACAGCGGGGAGGGGAGGAAAATCTGGGAGAGATAATAGATCAACCGAAGGACTTTTATACATGCATATAAGTACAACCAATGGACACAAAACTCTGGGGAGGGAGGGAATGTGTGGGAGGGAAGGAGGGGGGCAAAAAAAAAATCAATAAAATATATTTTAAAAAAATAAAATAAAAATAAAGAATGTTGCACTGTTCAAATTTCTCTAATATAAAATTTGGAAGAAACTGGAGTAATACAAACAAACAAACAAAAAAAACCCGTAACACTAAGTAAAATTAGTATTTTGTAAATATTTTAATAGAACAAAAAAAGGAATGTCATCCTGTACTGAAAACAATTTAGTGAAATGCAGAAGCATCTATCTCCCATTGACTTACGTGGGTGAGGTGGACTCTCATTATTATAGGCATCTCATTTAGTTTTAAGAGGAGAAAGAATGCTTTAGTCTCCTCTTTTTCTTTTCAAAAGTAAACATCCTCTTCCGCCCTCTGGTGGCTAAAGGTGACACTTTCCATGTGGAAGAAAACAGTTGAACTCTGGTAACAGCCAATTATGTTTAATGCTTCTGATTCATCTCACTGTAAAGATATGCATATTTTTAACCAATGTAAATATAACGGAGGCAGGTTTGCTTTAATGGTTCCCAGCACTTTATTCAAATCACCCTAGTTATAATAGCTAATCTAAGATAAAAATACTAATGAGCAACGTAAAAACAATTTTTGAAAGTTAACTCATTTTGAAAGTTAAAAGAAAATGGGGAAGTAACTTTACGTGAACTGAATGCCTTTTAGCATAAAGAATGAACAAGCTCTTTATGCAAACGGGAAGATCCTAATAGATTTTCAAATGATAAGCATAGTAGATATAATTAATCTCAAAGAGGTTTTAGTTTGGTTTTGGCTGATGTACCAATACTTGTAATCATATGCTCACAACTCACCACACCAAGGAGAAGGCAGAGAATTTTAACAGCATATGGTTTGTCTTCCCTATAAATTTTTTCTTGAGTAAAATTTTTAATGTACTTATCAGAGTAATCTGTTACCGTCTATCTTCACCCAAACATAACAGATGAGATGGTCAAAACCAAACAGATGAATACCAGAGATAAACAGTCACAAGGGCAAAATTATTGTTTCAATGTGTTAAAACTGCATAATGACTTAGAAGTTGAGGGCAAGTAGCTGTAATAACTGGACAAGGCTCCTTTGAAATCAGTGCCTTTTATGCATACAAACTACCTCGCTTCAGGAAAGAATTAAACATGACAACTACTTAATGCTGAATTTCTTTATTTTCGCCAGAATAGTTGAATATTGAAACCCAAGTTGTTAACTTTGAGAAAGGGAAAAATCGAGAAACATGAAAAGACAAACATTTTGTTTAACTTATGGTATTGTGAGCAGTCACTTTTGTAGGCAACAGTTTTTTTTTTCTTCTTTGTAGAAAAGAAATAAAAAACAAACAGCACCATTAAAGAATGCATGATCCCTGAATTCCAAACAAAATGCCGTCTAAAAATTGTTTCAATGCTTGTTGCACGCAGTCAGATTTCACCGGGTATCCAAGCAAGCACACCAGTTTCAAATTGCAGCCGCCTCACGGAACCCACTGCCCCCGCTTCGGAGGGCTTCCCACTCCTTTGCAGAGTTTCCCCGTGGGAGGAATATATTCTTTGGTAGAGGACCGGAGGGGGGCTGTCCCTCTCTGGATGCCGATAAAAAATGTCTGTGTCTGTCGAGGGCCTGAGCCCCCAATCTGTGTTTGTCATGCACGTTGTGTTGGGGCGATTTCACATTTTCCCATTACACTGCAAGAGTAATACCACCTTTAAAAAAAAAGGCATTAAATGGCTAATGTCAAACAGATGTAAACATTCAGAATACTGACCAAAGAGAGAGAAAAAAATACACACAAACACATATATAAAAACAAACTGCAGTGAACAATATGAATTGGATTAGGTTTCCAGGAAGCAGGGGGAAAGAATTACAGCAGTACCAGAAAATGATGGCAACCAAGTAAAGCACTTTCTTGGAAACATTCATGAATAGTACAATACAACCAGGTTTTCCTACCGCCTAAATTCTTCTGTGACTATCAAATATAGTACAAAGCGAGAGTATGTGCTATTTAAAAAAAAAAAAAAAAAAAGCAGCTCCTTTAAATTATCGTAAAAATGCATTTTGTTCGCTTTACAGTGACAGAGCACGAGGACTGAAGAAGACAAGGTTTTCTATTGAGTAACATTCTGGCTCCGCAGGCTCCTGACAGTCTGGAGAGTTCCTTTGCCCGGACTCGTCACATTGTTGTCTGCAAACACACACACACACACACACACACACACACACACACAAACACATGGACAGTGGCTCTGGGCTCTGCATGTTCCGTGGGCTCCTGCCCACTGGGCAGCCAGCATGGAGCTTGGCCTTGACCCCAGAGACGACGCAACCCTAATTTGGCTTCGGCTTCTGTAACTGGGACTTGACCAGACCAAGGAGGAACCCAGGCCAGGGGGGAACCCCTCCCTCCCTTTTGAAATTCTGAGTGTCAAGGACACTGGTGCATGTTGGGTGCTTACCCCTGACTGCCTCCTGAAGCTGTAAGCCTCAGCTTGCTTGTGTCCTTGTTTATTCTGGAAGAAGATGACTCTCCAAGGTCTGGAAGTCAACTAAACCTTCTACAGCTCGTCCTAGTATCTCCGCAAAGTCTTTATAGCAACCAGGCTCAGCCTCAGAGGCTTTTCAAGTTTTCTTTTTCACGCTAGACCTCAGCAGGGAAGCACGGTCACCACAGAGCTTGGGTGACCAGCAGCAGCCCTGCACTTCTTGCTTGAGGGGAAGGACGTGCTTTTCATTTTGAAAATGAATCTGCATCCGGACGTTCTTATGAACATGCCTGTCGACCACCTGAATGTCTTTGTACACCTCAGGCATATGCATATCATATAGGAGGGGGGTGGGGAGTAGCGCATCCCTCTGTCCCCTGCTCCAAAAGTGCTCCTTACGGAAATAAATCCTTTGTGATAAAAAATTTTATTATTATTATATGTCACATGTGCAAGTTCTACTCCCGATGAGGACAGCATAGTGTCCAAGGATCAGGACAATGCACATGCTAAGATTTGCACATTACACCACAATAACCATGTAGGAAATCACATATTCCATGTGCACACAGGCAGACACCTGTGTGAGTGAGGAAACTAAGGACTTACTCGCCTCATCCAGACAGACTGGCGTTTGTATATCTAGTCAACGGACCTACTGCTTCTGAGTTTGTTCCTTTCTTTCCATAGTTTTTAGCCCAAAGATACTAATTTTTCAGTAATAAAAACCGTATGTCAACATTAGGAATTTGAACTGGGGCAAAAAACAAACAAACAAAAGCAACAACAGCAAGGGCAGGAGGAAATTATGCTCTTTGGACCAGGGGATAGAATCCATGCGTGGTCAACGATTGATCTCCCCCACCTATTCTGTGAAAACTCAAATCATACAGAAGGACACTTTTCTTTATTCCCAGTAAGTGACTTGCAGGCAGGATTCTACCAGGACGGGGCGGACAATGGGCTCAGCACCACATCGGCCTCGATCGTACCTCATCTGCAGAGTGCAAAGGTTTTGTAGGCTGGAGTGTCTTTCCACACCGTGTCAGCTACTGAGAGGATAGACTGGAATCTGCTGGTGTAGACAGTACCTGACACTGGTAGGGCAGCAAGTGAGTTTGGAGGGAGTTGGCATGCACGTGTCTCGATTCAGGGGTGCCCCTCTGAGAGCTCTCTTCTCCAAGAGAGCGCGATCTTCTGACCCGGGGTGACATCAGAGCCCAGCTGACCACGGAGACGCTGGGACGAGGATGCCATCTGCGGGCCACCGGGAGCAGAGGTGAGGTTCGCGGGCGCTCCACCGCACCCCTCAACCCCGGGAAGGGCTGCTTCGGTGCATTGCTCTTTTTCTTGGGGGTGAGCTGACTTCGTTCCTTTTCGTGTGAAAAACAGAAGTGACAGTACTGAAGCACCAAATGGAGGCCACAAAGCAGGCCCTTCTTTGCTTTTCTTGATTTGGAAGATAAAATAATCAGCAATGCGTTTATAATAAGGACATCTCTGCCACCTAACAAAATTTGGCAACATCACAGTAATAAATATGGAGGGGCAGGGGGAACAGACACCATAATTGATTATTGTAAAAAAAACAAAACAAAAACAAACAAAAAAAACACGAATAAATCGCAAGTGTTTGTTTGTTTTTTCTTCTTCTCCAGAATGCAATTTCTGTTCATTCCAGTTAATTTTTAAGACGTATTTTAAGGGAATGTTAAAAGTTTACATGGATTAGGGTGATCCCACGTAAAAATATCCGTCATTCTCCCTGTGGGCGGATGCTATTTCCCCCCATGTTTCATGTGTGTGTGTGTGTGTGTGTTTTTTTAATTCTACAGCCTCAATCCATCAACGGGTTAATGGCACTCCACGTTTTGTGCTCTGTAATCGGAGGTTAAATGGCGTGGCTTTTGTTGCCTTTCATCTTCTCACAACATGCGTGTGCTTTTGAACTTGCTTTAGGGGCACAGAGCCTCTGGAACTAAAGCTGTTCTCTGGCACGAGGGCGGGCAAAGCACGGGGGAGGGAGCTCGGATCAGCAACACTCAGACTCACTGGGCACACACGGGCAGCGTGTGGCAGAAGCAGCACCCTGTCCCGAAGCCGCTCCACTCCCACACAGGAAGATGGCACTGGACTCACCTGAGGGGGAAGAACACAGAACACGCAAGGCCCGGAACCATTTCAAAAACGGGGGCCATCTGAGAGTCAAGTGGAATCGTCTAGATTGTGAATCAGGAGGAAAAAGCTGTTCAGAAAAATGTCGACCCTTCAGTCTTCTGTAGTCCCTTTGATCACCAAGGACACTTTAATTCAAACACGAGGTGGCCAACCTCTGCAGAGCTGGAAGCCAGAGGCACTGGTGCCGCGCACAGGGTCTGTGATAACTTCCCCCCAATGTTAATATCTAGTCATCATAAAGGAGTGAAGAGAATGGACCGATGTTTACGTGATCCACCCATGTGTAGGTGTTGGCTTACACAGCATTTTTCTTTTAATGTTAAGGCAGTTTTACAATACTTGCTCTTAATGCCCACGTAGGAAGCTCTGACATCCTCTGGGCCTAGGGTCCTCTGGTGGCCAACCGATCCTCCGGGGTCAGATGTCAAAGGGCGCGGGCCAGGCTACTGCAATGCAATGTCCAGACCATGACACATGTCAGGACAATGTGTGCCCATGTCCAAGGCCCACGCAGACACCCTGCCCATCTCCGAAAGGAAGGGGAGGGAGAGCAGAGAGGAAGGACAGTGGCCTTCATCCGCCGACACCTCCTTTACTGCATCTTTTGTGATGGGACTCAAGACAAGGAATCCAACCCTGAAGTCAGGGTGCCCTTTCCAACTGTGACTTCCCTGCAGGGAAAGGTGGTGCTGGAAGAGCCAACTGAAAACCCTCCCAGCCTCGCTGTAATGGCTCATCCACAGGAAACACACAGCCCGCCTCACATCACGCTGTCTCCCCCCCACCACCCGTCTCCATCTGCTCCGGGGTCAGTGCTGAGTAACTGACAATGTCCTTTTCCTACTGCCCTGGATGGGGACAAACAGCAAACAAACATGGGCAGAAACTGTCCAAAGCTGGGGATGCCAACTATTGTACATACGTGACAGACATGCCGCTGAGCACCTCGGATGGGAGGCCTTCTCGCCTTCCTGAGACACACAGGAACAGCCCCCGGGAAGAGGTCAGCTGGCTCGGAGGAAGGAAGGAAGGAAGGAAGGAAGGAAGGAAGGAAGGGAGGGAGGGAGTGTACCTACAGCTCCGTGTTCTCTGCTGGCTGCCGCTGCTGGGCATCGCCGGGAAAAGGGACACTGCACCTCGCACCGCTCACCGCACCCCAGGCACGCTATGCACACACATGCTCACTGCACTACCAGGCACACCATGCACACACATGCTCACTGCACTCCCAAGCATGCCATGCACACACATGCTCACTGCACCACCAGGCATGCCAGACACACACATGCTCGCCACACCCTCAGGCACACCAGGCTCTCATGCATGCACAGGCACCACGCCACCAGACACGCCACACACTCACGCTCGCTGCACCACCAGGCATGCCACGCACATGCCTGCTCACCGCAACACCAGGCACGCCACGCACACGCCTGCTCACCGCACCACCAGGCACGCCACGCAGAGCTTGGAGGGCCCTATGCAGTCGTCGTGGCAGAAGGCCCCGCAGCCCTTGCACACGATCATGGCTTTGAGGCGGCAGGAGCACTTGAGCTCCAGCTCCTCGGCGCTGCTGCTGTCGGCGAAGTTCTGCGCGGGCATCGGGGCGCCCTGGCCGGGCAGGCCCGCGGCGTTGGCGGCATTGGCGCTGGCACCGGGGCCGCTGCCCAAAATCCCGATGGACTTCTCGATGGCGGAGGCCGCCCGCTTGAAGCTGGGGCCGCCGAAGTGTATGGCTGGGTAGTTGGCGCAGAGCGGCGGCGGCACCTGCAGCTTCTGCGCGGCCAGTGGGGGGAAAGGCTTCTGTGGCTCAGACAGCAGGTAGGGGGGGAAGTCGGCGTTTTTCAGCGCAAATGCTTTCAGCTGTTCCTTCACCTCCTTCTGGTCGTAGGGGGCCTGCTTGGGGCCCAGGTCACAGCTGCCGCCTAGGCCTTCCTCGAAGGACACAGGCTCGGATTTGATATTGCTACAGACGCCCGCGGGCGGCCAGCCCAGCCGCTTGGCGGTCTCCAGGGGAGGCGGAGGCTGCTTCTGCTCGGCGGGGGCCTCGGCGTGAGGTGCAGGCGGAGGTAGTGGAGGTGGCGGGGGCGGCGGCGGCGGCGGCGGCGGCGGGGGCAGGGCCAGGGGCGGCGGAGGCGGCGGGGGCAGCACAGGCGCTTTGCTGGGCACAGCGTGCGCGGCCCCCCCCACGTCATCGCCCTCTTTGACGGGCACACTGGGGGTCAGCATGTTGGCCAACCTCAGCTGGTGGGGGGCCGGGGCCAGGCCCGCCTCCCCCAGTCCCTTTTGTTCGAGATGCCGATTGAAGACGAAAGCAGTGCAGCCCGCGGGGGCCTTGGCGGGGGCCTGCAGCAGCGCCGCGGCGGGCACGGCGGGCACGGGGCCCCTGGCCGCCACGGGCATCGGGTAGAACTGCTGCCGGTGCGAGGCGCCCGCGTCCGGATGGGGGTGGAAGCCGCCGTTCTTGTCCGCGTGGAACAGGCTCTGCTGGAGGCTGCAGGCGGGCAGCAGCCGCTTCTGCTGTTTGACGTCGGGGCCGGGGGCCGCCCTGGCCGGCGGCGGGGCCTGCTTGCCCAGCCACTCCTGCTGGAAGGGCTGCCCGGGGCCCAGGGGGGCCAGGCCGGGGCCCAGGACGCAGGGCATGGCCTTGACCTCGGGCTCCGCCAGCAGCCTGCCCGGCTCGCACTTGACTTGAGGGTGCTCCCCCGCCGTCCTGGCCGCTCTCTTTTTGGGGTGGTTCTCGCGCTTCCGCATGTGGAGCGGGGCGAGGGTCCCCGCCAGGTAGCCCTTCCCCGCGGGGTTCGGGGAGCTGGAGGGCATTTCCACGACGCTCCTCTCCGCGGTGGCCGCCTTCCCGGCTGAGGTAGGTTGGAGGGGCGCCGGGAGCCGGTTGATCTCCAGCTTGGCTCCCAGCCTGGGCTGCGGCAACACTTTCTCCAGAGGCAGGTTGCCCTGCAGGAGCTGGGTCACCAGGGGGTTGTTCGCCTCCACGGACGACAGACGGCAGCTGGAGCCGCCCGCGTGGGGCGCTCTCTTCAGGGTGTCCCCCGCCAAGGACACGGCCTCGTCCCCGGGGCCCGAGATGGGGACCTTCCTGGTCTGCGTCTGCTGCACCGCTGGGGCGGCCTCCTTGGCCGGAGGGGGCCGCTCTGGGCCGGGGAGGTCCCCGGTGTCCACTCGGAAGCCCCTGTCCACTGCGTGGGGCTCAGGCTTCGTGGGGAGAGGGGCCCCCGGCAGGAGGCTCCTAGGGTGGAGCTCTGCCACCACGTGCGGGTAGCTGGCCCGCTCGGCTTTGATGGCCTTGGCACAGCCTGGCTCCGGCCACTCCTTCTGTTTACTGGGCCCCGAGTGCCCGCCCGGCGGCCCCGTGCTCCTCACAGCCTCCTCCTTCCAGCTCAGCCGGCCTCCGGTGGGGCACTGGCTGCCAACGGCAGTGTCGGCTTCGCCTTTGAAGGCGGCCGGGCCGCGTGCCGGCTCAGCAAAGCTGCTGCCCGTCGCCGTCGCCTCGTGTGATTTCTCTGGAACGAGCAGGGGGAGGCCTGGGCAGGGGGCCTGCAGCGGTTTACAGTCTGGCTTGGCTGCAGACCCAGCGATGACACTGGCCCCGGGATCCAGGCCTTCGGTGGCAGCCGGTTCTGGCCTGCTGATCACGGACACCTGGGGACAGGCCACCAAGGGCTGCACGGTGACCTCTGTCCTCCCCAACCTGCCCTGGGCATCCGCGCCAGCCTCTGCGCTGGCCACGGCCACCGCCAGGGACACTGCGGAGGCCAGGGCGGCGCTGTGATCCACGATGACCTTACAGGGGATCGACCTATTGATGGCTACCGGGGCGAAGGCCCCCGGGGGCTGGGCTTTCCCACAGCCCTCCGCCCTGCTTTGAGGCCCCGGAGTTTTGTCCAAGCTCTCGGCACTGAAGTTGGGGGGACAGTTGTAAGAGTTGATGGTCAACATGCTTCCGGTAAACACGGCGATGGGCGGGCGGACCACCAGAGGGTCCGTGACGACCCCCACATCCCTGCAGCCGGGGGCCGCTCGCCCCAGGGTCCCCGCGGGCACAGCCTGCTCGTCACCCCCAGGCACGGCTCTCTTCTCGGGAGGGAACAAGGGACTCATTCCCGGGGAGGGAACCAGGACAGAAGCCGTGGCGAGGTGGTTTGGCAAGTTCTTTGCGATGGAGAGGGTTGGCACAGAGGGGTACTGCCCGGAGACCGAGCCGCTGGCGCAGCTGATGGACGTGAGCGCCTGCGTGTCCTCCAAGGAGCCCGTGGCGCCGGCGCCCTGGAGGGCGGCGGGGAGGGCTGTGTTCTCGGCGCATTTTGGTATCACGGCGATGCAGGGAGCATCCGTGCCCTGGACGGCGGTGAGCACGCTTAGATTGCAGGCTGAAACGGTAGTGCTGGCACTGTCGACAGACACGAGGACGGACGGCTTGTCCAGGACGGACGGCTTGTCGACGGGACTCACGAAGGGATGCTCTTTAATGGCGCCCGACACAGCGGCGCTGCAGACGGACACGGGGACAGCACTGGCAGCAAACAGCACGGGCATGTCGCTCTTTTCGGAAGAGGTAGAGGGAACCGTTTTCTCAGAGACGTGGGACACGGGGACACGTTCCTCAGCGGCGCCATGCACGGCTACGTCAGTGGCCGCGTTGGGGGGTTTGGTGGGCTGGAGAGCTGGCTGGAGAGCTGGCTGGAGGGCAGGGGTGACCTCCCGGAGGTGCGTGGGCTTGCTGCTGGGAGACCTGCAGTTGGGGTTGACAATGATGACTCCGGTTGGTCCTTCGATTTTGGCCTCCGGGGTGGAAGGAACCTCTAAGCTCTGAGCGCCTTCCTTGCAGCCGAGCAGCAGCGGCGGCCGGGCCTCTTTTGGGCTCTGGAAGAGGTGGGCTCGCGCTTGGTGCTTTGCAAAGAGCTTTGCCTTCGTCTGCTCCTTGATATGTGCCAGCGTCCTGGCCTTGCCACCCTCTCCCGGGCCACCCATGGCCCCCGAGACGATGCTCGCTGCGGCAGCTACAGCCGCAGCCGCCGCTGCCTCTCGCTGAGCCCTCGCCTGCTGGGCCCGAGCCTTGATGTCCGCCAGGGTCCTGGCCCCCGTGTTCCTGCCTCCACCCACAGATGTGCTGGGGGAGGTTCGAGACTCTGGCTTGGAGATGGGCTGGCTCTTGATGATGAAAGGCGGCCCGATCTTGGAAAGCTGGATCTGCAGGGAGGGAGAGGGGAAAGAGAAGGTTGGTCCTCGGTCACAGAGGAGACATGGCACATAGCAGCTGCACTTCCTCCTCAGGTGGCAGGGGCTGCCCCTCAGTCCCCGGTGGGCCTTCAGGATACAAAGGGACATGACATGCAGCATGGATATGAGAATTCAACATTTTAATCTCTGACACTATGAAGATGGCAACCTGGTGATTTCATTTGGAAAGGAAATGAAGCATTTCCTATAGTTGGAAACCAAGTCCAGCCTGTGAAAATGAGGCTAGCTAACAAGACAGTGAGGTTAGCTAATAGAGAGATTTAGCTTTTAAATGATCTTCCTTGCTGCCATGAAAATCTGGGATGCTAACTCTACTTGAGTTTATCTGTCTTAATCACACACAAACACACACACACACACACACACACACACACACACACACACCTCTAGCCAGGAGTCAGGAGACCAATTCTCATCCTGACTTTATCCAGAGAAACGTTGTGATGCTACGCAAATCACTGTGTCCCTCAGTGTCTCCAGTACCCTTCCTGAGCCAGAGACCCTGGTTTGTACGTCGTTTTTATGCATCCTTGTATTGCTGAGCCTGCTGCTGTACACATACGTATAATAATAAGCACACACAAAAAGTTTTTAAACTCAGATGCAAAGTGAAATGAGTTACTTCCGGTCCATTTCCTTCACAGGACTGTTTGAAAGATGGGACTCTGGTTTTCTGCCTCTAAAAGGAAGTATGAGTCAGGTGGTTTCTTTTGATCCTGGTAATCCACAATTTGCTGAATTTCGTAAATATCCCAACCCACACTGTTCACCTACTCATGCTAATGAGGAGACAACAGTCCTGGCAATCAGGAGACACAAGACCTAACAACCCACACACCATAGCAACGCCTGCGATTCTCCAGTCATGGAGAACAACCTAGATCATAGGCTGGTAGAGCTGGAAGGGACCTGGCTAAGGCCTCATTTTACTCTGGAAAAAACTGGAGGTAATGTAGATCGCCATTGGGCCAGAGATCACTGAGCCTCAGGGAGAGCCTTTGGGCTCCCCGTTCAGAGCTACTGACATGCTCTACATGTCCTCCTTCCCCGCCTAGAGAAGCTTTCAGAGAAAGCATCTCTCTTCTTAACAACTGTATATTCACATTTGTAAACACCTGACACACACTACAGGGTCCTGTCACTTTGGAATTGGGCTGGGGAATGCTGGCAGATGGAATTACCTTCCTGAGCTACCTCATTTCTCATTTTCAAGCTTGTGATGTCTCACTTCTAATTCAAATGCTCCAAAGTGAAAGTGAATTCAGAGAGGGGAGTCAGTGTTTCCTTTCCAAGATTTCCCTTAGTCTAAAAAATTTAGAACATTAAAAAACTAAGCCTCTCCCTAACCGGTTTGGCTCAGTGGATAAAGCATTGGCCTGTGGACTCAAGGGTCCCAGGTTCGATTCCGGTCAAGGACATGTACATTGGTTGTGGGCACATCCCCAGTAGGAGGTGTGCAGGAGGCAGCTGACCAATGATTCTCTCTCATCAATGTTTCTAACTCTCTATTCCTCTCCCTTCCTCTCTGTAAAAATTCAATAAAATATATATTAAAAAAAAAAAAAAAACCCTAAGCCTCGATACACTAAAGACCTCAAGACCAAACAAACACTAAGTACACTTATAGTGTCTACCTACTTATCTACCTTTACATAAAGTGTGTATCATTTTGAAAATAAGCATTTGGCAAAAAATAAAAAAATAAAAATATTTCTTATGAAAAGCATGCTAGTATTTTTCTTTCTGTTGCTTCAGAAATTAAAACATGCAGCAGTGTTTTATATTCATCTTTTACACCTCTAGAATCTCATTTACTAGGGACTGCTTTATTAAACAATAACTACAGCCACACTCTTACAAGCCAACCTGATGGAGATCATGAGTCACATATAAAAAGGTGTCAGAGCACAGCAAATAAAAAGAAATTATGAAAAGCAAAGCTTGACTGTGTTTATGATTCCAGACCAATCCTATGTGGAATAATCCGTTTTATTGTAGAGCAATATAAATGGACTCAGATAAAAGCACCAAATAAGTTTAAATTATAGTGGGTAGAATTTTTTTTTTTTTTATTAAACAGACTTTCTTTGAATTATACTTAATTTTCAGTTTACCAGGAAGAGCCAACTTAGATAAAAAGGTTTGTTTTCCACGAGTTAAAATCTACTGGGACCAAAAGAAAATATTTACATAGAAATGTGTGTCCACAGGCTTTTTATGTTTTGTGTGAAGTTAAATACCTCTTTTACTAGCTCAGAAAAAAAAAGGATTTGTACACCTATATATCCACAGCATTCCCCTTCAGGGTTCACAGAGCAATTTCATTGATTTGTTGAAGGAAATTTAATGAGGCTTTTCCAAAAGCCAGGTCCCTCTCTGCGAGGCAATGGTGGAGTTCAATGTCTGTTGGAAAATGAACGAAGGGATAACAAGTACCTTCATCTCTTTAGTGCATGCCTTGAATTTCTGACTTCTTTCTCTAGTTCTTCTGAACTTCTAAAGGCCACGAAATTAGCTTTCAAATGTTCCCAAGTTTCTTTAGTGCTCTGTCCTACACCCTGGCATATCCAAAGACTCTGCATCTCAGTGGCCTGTGGAACTAACTCTCTATCCCTCTCCCTTCCTCTCTGTAAAAAATCAATAAAATATATATATTTTTTAAAAACACAAAAAAACCTAAGCCTCGATACACTAAAGACCTCAAGACCAAACAAACACTAAGTACACTTATAGTGTCTACCTACTTATCTACCTTTACATAAAGTGTGTATCATTTTGAAAATAAGCATTTGGAAAAAAAAAAAAAAAAAAAAAAGTCCCAGGCCCTGTTCTCCCTCTCCACTTCCTCTCCCTTAAATGCTGAGGCCTAAATACATACACGTATCTAAACTCCTATTGGCTCAATGCACAGTCTTATAAAGGATCCCTTAATATGAGGGTGGTGCTGGGAGTGTCCGATGATCAACTGCTATGTAACACCCAGAAGGGACAAAATCTCATTTCTGTTGGGGAATCTCGGTATCTAAGAAGGGCAAGCCTATGTATGGAAGTGCCTCTTTTACCTCTTCTTCATTTCTGTAAAATACCCTACCTTGAGAGGAGGGACCCTGGGCTCCTCTCTCGGGGGCTGCTCCTTCTCCGCTGGGCTGCCGGCTGATGCGTTCCGGGTGGATGGGTCATCTTCGATCCTCGCCCTCTTTTCCTTGCAGGTCCCAAAGCTGTGCTGCTCTGCGGTTTTCCTCTTCGCGATCTCAGACTCTCTGCTGTCGTTTCTCCCGCCATCAGGGGACTTGGAGGGCTCGGACAGCTTGGAAGTGTACGGGGTCTCCAACCGGTTCTGTGAGCTCCCTTGCTTATGGGTTTTACTTCTGGAGCCTTCTGGAAATGAAGCCTTCTCCCCCGGGGAGCCATACTGCTGGTCCTGGGACTTAGCTGGTGGAAGCTCATTTCCTTGACTCTCTGTCTCTTCCGGAAAGACAGACAGTTCCAATGGGGAAGACGCCCCTTTCTTTTCTGTTCTCGGCATGACGTTCTGAGTTTTACCTTTCACGATTTCTGCAGGAGGAAGTTCGGGAATGGAAGCAGGATAGGGCTTCTCTGTTTCAACATGTGATTGACAAGGCTGCTGAGTCGGGGGTTTGCTGTGGAGTTCTTTGGATGGAAATGCTTCGGGAGCAATGGCAGAAGGGCCCAGGCTGGTGGGCTCCGGGGTATTTGATAGAGTCTTCTGCTGGGAGAGAAGGCTCTCTCCCAGGGGCTTGGCAGGCGCAGGACCTTCATCCTTCTGCAGAGAGAGTGGTTCTTCGGTTATGGAAGGGGACTTTCTTTGCTGATGCACTGTTCTTTCATTCGGGGAAGAATTAGAAACTGAAGATGTTTCTGAAGGAAGTGGCAAACTGGATGCAAAAGTAGTCTCAGAGGTGAGAAGCATGGAAGACACGGAAGACGTTTCTGATGCCAATGGTAAATCGGACATGGGTGATGCTTCCGATGTCAAAGGGACATTGGATGCAGGGGATGCTTCCGAGGTTAAAGGTAAATTGGACATTTGAGATGCTTCTGATATTTCAGGTGAAGTGGATATGGGAGATGTTTCTGATGTCAGAGATGCATGAAGGTTCTCATCGGCGGGCTTTCTCTGGTTGTATTTGTCTGCGTTTTCAGTGCTGGATACCTCAGAACAAAATGTTGTCTCAAGAGAGGCTGGAGTACACGATTCTTCGGAAGTAGACTGGGTCTCCCCGCCAGGGGAGGGTGTGCTGGTACAGGCTCCCTCTGGGCTCTCAGAGGAGAAGGAGGTTTCAGAGATGCAAGCGTTTTCAGAAAGCTGTTCCTCAGGATCGCTCTGCAGCTCCATATCCACAGCGACCCCTCCCTTTGGAGACTGGCCTTCTAAAGGAGATGACCCTGTTTTCATTTTTGGAGCATTGCTCTCTATTTCAGCTTCTGGCTCCTTATGTTCTGTGACATGGAGGTGAGGCACAGAAGAAGTGGGAGGAATGAGAGAGTCACAGACTTCCAGCTGCTCAATAACCACTGACATTTCTTCCTGGGGAGATTCGGATTTCTCTTCCACCTTAAGTTCAAGATGAGGCACAGTGTCTAAAGCATCGTTCATTATAACACACGATTCCAAGTTTTCTTCAGGAATTGCTATCTGGGGCTCTTCGTGAGCACTGGCTGGAATTTCAGACTCCTCCAAAAATTCAGGTATTGCCTTATGATTTTCATCCTGGCATGCACAGATACTGGTCTCTACCTCTTCTGCAATCTCCTCCTGAATCACAGATTCTTCAGGGATCAAGATATCCTCTGATTCCGACTCTGCAATGACCTCTTTTCCTACATCTACCATAGGGCAGAGCCCGGCACAGAACTCGGGCTCTACAGAAGTTGGACTTTTCATGATTTTTGACTGTTGTTCTTCTGAGGGGGCCTGTGAAGAAAGACCTGGAAGACTTGAGGTCCCACATGAAGAACTACTTTCAGCTCCATCGCTGTTTGGTCCAGCAGTGAGCTTTGTAGATTCCTCTTTTGACATGCCCAACCTGCACAGAAATTAGAAACATGGTTGTTCAACCACAAAATGCAAGACGTACAAGTCAATCTCTCACAAATATACTATTTAATAAAAGCAAATGCATCAAGTGGACTTTATGATCACTAAGTAACATGCTCAATTTATTTAAATTAGTTCATAATGACTTGGTTTTTCCACTTTATAGTCATAACTATTTCTGGTTAAGACAAATATAGATTTTCATTCTGTAAGCAAAGAGATATGAACCTTACCAACTGTTTGTAAAAGGAATAAGAAAATTACATACTACAAAAGATTAGAAAATATGGGCAGAAAATAAAAAAAAATGTATAAGATTTAAGAGTTCTTAAGTCATAAAGTAGAAATCTGTCACTATAGAAGAAAATAACAGCCTTCAAAGGATGCACCATAACCAAATAATTAAGTCCAAGGAAGATGGATAGTTGTAAAATCTTGACATTGAAATGACTTCTGAAACCAATTAAAGAGCTGTTGTTCAATCACCTTATTTTAGAATCTAAGCATCTAACCTAAGACAACATGGAAATTTCACTAAAGAATAACAACCATATTTGGGGGGTCATCAGAGTGGATTCTGCTAGGTTACATTTGTGTGAGGCAAGATGAACTCTTTCATGTAGATCTCTTACTGTAAAAATACTCCACAAGAAAAGAAGATTAAGAAATAATCCAGCCTAATGTCCAGGTCAGAAGGCAAAGTTAATCAGGATTACAATCAAAGGTACTATGAATCACTGTTTCCTGTCATACGAAGCTACCAGATCAGCATCAGCTAGCAGGGGAATAGGATGATCTGAGTGCATTAGATGAGAGCACTACGGGCAATTACAGAGATAAGCGGGAGAAAGAACATTCCAGAGCAAGAAACACGGCTGAAATACAGCTCTAATATTATCAATCCAGGAAAATGCCTCTGAGAAATCTTAACCTTTTACTTAAATTAAATCCTCTACATGAAAGGGGAAACAGCTGAATACACTTTGTGGGTGTTTGATCATTGCCTTCTTTACTAAAACTCTCTGAAAAGAAGATAGAAGATGCTGCTTTCATAATTAGTTTCTTTTCTTTCAGCTTTCCCTATGATGGGTTCAAACTAGGCTATCATTTACAACGATACTGTAACTGAGAGGAACAGAATAACTACATTACCGACAAATTTAAAGCAGAATCATCAGCTAGAAATAAGGTATTTGGGGACTAGGTCAAGCAGGGATACCAGGCTAGATACTAAATTAAGTGTAGAACATACAGAATCTATTGACTAGCAGCCAAATTTCTGCTAGTTGGTTACTGATAATGTTATTAAATATATTAACATTACTATATGTATATATGTATATATGTATGCATATGATATATAGGGTGTCCCAAAAATATATACATATTTTACTTTGAATAATTATGAATTCCAATGGGTTAAATCTGGAAAGAAAGAAAAAAAAAAACATCAATTGAGCCAAAACTGGTTTGGCTCAATAGATAGAGCGTCGGCTTGGGGACTGAAAGGTCCCGGGTTCGATTCCGGTCAAGGGCATGTACCTTGGTTGCGGGCATATCCCCAGTAGGGGGTGTGCAGGAGGCAGCTGATTGATGACTCTCTCTCATCGATGTTTCTAACTCTCTATCTCTCTCCCTTCCTCTCTGTACAAAATCAATAAAATATATTTAAAAAAAAAAAACATCAATTGAGCTATCAGAAAAAAAGTGTATATACACTTATAAATCATACAGGTCATGTACAAATCATATATATCGGAAAGAAAACAGCACTGCATGAAATATGCCTATATCAACATTTTATTTTCATGGGAAAATAGATTTAAGATGGTAAAAGGCATAAAAAGAAGAGGCTTAGACCACACCACATAACCACACAAAGGAAACACTGCCCTCAGAAATCTAAACCGCAAATCAGAACAACTCCTATAATTCTGAGTTAGCATATACTGGGTGATTTCTAAGTAACTAAGACAAATATACTACAGCACTATATCACAAGCAGAGTAAGCCAGTAAGAACCATCATAAAGACCTCAAACAAAGAGAAAAAAATGGAATCAGACAGATTTAACTAGAAGTGAATTTGGATAGCAACATTTGGGGAAAAACTTAGTCTTAGAGCAATGAAAAGGCACATGGTGTCAGTCAAGTGAAAATGTGTGATCCTAGAGAAAAAATCCCTCACAAGTTGGGGAAATGTGGGTAATCTGAAAGTAACAAAACTATAAGGGCAGTCAAAGAAATGTCCAGAATACATCTGTCATCTGATATGAAATCAAAGACAGGAAAAAGCAAGCAAGAAGTCCAGTCACTTTAAGAGACAGGAACTCTATGGAAAACTATAGCAAGAAAAAGGTTCATTTAAAAAGAACTGTTTGCATTTGGAGCTCAGGAGTGGAGATGGGAGCTTTGCTTACAGTATTGTAGCTGTCACCCTTTGGGGCAGGGACCCTTAGCCTGATCAACCTATGGGAGTCTGTGAAACCCCCAATTCCATGTAAAAGAATGTATGTGACTCAGCTTGTGTAGCTCAGTGCTTCAGCATCAACCCATGAACCAGGAGGTCACAGTTCGATTCCCAGTCAGGGCACATGACTTTGTTGCGGGCTCCATCCCCAATTGAGGGCTTACAGGAGGCAGCTGACCCATGATTCTCTTTCATCATTGATGTTTCTACCTCTCTCTCCCTCTCCCTTCCTCTCTGAAATCAATAAAAAAAATATATATTTTAAATGTATGTGCATGAAATTTTCTGAGAAGAATTTGTAGGATTAAAACACTGAGCAAACTACTTAGCTGTGCCTTATAAATCAGGTAAAATTAAGTTTCACTGTCCTTCCGTTTTGGACACCATCCTATATAATAAAAGGCTGATATGCAAATCGACCAAATGGCAGAATGTCTGGTCACTATGATAGGCACTGACCACCATGGTGCAGATGCTCAGCGCAGGAGGAGTGCCACTTCGTGAGAAGCCAGGCTCACAGCTGGCAAGTGCAGCAGCGGTGGCACAGTGGTGGTGGGAGCCTCTCCCGTCTACGAGGTACCTCTAATGACGTTCAACTGCTGGCCATCAGTCGGACATCCCCTAAGGGCTCCCAGACTGCAAGAGGGTGCAGGCTGGGCTGAGACTCCCCTGCTCTAGTTTTTAAAACATAAGGATAATAATGCTATCCACCTTACAAGATTGTTGGGAGAATTACAAGAAGTAACATTAGCCAAACTCTTAGGAACATGTCAAAGCCAGAGTATGTGCAATGACTATTTGTTGGAGGAAGGAAAGCTATGTGGACTCTGGAAAGTAGGCCTTCTGAGGGCGGAGCCAGGAAGCTCACTGTACCTCTGGCACCTCAGACGGTGTCTGACACCATGGAGATGCTGGATAAGTGTTAGGTTTGTAAGAGAATGGGCCCAACACCAATAACAACTCAGGACCAACATGTTGGAGGTAACTGCCTCAGTTAGGCTTCTGCCATTACAGAAAAGAGTGTTCCCAACATTCCCTTCGTCAGACAAGGGTGCTGAGGGTTCCTGGACATGCCCAGTCATTATGTCTGGGGTGGGTTCTGGAAACCTGTACCTGATTTTCAAAGCTCCAGTAAGGACCAGATAGGGGCAGGCTTGAGTAACACTGCCAGAGACTACCTATGAAGGCATACAACTAGCCTGCCACAGTTCTTGCTCTTTGAAAGAAAAAGATGGTAATTATCTCCTTTTACTTTTTGCTTAAACACGTTTATGTATCCAAGGCCTTCCTACTGGAGAGCACCACTTTGGGGCCAGTCGCCAAAGGCTGGCAACTGCATAAGGAGGCCGGCAGGCCTGGGGTTCCTTTCCCCGAAGAAGGCCCAGGTGATGTCCCTTCTGACGTTTTTTCCTCTTTTACGGGGGCAGGAGCGGGGTGGTTGTGAAATGAGTCCAAAGGTACAGATTTTGTTACCTACATGATCTCAGTATCTTTTATACAAAATAACACTGGAGCATTCATCTAAGCGTGTTACTCGTGTACATGGGAGTTAAAGCTCAAATTCCTCAACTTAGAAGGATCTCAAGGTCCTGTCAGTTGTCAGCTTCTCTTTTTAAAATTTTTAAATATATTTTTATTGATTTCAGAGAGGAAACAAGAGGGAGAGAGAGAATCATTGATTGGCTGCCTCCTGCACACCCCCCACTGGAGATCGAGCCCATAACCAGGGCATGTGCCCTTGACCGGAATCGAACCTGGGAACCTTCAGTCCGCAGGCCAACACTCTATCTACCCAGTCAAACTGCCTAGGGCAGGTGTCAGCTTCTTAATCCCTCCTTCATTCTAGGGATCGGATGGTCTCCGAGATGCCGATTCTGCCCAAGTACAATATGTATGTCTCACTAACCTTGAAGCAATGGAGAAATACTTTCAATTTAGTTCCATCACTACCACGCTATTTGTGGCCAGTATTATTTTAAAAAGAAACACACAGGATAAAAATGTAAAACGGGTTGTACCGGAAGAGAAAAATGGATAGAGTGAAGGGTAACACCTCAAGCTCTCCTCGAAATAAAGACTAAACAGATATATGCATGGTCAGTATTTGGGGGGAAATGTGAGAATTAAGTCTAAGGTATTCATTAATAAAAATAACTTGGATTTACTAAAATCCAGTTAGAAGGCCAAAATTGACTTCCATGGGATTTCATGCTGTTTTCAGTCCAAAATGAATTTTCATGGACAAGTTATAAACCCTTGAAAATGCATTTTTAATAACTTAAGTGCTGATATGCCACTAGAATTTTCCCCGCAGTTTCTTACACGGACTACCGCAGTTTATCACAGGTTTATTGAGTTTTACAGCATATGAGTATGCTATGCGAAGCAGAGAATTACATTTTCATTTCCTTCTAAGAGAAATGAGAAAAAATGCTCTAGCACTTACTTTTCTCCATAAAACCTTTCAAAGAATTTTTCTTTCCAAGGTTCTGTTTTCTTTTCCTTCTCAATTTCTTGCCTTATCCGCAATTGCATTTCTGGTGTAAACTCTCCTAGAAAGAAAAGGCTTATATATTGAGTCAAAGGGCCACATCTCCTTGCCAATTAATAAAGAAAACATGCCATTAATCTGAGTGTACGTTTATGGATGCTGAAAACTAAAAGCAGAGTACCGGTAATGTTTCTACAGCTCCTCCTTTTATGAATACCACTCAAACAGTCATTGAAGCACAGATGAATCTAAAGCATTTAGCACATGTCCTGCTCGCTCAGGGCTAGGAATGAGGGGGACCCACTGAACTTAGTGAAGTCTGTCTGGCGAGAGAGCAGGCATACCTTTGGCTATAACATGATGTCAAAAGCCCTGGAGAGGATAAACGTACTAAAAGTATAGAAGGGAAAGCATTTAACTCTGCCTAAATCTATGAGAGAAGGCCACGTGCTGGAACTGATTTTTTTAAATTCTTTATTGTTGAAAGTATTACATATGTCCCCTTTCTTCCCCCATTGACCCCTACTGGCCTGCCCCTACCACTCTCCCTCCCCAGGCATTCACAACCCTATTGTCTGTGTCCATGGGTCATGAATATATGCATACAAGGTCTTTGGTTGATCTTTTCCCACCCACTGAGATTCCACAGTCTGTTGGAACTGATGTTTTTTTGTTTTTTTTTAAATATATTTTATTGATTTTTTATAGACAGAAAGGGAGAGGGACAGAGAGTCAGAAATATCGATGGGAGAGAAACATCAATCAGCTGCCTCCTGCACACCCCCTACTGGAGATGTGCCCATGACCAAGGTATATGCCCTTGACCAGAATCGAACCCGGGACCTTTCAGTCCGCAGGCCGATGCTCTATCCACTGAGCCAAACCGGGTTCGGCAAGGAATTGACTCTTGAGTTAGCTTCTCAAAAATGATCAAGCTTCATAAAGTACTTAAGTCAGAAGGCACAGAGATATGAATATGAAAATTTATGTTCTTTTGAGTAGACAATGGTGAATAGAACATAGGCTGAAATGCAATAGGAAAGGCAGGCTGCGGCCAGTTCCCCAATGTGTGTTCTAAAGAGAGCTCTGAATGTTTGCCGTCAGATCCAGAGGGAGGTCCTGGCGATGGTCCATGAGGGAGAAATCTGGCCAAAGAAGCAGGAAACAGGGTGAAGACATTGAAGGACTCCCCCTAGGAGCCCACTGACTACCACAGAGGGGGGATGGAAAGTGCAGTCAGACGGTAGCTGGGGGACCGGGAAGGGGACTCCTACTCACAGCACCATTAACACTTCATGGCCAGACGGACCTGGGGAGATAAAAGAGGATCCAAGATGCTGTCAAGGTTTAAAGTGAGAGCTGTGAGGAGAGGATGGCAATATCAACCCCGAGAAAGCAGAAGAAATCGGAGATATTACAGGGAAGATGGGGAGTTCAGCATTGGCCTGTTGGTTTTAAGGTGCCTGGTATCCGCTAGGCCATGGTCGGCAAACTCCTTAGTCAACAGAGCCAAATATCAACGGTACAACGACTGAAATTTCTTTTGAGAGCCAAGTTTTTAAAACTTAAACTTCTTCTAATGCCACTTCTTCAAAATAGACTCGCCTAGGCCTTGGTATTTTGTGGAAGAGCCACACTCAAGGGGCCAAAGAGCCGCAGGTGGCTTGTGAGTCACAGTTTGCCGACCACGGAGCTAGGAGATCAAATAGGCCCTAGGATTAGAACACCAAGGAACAAGAAAGAGGAGTGAGAGCCAGATGTGGGCATTTTCAGCAGACGGGCCATAGTGAGGGGAGTGAGGCTGGGTAGAGACTATGTGTAAGTTACAAAAGAAAATGTCAGGAAAGAGAATGGTAGAGGCGTTCACAGTTACCTTCGGAGGAAAAAAGAGGGGATCCGGAAAGAAGCCGAGGAATGGCCGTCAGAAAGGCAGCTTTAGGAAGGGATGCTACGTATATTATGAATGCCAACAGGGGACGGTTTCCAGTTGGATGGGATAGAAAGCACATGAGAAAGTGGAGAGGGAACATGAGCTGTAAGGACTGAGGAGAAGACACTGGGCTTGGCCATTAGAAAACCATCCGTATTTCCTAGGAAAGATGATTCCATTGTGTACAGTGGGGCCATGCCCAACCATGACAAGCTGAAGGGGTGAGGGAATCAAGTGTGGTGATCACACCAACACTGTTAGTCTTTCAAGAAGCCTGGTGACAGAAGGAAGGATAAGGCAAAGTGGTGGCTTCAAGGGAAGAAAGTATTAAAAGAAGATTCCTTCCGCCCCAGGCCATTAATAGAATACAAAATGCACCAAACAAGTAACTGAGTTTAACACTTTCCCCCAATATCTTACTATAGCAACATTTTTATTATGTTCCAGATAAAATCACGCTTTCTTAAAATATGTCTGATATCAAAGATGCCAAATGTAACAAGAGAATCTGTGAAGTCCATTGGAATAGAATGTGAATTTTTATTAAATTAAAGTAGACTCCAGGGGGGTAGGGTAAAAAGATTGGAAAGCAGAGGAAGGTGCAAGCTCAGTACAGCATGTACTCAAATATGTCAAGTAAGAACGGGAAATAGGCATTTACCTTCTGCCAGCCGCTGCTTCCATCCTTGTGCCGCATATGCAAAGAATTCATTATTCAGAGCTGAAGTGCTGAGGCGTAAAATTCCATCACTTCCCATCTAGAAAATAAGCCGAAAAAACAAGATTCCATGAGAACTAATTCAAAGGCAACATATGCAGGAAAGAAGCAAAAACTGGGGGTGGGGGGGGGGGGGTGGATGAATATGCAGGTAGGGAGGAGGGAGGAAAGGAAACCAAGGAAAGAGGATCCTCCAGTGTGAGAGGCAATGCCAGCATTAGACAGGTGGGAAGAACTTCACGCCAGCGGTGACCCTGGTACAAGGACTGGAGAGAGGACAGACTGAGACAGAGTGGGGTTAGGACTGTCAGAGAGTGTGAGCTGCACTGTGGAGGCAGGGCATTGTGGTCAGTCAGTAAGTGGCCTGTGTATGAAGGTGTGAGGATGCTGTAGGTAAGCCTGCTACTCCAAGGCCCTGCACACGGTAGCTCCAATCCCATTTACACAAATTTCCTTTCTCCCAGGGGGCACACTTCATACATCCTAAACTCTTATTGGTCACTGTTATCTAGAAACACACTCAAAGGTTTCTAATCCCCATGTTTGTTCTGTCTGTAGTCTTCTCTATGCTCCATCTTTGCCCACAGACACATGATCCCTATTTTAAAATTTAACTCAAATAATGCCTTCAGCAATGTGTCAGCTAAACCACCAAGCAGAAGCTGAGGAGAACACGCATTCTAAAAGTAAATATATATTTGCTACTCTAAACTGGATCCTAACCAGTCAAATCCAGAAACAGTGACATTGTGAACAAATGTGCGATATGACAAAGGCTGCCATCACATCTATAGGAAGGTACAGATTTGTGATCTACAAAACATTCACTGAAATTTCACTCTAAGTTTCTTCATCTAAGAAACACTAACATATTGAATACCCCTGGAAAATTTCAGCATACTTTCATTCATTCACTCGTTGTTTACTTACTCAATTATTTCATCTGTATTCAGCAGACACTAAGCCACTCAGGAAGCCACATACTGGAACCTGAATGGGTGTTGGCAATAAGGAAAAAGCCCCTGCCCTTGTGTTCTGGGTATGTCCTACATACAGCAGATGCTTCTGGTCTCTGTGCATCTCTTCCGCCCACCAGCATCCTGCACAGCCGGACAGTATAGTTGTATTACCAGCCAGCATCCCACCTAATGGTCTCACCATAGCCCCAAGATGTGAGTACATAAACGCCCAGCCTTCCCATCTTCTGACTGGACAATTCTAGGATACTGTTCTCTGGAACCAGAATATGTACTGAACCAATGGTTGGGGTGAAGGGTGAAGGGCTTCACGGCCGAAGAGGAAAAGGCACAGGAAGAGTATTTCAGGTCTGGCTGCCATGGCTCAGTAGTTGAGTGTCAACCTAGGAACCAGGAGGTCATGGTTCGATTCCCTGTTAGGGCACATGCCTGCGTTGCAGGTTCAGTCCCAAAGATGGGATGTTCAGGAGGCAGCCGGTCAATGGTTCTCTCTCATCATTGATGTTCCTATCTCTCCCTTTTTCTCTGAAATCAGTAACAATATATATTTTAAAGAGTTTTGCAGGAGATGCTACCCATGCTCAGGCTGATGCTGGGCGATGGGAATGGGGTGAATGAAAAAGGCAGCCAGGCTGGTGAGAGGTCCGAGGGGATTGTGATCAAGATGGCTAGCAAACAATAAGGATGATAGAGAAGAAAGGCCTCCAGGGAGTCCAATGTTTTCTGCGAATATTGACTCTGAATATTCGTCCTGGTGGTTTGGGCAAGGTGAGTCAAAGCAACTCCACTTGGGAAGACTAAGGAGGAAGAGGTGTTCTTATCGCACAGATTCTAATAGACTAGGAGTGGAAGGCACATTCGCTCAAAGGGCAAAGGAGTTAGTTGTTGTGAAGTGCAGGTGGCCAAGGTGGACTCTTCTCCACTTGAGGTGATGCAAGGTGCCACCTGCCCCGCTGCAGTCCGTGCGAGGCCCAGAATGATGCAGGCACTCAGCAAATGCTATGGCCCTGCCCTGGCTTTCTGTAGGGAAAGACTTAAAAAGTTAACTCCAGGAGCTGGTAAGCAAGGTTTTAGTTTCATGTGTTCTGCCGGGCCAGGGACATGATTAGCTGTTCATTGAAGTTTCCGCATTATTTTAAGACACAAAGAAATACCAGTTCCAGATTAGCTCTGACAGAGTCTGAAAAGGCGAGGTGCTGTGAAATAAACACATTCGAGAGTACGGAAGCTGGCCGTGGAGGAAATGTTTGTCCTTTAAGACAGAGAAGTCATATGACCGCCAGGTCCCCGGCCGGTAGGAGACGGCACAATTAAACACTGGGGCTAAATGAGACTTAGGAAATAGAGGCCAATAAAACTTTAAAAATACACTATTAATTTTATGGCCTTTAAGAAATACTGTCCGAGACATACATTTTAATGAGCTGGAACAATAAACATTTCTGAAATGATTATTTATTTATTTATCACTGAGCTATAAATTGTTTTCCTGAACTACCCTTAATAGAAATGTTTATTCTAAAACTCCCCCTCGCCTCTCTCGCTTCTAATAAAATGTCTAAGCTATTGATAAGTATGCCTCCTTTTAAATTAGGAGAAAAACTCTGATCATACCAATGGCTACAGAGGAGAATAAATATCAGTACAGGCAAACTTATTCAAGTAGAATAAGTTTAAAGCTTAAACCGTGGGTGTATCATTTGCCTTTAGTATTGATTATGTGAATATACATTTTATAGGATGAATGTCAGTGGGATTTAAGGGTTAAAATGTGGCTGTTTACATAACATCCAATGTTTAAAGGTCAATGAATGTTACTTCTGTATAAGAATATAACTATGTTTGATAGCATCCTTTCACCCTCCACCATTTTCTTTATCACTTGTTCCCTAGCTTGGATTTCTTGTGAGTGATTCAGAGAGCGAGGCATTCAAGCTGCTTAGAGGGACAGTGAGTGGCATGCTGGAGGGTGAAAAACTGGCTACCGTAAATTGTAACAGGATGCCTAGATTTCCTAAGCCCGTCGTCGGCAAAGGGCGGCTCTTAAGCCACATGCAGCTCTTTGGCCCCTTGAGTGTGGCTCTTCCACAAAATACCATAGCCTGGGCGAGTCTATTTTGAAGAAGTGGCATCAGAAGTTTAAGTTTTAAAAATTTGGCTCTCAAAAGGAATTTAAATTATTAGCGAAGAAAGTATAATTGACAACATGGATGCGGATGATCACACACAGGAAGAATGACCACAAAAGAGGATGGCTTGAAGCACAGCCCTGAGGAACACCAACAGAGAAGGGATGGGCAGAAAAATTCATACTGTTAGGAAGACCGAGCCAAAGCAACCAGAGGCAGGAAGAAAATCAGAGCAAACAGCATCTCAGATGCAAGGAGAGAATGTGCTTCAAGAAGATGATCTGTCTGGCATACGTGCTAATGTCTATCCTGCCGGGTAGGATTATTTAGATCAGCGTTTTTCAACCGCTGTTCCGCGGCACACTAGTGTTGTTGCCTGGTGTGCCGTAGGTGCAGACAAGACAAGAATTTTATAATTTTTCACTATTTTGTTTACTTAATATTTCATAATAAAGTAATTATAAAATACTTTCTTTGTGTTTATTTGATTCCTATTCAAGAGAATTACTTTATATATAGTCAATATAGGCACAGAGTTAAATTTTTTAACATTTTCTAATGGTGGTGTGCCTCGTGATTTTTTTCATGAAACAAGTGTGCCTTTGCCCAAAAAAGGTTGAAAAACACTGATTTAGACCAACAGTCTGTGCAGTGCACCACGTTAGCTGCTGTGTCCAACAAAAGCAATCATAAGGGTCTTTCGAGCAAAGCCATCCTAGGCAGTAAGAGTCCATCCAGGAGCTGAACACAATCACAAAAGGGTAAGGAGCAGATGAACTATGTAAACTGTTACCATGGACCCTCTTATATTCTGATCTCAGGGTCTGAGCCATTTTACCCATAAGAGAAAAAAGTAATTCCTTAAGCATAAAGTGAGGCATAAACATAATAGAGGATGGCTGAGAGTTCCAGGAAGGGAGATAGGACAAACAGTATCCTAGAGACAATCTGGCCAATACTTTTTCAGCACTGTTCCAAATGTTGCAATCTATAATAATAAAAGCGTGATATGCTAATTAGACCAGACATCCTTCCGGACGTCATTCCAGACATCCTTCCAGATGAAGCCAGGCCAGAGGGAAACCCAGGTCCAGCAGCCGGGGGAAGGAAGACCTACTTTTGCATGAATTTCATGCATTGGGCCTCTAGGAAGACAATATTTCTTAACCTGGGCTTTGCAAAATAGGAATTTTAATAGGAAATTTTAATTTTAATGGGTAACCTATCCAAAAGAAAAACTGTCCTAAACCCCAATAAATATAGCCTTTACTTACTAAATATGGCCAAATGGTTTTCTTTTGCTACATGTAATGCTAGATAAGCTAGATTCTGTTTTAAGCCCCTAAGAATATGTTTATCATTCTGTATTTCCCAAATGTTTTCACCTTGTGACCCTCTCACAGGAAAATTATCACTATGTCATAGAACAAGAGGCCTTGTGGGAAACGATGCATTCAGTGTTGTGAAAGTGTCGTTGTCAGAAGCAGTGAAACGAGAAAAACCCAGCACAATGGTTCGCACATGCTAGATATTAAATCCCCGTTGAATAAGTGAATGACAATCTCTAAGATCTAGATATAGAATAATGTTCGGACCCTTGCAAAAACCAAATATTCAAAATAAATAAAACAGTAAAAACCTGCAAAGGGTGACTGAATAAGCTTTGGTTACAAATGTAAATGACTGTGGTCTCAAAGCCCACTTCCTGAAGCAACTGCTTGACTTTCCTTCTTAAAAACTGTATCAAAATCTAAGTGCATGTGAAATCAGAGACTGTCATTATTGATTGGTAATAAAGACCGTCAGGAATCACATGGATGTTCATGAGGAAAAAAAGCTACAGGAACTTTTTCTATCCATCTAATTAAAATAATATGCATGACACTAAGCTACTGTGAACAAAAGGGAAATCTCATCATTGATGTTTCTATCTCTCTCCCCCTCTCTTTTCCTCTATGAAATCAATTTAAAAATATTTTTTTATAAAAGGGAAATTCAGAGAGAAAATATGACCCCCAAAAAGTCAACATGTTGACACACAAGTGGAAGGCTTTGTGTCTTCGCTGTTATTACAGGGCTTCAAAGCTGCTTTTATAAAAGCCTCCCTTCCGAGCCAAGCTGATTCCTTCTTTTTCTCTCCTTGTGGCTTCTTTTCCTCTCCTTTTCCTCTAGTGCAGCCTCACCAGGAACGAAGTCCTGCCTGCAGGACGGGGAGCTCCCATCCTCAGAATGATGTCAGCTATAAGCCTTCCCTAGGATAAAGTTCTACAGGCGGAGGAGTGGACAGGAGGGCTACAGAGCAACACTGAAGTATTAAATGAGATTTGTGAGTATGTACATTGCACAGGGCTTTGAAAATCAAAGATTCTATGATGACATAATAATAACTAATCTTGCCCTCACCAGCGTAACTCAGTGGATTAAGCATCGTTCCATGCACCAAAAGGTCACAGTTCTATTCCTAGTCAGAGCATACACCCAGGTTGTTGGCTTGATCCCCAGTAGAGGGCACGCAGGAGGCAGCAGATAGATGTTTCTCTTTCACATGGATATTTCTCTCCCTCACCTTCCTCTCTCTCTAAAACAAACAAAAATCAACAAAAACGTATTTTTAAATAATAAGAACTAGTCTTGTGGGAACTGACTATAGCCTTCTCATTAAAAAGATACATATAAACATATTTATGTGCATAGCCATATATCCTTATTTATTTCTATATATACATACATGTACATGTATTTGTGAGCATGCATACACACACACTCACACACATACACAAAATTTTCCTCTTATTCTGGAAACACCATTTGTAAGCCAGCTAACTATCTTGGCTAAGACAGATGAAGGTCTCCTTTGGAATGAATCTCTTGCATCTCCAGGAGAAGCCTTCTTCCTTCTACCAGGTGACCTGCTCAGGCCCCCAAGTCTTGGAGGAGATGCTCCATTAGAGCAGTGGTTCTCAACCTTCCTAATGCTGCGACCCTTTAGTGCAGTTCCTCATGTTGTGGTGACCCCAACCATAAAATTATTTTTGTTACTACTCTTTAACTGTAACTTTGCTCCTGTTAATGAATTGTAAAGTAAATATCTGCATTTTCCGATGCTCTTAGGCAACCCTGCTAGCAGTTCTCAGCCTGTGGGTCACGACATTAGAAAGGTTGAGAACCGCTGCAGTAGAGCCTAAGACCATAGGAAACACAAATATTTGCATTACAAGTCCTTAACAGGAGCAAAATTACAGTTATGAAGTGGCAACGAAAGTGATTTTATGGTCAGGGGTCACCACGTGAGAAAGGGTGGCAGCATTAGGAAGGTTGAGAACCGCTGCATTAGTGGGTGGAAGGCATGCTCTTGAGCAAGATCTCTTGGCAAGGGATTTCTCCAACCCCCATGAACAGGGGAAAATAACCCATAAAAAGACAATCTTGACATTGATTCTGAAAAGGTTTCAATGATTGAGCTTCATTTACTATACTTTCATGGGATTTCCCTTCACTGCTCTACAATGTTAAAAACCACAATCATCCACCCGTGACTTTAGTCTTCACTTTTACATCCTGCCACCTTTCCTAAGGACATCCTGCTTTCAAATTTCAAAGTTCTATTCATAGTATCATAATGCCCCCGATGCTTTAACAGTCCTGCTCAGAAGACGTGTAGCCTGTGGTGAAATAGGTAAGAATACCAAAATAAAGGCATCTAAATGCAAAAGTAAAGAGTCAGATCAAGGGTTAGTCAACTGCTCAAAATGGAAGAAGAATGCTTTGGTATTTGTGATTCATCTTGTTCATTAAACTTTGTGGACAGCCCCCGGCCACATATTGGGACAATCTGATCCGCCTTGATGAGAAATGATTTTTTTAAATCCAAATGCATATAAATAAAATTTGAACATGTTGACAGTATGTGTACGTCTTAAAAGAAAATCTCTCTTATAATTTGCATTTTTATCAATGTTTCCTCAGGGGGGGAGGCGGGGAGGATATAAAAAAAAGCAAACTTTCTTTGTACCCAACCATGAAACAGAAAACGAATGTTCTATTTAGTGCAAATCAAGCTCTTGTTCTTGTACAGATGAAATAAGGTTATGTTACCATGTAGTGGGAATCAATGAATCACTGTTTCCACTTGAAATACGCTGAGCAGCTGTGTTTAAGTGACTATTAGTCACTTGTGTCTTTAACAAACATTTCATAAGCATCTACCTCGTGCCAAAAACTGTGAAATGTACAGTTTCTGCTGCCACAAGAGCTTAGCAAGTTACCCAGTGGCCCCCATCCATTTAACTGTTCATAATAGCTATAATGCATCCTATATAATAAGAGGCTAATATGCAAGTTGACAACGGCTGGAGCCAAAGCTGCAGCAGAGCAAAGCAACATCCCAGGACAGAACAATCAGTGAATCAGCCCCTCCCTGTCTCAGGAAGAGGTGAGGTGTGAACTACCCACTGCCAGAGAGATGCCCCAGGACCACCCAGCAAAGGAACAGGGAGGCAGCACCTGCAAACTCCCCGCCCCCTCCAGTAACTACTGAAGGGTGGTTTCCCTGCTCAGATCTCTAATTCGTGCCACCTGACCAGGGCCGAGCGAATGCGGCTAAAAGGTATTACACGGAGCAATCTTCAAGCACTTTCTCCTGTGAAGAGGGAGCACCGTGTGCAGGAGGAGGAAATTCCAGCTGCCAAGGAAGAGCCAAAGGCCACGAGAAGGCTGACCGTCAGTGCACATCATAAGCCAGCAGCTCGAGGACAGCAGCACCCGCAGGGGCAGAGGTTCACAGGGAGAGGACTCTCTCCCACCTTTCCGCTTTCATAAGGAAATGCTGAGGGAGCCCCCCAAGCCCCACGGACACACAGCATCTCGGACGAACCCCAAGACTGCAGCTCTCCTGTCCTTGGTGATGAGAAAGCGTCCTCTCCTGACCTGTGAAATACGGTGTCAGGGATCAGGGCCAGCTCTGCTTCCCCACCTCCTCCAGCACATACCCCCACAGCAATCCAGGAGGTGTTCCCTGGGAAATACAGCTTTTATGATCACTTCAGTTTGAGAAACATTTTAAAAATATGTATTTTATTGATTTTTTTTTTTTTTTTTACAGAGAGGAAGGGTTAGGGTTAGAAAGTTAGAAACATCGATCAGCTGCTTCCTGCACACCCCCTACTGGGGATGTGCCCACAACCAAGGTACGTGGCCCTGACTGGAATCGAACCTGGGACCCTTCAGTCTGCAGCTCTATCCACTGAGCCAAACCAGTTTCGGCTGAGAAACACTGTTTACAGCCAGTTCAATAATTTCCCTCCCTAGAGAGCTCTGGGGCCTTTATCATGTAAATGAGAGCAACATCCCTCAGGCTCCCAGGAGCTCCGAACACGGCTCTCCAAAGCATGTCCTGTGGGAAGCGTGTTCTGTACTTTGTGCTCCCATAGGAAATGCCTCCTCACAGTGTCTGGGCCACATGGGCGCACCCCAGAAGCACAGGGCAAAACCCCTACACTCTGTCCCTGAAGGAAGGACTTTGTAATTTCCAATTTAAAAAAAAAAAATGTTTTTTGATTGATTTCAGAGATGAAGGGAGAAGGAGAGAGAGAGAGAGAGAGAGAAGTATCAATGATGAGAAAGAATTATTGATTGGCACACCCCTACTTGGGGATCGAGCCCGAAACCCTGGTATGTGCCCTGACTGGGAATCAAAATGACCTCCTGGTTCATAGGTTGAAGTTCAATGACTGAGCCATACCACCCGGGCTGTAAATTCTAATTTAATGAATTCTCGACCTGCTGTCTGAGGCCAGAGCACGAAATGGCCTTTGTGATCCGTGTCTTGGCCATGCTTACAAAACTGCCATTGAGATGTCATTCAGATACTGTCTGGTTCTTCCCACCCATGAATTCATGATTCCTTAAAAGAAAAAAAAGAGGTTTGTGTGACTTCTTGTGTTTGACTGTTGTCTTTGACCTCAGGAATCTTTGAAATAAACTGTGTCCTCCACTGCAGGCCCTTTACTCGGGGTGGGTTTTGATATAATGACTACATTCTTATCTCTTTATTGGCTGCTACGGATCTCTTTACCTATATCTCAAAAATCTTAATTTTTTTTAATCATATGTATTGGCCCGCTGCTTTTGAAATGTAAAGAGGTCATAAAAAAATAAAACCTGCTTTAAGATCCTTGGTTTTCCTGTAAAGATTTGATAAATATGGAAAAAATAGATATTGTTCTTGCTCAAGCTAAAGATAAAAATAGAAACATCATTGCTAATGAGAAAATATTACTCATGCGAAGAGGATGCATGAGGCACTAATCAATGTATTTTTGATACAAGTCCACACTGGCCCGCTTCCTACAGCAAACACACTCTTCCTATGACGGCTGTGCCTGAGGGGCAGCAGAAGGCTGACCTGGATGTGATAAGATGTCCAGTGACATTCAGGAAGGCTAGTGTGGAAGCAGAGACAGCGCCGGGACAGAATGGGAGGTCATGTCTCTCCTGGTAAGATGCCAGTACGCATGGCAGATCTGGATGTGCCAGGCTGGTTTTAGGGCAGGAGGAAAGGGTATGCTGAGAAAAGGATTTGCTCAGTTTTAAAGAGAACCTGCTGGTTCAGGAGCAGGAAAAAGAAAGAAACCCCAGAGAAAACAGGGAGTGTAGGAAGTTCCTGCAAGGTCATGTAGAACCAGAATTTCCACTGAAAACATACATGTTTCAGGTAGCAAGCTGGATGGACGCGGGCAGGGCTCTGACCAGGATCTCCAACATGCCACTCCGCCCAGTGTGGGCACCATGCAATGCTCCACTGGGAAGCATAAAAGAAACAGAGCAGTGGTGCTCAACCTTTTTCTTCTCATGGCACAAAAACAAACTACTGAAGTTCTGTGGCGCACACATCTGACCCCCAGGAAAGTATCATTTTGATTCATTCACACCGAACAGCAGTTGTGCTGGTTGTTGTCATTTTGCTCTTTGGCAAGAGAAGGGAAAAGAGGTCAGTGCCCCGACTAAGGTCGGGTACTGCATGTTTTAAAAATTCTTGTAGCAGGCCAGTGTGCCGCGGCACACCAGTTAAAAATAGCTGAGATAGCCGAAACCGGTTTGGCTCAGTGGTAGAGCGTCGGTCTGAGGACTGAAAGGTCCCAGGTTCAATTCTGGTCAGGGGCATGTATTATACATTGGTAGCGGGCACATCCCCAGTAGGGAGTGTGCAAGAGGCAGCTGGTCGATGTTTCTCTCTCATAGATGTTTCTAGCTCTCTATCTCTCTCCCTGCCTCTCTGTAAAAAATCAGTAAAATATATTTTAAAAGAAAGAAAGAAAGGAAGGAAGGAAGGAAGGAAGGAAGGAAGGAAGGAAGGAAGGAAGGAAGGAAGGAAGGAAGGAAGGAAGGAAGGAAGAAAGAAAGAAAGAAAGAAAGAAAGAAAGAAAGAAAGAAAATCGCTGAGATAAAATGAAACACCGAACCTACCCTGACCTTCATGCCCATTACCCTGAGTCACTTACTGTTGGGGAGGCAGCGAGGGAAGAGGGGGCGCTGCTCGCACGTGCAAGCACCTCCGCCTTCCTTCATTCTATTTGAAAGCATCACACTCAACTAGTCCCCAGTGAAGTGATTGACCAATGATATATTTTAACCAAACTCATCATCAAAAAATGAACGAGGGGCTTGAAAGGTCTCTACCAGGAACGAAAGGACTCAGCACTAATAAGCACATGTAAGTGAACAGAAACCCAGGGAAGCTGGCATCGGTCCTCCTAGTATGAATTCATCCTGAGCCGCGTGGAGAGAAGGACCAGGATGGGGAGCATGGGGGACCCGTGTGGGGTGGGCGGAATGGAGACATATACACCAGGGGTCTAGAAAACACCACCAGCTCAGGAAATGAGCTGTGGTCAAAAGCTGAGTTGGAGGAAACTTGGACGGAATAAAAAGGATGCTTGCTTCCCGGGGGAAATATGGGAGCAATAAGAAAGATCCTTGGCCCGAGTTAGAGTTAGAGTTAGAAGAAACCATATGTCCCTGGGCAAGTGAAGGCAGCCATGTGAAACTCATTTAAAAGGCCTGGAAAAGCAAGTGATTAAAATAGAAGATCTCTAATGTTTCTTCCAGACCCAAGAGTCTACGGCAGAGGTAGGAGCGAAATGACAGTGATCCCATGAAGCAGTTGAAAGATCAGGCCCCAAAGAGCACCACTTAATGGAAAGAGGGTGGAGCCGTGTTAGGATGGAAGTGGGTGCTGACACATGCAATACGTGGGGTGATTCCATGAGCTGGTGGCCACCTGCACCGAAGGCAATCTGTCCTTGAAGGTGGCTGCTCTGAAACACGGGAACGGACATTGCAGAGACGCAAAAGGCTAGCGTGCCCGTGCGTGTGAGAGCATGGGTACTATGAAGGCCCAAAACAGGGGAAACCTTTCTACAGGTTGTGGGCTCAATCCCCAGTAGGGGGCGTGCAGGGGCAGCTGGGCAATGATTCTCTCTCCCTCTCCCTTCTTCTCTGAAATCAATAAAAATATTTATTTTTTAAAAAATATATGTGTGTGAGCCCACAACTCGGACATGTGCCCTGGCTGGAAGTTGAACTGGTGACCTTTGATTAATGAGTCTATTCACTCAACCACTGAGCCACAACGGCTGGGCAAACCCTAATTTTAAAGACATTCTGTCATTAATAGAGGGTAAATATCAAAAACAAATACCTTGCAATAAATAAAGTGGGAAACACAGAGCTAAAGCCATACTCTATGATGAACCACTACGAACCAATACACTTTAAAAAGAATATTAGAATTTTACACAAACAGCAAATGCAGAATCAATAATTTCCAAATTTTTGCCCAAACAACATGATCTATTTCTATTCACCTCTTAGCAAGCAAGTAATAATGACTAAAGAGTAACCCATTGACCCTGCACTAAAAAAGTGCAGGAGTGCGTGAGCTAATTAACTTCCTACAGTATGAAGAAGCAAGAAAATGAGGCTGCACATTTCATGGCTGCATTGCTGTTTTTCCAGCAGCTGCAGGAGTGGGCAGAATTTTAATCTTTCTGACAGAAGTTTTGTATTGCGGAATGATACACAAGCGGCTGCTAGAGCAACAATCTGTGAATGTGGGACCCCTGAAAGGGGCTTTTAGGGGAGCACCCCTGTAAAGAGTGGCCCTGCCTTCGAGGGGACACCCCAGGACCCCCCAGCACAGGCTGAGCCAATCCCACCAGATGCTCTCAGCCACAGGATCCTTCCGACCCAAGTGCAAACAATCACTTCAACAACCACATTTTATTCACGTGACAAAGGGAATGAATGGCTTTGAAGAACCCAAGCTGTTTAAAGATCAGTTGCCGATGACACAATCCATTATCATAATAACTGACAAATGTGTCCATCCAATTAAATAATAACCATATCCTGACAAGTTAACAATTAGTTCATTGGGGAGTTCAGAGCGTCCATAATAGGTTCTTACCTCATAAATGGCAATTACATAAATACTGAATAAAATTAGGGAAGCGGAGCCAAACTAAATTCTGGAAGAAAATCGTGTATATTTTCAAAGCCAGTGGAAGCATATGGCACAGAATCAAATAAAAAATTAAATGGGAAGAATATTCATCAGATTTGCATATAAAGAGCAAATGTGAAAGCTATCGGCATTAGAAATAAATAAAAAAGATTATTTTACCAAAAGGAATAGAGAAATTGTGGCAATAAAATAAATCCAAACATCTGTTTACAAAATAAGATGTAATTTAGTTCATTTAGAAATCAATCCAACAAATGGATTGACAAAACTGCTCTGTTGGGCAAAAAGACAAAAAACTAAACAGAAAATCTATATGAATAATAAAGCTGAAAAAGTGAAAAAAGTAAGGATATCTTAAAACATTAGTAAAAATAATACTTATATGCCTAAACAACACTGATTTAAATATACATTTATTTTATCATCAATTTAAAAACATATTTTATAAAATCAAAGCTAGGTAAAATATTTCTTTTCCAAAAACAATCAAACAAAAATTCCCAAATATTCAATAAAGAAATATTATCAAGAGTTTACTAAAGTTAGGTAAACTGCAAATCCATATGTCTCATCAGATGGTTAAAGGCAATCATTCAATGCACACACTTTTCATGTTTGAAAGATACAAAAGAGAAAATAAATTTAAAAAATATTCACCAATTGATTAATTGGTAATTAATAAATAATTAGGTAATTCAAAATTAGATAATCGAATCAAGGACAAAGATTCAAGAAAATATTGGTTCGAATCAATACTATTAAAAAGAATACAGAAACATATGTCTTTAACAATTAGACTAACGGGGTGTATGAACATATATTCCCATATATCCCAGCATCCCTTCCTCTAACCACAATCAAGTGAAAGAGAAAACTAAAAAAAAGTAAGTTTTTAACTAAAAAATAACTCTGTCTAGACAATACTTTTTTCCAATTATGGGTGCAATTTTAAAAATATATATTTCTTATTGATATTTTACAGAGAGGAAGGGAGAGGGATAGAGTTAGAAACATTGATGAGAGAGAAGCATCGGCCAGCTGCGTCCTGCACACCTCCTACTGGGGATGAGTCCACAACCAAGGTACATGCCCTTGACTGAATCGAAGTTCTACATCTACTAAGGATACTGGATCTGTAATTCAAAGCTCTCCACACAGAGATCTCCAGGCCTTGAAGACGTTACAAGTGAATCTTCCTATTTTGAAAAAGCAATAATCTTACACAGATTTCCCCACCAAACAGAATATTTCCTCCGTGACTTTAAGAGGCCAACGTTGCTTTTACTAAGCAAAACCTGACAAAACGTTATCACAAAGGAATATGATAGGCTAAGTACTCCCTCTATCATAAATTTAAAAATCCTAAGCAGTCGAGACCGGTTTGGCTCAGTGGATAGAGCGTCAGCCTGCGGACTGAAAGGTCCCGGGTTCGATTCCGGTAAAGGGCATGTACCTTGGTTGCAGGCACATCCCCAGTGGGGGGGGTGCAAGAGGCAGCTGGTCGATGTTTCTCTCTCATCGACGTTTCTAACTCTCTGTCCCTCTCAATTCCTCTCTGTGTAAAATCAATAAAATATGTTTTTAAAAAAATCCTAAGCAAAATAGTAGCAAATTGCCTTTTATATGTATGTGTGTTTTGTTTATTCCAGAAATATACAGCTTCTTTAACATCCAAAAAGAAACTGATCATTAACCACTTTAATATAATAAAGGAGAAAACAATCATCTTAGTAGATGCAGAAAATATCATTTGCACTTAAAACTCAGAAAACTAGAAAATGTATAAAACATCCTTAATATGATAAAAAGCTTCTATTTTATTTTTTTTAAAAAAGCTACAGTAAGCTTCCTGTGTATAAATGAGACAATACAATCTTTTTCCCGGAGGTTGAAAATAAGATACAGATGGAAGCTATTACCACTTCTATTCAAAACTGTACTGAAGATATTATGCAGTGAAATCATGTAATAAAGATATCAACATTTTAAAAGAATAAACAAAGCTGTAATTGTTACAGACAATATAATTGTATATGCAGAGAATCCAAAAGAAACTATACACTTTATAATTAACAGGTGAGTCAGCATGTTCACTGAGAAAAACCAATATACCAAAAATGTATTTCTATATCATTAACAAAAAATAGAAATAATTTAGAATAGTAGCAAAAATCAGCAGATATGAGGAACAAATCTATTAAAAGATGTATAAGACCTTTCCTGAGGAAATTATCAAACATTGGGAGAAATTAGAGAAGACATAAACAGAAGAACAAACAATATTAAAGGATTATAAGATTCAATGTGGTAAAAGTTTCAATTTTTTCCTAAATTGATCTATATATTAGGTGCAGTCACCAAAATGTTTTGATAATAAATATATAAAATGTTGCTCAATTGCATTAGTCATCAGAGAAATGCAAATTAAACCCAAAATATAAAAAATTATAAACACTGACAATATCCAGTCCTAGTAAGAATGTGAAATAGCCTACATGTTCATATATTCCTGGTGAAATGGGGGTAACCACTTTTGGAAGCTGTTGAATACTATTTTTAAAAGCTAAATATGTGCAAATTCTACAACTCTCGACCTGTAGGTATCAACCCAAATATTTTGTTCTTAGGAAAATAAAAAAATAAAAAACATGGAGAAAAAAAGTGTTTAGAGCAATACTACTCAAAATAGCTCCAAAATAAAATTAACCTAAACGTCCACCAAAAGAAACAATAAAGAAATTATAATTCCTCAATGAACTACTACACAGCAATGAGAATACTACATTAATCACTGCCACATACAAGATATATGAATCTCACTATTAAGTTTTTTGAGTTTTAAGTTTAATGAAATATTAAGTTTAATGAAACAATATTAAGTTTAATGAAACAAATAAGGTATGCAATGTCTTCATTTACATAAACTTCAAAAACGGGTAACACTAGTTGATGGCAGCACAAGTTGGGATAATGGGTTCCTTGGAGTGACTGCTGCTCACAAAGGGTTCCCAATAGGATAGGGTCCCTCTTTAAAACAAAACAAACAAACAAACAAAAAAACCTATATGCTAGTTACAAGGGTGTGCCACTTTTTGGAAATTCATAAAACTATAGAACTATCAGATGGGCATTTATCTGTATACATGTTATACTCCAAAAAACATTTATATAAAAATCAAGAAACAATTCTGTTTCCCTTCCAGTACTCCCTCCTGGTAAGAAATAGCTGACCTACAGACCAGAAGAAAAATGAATGTGACAGCCAACAAAGAACTCGGACACGGCCAAGGTAAGCTGGGGAGCTTGCTCAAATAGTACAGGCTTCACATTTTCTACAAGTACCTGTCATGTGGCATATGTTTTTAAAAATCTAGAGTGGAAATATGACCTTGCTGCTGAACATGGCTCCTTTTGTGTAAAGTAAAAGCTTACAGTAATTAATTGGCCACATCATTAAATGTAAATAAAGTTGTCACATGCATTTGGTATAAGGGAATTATGTTCAGTTCAATTTTTTAAAATGCAGCATATGGCCTGGCTGGTTGAGCATCGAACCATGAACCAGTAGGTCATGCTTTGATTCCTGGTCAGGGCACATGCCAAGGTTGAGGGCTCGATCCCCAGTGGAGAGTGAGGGGGGTGCAGGAGGCAGCCAATCGATGTTTCTCTCTCATTGATATTTCTTTCTCTCTACCCCTTTCCTTTCCTCTATCTAAAATCAACAAAAATTTTTTTTTCTAAAATGAAGCATATCTTCAGGATTTGGATATGCATCTGTATAAAAGCAGTGGGATGGTATTCCAATGTTTTTCTTTCCCCAATGAAACATATTTAGTAGATATTAAAAACACAATAATGTTGTTTTATCTTTTGTAATATGAAATATATATATGTATGTTTTAAGATACCCCCAAAAGCAAAAAATATACTTTATTTATTAAAAACCAAATGTAGATTAATATTTGGATTATATTAATATAATAAATATACCTAAGATATTAAAAACATATCAAATTATATCTGAGTATCAATAAGAGCTTATCCAATCCTGTTTAACAGATTTTTTTCTAGCTTCCTTCTTTTCCTTTCAATGAATCTCTGAACAGATAAAAACATTAGATGAATAATTTAAATGAAAATACAAAGTACAAAAGTAACTTTCTGGACACAATCCCAAGAGGAGATGAAAGAAAACAGAGAAATTGAACCACTTGAAACATGTCATCAGCTATCCATTAGTGAATTTTTTCTTTCACGTACCAATTATTTAATGATATCACTATGTACAAAACATCAAACTTAACCTGAATTTGGCACTATAACACCAATTAATAAAAACAAATCTCTAAAGTTTTGATGCAAACTTACTCTAAGCAAGAAAAATAAATGAAACATATTCTACGTACTACTACAACTCTGAACTCCCCCAATTCAATGACATGCTTCTGATTTAGAACTTCTCACACTATTTTCAAAGGTTGTATATCAGACTCTTCAAGATTGTAAAGTGCTCAAATACAGGCTTCAACTCATTAATTTTATTCCTAGTGGCTATCAAAGAATTAAGGTATTTTAAAAAAGGCTCAATAGTCATGAGTTGCAAAGTGCAATTTTACTGTCACCATTGAAAATCTAATATAAATTATCCCTTTCTCCAAAGCAAGTACACACTCCTCAAAATTACTAAAAGTAACTATAAGTTAAGTGTACAGTCAAAAGAAATATCCTTCGAGGAGGAAACAGTATTCAAACAATTGCTAAGTGTATTACTAATGGAAACTGTCAAACTCTATGTATTGTTTTCTCAAATTATCTATATTCTAATACAACTCTCTCTTTACAACCTTCTGTGATAGAAAACGTCTTAGCAAAACTGCAACTCTTCTCTTTGAAGTCTGAGTGTAAAATGTAACCTAAGATGATAGGAAGACTATAAAGCAGTTTTCTTGAGGTGGTTTACTCATATATAAGATTTTAATCCAAATTTTATTGAAAAAAATGATCTACTATGAACAAATGGCTCATATCAAAACATCCATGCCTTGCTAACATGTCACTTTTGTGAAAAAGACGGTTTATTTAATAAATGCTCCAGTAAGCCAGCAGAAAAACAAATTTATTTTTACAGACTATTTACTATAAATAAATTATTTATTAGCATATATAAAATTTCATTAAAATTCTAAAGGTAGCAGAGCTCCACTTTCAGAAGGGTGATGTGAGGAAATCAGTGAAGCAACCATAATAGTGAAAATTATTTTTTTTAAAAACACCGTTTAAAGTTTTTGGAATACAGCCAATGAGAAAACAGTTGTTCAAAAAACCCACGAAATCTCTGTAACCACAACAAGAGTTTGTGCAACTTCAGCCCAAATCCACTCCCTTCCCTCTCCCCCCACCCCCCACCCCCCACCCCCTAACCCCCATTTCTTCCGAGGTGGTTGTGCCCCAAAAGAAGGGGCTCCCACTCCCTCAGCGCCCCCTAAGGAAGGCAGTGCCTCATGGGAGAGGCGGGCCAGCGCAGTTCTCATCCCCTCCAGCCCTGAAGAGCAGAGGCTAAACCCTGCAAACACAGCCAGGAGGGCCGGGCGCCTTCTCTCTACCCAGCGAGCTCCGGGGCTCCCCAGGGTGGTGGCTCTGGCCCGGAGTGGCAGGCCGAGGGTCCCGGGACCCGGCTGCTCTTGCTCCAGCTCACTCACAGGGTGAGGGTTCCATCCGGGCAGAGGCAACACGAGAAGGCCAGACAAGGCTGCCACCTGCACCCGGTGCTCTGCTTCTAAAGTCGGAGTACTGCTCCTGCCACCAGCTCTGGGACGTGCTCTAGGTCTGTCTCAGGTCCAAAGGGAGCCCGGAGAATAGAGAGCTACGATGGCCTCCCCGAAGTAACTACTTTTTGAAGCAGAGTGTAGAAAAATTCAAGCCAAAGGGTGCTCTTCAGAGGAATGGGGCTTCTGCTGGAGAACGATCAAGAGGAGGCTGGTAGCTGGGAGCAGCCGGCGGACCGGCAGGCCACCTCCTTCACCAGGGAGAAGGGGAAACTGAGTCCCACCGCGGAGACATTTATGCCCCGGGGCTTGGTTGAAACATAAAGCCAACAGGCAGCCTCGGATAGAGCCAAAGGGCTGGGTGTGATCCAAATGAGATTGTCAAGTTCTGGAATGCGGTCACTCTAACGCCCCATTAATCTTAGATCACTGATTAGCCGGAAATGAAACTCTTAGAAGTAGGCTTACAGTGTTCATGAATGGCAAATGTACTTTGAAAACCTAGTGCCCACTGACACTACTACCCCATTGCCCAGGCAAATACCAACAAAACTACACTAAATAATGATAAATTACAATGAAAAGTGCTCTCCTTTAAGCAAGAATACTTTACACCCTAACTCCACGTCACACCACACGGTTTAACAGAGATGAGGAAAAGGAACAGAGAGACCTCCAGCAGACTGTGACCACGGCCAAGCCTCTGCCCTAAAAATGCAGCATGGGCTGCCTCTGTGTTAGGGATCAAGATGGCTTCCGTCAAAACTCCTGGGCCTTGTGTACGTTTTTCAGGCTCACCTAAGGGATCAGGGCTTTTGTTTGCTCCATAGATGCTCTCTGCCCAAGTAAGGTTTGTTTATCTGTGAGGAGAAGGGATGGATTCTCTAACAAAGACCGACTTCACCACATATTTAAGGATCCATCGGTGAGGTTAGGCCTTCCTTTAGCTAACCATTCAGCCAGCCTTTGGACACAGAAAACAGCGGCCCGTTAGCCAGTAAAGACAGGAGCATTTTCTGCAGTGTGCCCTCTGCTTACATTTCCCCGAGCAGGAGCTGGAGGCTCACCCTGCCTCTGGCCCCGCCCACCCGGAGTTGGTTTTAAGGGGGAAGGGGGCCAAACCCACAATCCTTTCAGTCAGGCACCTACTTTCATTTCAGTAATCTCTTAGCTCAATCTGGTCCCCACCTCCCCCATTTTCTCTTGCAGAAATTCCTCACAGGAATTGGCTTCTTCCCCTGGGTTCCAGGACTAATAAAGAAACAGAGTAATGAGAAAAAGCCAGTGTCATTTTCACGAGAATTTAGAAACCAGAAAGGGAATTGACTATGCATAGTTAAGCACCACCTTAGTCCAAACATTCAGACATTACTGCAGCGTTCACCGCAAGCTTACAGCTGACTCTTTATTCCTTGGCAATGGTCTTTAATAAATGGTACAAAGGGAACCCAAGGGTTTTCTCAGGCAACTATTTTTGAAGAGTCTGTCATACCTACAAGGAGTTCTGAAGGTGATTTAATACGGAAATCGGTTTTCTTCTTTCTTACCCTTGAGCCTGACGTAGGGGTGAGTCACTGCATGACACCTGTTCCTAAAGGCTGCCGGTGACCTTGGCATTAGAACTGTGGAGAGCGGCTACAGCGTTTGGACAGGTCCAAGCCTCAGACTGACTTGTGGCCAACTCACATATACACCTCAGCTTGGAGGGCTTTTCTCAGCACAATTATAGCCAGAAGGCTATGGTTGTAAGCTTGACCGTATAGTCCAACCCCTCAGTCCTAGGTAGCTAAGGGAGGTGGTCCGCGGGGGCAGGGTGCAGCAAGCGCTGCCTAAACGAAACTTGACAGAGTTCAGAGAAGGGCAACAACAGGAAAGAAGAAGATTTGAAATTCACAAGAACACTGTAAGCATCTTGCCCTTGTTTTGCTTTGTGTGATCTGACTATAAATAAAGCTTCAGTTTACAGGCTGTATCACTGTTTCCTCACCCAGGCCCAGTGATCCATCTGGCCCCAACTGTATTCTCTTGTCTGTTTCCTTTAACCCTTTACCGCCCTTCCTCAGGTTCATCACTGGCCGTGCTGGACGTGGTTCAAGAATGTCCTTTATTTCAGTGACACACACTTACATATAATCTGCCCCATGCATGACTCCCTTCCTCCTATTCTAGTCATTTGTCATTTATCTGATAAAATAAGGTTAAAGTTCCTTATTCTCCATGCTCACATAAACTGACAATTGAGTGTTACGTTTACATATATCATTAAGTTACATTATATAAGATAACAAAGGTAATTATCCTATGTAATAAAAGGCCAATATGCAAATCAACCAAGGGGCAGATCCACCGGTTGCTATAATGTGCACTGACCACCAGGGGGCAGACGCTTAATGCAGTGCTCACAGCTGGCATAGGAGCCTCTCCTGCCTCCATAGCAGCAGCCCTAAGCCATCAGTTGGACATCCCCCCTCCCCCAGGGCTCTTGGACTGAGAGAGGGCACAGGTCGGGCTGAGGGAGTCTCTCCCACCCACACCCCCATGCACAAAGGTTGTGCACCAGGCCTCTGGTGTAAATATGAAATGCCAATATTACATATGAACAATCTGATATGGGAGGGGTGGCAGTTGATCAAACACTCCCTCCTAGGAGCCCGATATAAAAGAGAAAGAAGTGGTTCAGTGCACAGCGGGGTGCTCCCCCAGCTTAAGTGAGCATGTGCTCCTCCGTGTACAGGGCTGGAATGAGCTCTGTTCGTCTGATTGCCTATTACATGCAATGACTTGTTCATCTGTAATCCAATCTAGTTGATTCATCATTTGACATTTATTGAAGTAGATACCGACAAACAGGATTTGAGGTTCACTCTCCAGTTAGTTAAGAAATGAATACTATTCAAATGAAGTCACTTCCCTTCATAAGAATAAAGCCCAAATGCCAAGAATGGAGACCTCCAGGTGGGGTCTAAAAGGACATCTCTGGCCCCAAATGACTGCCCATCGATCCCAGGAAGCGGCTTGGGCTGGAGGGAATGTGGGCTTTCCTAAGTACTTTCAGCTATGCTTTCAGATGCAGGGAAAAGCCCGAGTGTCAGTTCCATTAAAATAATTACATCTCAAGCACATACTTACTTTCACCTAAAGGCTTACGATCCTAGTATTTTTTTTCATATCCTTAACACCTCTGAATTTTTATAATCTGTTAGGCAAATTGACATTTCATTATATACGCTATTTGTAGAATAAAATAACTGTATAATTTTTAAATCAATATATACGGTACATAGAGCAATTTCTAAGAGGAGTCTGAGTTATTGCAAATATCTGAACTATTCCCATCGAGGAAAAAGACGGAAAGTCATTTCCCATTTGCATTTATAAAGGCTGCGTGACTTCGTTAAATATACACACTGATGCCAACAGATATCAATAAATCACACACACCCCGCCGTGTGCTGTGAAATGTCTGACACACACATTCATTTTCCTAGTCCCAAATTCTCTGCAAAGGGGACTGTATAAATGTTTCATTTCAGCTTAATGACATTCACCGTTCAAATTATGTGCATTATTGCCAGTGAGTGCAGAAACCTGAAGAGCACAGAGGGAGATAGGGTTTTAAAGCTCCTACACAGTCCATACTGGTCCCTTAACAGACCACAGCCACACAGATATAAATGCAGAACAAAAGTGGGAGATCAGTAAGAATGCACTGAAATGCTGCAATTGCCATTTGGACAAATAATAATAATAATAATAGGCATCATTTACTTAGAAGCAATAAGTAAATGGGGATGGTCTCGTTCATATTTGGAGAAACAGCCCTGATGGCCCTGATACCAGCAAATGGAGGCAGAAATGAGCCTCACTTAGAAACGATCCCGATGACAGAAATGACAACAACCTATTCATCAGTGATGCTCCATTTGAAAGTGTAATAAAAACCTAAATATGACTCCACTTTACTTGAAATGTATTCCACCAGCTGTCATAGATTTTTAAAAGGTCACACGATTGTTCTGTGTAGACACAGTGGATAAAGTACACATCCTTAGTTTGAGCAGGCAGGGTCTGCTCTGTATAATCCAGGGGATTCTAGAAATACTCCAAGCAGATCTTGTAGAGAGCAGAGCACAAAGGCCTGTGTGGCTACAAACCCAAGCATTGAGTTTATTAAACCAGCATTCCTGCATGGGGCTGAATGAAGAGCTAGCTACAACTCTACCTGCCCTGTGTCTTTGGTTTTGATTCTGAACCTAAGGGCTGCAGCCAAGGAGAGGGCTTCTGATCCACATGTCGACCTGAGCTGACCATATCCTGAGACTCTAGAGTACTATTCAATTACCTGCACTTCTTCCTTTAAACACACATCTGCCTCTCCTCCTCATCCAACCTGCACCCTTAATCAACCATGTCTTCAAGCTTCTCACAAGTCCTCTGAAATCTCTCGGCTCCTTCCCCATGAGCCTCTGTAACCTTCAACCCTGCAAGACCCAACTTCTGGCAGAGCTATTACCAAGCCGAATGCACGAACATTCAGCATTGCTGCGGTGAAAAACACAGCAGCGGGCCAACTGTGCCCGCTGCCCCTGACCTCAACTGAGGTCTCAATGCCATTCAGAAACAACTTTTCCCAAGATGAATCACAGGACCATCCATGGAACTGTTTTCCAAGGCCTTTCACTCCCTGAACCTCAGATTTCTAATGTCTGATCACACACTCACCCCTCCCCTGCCGAAGCCCCCTCACTTCCCACCGCACTCCACATGGTTAGTTATTTCTTCACGCATCCCTTGCTGCTTCTCTTCTCTCTGTCCTCGGGAATCGGCCCTTTTCTCATTTGAACCAGCTTCTTCTCCAGTTCTCATTCCTTCCCGACTAGTCTAAAACTTTGGTCGAGAGATTAGATCCTCTCTCTTTAATTTCTCCCAGCAATTGTCTCAACTTTGAGGGCAAAAGCATGCGTCAGTCTACCCTCGCTTTAAAAAGCACCCATCTTTTGCTGTCCTCAATGCACAATAAACACTGACTAAAAATACGTATTCGGTCCCTGCTTCTCCAGATGCAGGCACCACGTCTTGATTTTATTTCTGAAATGTCTGCACTGGACTAAACTTGTCCTCCTAAAATGGCATGTTTAAACCATCACCCCGGACGTGTTTGGAGACAGGGCCTTTAAAGAGGTGATTCAGAATAACGAGGTCTCACAGGTGAGGCCCGAATCCAATATGACTGGTGTCTATGAAAGAGGAAGGGGCTTTTGGGATAGGGTTGCACAAGGAAAAAGCCTCGTGAGGACCCGATGACAAGAGAAAGAGACCTCAGGAGAGTCCAGCTGCCAGCACCTTGATTGGGGACTTGCAGCTTCCAGAAAGGTGAGAAAATAAATGTCTGGTTTGGGGCCACCCACTCTGCATTCTGTTACGGCACCCCCAGTGAACTAATGCAATGCCTCAGTAGGCCTTCCCTTCTCACTCTATAATGGCTTTGGTTGAAGTACTTACGTATACAGGACATACTAAACTAGCCTAATATGTGGTTTCCCAGCCTGTACCCATTCATTCATTCATTCATTCATTCCGAAAGCATTTACTGAGCACCTACTACATGCCAGGCACCGTGAACAGAAGAGACAGAGTTACTGTCCAGGGGCTTCTAGTCTCATGAGAAAAGCACAGGGAAGGGCATACACAGAAAAATAAGTCAGAAAACAACTGAAGATGGAATGTTCCATGGGAGGGGAGGGGAGGAGAGACCTTGGGAGGAGATGTCATGGAGACTAATTTAGGGGCTGAGAATGAGCTGGCCTTGTCAGAGGATACCAGAAAAGCATTTCTGGAAGAGCTGATAGCAAGCATGGAGGCTCCAAGAGAATTAGGTTTGAGGGACAGGAAGGCAGATAGTGTGTTGGGGAGAGCACAGGAAACTTGGTTGGAAAGTTGTAAGGAGGACATTCTGAGAAAAAGGAAGTGTGTGGAAGGCCGCCTGCCCTGTTTATTGGAATTCCAACTTAGGGGAGTTTTGAAGGTGCCCCCTCATCCCCTCCCCCCCACCCCCTCACCGCCCCTAATTATTCCTTGACCTTTCCAAAGAAGTCTGTGCATATGCAGTATACTGTGCAGGAAGTCAATTCCAGCATGTTATAATTGCAAGAGTTGTGCCCTCTTGCAATCCAGGACTCCTCAGGGGATGTTGGCCTGCCAGTTTTAGCCTGACCCCCAAAGGGGCCGGCCTGTCCCTATTGGGGCCTATCGGGGCTTGGAGGGACCGCGGGAGACTCCAGGGCATGTCTGGCCCATCTTTATTCGTGCACTTGGCCAGTTTCAGTTTGATCCCCATAAGCCAGGCCAACAAATCCATGCACCAGGCCTCTAGTATGCATATAATCCCTTCCTGTCCTCCCGATCCCTCCTTCCCTCTGAGATTCATCAGTCTGTTCCATGTTTCCATGCCTGTGCATTGAGAGTCTGCCCCTGGTTGTCAGTGTGCATCATAGCTACCGGTCGAACGGTCGGATGGCTTTTTGGTCACTTAGGCTTTTATATACACTGAGTGGCCAGATTAATATGATTGGTGAACACATAATAATCTGGCCATTCAGTGTATATCCTATATAATAAAATGCTAATATGAAAATTGTCCCCTTGACCAGGAGTTCGACCATCAGGCAGTTGGGCCAACCACTCATGTCTCCTCTCCCTGGCCAGGCTGACCAGATCCCACCCATGCATAAATTCATGCACCGGGCCTCTAATACACACACACACACTGAGTAACCAGATTATTATGCATTTGGAGATCATAATAATCTGGCCACTTGGTGTATATAGATATTCTATCCAGATGTCCTAGCTCGGTCTTAGGGGAAAAAAAAAAAAATCCAGATATTTCATTGCTTTGTCCTAGATCTGGGAGCAGCAATAGCCCTCACAGTGAAGAGCACATGTTTTGGGAAATCTTGATTTTTAAATACCATCCTCTACTAAAGGCAACATGGCCCCTCAGACAAGTTATACAATCCAGGGCCGGGGCACATAAAATGCAGAGGTGACTGGAACTGTCTGACGAGCTTCAAAGTGATAAAGTGCTCAAAGAACCATGTCCGAAGACATAGGAGCCCCTTGAACAGGCTCCCAGAGACCAAGTGCGGGACAGTCAAGAAAATAACCTACTGAGAAAACAGGAAATAGTGAAACCGTATAGGCATAAATAAATAGACACATGGAGAGTCTAAAGAAGAGCAGTATATCCACACAGTTTAAAAGGACTTCCTTATAAAATATGACTTAATTACCACAGGGAAGCTGTAACTTTACACTGCAGGAGCGTGGTAGATACACTTTAATCAAATGATCAAGTGAACATCATCAGTATTGAGGCAAATCAAAATTGTGTGCCACATAATAGCTACAAGGAGAACACAGCATCATTTATCAAAATGCTCCTCCCCAAAATACTTCATGTGAAGCTAATCACAGGGAAACATCATACACACTTCCAAAGTGTCAAAATCATGAAAGTCTAGGGACGACTGAAGAAGTGTTCCAGAATGAAAGCGATAAGGAGACATGACAACTGAATGCAATGACAGATTCTGAACTGGATCTTGTTGCTCAAAAGTGACATTAGGGGACAACTGGCTAAACTTAAACAGAGTCAAAGAATCCCATGGTAATAATGATCACTGTTAAATTTCTGATAGTGATTGCTCAGATTGTGCATATGTAAGAGAATATCCTTGTTTGTGGAAAATACCACCTTTGAGTCACTATATTGGGAGGGGGGACAGGATGGGTCAACAGGCTGGACATTTATTCTCTATGTATCTTTAAATTTTCTAAAAGTTTATAATTATTTCAAAAATTACAAAAACAAAACGCAGGAGGCATAGGTCTTCCTGGTGCAGTAGTCCATGCATGAGCTAGCCTGCCAGAGCCAAGCAGAGCGCAGAAGGCTGAAGGATGGATCTAGAGGAACAAAGGAAAGGCATTATCTTATCCCTCAATGACCTCCGAAGGTCCATTTGCCCCTATGGCCTGTATGTGACCTCCACACTGACGATTTCTCATGGATTTGTATCTCGTGGCTCCTTCCCACACTCTTTCTTACATTCTCTCATAAATACATGTATTCTTCTGGGATAACTATGCCTCTCAGCCTCCTCAAATCCCACAGCTGACACTGGTATCTACGCAGATTTTATCACTAACTGAATTTTAGTCAGTCCCCAAACCTGAACATATAACCATTCCTGGACATTTCATATCATAGAATCATTTCAACCCAACATGTTAAAACTCAACTCAACACCTATTCCCGTCCCTACAGCAGGCACTGTTAACTGACTAGAAAGCTTTGCCCCATCCCACCCCCATTACATATCCTTCTAATAGAACCTCCTAGAAGCCAGATTTATGAAGTATAGCTGACCTCTTCCACAGTGCACCATTTTACCTCTAAGGTGCAAGAGCGGGCCTGGTTGTTTTAAACTGCTGTGCATGGTCTATTGCCTTGGCTACCAGCATCATTGTTTTAGAAGTGACCATGTGGCTTAAGCAGTACCTTCAGTGTGAATCCTAGGTCCTCTTTGACATACTGAAATAGAAGTATTCTCTTCATGAATAGAAACTAAGAGGCAAGTACCCTTTTTATCGTTTGATTCAGGTTTAGAATAGTGCCAACAACGAGAGTCAATTCTAAAATTAACTCACTATAAATAATTAAATGGGTCCTTAATAAACACTGGAATCAGGACCAGCAACCAGAAGCCCCCTTGAACTTCTCTCTTTTGATTATTTGGACCAATAAGTCCCCCACCCCTTTATATTTCAGTCAGTTAGAGTTCAATTTTCTCTTCCTTGCAGCACAATGCGTGGAGAGTAAAATTAAATATGGCGATGTTATGAAACTGGGAGGAAACAAAAAATGCAAACGAAGATAAAAATACCTTCTTAAAAAGAAAGGAAAGCACAAATATAGGAAAACAAAATATCAGACAGGCTTGCTTAAAGATAGCGGGCACTGACAGGAGAAAGGGGAAAGCTAGATTGTATAATATTTTGAAGATGCCATAACGCGATGAACTCAGGTTCAAGTGGCCCAGAGGCGACCAAGGAGGACTATGTGGGAAATCAGGCAGAGACCTGGGAACATCTGAGGGAGGAAACAAGAAAGCTAGGAATCTCAAATTTTGTAAAAATATGTGAAGACAGCTTTCATACCCGTGAAATTCTCAGGTATTTCACCTAATTAGAGTGCCTCCTACTGGCTCAAATAAATCTATGCAATCAGATTCCCATACCCGTGCCTTTTCTATGGGTTGGATTCTGTCCCAGAAAGTAGTGGTGCCCATTCCCGTTTGGGTATCTGCTAGCTACACTGAAACATCAGCAGTTTGGTAGCAGGAGAGAGGGCTGTGCTCATCTTGAGACAGAGACAGAATAGCTCTAAAGTCCTTGGTACCAAATGCTGATAGGATCACAGAGCCATGGGTCCTCCCAAGTCACCCGAGATAAAAATCTCCACTGCCTTGTAGACCTTTCACAGCCCCACCCCCCAAGCAATCTCCCACTTCTTCCTACTCATCAGGGTTGAAAATATGCCTGGAATTCAGTTCTTTCTTTTCACTTCCAAGGCCAAAAGCCCAAGGTCAGACCCTTATCTCCGCTTTCTACTACTACAATGGTCTCTTAACCAGCAGCTCTGGGTCTTAACTTTCTGCCTGTCCCATCCATCATTCACAGGATGACTGGCTCTTAAGAGAAAATAAAGACTGTATTTTACTCATCCTTTAGGATCTTCTTCCCCTCCTTTCTGTCCAGGCACTAAACTATTTGTATAAATTATTCCATGCATGCCATTTCTCCTTTAAAAAATCTCTGATGGCACCCATTCCTTTCAGAAAGAGTTCAAAGAGCATAGTCTGCAATCAGGTCATCAAGATGGCCAACTACATGACCCTTTCCTCCGCATCTGGGCACAATGAGCTGCCGCGTCTCCTGGTTCTCACAGCAGCGGGTCTTTGTAAGTGGCACGCTCTTCCTCTGTAAGAGTCACTGTCCCTTGATTCTGCTTATGAAACACCGATGGGAAATTCAAGGTTCCATTATCCTTTTCACCATGAAATCGTCTCCAGTACCACTTTCAGACTGAAGTTCTTTATCCTCTGCACACTCAGAGGATGCTCTTTATTCTTCCATTTTGGCATTTATATTACTTTCCCCAGTCTTATGCTAAATTTGGTGTCCATCCACCCAGTTTTTAAGACCTAATTCCTAGTAATGAACAAAGAGTATATTGTATAGCATTTTAACACGAGGTTGTCTTTCTTTTCTGTTATTTCTCTAGAACCGTGGTCGGCAAACTGCGGCTAGAGAGCCACATGCGGATCTTTGGCCCCTTGAGTGTGGCTCTTCCACAAAAACACCACGCCTGGGTGAGTCTATTTTGAAGAAGTGGCATTAGAAGAAGTCTAAGTTTAAAAAATTTGGCTCTCAAAAGAAATTTCAATCGTTGTACTGTTGATATTTGGCTCTGTTGACTAATGAGTTTGCCGACCACTGCTCTAGAAGATTAATTCTTACTTCCTCTGTATTTCACAAAGTATAAGAAGCACATACTACTTGCTCAGTAAGTATTTCTTGAGTAAGTAATTTCCTGATGAACTAACTGCTATCTGTGGACAGGTATTGGTGCCTTGCTCATCTGTATTTCTCACAATGACTAGAAAAAGCCGAGTAACAGATACTGCCTAGGCTGGCCTCCTGGCTTACTGAGCCATTTGTCTAAACCGAGGACAACTTGTCATTTCTCTATTCTAAAAAGATGTCTTGACTATCCTTTATATGCCAAATCTTATTCTAGGAGCTGGAGACAGAATTGCCAATAAGATAAACGACACAGATGTTGAAATGGAGGAAACAGTGTGTAACTAAAAAATCAGTCCTCACCACCACAAAAAAGTAATATTTTTTTCTTAATTCCTGCACTCAATTCTCAATCACACAAGCTTGCAATCTAAGAGTCATCAGTAGCTTCTCCCTATAGCTTACTGCAACTGCTACTTGACAAAATGTAAAATTGCTACCACTGGATGATGATGAAGATAATGATGACATTATCCTCCTCCTCGATTTCAATGTTATTTTCCAAATTCAAGCCCTCATTTTGCCTTTTTGAAACAACAAAAATTGCTTTCTAACCACTTTTCCCACCCTCATGCTTCCCATCTCTAGCATTCCTTTTCATCACTGCCACAGTAAGTTTCTTAAAGGGCAGCAATATTGTACATTTTAGCTCGGCTCAAAAGCCCTCAAGGCTCTGCACTGAAAACACAGGGAAAATGCTTGCCAAGACCTTTTAGCCTTTATACGCAAGAATCTTATGAAATCAACTTCTGCTTTGTCTCCCCAGATTCATTTGTACAGTTCTACCTAAAATCCAGACTCCCACAAAATTAGCTCTTGATTTTGTACCTGAACCTTTCACCTTCCGTCATTTATTTTCAAATTCTGCCTATATTTCTCGGCCCAATCTTAAATTTGTCTCCAATTCTTCCCTTCTGCATATGAAAGCTCAATATACTTTCTGCCTTCCCCTAAAACTTATCTGTTTCTTGATCATGTTTTGATTATTTAGAAATATAGCTGATGCATCCAACTCGAGTGTATGTAATCATTGATTTCATAAATATTAAACAATTTTTATAGAATGAAGGCAAACTTCCAAACACAAATCTTCCAAAAATGAAAGTAGTATTTTTCCAGATATGAACAATAATCTCTACCAAAAAGAGATCTATAAGAAACCTAGGTGGCTCAACAAATTTTAAGTATGTATAAAAGGAGATAAGTTAGCAGATACAGAATCAAATAAAAAGGTAAAAAAAAAAAAAATTACTCATAGTAATGTTAAAATACAGAATCAATTTTGCCCATTTCAATCTATGCATGTACCTATCATTTTGAGATACAAATTCATTTTGAGATACAAATTCATAAATATGCACACACTATATCCATCAACTGGAAACAATACACAGTGTCAAAATTTATTGAAATAAGAGCCACAAGGAAATGTTTCCTATTTACCATTTAATAATTTTTGTGATATTTAATAAAAGATTATGTGATGGATTTGTTTGCCTTTTCTAAGGAAACAGCTTTAGAAGATGACTGATGCCTGCTATTGTGGGTCTATCTTTGTATTGCCTTATTTTAGAGGACTTTCAAAAATACTAAAATACACTTAAAGCATTTCCAGTTGTACTAAAAGAAAGATAAAAGGTGATTATTTATAGGCAATTGTATTCATGATGATAGACTCTCAGAAGGCAACGGCAAACATAAATTTTAAATGCTTTTTGGAAAGGGTTGAAAATAAAAACATTTACATAATTTGTTAGAAGCCCTGGCTTTTTATTGCTACACTTCACTATTCCCGCCGGGCAAGGCAGCAGCTACTTCAAAGATGTATTTGATGATGGAATGTTTGATTTCTTTGTTTCCCCTTCGCATGGCGGGTAGGTCTACTGTTCTCACTCTATTGCAATGTGCTGTATCTTACAATTGGAATTGGCTCACTCCTGATAATAAAAAATGGTTTTGTTTTGGCAGATGAAACAAATACACCAATGCTAGCAATAGCATGTAAAATGCACAAATAAGACTGTAATATTACAAAACGGTCTGTCCACTTCTCAGTCACCTTTGAGAATAGACTTGCCACTTTATAAATACAACTAGTGACTAGTAACAAATGTCTAAACTTCCACTTACCTGCCTATCCACTTCTGGGAGCAAAAGCAGGAGGTACTGTTGAAAATGCTGAGGTAAGGAAGCAAACGTATGTTTATTGATTAATGCCCTCAAGTTAGTGTTGACAAGAATAGATCCTGGGGTTTCTATGTCAATGTCCTCAGCTTTGGTCCATTTCAAGTGTCCTGTGATAAAGAGCAAGAGGCATGAATTTACTACGGACTGGAAACACCATGCACGTGTACACACAAATATATGCATATATTGAGCACATATTTAATTCTACCCCTTTTAAGAATGGTATTTCAAAAGGAAATATCCAAAGTTTCTTTGTGTTCCTATTTACCTAAGTTGTCTTTAATTTTCATCATGCATACTTCACTCAATGTGTCCGTATTTTTGTCTCAAAGAAGCCCAGTTCTAGATAAAGAAGTACTTATGGTCTTCCAATCACCAGAATTAAAAAAAAATTTTTTTTTTTAAATGGGGGAGCATAAGTGGTAGCAAGTACAATATTTCTAGATTCTGTAATTCACAGAACAACTAATAATAGTGCTGGGAATTTAATAGAGACACTGGTAGCACTAGTAGTTCTGTGGTCCCCATGTGTCAGGTAGAGCACCAAGCACTGGATTATTTCAGAAGACTCTCATTCAGGGTAGTATGAAAGCAATAATATAAAAAGCAACTTTATAAATATACTAGCTGCATGGTCTGCAACGGCAGTATGCTTTGAAGGATAGTTATATGACACAAGGCACACTGGCCTCCAACGGGAGGCCATATTTAGAGTTCACAAGTGGAAATATTGACACAAGAGAGTAACCTACCACAAGGGATAGTCAGCTGATGCAAAAAACAGAAGAATGTCCACCCTTAGCTACTTGAGTTAAGAGAACCATTTGAATGTGATATTAATGGAGTGTATTTTCAATCATTTGTTGGTAAATTATAGCTTATGAGCTATATCCAGTCCAACTGTTTATATTCCCTAGGTCTACCTCTGCAATACAATTGAGAGCTGAATAGTTGTGACAGAAATCACAGGACTTGCAAAGTCTACTGCACTGTCTCTCTGTCCTCTGATAGAAAATTTGCTGGCCTTTGATTTAAATAACTAGAGACAAAAGAAGGAATAAAAACCATTATGTAAAATAGGACATTATGATAAAAAAAAAAAAAAACATAGACACATTTGAAATATGACTATATAAATGTCTAACAAAATTAGTACTTTAAAAATTTTAAAAACTATTCAATGAACACAGTAGAAGACAGAATCTATATCTATATATATATATGTATATATATATATATAAAAGCCTAAGTGTCCATCCAACTGGTAGCTATGATGCTCAGTGACCACCAGGGGGCAGATGCTCAACATAGGAGGAGCTGCCATGATGTGCACTGGCCATTTAAAAATAAACAGCACCGAGGAGCTCGCACTCACAAGCAACACTTGGCTTCCCCCAAGTGGGACACAGGCCCCAACACCACCCCAGAGTGACACCCCACCAAATCGAAGCTAATGCTGCCAAGAACACATGGGGTAAAATGCGGCCAACAGCCCAGCCCAGCCCAGAAATGGGCCCTGTGGGCGCCGGTTAATGACATCATGTAGCAACACCTAGCTTCCTCTCCCTAGTGACTAGCCTCCTGGCAGTTTCTTCAGTCCAGGATCACAACTTGCTTTGTCGCCAGGTGCTAATACTTTACACTTTAAACAAATGTCTGTGAAGTGTTTTCACGTGCCTCATCTCATTTGCTCCTCACAGAAGTCCTGGAGATAAGAGATTCGGTAGAATCCTAGTTTCTTTTCATTAGCCAGAAAATGAAGATTTAGAAAGCTTAGAAACTTGACCAGACTGAAAAGACCTTGAAAATGTCTTCAGGTTTTCTCATTGCACAGAATAGTCAAACACTGATGAAGTTAAACATTTCACCCTTTATTCTCCCTGTGTGACCTACAATAATAATCTGCTTCATGTTGATATTTACTGCTGTGTTGCTAACAATTACCTGAAAGAGAAGTTGGGGTGCTTCACTGGGCTGGGAAAAGTTTAGCTACATCAGAAAGCAGGCCTAATTAAGCAAGTTTATCAGAAAGCAGGCCTAATTAAGCAAGTTTATCTGTATAGATAAAGCTCCTTTGGATCCTCTCTCAATACAACCTGGTTTGTCCAGGGAGTTGCCACTTTCTGATAAAGATCCTTTGGCACCAATCGCACGCATATGTTTCAATCTGTCATGGTCAATCATGAATTTGGTTGACACTTCTATTATAGAGAAAGGGTGAACAGCGATATTAAAATATTTCTTCTAATTAATTTCCTTTCGATGGGCAGGAATCAGTGCACCGGGAATCTAGTTATTAAATAAAATAAAGAATTGGTGAAAATATCTAGATTACAGCATATAAAATGATGAGAGAGAAAAAAAAACATGATAGAGAATGAAATACAGGGAATGGAATAAGCAGTCTGAGTGCTTATCTGTAGGAGTTTCTGAGTAAAAACACACAGCAGCTGTCAGAGAAGCAATGGTTGAAGAGCTAATGGCTGAAATCTTTAGAATTGAAAAAAAAAAATGACAAGTCCTCAGATAAAGTAAGACTCTAACTCTGAAGGACAAATATCCATGTGATATGTTGAAATCACAAAACAGAAAAAAGAATGTCTTGAACAGTTTTGAACAAAAATAGATTACCTCCAAAGGGATGACAATAAGAGAGAAAGCTTATTCTCAACAGATAACAGATGGCAGTGACGAATCTTCAAAGGGCTGAGAGAAAATAAGTGTCAATCTAGAATTTCATTGAAAACAGTCTCTCCAAATGGCAATGACACAAGAACATTTTCAGTATCCAAAATGGAAACTAACCCTTAGTGAATTTTGCTAAAATAACCAGTAAATATTCTTAACAAATAAAGAAATTAAATCAAAAAAAGAATGAGCGAGTAGCAAAAGCCATGTGTCAACTAAAAAACTAACACAATGGTCAGCAAACGCATTAGACAACAGAGCCAAATATCAACAGTACAATGATTGAAATTACTTTTGAGAGCCCAATTTTTTAAACTTAAACTTCTTCTAACGCCACTTCTTCAAAATATCGACTTGCCCAGGCTGTGGTATTTTGTGGAAGAGCCACACTCAAGGGGCCAAAGAGCCGCATGTGGCTCATTAGCTGCAGTTTGCTAATGTGGACTGAAAGGTCCCAGGTTAGATTCCAGTCAAGGGCATGTACCTTGGTTGCGGGCACATCCCCAGTAGTGGGTGTGCAAGAGGCAGCTGATCAATGATTCTCTCTCATTGATGTTTCTAACTCTCTATCCCTATCTCTTCCTCTCTGTAAAAAATCAATAAAAATGTAATTTAAAATATTTTTTAAAAATTACAATCCAGTTATATGATGCTTCCAAGAGACATATTTAAACTAAAAATCACATGGAATTGATAAAAATGAGAGATAAACTAAGAAATACTAGGTAGAGATTCAAAACAACAATAATAAAAAGCAATGCTAACATATTAACATCAGACAAGACCGTCAAAGGTAAAACAAACACCTTATTGGACATAAAAAAGATAATTTCTTAAGTGTAAAAGAAATAATTCACTGGTAAATATATTGCCCTTAAGCCTGCTTCTATTTAAATAGGATAGCATTCCAAATCTAAAAATTGAGATAATTGAAAAGAGAAATTGGAATGACACAATGCTAGTGGGAAGTCTTAAGATATTTGATTGGAAGTTCCAATATCAGACAAAAAACTTGTCTTAAGAATACAAAGAATATCAGCAACTCAATAATCCATCTTCTACTGATGAATTTAACCTATGGCACTGCACTGAACCCTTCAGAGAAAGCAATGTTTTTGGCAGCACTCAAGGGACAGTAAGAAAACTTACACACACACAAAAAAAACTGACCTGTGAGTCTCAACAAATATTGGAGCATAATATAAAACCTCATCTTTCTTTATATAAAGAAATATAAATAGGTATCAGTAACACGAACACAGCAACTGTTCAGTCCTCACATATTCATTATATGTTTGCACATTCAAAAGCACAATTCTAAATATTTAATAAGTTAAAGGAAAAAAATTTGCAACAAAATTGACAAAATATTTTGATTCTGAATGATAATGTTAAAATTTGTAAATTGAAGCACAATTGGTTTTAAAGGGAAAGTGTATATATTAGAGAGTGGGTAAAATGTTGAAAATTCACATATTAAAGGTACAAATCAAGAAGCTAATGCATGAACCCAAGAATAAAAACTTGAGACAGAAAAAAAATATGAAAAATGTAAAAATTAAGGTAAGGATTCATGAAATAAAAAAGGACAAAATAATTTTTCTTTTATTAGACTAATAAAATAGGCATAATACCTCTAGAAAGAGATAGCATTAATAAACATGGATAGGAATGACAGGTAGGCACATAGTTTGGGATATGCTATAGGTTTACAAGGCAAAAGTAGTTACACAGAGTTAAAAAATACAAATAATACTACAACTTTAGCCAATATCTTTGAAGACCAATGGTTACATGTTTATAAACTTTCAAATTTAACTTAATGATAGAAAACCTGAATACATTTATAAAATCTTTTAAAAAATTAATAAATAGGTAACCCCCAAGCCCACATGCACACAAAGCACTTATCAGAAATAGCTCTAAAGATAAATTTGACCAGGACACTAAGAAATGTTCCCATGACTTCGTATTATACATATCCCAGTAACTAGGTAAGGCAAGAAAGTGCTTTAATTCACTTTATGTAATTGACATAACCTTTATTCCAAAGTAAGGATAAGAGCAGAATGAGAGAAAATTTCTTGGCCAACTCACTTAGAAACACAAAAAGTACAAAAGTTGTATCTATCTTTTTAAAATCTAAAGCAAATCTCATGAACGCCTAATACTTGTTGAGTCACGGTGTGGATGCATACATATCTGCTTCATTAGCTTCGGTATTTTTCTATACATTTGAAGTACTTGACAATTAAAACAAAATGGCAAGAGGGAGAGAACAGGGAAGAAGCTTCTTACCTTTATCAGAGGCAAAGGTAAAATCTAGAGACAGAAATGTTGGAAACATAGGGAAGGAATTTGCTTGTTTTTTTATGTGGTACAGATTCTCAATATTCTCCATCTTACTTACCAACAGTAATTCTGACTGAGAGGGGGCAATGAAGAAATGAGAAAACTGAAACACTTTTGAAATACAGGTTATGAGCCATGTGAGAAGCATGGATTACGCTGCTAGTTACTGTTTAGTTTGGTTCGAAATCATTAAGAATATCATAGGGGAAAAAGGATCCAGAGAGCTACATGGTCTTTTATGGCAACACCAAAAGACCTGGTTCAAAGATGTCAATTTAAGCAAAAGCATGTTTCATCATTTTGGAACAAAAACAGAACAGATGAAAGGCTTGCTAAATTTGCTGCCACACAGAATACTTAATTCCTTTTTACTTCTCCTCATGCGCTTACTCCTAACTGGCTTAAGGACAATCCAATTATATCTGATTGCCCTAGCTTCTTAAAGCTGGCACCTCGTCTCCTAACAGTATCCAGAGGAAGGAAAGATGCAGTCATTTTAGTGTCTAATTACTGACACTAGAGAGTGTTAAGTATTTGATGGCCTTAGAAGGAGGAAGAGAAGCCACAGTGAGAGTGCCTGCTATAGAAGCACCAGGTTGATTCCAAGATAAAAACCATGGACCTGTGTCCAAACGGGGCCAGGGCAAGTCTGTTAGGTTGACCAATGGGGCTTGAAAGAGCACCAATCTGAGGCGTCGGTGCTCTCGTGGACCAGGGGGTAGAACGCTAGAGGAAACACTCAGACTCCCAGAAGGGACCCCACACAGGATTTACACACAAAACACAACCCCTGAGACACACCGGGGCAGGAGCACACGTCAGGGCAGACCAGAGCGATTGGGACAGAGGAAAATAAAGAGAGTTCAGGACGGCAAGAGCGCTTCATTGCCTCAAAGGAACTGAGACAAAGGTTTTATAAGAGCTCAGAGGAGACACACAGGCTTTGGAAGAGCGAAGTCTAAGGGGATACATGTGTATCTGAGGTCAAAATCACACCTTCTATGATGAGAATCCACGCAGCCTTCACACATGAAAAACCGTGTTAAGCAGTCTACCAGGGAGCACTGAATCCATTGAAATATAGCACCGGGTCATGAACTATGGGAATGCTGACTGCCAAACAGAATATAAATGTTAACAAGGATGTATAAAAAATAATAAAACTAACCAAGACATGAAGGCAGGAGGGGCTATGTGTGTAATTATTTCCCTGTCGTTTACAATATACTGTCCAACATTAAGTGAGTACTTAACAAAGATAATCACTCCTCTTTCAATTTTTCATTTATTTAATACCTTTGAGAGGACTTTTAGCTATAAATAGATCTCGTGGCAATGTTTAGCAATGCTCCTCTTAAATTTTACTTCTGTTCTTCTTTAGTAGGCAGCCTGGGCTCACTTAAATTTTATACTTTTAAATTAATAGGCATAATACAGTTTCTCAATGATGACCTCTGGCTAGACTTACACATGAAGAGATGTTAAATCTGTTTATAAAACACTAGGAGAGATTACTTTGGATGATAGATTGAGGCTTATTTTTCAATTCTTATTTTTCTGCATTGATTTATTCTTAAAGTATATAACATTTTATGAAACCAGTAATGTTATCATTCTTCACTACAAAAAAGATTAAACCAAATAAAATACATTGGAATGAATCCCAGAAGTTGGGCTCAGCAAGCACATTTATTCCAAACCCCTCAGGGACATCCATTACAATCTTAGACGAGTTTGGCAGGCACTCTGTAAACTCCTTCTGAGTGGGTAAGAAGGGCTATCATTAGAAAAACTGGTTTAGGTAAATGACCCCTAATTTTAGTGAAGGGAAAATGTGAGAAATTAATTTGTAAGAGAGTGGTAAGAGAGAAGAGCATTAAACAATTTTTTGAATGCATGCAATCCACCCTCTGAGTGTCCTGGAGACCACCAGATGATAATGTACCAGGGTTATCTCTGAAGACTCCACAGGGGAGCTTTTAAATGAGTTTCATCCTTTGCTAAGATAAGCAGGCAGGATATTAAACCAACTGATTAGGCAAGAAGCACGTGTACTGTAAACCTCATTTTCAGCTGCTCACTGGATGCGGTTTCGACTGCTTGATTATGTGGTAGTCTAATATGTACTGTCATAATAACCTGCAAGACATATGATATAAAAGAGCTCTTGAAGACACTGTTAGCATTTGTTTTACCCATAACAGAATAGCGTTTCCTACTACACATGATTAAAAAGTGGGAGAGGGCTAACAAAAGTTTTATTGTTTGCTGTAACATCATCAGAAAAATATTCTATAGATCTGTGTGTGTGTTTTTTCAACTGCACTCAATTGACCCATGTCTCCTGTCTATTCCATCAGAGAGCTACTCAGAGAAATATCCTTTTACTTCCCATAAATAATCCTGGTGAAGAACAAAACTAACAGAACAAAGATAAAACAAAACACCAATGTCATCAGTAGTGGGTCCCTAGGCTGTGATATATTTCTCACAGATTTCAAGAACAGACCTGAGGGGTGTCGGCACTCACTGCATCTATTTTCATGGTGTGCTCCAGCCCTCTCCAGGGAGCTGGCCTCAGCAGCAGCCTGGGGCAGCCTGGGGGGCACCCTCCACTGCAGGGTGCTCAGGGAAACATACTGTGTGTTGGGCTCTGAGACTCGGGCAAAATCTCCACCTTGAAATGGTGACTATCTTGCAATTTGACAAATTAACATGGCCAGAGACCCAAAGCAAGTGCATGGGGGACGATGGAAAGTATTTCATATCCTGTTCGGGGAATCTCGCAATGAGGGTGAAAATTTAGGTTAATACCCTAAAGTCTGATATTTACCGAGTTTAGTTTCAGAATCACCTGAAGTTAGAAAAGACTGGTAGCATTTGTTTTCATTTAGAACTAGAGGCCTGATGCACGAAATTCATGCAAGGGGCTCAGCCCTTGCGGCCACGGCGGCCATACTGGCCCTCGCAGCCCCGGAAGGTCGTCCAGAAGGACATCCTCTGAATGGTCTTTTGGAAGGCTGTTCAGCTGGCTGGTCTAATTAGCATATTGTGCTTTTATTATTCTAGATGGCTTCAGTAGGTTAGGGATATGGTCGGCAAACTGCGGCTCTCAAGCCAAATGCAGCACTTTTGGTGTGGCTCTTCCACAAAATACCACAGCCTGGGTGAGTCTGTTTTGAAGAAGTGTTGTTAGAAGAAGTTTAAGTTTAAAAAATTGGGCTTTCCAAAAAGAAATTTCAATCATTGTACTGTTCATATTTGGCTCTGTTGACTAATGAGTTTGCCGACCACTGCTCTAGAGTGTCAGGCTTCATAAGTACTATTGACTTCATTAGCACAAAATAAGCCATTCCCCTAAGCTGCTTGCTAGGTTAGAGAGTCAGTCACACTTCCTTCCTGTAATTATCTTCAGTTTATCTTGACAAATGTTTACCTTAATTGACTTAATTGAAATCCCACCTTTTTCCTCATCTCTTTCATTTTACAGCCAAGAAATCTTAGAGCTGCTCATTCTCCTTGTATGTTAGAGTAACTAGTGTGCCTGCATGTTTTGTTTGTTTAATCCCCACGGGAGGATAAGAGTGGAAGGGAGGGAAGGAGAGGGTGGAGGGAGAGAGGGAGGCAGGATAGAAGAACAAAGGGAGGGAGGGATGAAGGGAGGGAAGGACGGGGAGGGGGGGGGAGAGAGATTGGTTGCCTCTCGAATACACCCCACATGAGAGAGAGAGAGAGAGAGAGAGAGAGAGAGAGAGAGAGAGAGAGAGAGAGAGATTGGTTGCCTCTCGCATACACCCCACATGCCCCTACTGGGGCAGGGATGGAACCTGATCCCAGGTGTGTGCCCTTGACTGGGAATCAAACCAGAGACCCTGCAGGAAACGACACTCCACTCCAGCCAGGGCTAGTGCACTTGCCCTTTAACATCTCTGGCAGACTCATGTGACCGAGGGCCGTGCTGCTCCTCAGGGATGTCCATAGGTCTGCTCTGTCGGCTAGAGGATTGGACAGTCAGACCATACCCAAGATGAACAGTTGAGACTGGAGCTGGCTGTGCCTTCGCTTGTATCTTAGCTGTGTCATTTATGGGTCTGGGCAAACCTCCTTAATCCTCTGGGCCTGTTGCTTTAGCTGAAGAAAGTGGAAATAATTCTACTGTGCATAATTGAAGTAGGGACTAAATGAGGAATCCTCTGTCAAAACACCTAGACCACTGCATTCAACATGGGCATGAATATGCGTTTACTGTGCCATTCTTTCATTAAGGGGCTTCATTATTTCGAGCACTTTGAGGTCTAAAAGAAAGCAGGTTAAAAAGAACACAGCAATCTCCTTTATTGCCTTTCTAATTTGCTAACAAGTCAGCGAAAATACTCTCACAATACAACCATTTTTAACAAGTGAGCTTCATACTGGCATGCAGGACTCCTAGGCAACCATTAGATAATAGGAGGTTCTGGCTGCAGGCTGGAGCGCCTGGGAGGATGCTGATCTCCAGCACACAATGGCCTTGACTTCCAGTCCTGAAGTTAGCTAAGCAACTAAACAGCAAGGCCTGTGCCTTGAAATGTTTTAAAATATATTTTTACTGATTTCAGAGAGGAGAGGAAAGGGAGAGAGATAGAAAAATAAATGATGAGAGAATTATTGACTGGCTACTTCCTGAACACCCCCTACTGAGGATCGAGCCTGTAACCCAGGTATGTGCCCTGACTGGGAGTCAAACCGTGATCTCCTGGTTCATAGATTGATACTCAACCACTGAGCCACATGGGCCGGGTGAATTTTCTTAAACTTATGATATGACACTGAATTTATTAAGTTTGTCGGCAGACTATTTTTAAATGAAGGTTAATGACTTTTTAACTACTTTAATATAATCATAATAGGGTATTTTTTAGACATTCTTTACATATCATTCTCCCACTATAGTTTTCTACTTCAGAAGCTACTCATGTTAAAGAATTGATTTTACAACCCCCCAAAAGGCTAATGGAAAAATAAAAACTACATCAATATATGCGTAAGTGTGGTTATACACAAACACAAACGCATATGTTTGAGGCTACACAAAAACTATAAAATTATTTAGCTTTGGAAATAATGCAAAAGAGATAATTATGTTACATTGAAAAATTTAAAACAAAAATAAATTCTGCTTCCCAGAAGATATCAAAAAAATATAGAAAGGCTTTTTATTAAAAGTATGTGCCAAGGAGTTAGCAAAATTCCTGGTATATAGTAGGCAATCAATGAACCGTTACTAAGAAACTAAAAATAAATGCGTCAGAATCTTGCTTGAATTTTGCAACCAGAAAAAAACTTTGCAAATAAGAACTATCCTAAATTTCCAAGAAAATAAATGCAGAACCAGTAATAAAGTTCAGGTCAATAAATGAGCAGTTTCTATCATTTCACGAAATGTTGCAATGACAGGGTCATTATCTTTGCCCTTGTTCGGGGTGAAATAACTAAGAGAAATGAAGCCATTTGGTCCAGACTTCCAGCAAGGCCGAAAATGGCAATGCTCAGCCCAGGAGCGGTTCGTTTTCATCTTATACTTCTCGTCGGCCCATCATCCCTTTCCCCTGGCTGCTGCCATGGAGCTCCTGATGAGAGAGTATCAGGAAGGAGATCTTCAGAAGACACTTGAAAGACCCCTGGACAGCGTCTCTTACACTGCTTAGCAAATTCACACAAGTTTTCAGACAAGCACGACTATTTGAGGCAGCATGGATGAAAAGCAAGGCCCAGTGGCTTACTGCAGCGCCCCCCACCCCCGAACATGTACCCTCAGCTCAGTGAAGTCTCTATAAAGTTGCATCTCCCCCTGGCCCCAGATGATATATTCCTATCAAGTGAAATCCAGTGGTGGGAACAAAATATTATACATCAAATAGAATCATACTTGGCTGATAAGTACTTAAGATATATATATATATATAACTTTATACATATACATATATAATATACATAATTTTAAATATCTTATCTTTAGCCTTTGTTTCATACAATAATGTCATTCACAGATTTTTAGCTATTTTTAAGCAATATTTAATCATCTTAATGCTTAAGGTCATTCCGTTATAGCTACATTTCCTTATTTAGTACCCTTTTGATTTAGATAAATTGGAATGATTTAAGAAAGGTTTGTTTTACTCTTTAAAAAATGTTCTGAGACTCTCCATAGTTTCACACAAAAGATAGAAATCTCTAGACAGTGAAATGTCATCGTCCGTTGAACACTCACCTAAACCAGACTTTTTTAACCGTTTTAAGTGCTGACTTGTTTGTTTTCCAGTGGGAGATTTTTGCCCATGTTTCATTTCTTTATCTGAACTGTCTGCTTCACCATTTTTAGATTCAGATCCTAAAAAAGGAAATAGTTATTAGGTCATTATCTTCCTCTTGCTGTCCTTGAAAAGAAAAAAAAAATCTCAAATTGTTTTAAAAGGCTATAGATATAATCTCCTTTTCTAAGAGTTAATTCACTACCTTGGGCCCCAATCTGATGCCTTTACTGGCTACAAAGAGAAAGCCCAATAAATCAATCACACAGAACAAAAAGCAAGGACAGATGGCCTAATAGTAGAGTCAAAAACACATTTGCTGATCTGACAGCTTAGAAAAGAAACACTGAGATCTTTTGTAAAAATACTCCAGTAAGCTCCAACAATATTTTATCACTTAGAGACGATGCAAGACAGAAAGCAGCAGCAAGAAGAGAAGCTCGGGGGGAGAGAGAGAGATCGTACCTTTTATAAATAACTTTACACCGCAGTAGGCACAGAAAATGCAGCCATCGGTCTATCATAAAGACAGAACGGTAGGTCGCGGATAAAGTGACAGGAGGTAAATTAGAAAAGGCCGCGGCTGCACCGAGGGGAGAAGGATGTTGCCAGAACACAAAACCTCACCAAGGATGCCCGGTGTCACAGCCGAGGACCGCAAAGCAACGCACGCCCTCCTGAGAGCTGCTTCTGCGGGCGCTGCCCCCAGCACGTGGCCCGCCATTCAAGCCCCACACCCACACACAGGCCTGAGCCACAGCAAAAACCCGCCCCAGGCACCCTCTCTTACCCCTGCTGACGGGAGCAGAGGAAGCCCTCTGCTGGTGAGTGAGCTGCTACCTTTGCTTAAGGAGCAAACTACTCCGTGTTTTATAATCGGGGAAAGAATCAAAGGTATAGGAACATTAAACAAAGCCTCAAGTGGAGCCATCACTCAGGTGCAGAGAGAATTCCCGGCGTCTCCCTTCAGCGAGGGGTCCCCGGGAGGAACCTGGCCCTCGGACCCTCCCGGCTCTTTACCTGACGGCGAATCCGACTGCTCGTCAGACACCTTCAGGGGCGTCAGCACCACACGAGGGACGGTCTTGTTGACCATCACGGAGACTCCATTTCTTCTTTTCTGCTGCTGCCTCAGGGCCTGGGAAACGTGGCAATGAAACAGAACATAAACATACAGCCCGACTGATTCCCCGTGATTGAATGGAATGATCCACTTGCCCATTAGAGAGAGCCTTTGATGAGACTTCAGTGCGCAGAGCTACTCATTTGTCAGGATCCACAATAGCCACCTTCACGTCATTTTCCCCTCCAAAGCCTATGTCAGGCTTTAGCCAAGGGTATCATCCCGAGAACCTCTTGGGGATCATTCAGAAAACAGAGCCCTACAGAGGCTGGAAAGCCCCTGGGATGTGACGCCGTGATGCCCAAGGAAAACCAACGCCAAAGGGATGTTTCGAGGCTGCGATGGAAAGTGACGTGTCTGCGTGTCCCTGGCAGGTGCGCGCTCGGCGCTGCTCAGTCCGTCCCGCGGACAGCGAGTGGCATCGGTGTGCACAGCAGGGAGGGACGCAGTATTGACGTGCTCGATCAGCCACGGGGAGGCCACTCAGAGCCACACGACACGATAGTGATCGTTCATGTCTGCGAAGGGAGCCAGTCCTCACCTCGAAAACCTGGCAGCGCACGTGGCTCTGTGGGCTTAACTTGACTTTGGGCATTAACCTTCAGGACACGAGCCTGACGGCCTTCTGGCAGACCCAGGAGAAAAAATAAACAGTGACAATCAATCCCTGCCAAGTGGGAGTGTTGTGGGATTCACAAATGAATCAACCACGGTGCCGAGGATGGGACAAAAGACATTTGAAAGTTCTGGAATACAGCGTATCTAGCTGATGGATTTATGCCAAAAATGGCCTGTAAGGAAAAGGGTCTTAGGCACACGGAACTGAAGACACATTAAATTCACACTCACAGGAATGCTAAGGCTCTTCAGCAAGGTTAAAAGGCTGGCCCCAGACAGTCTCAGACCTTTTCGTTCCTGGTTTCTGTGTAATTTCTTCCAATTTTCTAACATCTCAGTTACTTGATTAATGTTCTTCGACCAACAGCTGTCTCAGGCGGCTGAAACACTGCACTGACTATATATTCCTTCGCTGTCAGAAACCATGCCATTCTATTTGCAGAGTCTTGGCTGAATGTCCAACTCGTTGATCACAAGATTTAGCAATCCAATAATTACAGATGTGAAAAATTAAATGCCACTTAAATGAGAGGAGGCATAGTCAGATTATATATGTAACCCACTGGGAAATGGCTTGAGAAATCTATTACAAACTAGAGGCCCGGTGCACGGATTTGTGTACCAGTGGGGGTCCCTCAGCCTGGCCAGCAGGGATCAGTGGGCCTCCGCACCACTGCAGCCCAGCCTTACTTGCCCGCTCATTGGGCTCCAGCCTGCTGTCTGCATCGATCCCACACAGCATGAAGTAGTGTGCAAAACTGCAGGCAGCCAGGGAGGAGCCCAAACCCAGGCTAGGCACTGTGCCGCTCCCATTCATCCAGGCCAGGCTGTGCCAGCTGCCACCAGTGGGGTGCTCAGGGGGAGGACCCCTGGGAGAGGTTCATGCCACCGTAACTGCGCTTGCCAGCTGTGAACCCGGTGTGTCTGCTAGCTGAGCAGTGCTCCCGCTGTGGGAGCCCACTGACCACCAGGGGGCAGCTCCTGCATTGACTGTCTGCCCCCTGGTGGTCAGTGTGTGTCATAGCTACTGGGTGGTCATCTGGTCGCTTAGGCTTTTACATATATAGATTGTTCTGTTGCTAATGATTACACATGTCATCTTCCCTTCTTAGATGTTCTGAGCTTTTGTAAAGCAAGACACTGGGGCATGTGGGGGGAGGGCATGTGCTGGGTGGTAGGGAGGCTGCGGGGAGGTCATTGGAAGGAAAAAAGGAGACATATGTACTACTATTTGTAATACTTTAAACAATAAAAAATTTAAAAAAAGATCCAGGAAAGATCCAGGTACTGTGGTGGGGGGCAAGAGATATAAAAATGAATAAGATGCCATCCTCCTCACCTTTCTCTTTCTTTTAATGATATGCATATATATATATATTTTTTACTATATATATATATATATATATATATATATATATATATATATATATATATTGATTTTGGAGAGGGAAGGAGGAGTGAGATAGAAACATCAATGATGAGAGAATCATTGATTGGCTGCCTCTTACAGACACACCCACTGAGAATTGAGCCCACAATTTGGGCATGTTCCTTGACTGGGAAACAAATCATGACCTCCTGGTTCATAGGTTGATGCTTAACCACTGGACGATGACGGCTAGGCATCTCAATAATATATTTAATGAGAGTGCATGTGGTATAAAATATTTAAAACATTTGCTCTTTTTCATCAAGGTGTATACATAACTCTCCTTTGCCTTGTGTATGAACACAAGGCAATTTACAGACATTAACCCATCAATCCAGGAATAAAGCAGAATGAGGCAACACAGGCCTTTCCATTATAATTAAGACCATCTTTGCCCACCATGTGAGACACACACACAAAACAATAAAATCTACAAAGAGTGACAGGTTTTTAGGAAGCTCTACATAATAGATTTAAACCATTCCCCTTGGCAGTTCAAACAGGCATTTAAAAATGTTCATTCATAGTGGTAGAGCATCGGTCTGCGGACTGAAAGGTCCCAGGTTCGATTCCGGTCAAGGGCATGTACATTGGTTGTGGGCACATCCCCGGTGGGGGGTGTGCAGGAGGCAGCTGGTCGATGTTTCTCATCAACGTTTCTAGCTCTCTATCTCTCTCCGTTTCTCTCCGTTAAAAATAAATAAAAAATATATTAAAAAAAATGTTCATTCACCCTCATTCACTGATGGTGGGAATGCAGACTGGTGCAGCCACTGTGGAGAACAGTATGGAGTTTCCTCAAAAAACTAAAAATGGAACTCCCATTTGACCCAGTGATCCCACTTCTAGGAATATAATCCAAGAAACTAGAAACACAAATCAGAAAGGATATATGCACCCCTATGTTCATAGCAACACAATTCACCATTTGGAAAGAGCCTAAGTGCCCATCAGTAGATTAAAAAACTGTGGTACATCTACACAATTATGCTAAGTGAAATAAGCCAGTCAGAGAAAGATAAATATCGCATGATCTCACTCATTTGTGGAATATAATGAACAAGATAAACTGATGAACAAAAATAGATCCAGAGACTGAGAAACATCAATTGGAATGTCAAACCTCAGGGAAGGTAGGGGATAGTAGGGGTGAGGGGGAGAGATCAACCAAAGGACTTATATGCATGCATATATACCTAATCAATGGACAGAGACAATGGGGGGGCATGAATGAGAGATAAGGGGTAATGGGGGAATAAAGACACATATGTAATACCTTAATCAATAAACAAATTGTAAAAATATTCATTCTATGTCAGGTGTATTTTGGAAAATATTGGTTGGAAAGAAGAAAGAATGAGATAAAATATAAAGGGGCCTAGCAGCCTGAATCATAAAGTCAAAGATGGCCTGCCTTTCCACAGAATCTTGTGGTAAGCCATGAAGACAAAAGAGACACAATTCAGAGATGGAAGAAGCTGACAACGCCTCAGCATACCAGCAGACAGCAGCTTCTGGTTGCTGAAGGATGCCCAGGACCAAACTAGAGATGGGCAGACCTGTATTACCACCATTTGTCCACCAACCAGATTTGAAATATCATGGCTGGCATGTACACATAAGGAACTATCTGGCATTGAAATTGGGACTCAAAAGAACTGTTGGCCCAGAAAGGAACTCACTACAGACTGATTCATTTGCCTCTCAGCATAACCATTATGGCTTGTTGCAGTTTCGGTTCTTACAAGGGTATTTCTTGGATCACATGATCCCACACATCTAGAGGAAATAATGAACAACACAAACAGACCCAGAGAAAGAGAACCAGCGATCAGACTCTCAAACTTCAGAGGGAAAGTAGGGGAGGATGGGGGTAAGGGGAAGAGATCAACCAAAGGACCTGTGTGCATACATATGGGCCTAGCCAGTGGCCATGGGCAATGGGGGTGGGGGGATGGGAGGCATATCTGGGGAGGGGTTTGGGATGGGAATGCGGGAATAAGGACAATTATGTGAGACCATAATCAATAAAATAAATTTTAAAAAAAAGAAAACAAAAAAAAAATAAAGTAATATAAATCTATCCTCAATTTTTAGAGCTGAGAAGACTCTATCATACAAAAATTAGTAGTTGGATAAGAAGAAACCATGACAGCAGTAATAGTATAAAAACAATGAAAACCTTTAGCTGCCCTGGCCGGTAGGCTCAGTGGCTAGAGCATTGGTGTATACACTGAAGGGTCTTGGGTTTTGGTTCAATTCCTGGTCAAGGGCACCTATCTGGGTTGCAAGTTTGATATCCGGCCCCAGTCAGAGTGCCAAACAAAACAGCGTTGATTCTGAACCTAAGTAGGCTTGAGGGCACTGATCTTTGACACCATTAACAATGCTCCTCACCTCACCCAATAAATGAGTCTGACCATGCCTAAGAGAGGTAGTAACCTACCTCCTGGTCAAGATATGGGCTGCTGCAGAGCCCTGGCAATAACTGTGGGTGCAGAGCCCTGGTTAAGTCAGTTGGGTGCCATGCCCAGCTGGTGTGGCTCAGTAGTTGAGCATTGGCCTATGAACCAGGAGGTCATGGCTTGATTCCTGGTCAGGGCACTTGCCGGGTTTGCAGGTTCAATCCCCAGTGTGGAGCGTGCAGGAGGCAGCCAATCAATGATTCTCTCTCATCAGTGATATTTCCATCTCTATCTACCTCTCCCTTCCTCTCTGAAATTAATAAAAATATATATTTTTTAAAAAGACTGTGGGGTGCCATGGTTCAGAGCGAGGGTGGAGTCAGAGAAAGAGTGCCGAGAAGAGCAATGCAGAGTAAATTATCTGGTACATGTCCCTGTGAAACAGAGATAGTGTTGCTAAGGTGTATAAATAGGAAATGCACAGAGCTATTTGTATTCAGGCTGTTTGTACATAGGCTGTTAGTACAAAGGCTGTTTATATTCAGACTCTTTGTATACAGGCTATTTGAATACAAACTGTTTGTACACAGGCTGTTTGAATACAGGCTGTTTGAATACAGGCTGCTTGTATGCAGACTGTTTGTATTCATGCTGTTTGAATACAGGCTGTTTGTATTCAGTCTTTTTGTACACAGGCTGTTTGAATACAGGTTGTCTGTATTCAGACTGTTTGTATTCAGGCTGTTTACATACAGGCTGCTTGTATTGACTCTTTGTATACTATACAGGATGTTTGCATACAGGCTCCGGGGGTGGTCAGCAGCCCCATGCCTTCTCTCAGTAGGGCCTCTGCACCTCTCTTCACAGCAGGGTACGCTTGTATCCCACTGTTCTCACTTTGAGCTTTAGCTACAATAAACAAGACAAAAGTTTCTATTTTATATTGATACAAATATAATAGAAGTTAAATGCAATTTGACTTGTAATCACCTAAGGTTAGGTATCCCACAGCCTAGAAATCCATGTAATAGACTAAGAAAGTAGGATGAGGAAGGCCACTTTAGCGGATCCTGGAAGGCTAGCTCTGCACGCGGGTGCAATGAAGAGGAAATTTTTGTGGTGACGACAACTTGGGGAAAGCGATGCAGCTTTTTCTATTCCACATCTGCATACCCTTCTATTTGACATGAATGCTACTTATTGTATTAGTCTAGATGCATTTGGGGGGATGATATCCCCAAGGCACCCAAGTCTGAGCTCTCCGTTAAAATGCTAATGTTTAAATCCTGTAATTTCAAACCCAGAAAGCAGTATCAAAACCTGAATAAACAAGCAGATGGCAAGCATAAATGCAGTCTACTATGCTGCCCACATGTAAATGTTCTCATGTCCAAACTACAGAGTCTATTTGACTTGCCAAGTCCAATGTTTCAGGTACTAGTCCATAGGAGAGACAATAACAGGCCACAGGTTAGAAACAAACGTACTATTTCAAGGAAACATAACAGAGCTCAACCCGTCTAGGAAAAGGAAAGATCCCATCAGACGTTAGTTACAGCTTTAGACTGGTGTGCAAAGAAAGAAACCAAAAGATGCTGACTCGGCATGCTTTTCTCTAGAGGTGCATCCCAGTATTCTCTTATAACAAGAGACAACACAGATGATGTAGAATTGTACTAGTATACCTGAAAACTGTATAGTTTTATTAATCAATGTCACCCCCAATAAATTCAATTTTAAAAAGAGACACCAAATCCTTTAGATCACGCATGTCAAACTCAAAGGTTAGCACAGGCCAAATAAAAAAAGCATGTGGCCTGAAGGCCGACAGTTTGACATGCTTGCTTTAGATACTAGGTGTACAAATTAATAATTAGTACTTTTTTCAATAGGTGGAGTTACACATATATTGATATATATCCGATTTTATATATATGCTATTTTGTTGTATCGACAGCAAGCTTCAAAACATCGTATGTCAGTCAAATTTTCTGAAGGTGTTAACATCATATTTTTATGCTTAAAAATGTTGAATTTCATGCCAAAAAAAAGAGCATTTGCAGAAGTTTTAATTCATTACGTTATTTTGAAGAAAAGTGCTACTGAAAGTTATCGTATACTTTGAGAGGCTTATGGTGAACATGCTTCATCTCGAGATACTTGTGAATGGTGGTTTAAATGCTTTAAAAGTGGTTATTTCTATGTGAAAGATAAAGAATGTCCAGGTCAACAGAAAAAGTTTGAAGACCAACAATTACAAGCATTATTGGATGAAGATGCATGTCAAACTCACAAACAACTTGCAGAAAGATTCAACATTGCTCAGCAAACAATTTTCTATCATTTACAAGCAATGGGAAAGATTTTAAAGGAAGGAAAATGGGTGCCACATCAACATGAAAGACAAATGGAAAACCGAAAAGTCATCAGTAAAATGTTGCTTTAACAGCACAAAAGAAAGTCTTTTTTTTGCATTGAATTGTGACTGACAATGAAAAGTGGATTTATTTTGAGAATCTCAAATGCACAAAACCATGGGTTTATCCAGGTCAACCATCAATATTGACTGCAAGGCCAAATGGCTTCGCAAAGAGGACAATGCTCTTAGTTTGGTGGGATCAGGAAGGTGTGGTATATGATGAGCTTCTAAAACCAGGTGAAACGATTAACACTGATCGCTACCTACAACAAATAATCAATTTGAACCATGCTTTGATTGTGAAATTACCAGAATGGGCCAGAAGACAAGGCAAAGTAATTTTGCTTCATGATGACACACCATCACACAATTCAAAACCAGTCAAAGACACGTTAAAAGATCTTGCCTGGGAAGTATTAACTTTCCCACTGTATTCACCAGACCTTGATCCTTCAGATTACCACTTGCTCTGATCGACGGCACACACCCTTTCTGAGCAGCACTTTAAAACATAGAAAGAAGTGGAAAATTGGGTCTCTGAATGATTTGCCTCAAAACAAGAAAAATTCTATTGGGACAGTATCCACAAATTACCTGAAAGATGGGGGAAATGTGTAGCTAGCGATGGACATTACTTTGAATAAAGCATGTTTGATGTTTCCCTTGAAATTATCATGCTTTCTTTGATTACAAAATCTGCATTATTAACAGGTACACCTAGTAAATATTTAAATTGATAAAGAGAAAGGCTGTCAGATAACTATGCAAACATGACACAGTTCTCATTTCCTCTGGAATGAAAAATAAAACTTAGAGCCAGGGGCTCTTGTATTAGCTGGGATTTGCATAAACAAGCAACACCTGCTTTATTTTAGTTGAAAAACAACTCCGACAATGTAACTTACAAATGCACTGAATGTAATGAGCCCTTCCCTGAAAAATCCCAAAGTACCACATGCTGCGAATGCTAAAATCACTGCAGACACGCACACCCACGAAACAGCTGGCTGAGTCAGGCACCACCAACTCGCATTGTTGCTAGTGCGTTAAATGTCAGAAACTGCTATCAGGCAACAAAACCTTTGGAATTTCACAGTATTGGCTGTACGTACAAAGCTAAAGCAAAATGCCAAGAATATATCTGCTTTGGGATGTGAAGAGGGAAACCAGATGTGCAACTTGATGGATAAATCCTATACCCAATAAATAATGCTGGGAGCCAAACCTGGGGAGCCACAGGGAGAGGTCTGTTCCCCACCAGGTCACCTCCCATAGCAGACCTCATCCTACGTCAAGCTTTCCTTTGATTCTGTTTACAAACTTTCACAGCTTACTCTTTCTTTATTAACCTTCTTCAAAATTCAAAACTGAATTAATTTCATACATTTTGGGATCATTACAACTGAAATAGCAAGGCAGGGAAGGAGGTCATCATCAGCAATCAGCTTCTCTCCAGGAGCTCCTGACGGTGCTTATGCCGATATAACATCGCATTGTTCATGTGATTTCACCCAACATGTGATGCTAACTAGCATTTCGATGATTAAGAAGTAGAAGGGGTCGCAAGTATTTAGGAACAGGGAGGACAATCGATGTCAGTAGCCAAGAGGCATTATGTCTCCATAAGTACCAGCCTATAGATACACTGCCGTCCAAGGGACTGCCCAGTAAAAACCCTCTACAGTGACAGACTAGGGTGGCAGTGTGGGCTCGGGACTGGGAAATCTATCTGGCTTATTTTGTGGGGATATTTGCTTTACATCATTATGTTTCACTGTATTTATGAGTATAAAGCGATTAGATTTGGGTGGTGGTGTTTTTTCCTACCTACTTCTAAGAGTCTTACACTAGTGAATATAGAATTAAACTTCCAAAGTCCTCCTGACTCAGAATAAATGTCTAGTAAAATGATAAGAGCTAATATATCTGCATGCCTACCACTAATACATGCTGATTCTAACCATAAACAGTCTGTATTTGGAAACAGACAGGGAGGGAGAAGGACAGAGAGATTGAAGATACATTGATGAAGGAGGAACATCATCCATCAGCTGCCTCCTGCATGCCCCCACTGGGGATCGAGCCCCCAATCCAGGCATGCATGCGCCCTGACTGGAATTGAACTGGTGACTTCCTGGTTCCCAAATCAATGCTCAATCTCTGAGGCACACTGGCTGGGCTAGAAATAAAATTCTTAATGACTATACCATTTTCTTTTCCTTACTATCACGAATATTCAAAAATGTCAATTTTCTTGAATACTATCAAACATTTGTTATCTTATTATATGCCATACTAGAGGCCTGATGCACAGCCCCAGCTTCATCCGGAATGTTTTCCGGAAGGTTGTTTTGCTGTTCGGTCTAATTAGCATATTAGCGCTTTATTATATAGGAGGATGCTAAAAGGCAGTATGCAATAAGGGGGCAGTATCAGAAATGATGATTCTGGGCTGAAATGTCATCTCCAAGATTTACTCCCTGGATGATCTTAGGCAAGTTACCTAATGTAGTTTCTTAATTTGAAAAATGAGGATGCTAGTCCCTGCTTCTAAGGAATAAACGGCACAGTATGTGTGAAATGCAGAGCATGGTGTCTAGGATTCAGAAAAGTAAATGTCAGCTGATGAGACTATTATGAGGGTCATTCAGCTGGCCCTACTTTCACGAAATGATGATTTGTGCATGTAAAGATATACACAAAACATCCCTTCACAAACACAGAACACAAATATGTGGCTATCGGTGGACACATAACAGCAATACACCACATCCTTAGGGCCCGTAAACTACCCAAAAGAAAGGTGAGCTGTGTGTTTGCTGAGCTGCTACAATTTACAATGCCTCGTGTTCAGTCAACTCATAAAATGCTGCCTGAAGAAAGTCAGCAATTACAGGGAATCCGAGCAGCATTCTGCAAGAACAGCTTTTCTCCTAAACGTATTTCTGATAGGAATTTGATTATTAACCAAACATTAGCATAGCTGCTATGCAGCGGGCCAAATTCCCCTGGCGACTCATTTGTTACTTGGTTATACAATAGGACGTATTGGGACATTAATAAATAGCTCTTTCTGGGTATTCAGAAGTTTTCACAACACGTTTTCTTAAGAGGAGGCTTAGAGCCTAAGCAAGCAAGTGCCACTTCCCATGAACGCATGCTCTACCAAAAAATAAAACAAAAAACTTCCCATGAGCACATGCTCTGCAATAAAATAACATAAAACACCACTAAGTCAGAGCTGCTCAGTATTTCAGTCGTTGTAAAAAATGTTCAAATGATATGAAACTGAAAGGAAGGGAGTAAAAAGCAATGAGACATGACAGTGCAGGGATGTGAATTTCCTTCTCCATTCACACACAGGAAGGTTTCATGGTGTGCACTTTTTCTAAATCACTGCTCCTCGGAAGCATGAGTTCCACTTACGACCGTGCCTACGTTTCTTAAAAGTTATGACTACCAGTACCCTATTATGTGTCTTTTGCTCTATCCTGGTCAGCATTTTATTACCTCAATGAGCCCTACCTAGGCTTCCGTACCATCACCCACCCTTTATTTCAGCTACTGACATGGGACCTCAACACTGAATTCAAGTTTGTTCTTTGGCATCTATACCATTTCACAAGAGCAAGTATATAAACGGCAAGATTATTTGACCTATGTTGCTACCACAGATGTAATCCCCATGAATGGAAATACTTGAAATTTCAGTAATTAATATAAAATGACAGGTAACATAATTCAGTAAAACAATATTAAGTTGCTTTGTTTGAAGTAGAGGAAAAGTAGGTAGAGACCGTCTAAATCTAGGGAATTGGATGTGAATATGAGTTTCACAGATTGAATGAACTTTTAAAAAAAATGATTGATGGAGCTTCTAAAAAAATGTTGAACTTTATTTACAAACATGGTATCTCTTTTCTTGTCATAAATACTGTATCCCTAGAGTGACACTTGACTTGGTCAGGATCCACAAGAGGTGAGGTGGAAGAGAGCATCATTCAAGGACCCAAATAAAAATGTCAGAGTAAAGCCATCACCCAGGGGAAAACCAGGAGTGCAGGGTTTAACATGTGAGCCTTGCACTCATTAACATCATTAGGATGACCGTTGCACAAGGTCCCCATCTAACCAGAGCATCCTTTCCTTTCCTTCCGGGCGCAGGGGCAGTGTAACGGCTGTGGCTGACACTTACTGAGGGGTTACTGTGGGCCAGACACTCACTCGCCAATGTGCTGCCAGTGCACCACCTCACTCAGTCCTCAGATCATTACCACATTTTCTAGAAATAGAATTTGAGATTTGGGGAATACAAGTGGCTTGCCCAGAGTCACACAAGAAAGTAGCAAAAATGGAAACCAGAGTCTGTCAGAGGCCAGAGTTCAACCCTGTAACCATTACCTCTCACCATTATCTCTGCACAAGGACACACAGGTCAAGACTCCTGATGTGATAGGACAATATGCCACTGCAGCTCTATTCAGCACCAAATCACACTCACTGAAGACGGATATTCTAGATGCAAGTGAGCCACAATTACTGTTTTCTTCATTTGTAACAATGCATCTCAGTAATGAGAAGGAAGTTATCTGTGGGTTTTGTTTATATATATATATATATATATATATTCATTCTTTGATTTCAGAGAGGAAGAGAGAGAGAGAGAGAGAAACATCAATGATGAGAGAGAATGATTGATCTGTTGTCTCTTGGGGCTCCTGCTAGGGCGAAGGCAGTACCAACAGCTAGGGGAAGAAAGGGCTTCTTGCACAAATCTTCATGCATCGGGCCTCTAGTGAGACAATGAACAGAGACACTATTTTCAAAACAAGCTATGCATTTATGAACCCAATATGCTTCCCACTCACACAAAAATCTTAATACAAAGTTTTTTTTTTATATGTTTCCAGGCATATCTTCCTCTCCTCTTTCACCTCAAAGTGTGCACACAAGCCTCTCGTAGCTGTGGGCCTGATTAAAATGACTGTACTAACTATTATGGAAGTGGTTGGATCCGGGCATTTGTATTGCCTTCTGGTGGCTATGTCCTTATTTATTTTACTTTCTCCACACAAGACCCGGGGCCTCCGTGGCAGAAGCACAGGACAGAGGCCGCGGCCGCCGGCTCACCTGCTTCAGGGCCTTTTTGGTGTGCTGCTGAAAGGAGGACATTAGCTTGCTGGGCGCGGCCGCGTTAGGAAGGCTGGGATCCCGAGTGCAAGATGCTTCGTCGGGCACCTGCTTGGCACAGACTGGAAACACACAGAGAGAAGGGTATTACTAATTTGAATTCCTTTTTTTAATTTATTTTTTTATTTTAAAATATATTTTCATTGATTTCAGAGAGGAAGGGAGAGGAAGAGAGAGATAGAAACGTCAATGATGAGAGAGAATCATGGATCGGCTGCCTCTTACATGCCCCCTACTGGGGGTCAAGCCCACAACCAGAGCGTGTGCCCTTGACCAGAATGGAACTGGGGACCCTTGAGTCCACAGGCCAATGTTCTATCCACTAAGTCAAACCAGCCAGGGCTGATTTCCTTCCTTCCTTCCTTCCTTCCTTCCTTCCTTCCTTCCTTCCTTCCTTCCTTCCTTCCTTTCTTTTTTTCATATATATATCCATTGTCATTAACCAGAGCATTTCTCCAGCTGAAATGGATTCCTAGAATAAAGGAAAAGAGCACAGTGCAAGAGCCACGACCTTTGTGACAAGGGATCGTTGAACATCTGTGAGGGCATAGTTCCATGTCACCGGGTCTCCCTTTCCTTACCCCTGACTGATGACGAGCCCCATGTCACATGGCCCTGGCACAGTCATAAAAAGAAACACGACGGCTCCCTCCAGAGTCAGGGATCAGTAGAGGTTTCACAATTCTGAGCATGGAGACGAGGACACGCACAGTATCTTGCAGAAACAATCCGAATGAATGCAAGTGTGTTAAATCCATCAACCTTGGAGGTGGTGTAACTCCTCTATCCTTCCTTCTACACAGTCTCTTGCCTCCCGCGGCATGTACACTTCCCCCGAGGGGCCCAGTTACATAGCACGGAGAAGAAAAAATGAAATGCAAGGTGCTGGATGTCATGTGAAGATGATGATTTCCAAGAACATGGAACCCTGGGCAGATGACAACAGGACCGGCCATTTGTTCCAGAAGACACCTCCTTCAAGAAGACTGCTTTTCAGAAAAACATCTGCCTGGCTGGCATGGCTGGCCCATGGGCCCATGCTCCCCTCCAGCTCTCTGACACCTGGGAGAGCTAGAGCATGTCTTTCCACCCCTCCGCCCCCACCTTCCACCAAAAGATGAGGTTAACATGGTTGGCTCTGCAGGAGCGCAGGGTGGGCCCCGCCCTGTGCACACACGGGGGAATGAGTTACCTGGACAATGGCAGTGAGGCAGCACTATGGTGGCCGGCAGAAGGAAGGCCTGGGTCAAAGGCAGGAGGCAAGAGGAAGTCAGATGGAAGAAAGTACCTTAAGAATATACTGCAAAAGCTCAATGTGTGGCTTTTTTAAGGACAAAGGAGTTAACACTTATCCAAGAAAGTTTTCCAAGGAACAGCAGCTTAGGCAGCCGCTGACCCTAGTGTCAGAAACACACCAAACAAGGGAGAGTGGGAATTACTCTGGTCAGGCCCGGGAGCATTCGGGGACCCAGTGCTGTGAACACCCAAGTAGCTTTGGAGACACCCAAGAGCATGCTGCCCAAAAATGAACATGTGGGTCATCAAAGAGAATGTTTGTGGGGGAAAAAGAGTTCATGGAGTTTGGTTTTAGTATAGAAAGCAATAAGCAAGCCAAACTGAACACGTTTTGGAAGATAAAATAATGCTTAGTTATTAATGCCAGGTACATAAAATATGTGATCCGTTTCTGCCTCACAGCTTCCCTGCCCAATGGACAGGTATGATCTCCATACCGGAGAGAGAAAAGGAAGGATGGAAAAGGCTCCATAACCTGCCCCTGGTCGCACAGCCAACGGAACAGCAGAGCTGGATTCCCAGGCCAGGCCCACCATGTTCCACTGAAACTACCTGGTGTCCATGCCAAGAATCGATGCCAACAATGCAATGTCTAAGGCAGCCTGGTGTCCTTGCATCACATTGGCTATCCTGAAATAGGAAGTGAACGTCCAGGGAACAACTCACTCAGCCCTGACATGAGAAAATCAAGAGCTGTTGGTGAATATGAGCGGCCCAGGAGATGCTACGATTGAAGTAGCAAAAAGATTTGCCCATGGAGATAGGAGAGAAGTCCTTGAATTAAAGATCAGGTGACCTTTTCTGTTTGATTAAATGGAATGTTTCCTTAAAGCAGTCTAAATGTTCCAGGTAAGAAACAATTTAAAACGCTGCTGGCATAAATCACAGGCTCCTATGCTTCTCTCCTTGAAATGACAGCTGGAGTAGGACTTTGTAGCACCTTCACAAGACTTACTTCTTCAAAAATATTAGAAATAATCATCAGTTGGCCAGACCTAAACGAATGTTACAGGAACCTAGCCAGAAGTAAAGTGAGCATTAGCAAATATGTTTTACTAGAGGCCCAGTGCACAAAATTCATACACTCAGGGGGTGGGGGTGGGGTGTTCCTCAGCCCAGCCTGCACTCTCTCACAGTCTGGGAGCCCTGAGGGGGTGGGGGGAGGAATGTCTGACTGACAGCTTAGGCCTGTTTCCTAAGGACAGTGGGCCTAAGCCAGCAGTCAGACATCCTTAGCGCTTGTGCAGAGTCAGGGAGAGGCTCTTGCCACCACCACTGCACTCACCAGTTGTGAGCCTGGCCTCTGGCTGGCTGAGTGACTCTCCCCTGTGGGAGTGCACTGACCACCAGGGGCAGCTCTTGCGCTGAGCATCTGCCCCTGGTGGTCAGTGCACATCATAGAGACCAGTCGTTCTGCCGTTTGGTCTATTTGCATATTAGCCTTTTACTATATAGGATTACTTTGGCATTCTAGTATTTCCATTAAAAAAAAAAAGGGAAATTTATTAGTTAATAGAAATGGATAACAAAATAGATTTTAGGGACTTCATAGAAAATATGAGAGTGCTTCTGACTACTGGACATCTAAACAAATTTACCAGTTTTCTTAGGAAATGATATTCTTCGTAGTGTTTCAAAGGTAAATATCCATGCAGCAGAATCAAACACCACCAGCCGCTCCATCCATGTGCATGGAGTGAAAGCCTGGTGCCCTGGTTTCTGACGCTCCCATAAGCTCGGACCACCAGCGGTTGCCTTGCTGAGGGCAACAGATACCTAACTTATAACTCAAGCTGTGCTGTTTCTCTCTGACTCGGGAAACCTCTGCATCATGATACCTGTTCCAGCATCACCATGTATGCTGCATCGCCTGGTATAAGTTCAGTATTACATTCACAGTGTTAATAGTGATCTGCAGGTCTAGACACGGTGTTTCCCAAGAAAGATTTTGTTCAACTTTGGGTCTAGAACTTCAGACAGGAGGCAGGACCATCAAACTGAAACACTGTCAGGAAATACTATGATGTTTCCCTCCAAGATGATTCCTTTTCCTCTAAACCAGCGGTCGGCAAACTCAGTCAACAGAGCAGCATGTGGCTCTCAAGCTCCAGTTTGTTGACCACTGCTCTAAACCAACTCTAGTCTAATTTATTTGACTTTCCAAGATCCCAGGGAAGGATTACAAGAATTCCTTTACTACTGGGACACTTTTTTCTCCAGTCCTTTTTTCTGGAATTGAGTCCTATTTTTCTGAGTCAAATTGTTTTCCCTAATTAGTAAATTCTGATAAAATAACTGTGGAATCTTAAAGAATGTAAATGTAATAGACCATAAAATCTATAAGGGAGTGTTCCTGTGGGTTAAAAACACCTTTAAGGGGAAAAAGAGAGAGAAATATGGGTGAGGCACAGTGTAATGAGTCTCTAGGGTATGCCTGCATGTAGGCCTGGACAGCAGGGGCTGTCACCCTGGGCCTGTCTGGCATAGACCATTCTTGTGCCAGGAGTGTGCTGAGGGCGGCTAGCTCTAAAAACACGATGTCGTTGGACTGTGCAGGTTTGTGCAGATTTCTATTCGGACAGCACACATGGTTTCCACTTGGACTTATTCTTGTCGCTTTCTCAGTAACAGACATGACAAATAAATAACAGAGGGTTTGTTTTAAACAGCTGCCCGAGTATTTATCTAAGGGGCTGAGTTTGGCCTCTGAAATCCAAGCCAAAGAAAACACATGTTGAAGGAAGGACATGGGGGAAAGCCCCGTACACAGAGTGGCACTAGGAGCCAGGCAACTGAAGGATCCGGACAGACGTTCTGGCCAGTGAGTGTCCGACAGGGACGTGCGGCTCCGAGAGGGATGCCTCCTGGCATTCAGAACAGGAGGGGAGCTCTTTGCTGACCGTGCCCGGTGCCATCACAGCACGGATGCCAGGGTCTCATCCCTCCAAACCCCACAGGACTGCCTGCTCCTCCATGGATGGACACATGGATGAGGAACACAATTCTAAAGCGATAGAAACACTATTTCTGCGTACATATGGCTTGACTGCCCAAACTCGGCACGCCTCAAACATAGTGCAAAGCTAATTTGCTCTTTTTAAATTCAAGCCATTAATGGATCCTTGGCATTGGCTGCTCATCTGCCTCTACGTTCTTTCCCTCTCAGACTCCCAAAGCCCTCCTCCAAAATATTCTGATTTGGGAGCAAAGGAAGGTGGAGGGTGACAGAATCCTGGGGCAGAAGTGAAGGCAGAGAAGTGGGCGACTGGGTCCCTGCAGGCCTGGGTTTCAGCCTCTGTCCGCAGGGTCTCCAGCTTACCCCTCTCTCTCCTCTTGTTCATTCCCCATTCATCCTGAAAATGTGGCTGAGCTGGAACACATGGGTTAGGTCTCATATTGTTCAAGTTGGGTGCTAGGAGACAGGATGGTGCCATTCCCTCCAATCTCATTACTAATGCATTGGCAGGTATGCAAGAGGTCTTTGACCTTGAACTTGGCAAGCAAAGAAGGGCGGGCTCAGAGGGCAATCTTATCTCTGTTTCTCCTTCCAGTCCCACCTCTTAGTTGCCGGACCCCACTCTCTGATGCAGCCACAGAAAGCCGGCTGGGTTCCCTGAACACATGCTGCATTTGCTGCAATTGTTCTGATTGTCCCTATCCCATGTACCCTTTCTCCATCTCTCTGCCTGGCAAGCTGATTTTTTAAAATTACGTTTATTGAGGTAAGCCTGGCTGGCATGGCTCAGAGGTTGAGCAACGATCTCTGAGGCAGGAGGTCACGTTCTGATTCTCTGTCAGGGCACATGCCTTGAGTGCAGGAGGGAGCGGATCAATAATTCTTCCTCATCACTGATGTTTCTATTTCTCTCTCCCTCTCCTTTCCGCTATGAAATTAATAAAAAAAATATATATATGTTTAAAAAATGTGTTGAGGTAACATAGGTTAATAACATTATATACATTTCACATGTACGATTTTGTAATAAACATCTGTATTCTCCATTGTGTGCTCACCAAGAAGTCTAGTTTCTTTCTGGCTCCATGTACGTGACCCCCCGTTTTCTCTCTTCTCCCTCTCCTCTGGTAACCACTGTTCTGTTGCCTGTAGCCTTGAGGTATTTTGGTACTTCCTTTTTGGTTCACTTGTTGCTTTTTGTTTTATATCCCACATGTGTGTGAAATCATAGGGTTCTTGTCCTTTTCCATCTGACTTATTTCACTTAGTATAACACCCTCAAGATCCATCCATGTCATTGCAAATAACTGTTTCATTTTTTATGGCCGAATAGTATTCCATTGAGCATTATTTACAAGACCCAACACATGGAAACAACCCAAGTGTACCTTCAACAGGTGACTGGACAAACTCATCTTGACAGACCAAACTCACACAGCCTCCCCCAAACCTTTCCTGACCACCCTGGGCTCTGAGGCGGGCTTCAACCTCCCCGAATCGTGTTCCCTCGGAACTTAGTGCACCGATTCACCAGTCCCGGGGGGGGGGGGGGGGTCTGCCTCCCCACCCACAGGCTCTGCAACTCAGGGACTGATGTATGTTCAGATCTATACATGTTGACCTTTGAATGTTTATGAAATTAAGTGTCCCATTTGATTTTCATTAAATTTACCTAATCGCTTTTCATATCGATAGTTAACTTTCAATCACTGTTTTTCAGAATTCATGGAAGGGGAGGTCAGCAAAACACAGTTTTTCATTATGGAAAAGCACACATAAAAGGTGAATTTATTCACTCATTTTTTAAGATATTGATTGTTGCCCTAACAGGCTTGGCTCAGTGGATAGAGTGTCAGCCTGCGAACTGAGGGTCCCAGGTTCAATTCTGGTCAAGGGCATGTACCTTGGTTGTGGGCACATCCCCAGGAGGGAGTGTGCAGGAGGCAGCTCATGGATGTTGCTCTCTCATTGATGTTTCTAACTCTCTATCCCTGTCCCTTCCTCTCTGTGAAAAAAAAAATCAATAAAATATATATATTTTTAAATCTTTATTGTTGAAAGTATGACATATGTCCCCTTTCCCCCAGCCCGATCTACCCCTTCTCTAGACCACCCCCCGCCCCACCCCAGGCTCACTTTGGAAACAGATGCCCCATTCTGAAAATGTTTAAATGATCTTGGAGTCTATTCGGGCAAATACAGAGATGGAAGCACAGAACGTCCTGTGCAAGTTTGTGGGAGATGCAGGGCCGGCCACTAACTGCCGATCTGTTTCCTTCTGCTGCCCTTACTCACCACCTTATTCTAATCTAAGAGGACAGTCATGGTTTAGAGGTTTCACAGAGTGAAATAAAAATAAATGTAGAGTCAAATTTAGATATCATGATGCTTACTTGGAATAGCAGGAGCTGCATGGGGACAGAACCACCAACCAGACTGGATCTCCCATAACAGTCATCCCACAAAAGGATTCGTGTGTCTTACTAGGCTGCATAGTAACAGGCTACCTGAGGCAACTGGTGTTCAAAGGTCCAATTGAGGCAGGGAGAGGGGACATCCTTGGGTCAACCTCATTTCTATCAGTTCCCCCTCCGATGACCCCTTTTCCCATTTCTGAAAACTCATACAAGATGCTCCCAAATCAACACAGGTATCTGCGGAAATAACCCTGATACACACAATTGCTTTAATACTATTTTCTTAAAGAAAAACTTAAGTCAACGACCACACATGAATTCTAACACTTGTGGCACATTTTAAAAGAGGACTGGGCCTTAGAAGGACCGCATTTATTTTTTTATTAATTATTCATTCAGTTGTAAAACTTTTATTGAGCACTTTCATGCCAAGTCCTGTATAAAATGCAGGGAGGAACACAGTGAATAAGACTCAAGTACTAACTTTGAGACCACAGCTTTTTAAAAGGTGACTTTCCAAAAACAGTGGTATAGAACTCTAACTTTACCTGAGAAAGCCCAGGTCTATAAAAGCCTAATCATGATAACTACAATTTGTTTTGAAAGATTAACAAGCAGGTAATTTGAAAGTATCCCTAATAAAAAAATAAAATAAAAAATAAAAAGCTTCTGTTTGTGTGTGTGTTTGTGTGTGTGTGTGTGTGTGTGTGTGTGTGTGTATAGAGTGGCCATATTTTATACAGACACACACACACACACACACACACTATATATATATATATATATATATATATATATATATATATATATATACACACACACACACACACACACGCACACACACACTGAGTGGCCAGATTGTTATGATCTCTGAATGCATATTAATCTGGCCACTTGGTGTATATCCTATATAATAAAAAGGCTAATATACAAATTGTCCCCTCGACCACGAGTTCGACCAGCAGGCAGGCTAGCCAACTGCCCATGTCCCCTACCCCTGGCCAGGCTGCCCAGACCCCACCCATGCAGGAATTCATGCACTGGGCCTCTAATACACACACACACACACACACACACACACACACACACACACTGAGTGGTCAGATTATTATGCATTCAATCTGGCTACTCAGTGTGTTTTGTGTGTGTATACACACACACATATATATAAAATACATCATAGTTACACTTTAGATTGTGCACATCAGATATTCTGGAAATACACAGCAACAGATCCTCTTTTGATCTAGACTAAGGAAAAGTGCCCTCTCCCAAAGCATTCCTATTCTAAGGTAGATATAAGTGTCTGGATTTAAGTAATTTCCCTGTTGCAATAAAGATAACATTCAAAGGGTATGAGATATCAAGACAGGCCAATTAAATAGAGCAATAATAGGTAAGCCAATGGAAATAATAAATCTTCCCTAAACAAGTTTTCCAGGGAGAAAGCATCTGAGCATGATATGTATTGATACTTGACAATACTTAGTACCATATAACCTATGAATAAAACAGACCTAACGTAACTGAAGCTTTTACTGTGTCTATGGCCTGCTTCATTGGCCCAACCTACTGAACACACTCCACCGGTCCCACGGATACCATAAAAATATCCTGTACACTCAGACAGGAGAGGAGACACCCAAATCAGAGATAGAAAAACATATCTCTTGGGTACTAGCCTCGGCCACCTAACCCCTCCTACCGCAGACGCGGTGCGGCTTCCTCTCCGAGCCACAGACAGGATCACCATAAGCTGCCTGCGTGCGGAAAACATTAGCACCTATTTCTCCTACACCACACAACGCCTGTGCCGGTCTACAGTGCGTCAGGCCCCCGAAACATGTACTCGGAAGTACAGCAGCCTACCTGGAAAGTGGGAAACAGAAAAATGCGGAAGAGCATCGCCAAAACGTTGGTAGAGGTCCAGGGTAAGTGCTCCCCTCACGGGCACTGCTGGTCATTGCTTTACACTAAGTGACCAGATGTCCTGCTTTTGGCGGGACAGTCCGATTTTTAACAATTTGTCCCACGGCGTTTTAAAACAGTCCCGATTTTTGGAAAGAATCTTTCCTTCCAAAAATCAGGAATTCTTTCCAAAAATCGGGACTTTTTTAAAACGTCGCGGGACATGCGACAAATTGTTAAAAATTGGGACTGTCCCGCCAAAAGCAGGATTTCTTGTCACTGTACTTTACACCCAACATAGGAAAGGGAACTCCAGGTTCAGCCAGGGAAGGGAGAGGTGGGCTCAGGCCGCCAGCTGTCGGAGAAACGGTTATCCGCTGTCACTTGCGACAAAAAGGAGAGAAGGATGACCTGGGATCAACTTTAAAAACTTTATTAATCACAAACTACATATCGTACATCAAACTGAAGCTGGGCTGGCTAAGCTGAGTGATTTCGAGAACACCTTTAACTCTGACTTTATTTGAGAGGAGGTTTGTTTTTATTATGAGATCATAGTCTCTTTCCAATCCTTATCTCCACATGATGAAATATTTCCCTCGCAGCCCAGAAAATGAGGGGGAAAGTACACTTAACTGGGCTAATCTATCTGCACTTAACAAGAAAACTTTCTTCTCTTCCCCAACTCTTGTATAAATCTTATTATGCAAGAACAGAGGCTGCAGTTCAAGGGGAAATATGTAAGAAAAAGAGGTCCCTGGTGGGTAACAGAAGTTCAGAATCGTAACCTAGAAGTCATGTCTGAGAGAGCGGGGCTGAGGCATTGGGAGAGTGAGAATACAGGGAGTGGGATCCAGATGAGGTCCAGCTGCTCTCCATCCTGAGAGGGGTGGGAGGAGGAAGGGGGAGGGAGAAAATTCATTTAATAAAAGCACAAAGGACTTCAGCTGAAGGAAGAAATGCTTGACTGTAAAGGTTATAAAAAATGCAGCAAGGCAGGTAGAAAGGGACTGTGAGTCCCAGCCCCGGGACACGTGCTATAGAATCGTGTCTACTGAGTCCACCGGGTTAAGGAAAAGGCTGGCAGGAGAGGACAGGTCTCCATGAACTTCCGAGGCCCGAATGCTGCCCGTGAACTGTGGGGACCGTGGGCAGGGATGAAAGCAGGGAGGGGGAGAGAGTGGGCAGCGGAAGCTTTACATCCTGCCGTGGCCACTGCTGAGGGCGAGCAGGATCCTCCTTCCTCCGCGTTTGCTTTCCTGTGTAACGGAGCCAACGTGCCTTTCCCAGACTCCGGCGCCTCCAGGCCACCAACGCCGAGCAGGTGTCTCCATGAGAACAACAGCGCCGCCCAGGAAAATGCAGATGTTGGATACGAGACAATGAGCTTCACCTGAGAAAAGGGGGGACCTGGCAGGATTCCCCGCCCTCACCTATAACCCGGGAGTGGGCGCCAGGTAGAAACTGACCGTGACCTCTCACACCATCCTGCGGAAAACCGCCAGGAGCACCGGCAAGCTCCTGGAACAAACAAGGCCGGGAGGCCACGGGGCAAGCTCCTGGAACTCCTCCGGCGAAACAAGGCCGGGAGGCCACGGGGAGTGAGCCTCCCCTGGGCCGGCTGTTCAGTTACTCAGAACAGCCCGGCTGGTGTGGCTCAGTGGTGGCGCATCAACCAATGAACCAGGAGGTCATAGTTCCATTCTGGGTTAGGACACTTGCCTGGCTAGCAGGCTAGATCCCTAGTGGGGGGGAGGGGAGGATGTGCAGGAGGCAGCCAATCCATGACTCTCATCATTGATGTTTCTCTTTCTCTCCCTCTCCCTTTCTCTCTAAAATCAAAAAAAGACATTAAAAGAAAGAAAGAGCCCTAACTGGTTTACGTCAGTGGAGAGAGTGTTGGCCTGAGGACTGAAAGGTCCCGGGTTCGATTCCGGTCAAGGGCATGTTACCTTGGTTGCGGGCACATCCCCAGTAGGGAGTGTGCAGGAGGCAGCTGATCGATGCTTCTCTCTCAGCGATGTTTCTAACTCTCTATTCCTCTCCCTTCCTCTCTGTAAAAAATTAGTAAAAAATATATTTAAAATAAAAAGAAAGCAAGCAAGTTCCTGAGCTCACTCCGTGCACCATGCACAGCCTGCATGGTCCTTCCCCGGCTGTGCAGGACGCTGCCCAGGAGACACCGTCAGGGCCGCCCCTGCGGACGCCCAGACCTCGTTAGTCCCACCGCCACTCCTGCAGGAAGCGCCTCATCTGTGTGTAATTGATGTCTCCGCCGAGAGCCCCGCACACACGCCGGGCCATCTTAAAGCACTTTTCCCTTTTGAAAAGCTCCCCCTCCGAGCGGGGCCTCGGAGGCAGCGCAAACAAAGAGTGGGCTGAGTAAGGTTTCATTAAGTTAACAGGACTCTGCCAAGAATCACACAACCAGAAACCCCCCCTACCAGACGGGCCCTGAAGAACAGTGAAAGGAGGACCATAGAAAATCCTTCAACTGTGGGAGTCATTACTTACCCCGAGACCTCAGGGCTGAGGCGCAGGATGCATGTTCTCTGTAATTTCCCCCCCTAACTAGAGACTTACAATGCTAATCCCCCCGCCAGATTGCTGCTTCCTCCCTGAAAGCCATTAGGGTTAATAACACACAGGAGCGTATTTGATCTCTGTGGATGAGAACTGTACAATCTCCAATTTCCTCATTAAAAAAAAAAAAATTTAAACAGAATGAATGGTTGCTTTTGAGTTTAAACATGAAATACATTAGGGCCACAAAAGGAGCAGCTCATTTTCCTGCTAATGAAATAATTTATAAAGAGGAGGTGAAGACTATATACTGATGGTATCATTTTATATGAAATATAAACGGGTTCCAAAGCCAGCAGCATGCCATAAGTCAATTTAATATGTGTGAGCAAACTTATGATGCACCAATGTATTATGCTCAGAAAACAACTCAGACACACACACATACACACACACAACCATAAATCTCTGACTAAAATAGCCAATAAAATTCTAAGTATTTTCTTTGGGTGACACAGATCTATACTTATATTGGCATAAATGGTCATGGGTTGTCAACAAAGATATATCAAGTGATTCCCCTAAATCACTCTTCGATCTTGAGAGCTAGGCTTGTAAAATGTGAAGGGTTTACTTTGTCGAGTCTGTAAGCCTCCTCCTTATTAACTTGAGAAACTGTTTAGGAGTCAAAGAAACACAACACATAACTGTAGTTCTGTGTCTTATAAATTCTATAATCGATACTATGCCCCTTTTCGCACACTGTAAAAATTTTAAACAAAACTATAAAACAAAACGTCTTGGCAAAGCGACTCCCACTTAAAAGCCAGCCGCTGGTGGCCAGAGAGGCCGAGGCGTGGCTATTTCTATCTTCCTTCGCCGGGGGGGCTCCCGTGTACCGACTGGAATTAAGCTGCTAGGATTCTTTTTCTTTTTTCTTCCCAGTTTCCGTCAAGTGCTTTCTTTTCAAATGCTTCTCCGGCGCCCCCCTTTAATGAAGGGTGCAGCCAAAGTCAATTAATCTTTGTTAATCTGAAATAACTTATGGTAGCAGAGGTTTGGTCTTCCAAGTGCCACAAGGGGATATTACAGATTGATAGTTATTAGTATGCACCTCAATGCCTCCCCATATTTCATTCCAAAGGAGAAATGGAAAAGGAGGAGGGGGGTGAGATGAGAATAAAAAGAAAGAAACAGATGCTGGTGGCCTTCTCTCCTCCCCCTCCTCCTGCCCGGCCCTTCTTTCCAAGTCTACACAACACCCCACACACACACACACATACAAGCCCCACCTTTCCCCTCTGATTATATTTTCAAAGTATATTTGTACAGCTGTAAGAAGTATGGGTATTATATCCATTCTAACTTCTGGTTCAAATATGTATTCTACACAGAGTAAGCAAGAAAATCACCTAGACCAGTTCAGTTTCCGGGAATGTATTATAGATTTGTGAGAAATCACTTGGCATCCCTCTTCTTCATGTGGATAAGCCCAGGGTTCCTTTGTCAAGTTCTCAGGTCTATAACTGGAACAGATTTGGACAAATGTTGTGAAGGCAAACTACATCCATGACTCCTAGCTCACAGTGATCCCTGCGGTTCCAGCAGGCTCTCGGGGTTACACACGTCTACCTGGGCTTGTCACTTGGACAAGACATGGAACTTCTCTGAGTGTGTTTGCTCACCACTAAAAAAATAATATCACAGAGCCTAGGAGCGACTATCTCACAGGCTGCTGTGAGGATTAAACAATATACATGTACGGAGCTTACAAAGTCTGGGCATTATAAGCATTCAAGATACTACTATTTTCAGTATCTAGGTTTTGAAAACGAATCCTAAGGCTAGGTTAATGGACTATACATATAAGCATATCGTATTTACAGGGATGAAAAATATACTTGTCCTACGAGAAACGGTTGTGGTTTGCAATAAGATGCAAAGTGGGCAAATCAAGGAATACTCAAGGAAATAAGCTATTTACTATGCTCCCAGTGATTGCCCCAAGCAATTTCCCTAATGCAGTGTCAGAGGAGAACCCAGGAGATTCTAGTTTGGGTCAGATAGCCGGAGCTGTGTGGGGAGGTGCTCTTCTGCTGAGCACCTATTCATTCACATTTTCAATTGGAGGAGTTTGCTCATCATACTTCGGTTTCATTATTCGCTGAGTGCTCTCTCCCTCTCCCCGACCCCGTCCCAGAGTCTAACATCCTCCCGCTCTTTCCTCTGACATTCAGGATTCGTCACTCGCAAAACCTCCCATAAGCCCCTTCTTTTCTTTGCTCACTCCCTTTGCATCTTAATCTACAGAACTGGCTCGTTCCTATGGACACTGCTTCCTCTTCCTCCCTCTCAGGCTGCAGCCCCTCTGTTTTCCACACAGTTTGTGCCACCGGATTAGAAATGGGGCAGGCGGCATCCATTCCCCTTCCTGCCCCTTAGATGCCTCTAGCATTGTCCCTCATGTCCTCAGACTAGAGTGCCGATTGCTCCTCCTCATTGTACTTACCACCAACGAACTCCTGCATGACCCCCCTTCACTGTGTAAAAATTTTAGCTCCTAAACGGCATTACCCTCTCCATGCTAGTTCTACCACAATTGTCTGTTTCAATTACCCACACAGGGAATCCTGGAATATTGTATGGTAGGCACACCCTTGAAAGAGGAATGGGGGACCCCAGGCCCATGGGCCACGTAAGGCCCGAGAAATCATTTGGTCTAGCCCTGCCTCCCAAGGCATTAGTGGTGAGTTAATTAAATGTTTGACTCAAGAGAGCAGGCTAATGGTTATGTTGATACATCTGTATGGCCTGTGAATGATGTTATAAATATCCAAATGGCCCTTGGTAGAAAAATGGTTCCCCACCCCTGCTTTACAACATCTAGTTTCCTCCCACTGGACCCTGTTCCAGGACTAAGGTGGGGCAATGGCGGGCTGCTGACTTTCAGCTACGGATGCCCCCTCACTCAGGCCGCTCTGAAAAGCAAGTGCACACACTGCCTGATCCCTCAGGACAGCCTGAAACCCAGCCTCCATTTTTCCTCTCACTTCAGACACATATTCCACAACGTTGCCCCGAACTCAACTTGAATACACCTGAATACACTCCCCTCTCCCATCACCCGTTCTTTTAACTCATGTTCTCTGAAACAACAAATCCGCCCCAAGATGCCTCCCCCTTTCACACCATCCCTCCCCCACAGGGCTTCACCCACCCCCTCAACCAGCTTCAATTCCACGGAGACTGATCTTAACTTCCCTAATTTCATGCACCCTCACCTCCCTCACCCCTCACTCTTTTAATCATTGACGCCTGGCAAAATCCCAACTCTAGTCAAATCCAACTCTGTGCCTACTCTGGACACGTTCAGTGGCCGGTCATGAACTTGACTGAGAAAAATGCACAGCCGTGCTGACGGGTCTCATTCAATTCAGGATTAGTAGCTTTAAGGGTATCCTTAATGATGTCAGATTCTAGACAAACATTTCATATCTTCTCCTGAAATCTCTACAAAACTATCATCCCTTTCTTCGTCCTTAACTGATGGGTGTGTTTCCTATTTCACTGAGAAAAAGAAGCTAACTTCTATAAGCCGTCTCCCACATGTACTCACCTACCTTTATTTCTTGCCAAACCCCCCAACATTTCCGACTGCTTCCTTAGAGAACCTCTCATACTACTAAGTAAGACCTATCTCCTCATCTGTTTAAAAGGTCCCATTTCCTTCCCCACCGGTGTGGCTCAAACCAAAAGGTTCCCTGTGGTTGCTGGTGAGGGTTCTTGCCAGGGTTGCAGGTTCCATCCACAGTAGGGATGTGCAGGAGGCAGCCGTCGTTTCTATCTCTCTATCCATCTCCTTCCTCTCTCTCTAAAATCAATAAAAGCATATTTAAAAGATCAGTAACCCCTGCCCCAAACTGATTCTCTTGCAGAGTTGCCATCTATGTTAAAATCAATGCTATTCTTCTCTTTGCTCATACTCAACCCTTGGAGTCGTCTCTAACTCTTCTTTATTTCATAACTGCATTAAATTCAGCATCTTCTATTGGATCTATCTCCATATGTATCCAGAATCCAATCACATGCACTGCTATTTGTCTTATTCAAACCACCACCATCTCTTCTCTAGAATATGACAATAGCTTTTTAACCAGTCTTGTGCTTTTTACCTGGTTAATATACACCTATATCTACCTACATGCATATATAAATGATAGAGGTGAAGACAGATATCTATATGCCTGTATCTATATATATATTGTACTGAGTCATCCTAAAGGAGATGATTGTCTCTTTAGCTCAAAACCCTAAAATGGTTTAACATCTCATTCAAAACAGAAGCCAACATCAAGGCCCTATATGGTCTGGTCTACAACTTCTCTTACTTCTTATTTTACCATATTTTGCCCCCATCCCTCCTTTGCTCTTTCTGGCTTCCAACCACACTGGCCTTTTGATGTTTCTGGAACATTCTATGTACTTGCCTGCTTCAAGACTTTTATAATTGCTGATGATTCTACCTAAAACTCTCTCCCATTAATTATCTTCTCCCTCACTCCCATTGGGTCTTTTCTCAAATGTCCCCCTCAATCCCACTTTTATTTCCTTATTTATGTTGCCCCATATCACTTGTCAGCATTGAATAATTTTACATATCTGTTTGTTTGTTTTAAATAGTGATTTTTTAATTGATTTTAGAGAGAGGAAGAGAGAAATAGAAACATCAATGATGAAAGAGAAACATCGGTCAGCTGCCTCCTGCATGCTCCTATTGAGGATTGAGTTGACAAACCAGGCATGTGCCCTGACCAGGAAATCAATCCAATGATCTCCTGGTTCAGAGGTCAATGCCTGACCACTGAGCAACACTGGCTGGGCTACACATCTGTATGATAACCGTCTGTCTCTTTACCAACATGAACATCCAGGAGCAGTCTCTTTCTGTTCTGGATTTTCTCTGTTGTGACTGCAATGTCAAGAGCCGTCCTTGGCACTCAGTAAAAGCTTAGTGTATGTATGTTGAGAGAGACAGCATTCCAGCTCTGATGCAAATGGGCAGTACAACGAGAGGGGTGACCCACTAAGGTTCTGCTGAAGGAGGAGAGTCTGCCCCCTTCACCAGCCCTTCCATGAGCCGACATTGCTGAGCATAGCTGGTTAACCACAGGACCTGCCAAAATTCACAGTACATTTCAATGGTGGTGGGTAGTTTTCAAAAGGTATAAGATTCAATGAAAGTTGACGGGGCGGGTCGACTCCGTGGCAGGAGGCAGACTCCATGGCAGGGGACCAGCAGAGAGCACACCAGCTTAGAGGCAGGGTGCCCTGCGCCACACAAAGGGACACCGTGGCCGATAACAACACGCATGGCGTTGGCTCTTGGTGAAGCACATCGTTCCCACAGGGACCCCTTAAGATTTGTCTGTTTAAGGAAAAGAGACCGATTTCTCTGAGTCCACTGTCAGGGCCTTTAAGGACACAACAACCTTCCTCCCTGAATCACCACCAGGGTCCACCTGCGGGACCGGCGGGTACGAGTGGAAAAATAATTATAGCAGCTTTTCTGGAACACAACTTTGCCAAAATGGCAACTCAGAAACCACACAGACAGCAGAGTCACATGCACATGTCTAGAGAAAGGTACAGGGAATTCACCTGGAGGGGACTCAGGGCTGGAAATGCCCCCTAAGAACTGGAAGGGCTGCTTCCTTTTCAACAGCGTCTCCCAAGAACAGGACTTACCGTATTTTCGGACCATAAGACGCACTTTTTTCCCCCCAGAAGTGGGGGGAAAAAGTCCCTGAGTCTTATGGTCCAAATATAGCCTACACATATACTTTAAAAAAAAAGTTTTTTTACTTGCCCGGCTCTGTGTGGTCTCTGTGTGCTTGCCCGGCTCTAAAATGGTTCTAAATGCTGCTGTTTACTTTACAGGGTTGATTACATGTGTTTATGACTGTGATGTTGGGTTTTAATGCACATAAAATATTTTAGGACACTATTTGTGTCAGAATCTTTTTTTCTTCATTTCCCTTCTCTAAAAACTGGTGTGTCTTATGGTCCGGAGCGTCTTATTGTCCGAAAAATACGGTATTTGGTCCTTGTGACACTCTGAGGAATGTTAGCACTAAGCCGATTATGGACAAACCTGGAAAGGAAGCTATTACAAAACTACTGTAACGCCCAGCACCATCAGACGTAACCCCCCTGCATGCTCAAGCCTCACATCAGACTAAAACCACCAGGTACCCTCGGGCGACCCTCTCACCTTGCATGAGAAATATGCGGATAACACTCAAGATTACCCAGGGGAAATACATCCAAAATGAAAACAAAATAAAAACAAAAAGCCAGAAACCGTTCACTTGTCTGAGGTACTAACCTTTTGAATCACAGGTGCTTGATGATAACTCTAAATAGGTGGTAACGGCTTAGAAGAAAATGGTATCTACAGGGATAGGGAGCTCAGTTAGTGAGCTGTCGGCGTTCTATATAACTTGTAAGGGAGCAGGGTTTTCATCCTGAAATCCATCGCACTGACCTCCGTTTCCTTCCCCCCGGGCGTTGGCTTCTGCCATCTCTGTGCCATCCACTTCCGACTCGCAGCCTAAATCCAGCGTCCCCTCAGCTGGGCAGGACGACTCCTCTTTCTGTGTCGTTTTTAAAAAATGATTTACGGAGATGCATTAGCAACTGAAAACATTCAGCATACATTCAGAATCCTAAAGCGTTATCACATTTACCTGTCATTTGAAATTTTAACACTGACTCACTGTTTCATGCAAAAGCACACCTTAGAAAAACAAAACTGGCCCTAGCTGGTTTGGTTCAGTGGATAGAGCGCCGCCGACCTGTGGACTGAAGGGTCCCAGGTTCAAATCTGGTCAAGGGCACATGCCCAGGTAGGGGGCTTGATCCCTAAGGGGGGGGGGCATGCAGGAGTCAGCCAATCAATGATTCTCTCTCACTATTGATGTTTCTCTCTCTCCCTCTCCCTTCCTCTCTGAAATCAGTAATTTTTTAAAAAAAGAAAATGTATTAATGATGTTAGGCAATGACTTCACAACTCAGAATTTTAATCAGTTAAATGAAACACCCAAGTAGCTACAAAAAGCAGCCAAAATGATGCAAGGTTAACCTGCAGTTATTGTCTGAGACACACACACAGTAACAAGAGCTTAATGCTGAGTAGCTGAGAATCTCCGTTTCTTTGCCAGGTATAACTTTTTCACATTCAAAAAGAAACCTTCTCCCAGGAAATGAATGGACTTTAAACGCAATCCATCATTTACGAAAGCGGTGACTTCTTTTTAATCTGTAAGAAGCAATGCGCTGCTTTTACTCCACGCAGGGCACGCGGGCGCTGGGAGACCACCGGCTTCGTCCTCGGGATTTCTGCAGCTCAGACGGCGTTTCCCGTGCCAGTGGAAATGGGAATTGTGCTCAGATAATGAGGACTCGGTTATCTGCAGCTCTCTCTTCTTCTCACATAACAAATATGCATTGGGAGTAAGCCTGAGTGGAGATCCCTGTTTGTTTTAAAGACCAAGTAACATTTATTTAAATCAGCACATTTTCCAGAAGAATGGAGAAATTCCTTCTTCTTATGAAAGACGGGAAGGCCTCAGGTGTGAAGCTCTGTCTCCTCCGTCGGCGATGAAGTCCAAGAGTCTGTGGCAACTGCGATCATCTTGAGCTCTAGGCTGATGATCCGTGGCACCCGTCCATGTAGGTTTTTAGGAATCAAGAATGCTAAGAAAGCCACAGCTATTTTCCATTACCATATGTTAGGCTGCAACCACAGATATGTTTTCCTTAAAGAAAAATGCCGTTGTTTATTCTTAATATGAAATCATTTTTAAGACATCTGAAAACGTTTAAGGGGCAGCGTGGGCATTCTTCTAACTTTTTACCCAAATCTAATTTTGTTTACCTGCCCATGTCGGGGGGGGAGGGAGGAGAAAGAGGGCAGAGAATGCATGGCACACAGTAATAACAGACATAATGTGCAGAACAATGCGACTTACTTTGAGAGCATAGAGGCCTGACTTTCCAGGAATCTTGAAGAAGGTTCCATCCCCTATCCGAGTGCTACTGTGGAGCATTGCATTCAGACAGGCTAATGGAGAAGTCCCACTAGAAAACAAAAGTGCGCAAAAATGAAGCAGTCTGAGGCGCAGCTTCCGTGGCAGAACTGTTCTCTGGTCTCTTAAAAAAAAAAAAAATCCTCTCGCATGCCTTTTAAAAATATCCTCCCAACCCCGAAAACATCTACATTACAATAACGGGCCAGTCCAGTTTGCCAAACTTAATCGGATGCATCTGTCTTATGGGCTCCAGGCAAGTCTCCTGAATTGAAATTATGCTCTTATTCATAAAGCAACCGACGCTATATTTCAAAGAAACCGAAGCCCGAACGTTTATGTGCTGCTATTTTGCAAATAATACCAGGAAGCCTCGGTATTTAAATATGACAGACAACTTGATGGTTGCACTTGAATGATCAAATAAACCCCAAGTTCAAGGACAGTTCCGTCCTATAGGTTGAAAAGCAACAAAAGAATAATAAGAGACCCTGGAAGGACTGATTTGAAATTATAAACATTTAAGTCACTGGTGGGATTGCGTTTCTCACAAGGCTAAATAAAAATTTATATCTGTGTTTATATCTCTGACACATCTTCAACAATAATATCCTTTTCTCAAATTTGTCACGTAAACAAATGTGCGCTTGGGAGTTCTGCCCAGCTAATAATCATGTTCTGTAGGGAAGATGCAAGTGACTCAATTGTGAAATCAACAGGGTTTTATTTTGTTTTTTAAAAAAAGAACTCTCACAGTATTAAACCAGTGATTAAAAATACTGAAGCCCATATGTGCAAACATTACTGGAAAGTACCCATCTACACAGAGAGATGTTTATGAAATGTAAGACACATATGTATTTCTTGGGTTAGACTTCAGAGATATATTTTGTGTTTTGTTTGCAAACCGCTATCTTTGCAAACCAGAATTTAGAGCCAGACTTATTACTTCCATTGACTTAGGTTTCCATATACATTTTACCCCCTAATATGCTAAAAGACCAAAACATGGTTGAGCCAATATTGATTAGAATCCCGACCCCACCCTATTCATCTCTCAGGTGAAATATCTGGGGACAAGAGGACCTTTAAGATAATAAGGTTTACATTTTTTTAAAATTTTCTGTGATAGAAACATAATTTTGCATTACTGATTGAAAAGTTTCCCCAAAGCCTCCATGATCAAATCTCTTACTCAGCATGGAACGCCACCAGTAAGATGAAAGAGCCATATTTGCTGAGTTGCCACTACACACTTAATAGCTAGTCAGCATACACACATACATCCCGGTCCTAACGGTTTCTAAGTATTATAATAACAAGAGCATCTTTATCACTTTACACAGCAGCGCTCTGTGCCAACCCGTCAGTACGATTCCGCTGGGCTTGGCAGGAAGCGAGAGCTGCCCTATAAACGTGGCCGCAGAACAATGCGGCTGCAGTGCTGAAGTCCACATGGTGAGGATGCTGCGAGTTTGTGTAATGTCTTCTCTCATGAGCGTCAGCAAGCTCCCAGCCTCATTATTTTCCTTACAAAAGACTTTCTGCTCGAATTTAAAGTAGGCCAGGCCTACTCTTGTCAAGTAAAATACATTCATCTCCCCAGAAAGGTCTGCTCATGAATAAATTCCAGATAAATGATGCTACACATGTTCATACTGAATACTTCAAAATACATATATATTTTATCATTATTCTCTCCAGGCAAAAGCACGGACTATTGGAAGCCGGGAATTATGATGCCAGATTTGTGGAGTTTTAATTTAGTGAAACTGTCAGAAACACAGATTTCCTGTGCAGCCTTGGCAAGAGGATGTTAACACTACAAGTGAAGTAGAATCCAATACATAAAAATGATGCAATGTAGACTTCAAAAAATATAACTTAATAAAATTGTCCTTTTAACATCCACCCTCATGCACATTCTTCCCGATCTTTATTTCTAAGGTCTCAGCACACACAATCCCAAGAGCTCAGATTTAAAATATGAGAGAATAACTTAGCGTTGAAGATAGCTTAAAAAAACACAGAACAAATATAATTGAACATCAGTATTAATTTTTTCTAAGGTACAGTAAACAAAAGATAATTGAAGATAAATTGACTATTAAATAGCAGTTTAATGCTATGCTTGTCACAACCATAAGTGGTAAGCACCCAGTTTCAGATAAATAATAAGCTCTGTTGAGCATAAATATATTATTTAATTATACTGTTTATTAACTCAAAAAACTCAAGATTCACTATAGAAATGTTTAAAAATATGTAATTCACAATCTCCAAAAGTCTCGATGACTTTTTTTGCTCATATTTAAAGTAGGCCAGGCCTAGTTTATAAAGTAAAATATATTCATCTTCCCAGAAAGATCTGTTCATGAATAAATTCCAGATAAATGATGCTATGCATGTTATACTGAATACTTCAAAATACTAGTACATATATTTTTTATCATTATTCCCTTCAGGCAAAAATACAGATTTTTCCCAAATCTTTCCTAAAACAAACATGAAATTTGTTTTATTTCCAAACCCTACAACATCTGCCGTTTAGGAGAATTAGAAGATACTTTACAAAGGCAAACCTGGCAACTCAAATCACTGGCTGCTTGGTCACTTAGTCTTACACATCTCAATCGCAATTCTTTAGAGAACAGTAAACCTGATATAACTTGTTTCATTTAAAACAGTAAAACATTAGCATATATGTGCAGAATATACATAAAATCGTGCATTTTAAAAGTCTTTCAGACCATTTACTATAGCCGTTCTTCTCAACAATTCCCATAAAGCCTAGGAAATCGGGAATGCTTTTCTTGGAAATGAATTTTAACTCCAATTGTACAGGAGTAAATAAAAGTATTATTTATATATTTTTATATTTACAAAAAAAACAGAGCTAGCAAGCATGGCTTGGCCTATTTTAAGAAAAAATATACATATATATATAACAGATATGTGTGTGTGTGTGTGATATATATATCTCAATGACTTACTGAGGGTATAAAAGATGTGTTATATGTGTTAAAAGTCTTAGCATGAACACCTTCTTTGTGACATTTCCTATTTTTAATTAAAACCTTTTATTCACACTAAATGTAAGGGGTAATAACTCAGTCAGAATTTAAAAGTTAAAGATGCTGTAACATATAGGTGTGTGCATATGAAATAATAAAACCAATAATTTAAACCAAAAAAATATATATCTGAAATTTCAAAAGTTACTTACTTTCTAAAAAGATGAATTGGAAGAATCATCCCGAAGTATGAAAGGAAAACAAGGGAAAAAGAAGAAGAAAAAAAGCATTAGTTTTCTACCTTAAAATGCAACTTTGCATCTTATCATTTCAGTAATGGAACAACATACAAGAAACACAGCAGCTCAGACCGGGCTGCCATCTGGAGGGAAATACCGAAGGGCTGGGGTCAAAGGTGGCTCTGACTTTCTTCCCCAACACTTCTGGAACATTTCCATTTTGTCCACAGAGCATGGGCATTTCCACACAGTGATATCATTAGAAATAAGGAAGAGAGAGAACATTTGTGCCTAATGCTTTTCTTCCTGCCACTGCCCATGCCTGGGTGCCTCCCCGTGCACCTGCCAGAGTGCACATACAGCTCACTCTACGTGTTTGTTTTTCCTCATCGACTATAGCGTGTGGAGCCTTCTGGCTTGTTTTCATTTCCCGCAACCCCTGAAGCAGAACAGAGGTGGAATTTGGAGTCAGGGGAGCAGGCATAATTTAAAGTGTCTAGACATCAAAGAACCCCCAGAGATGCTTGGCAGAGACCCGTGCTGTGTGAAATACCAAAAAACCATGGCTTTATTACATCGGGTTGATGACGGAGCTCATAAAATTTTACTAATAGTGCACACTTCGTAAAGGCAATGAATGGCCTATCTATGCCACTAATTTTAAGAAGTGGGAAGAATACCTAGGAAATGAAATTGGAGGAATATTTGCAGACATAACCAAAATACATCATGTTTTGGCCTTCCTTCCCTTTGTCTATGAAATAAAAATGCTTTCACACAGTATTTCAGTAACACAAATCTTAAATTACTTTATTTTATTAAGTATCTCAATAAAAGTTTCAGATGAAAACTATTCCCTGAAAACATTTTTTAAATCTAATCCTGAACAAGGTAAGTCTAAAAATTCAAGAAACTTATTAAGAAGCATTATTAGACAGTTACTGTACTAAATGTTACTAATATAAATTAATAGATACAAGTATATGTTCAACTCTCCTTTCAAAAAAAATTAATAATATCTCATTTCAAGTATTTCCAGTGTAAGATAGCTTAGAGTAAGGACCTTAATTATATTTTAAGAGGAAATTATGTAGGGCTCTGGGGTGCAAGTAATGTTTTATTTAGCTCTTACTACAGATGTGTTCACCATGTGAAATTAAATTACTTACGATTTGTGCATTTAACTTTATGTGAGACTTCACACATACACAAATTTTAACGTTAGGAAAGGAATAATCAACTTGGATTATCTTTTCATTTACATATTTAATAAGCATGTCATTACTAGTGGAGGAAATTAAACTATTTCTACCAATAAATGTGGAAGACTCCTCAATGCATATATACACAGTATATATCACTTGATAAATCATTGAAAACAACCCTAGAAAGTCAAGGCTAAACTACTTTCTTACTTTTAATAGAAATGACTGCTAGTCTGGAACTCCCTAAAATGACTGAAAATAAAAACGTAAAGGCTACAATCCTTTATATACGTTACATGAATAATCCTAGCACATAAAATGTTAACCTAAAAATGACTGCTAAAAAGGTAACTAATAAAAGTTTTAAATAAGCACTGACATATAAGGATTAACAAAAATTAAAGTTTAAAACCATAAAGTAGATAGGAATAACCAATTAATTCAAGAGTTGGGTCATATTTTAAAGAAAGATATTTTGCCCGTTTCTATGTTAAGAATATAAACGTGATTTTCAATATTCTATACATCTCTAATGTAAAGTTATAAATGTAATCCCAGTATTTTCTGAGTTGGATATAAGGAGGCAAAAAATAATTACCCAAGGACATAAGTTGTACAAGTCTTAAATTCAGTGAAACAATTACAGACTCCAAACCTAAGCAATATATCTCTGATTGGCTTGAACAATTATTCTAAGAAGGTATTTTTCTTGAATATAAAGACATTTGAACTTAGACCTTTTATTCACTTTATTGACATTACAAAGCTACCACTAGCTCAATGGCAGTGATTAGTACAGCCTTAGTCACTAAATTGACCTTTCATTTCAGGAGACAATTCCTAAACAGAAATACAAGGACAAAAGTTTGGTTAGTATTAATTTAGAGTAGCATCTATAAGAAAATTAAGAAATAGCCCTATAAAAGTATAAACTAAAACATATAACCTAAATTATAATTTCAAAGACCTCCAACTAAAATATGTGGTCTTTAAAAATATAGCCTTTCACATATGAATAAAACTGAAAATAACTTATTCAGTAAGACAGAGAAAAGAGAATAAAATAATATATATATATATATTATAGCTACCGTTTATTCAGTATCTCTAATGTGACTGAGCTTTTACAACTATCATCAATATTCCTTACAGCACCAAAAAACATAAGCATGATTCCCATCCAGTTTGCAGGTGTAACAGAGGCTGAGAGGTTGATAATATTACTGGAGTCAAATAACAACTAACTGAAATAGCTAAAATTCAGATTCTACTCTGATTCCAAAGCAAATGAGCCTCCCACTATCCCACGTTCTCACTCCACAGATCCACAGAGTTGCCTTCCCCAATTAAGGAGCCTTGGAGATATATATATACACACACACACACACATACATATGTACATATATGTGTGTATGTGTGTATATACATACACATATATACATATATATACATACATATATATATATATACACACACACACACACACATACATATATATATATTAGTCCTTGAAGGAAAGATGTTAAGGAAAGCCAGATGCTGGCGAATGGTCAGGTGGTTGGCTCCATCCTCCCTCAATGATGCCTTCAGCAATGACTCCCCCCGGGATACATGTCTAGTATCCTAAAGAAAGCACAAGGCTGCAGAGGTTGCTACTGTGGGATCTCTCCTTCAGGTGATGCTTCATCTGGAAACTAAGGAAGAAAGGATTCCGAGAGACTGATGGACAGAATTGAGATTCCCTAATCGAATGAGATGCCTCTTTGTAGAGTTGAGTCATCAGGAAATAACACTATCCACTAAATGGGTAATCATTTATTAAGCACATTATATATGTCAAGCTGATGTTGAAACAAATTGGCCCTCTGACAAGGGCTTGGCACTCTCTGAACACATACGAAGAGATAAGGGATGCAGGGAAGAGAGCTTTGAGGCAGGGAGCACAACAAGAAACAGCCATTTGGAATGTAAATGTTATCCCTGGTTTATCCCGACATGACTGGGATGGGATGGGACCCAGCGCACATTTATAATGTCGATTCCAGAAGCTGCCAGACCATGGCCATGGCTGGCTCCTAGGAACTAGAGGCTACATTCTCCCCCATTGCAGTCATAGAGAGAATACTTTCAATTAGGACAAACTATGTATCTTCCAAAACACAATACTGAATTTCAGATATTAAGGAAGAGGCCTTGTACTTATATTTGGTATGATCAATTAGTTTCATATAAAAATGTAAATTTCCGTGCACTACTTGTAGCGACCAGGTCTCTCCCACCTTGTGAGCTGTGGCTAATCCCGCAGTACTTCCAAATGTGTTCTATGGGATGTTAGTCCCACGTGATGCCCACAAAAAATTACCAAATGAGTTTCGGAGAAGCAGCACGCTGCATCCTTTCCTTGCAAACTCACCGAAACACTAAAAATATATACTGATGTCTCTGAGAAACCCTGCTTAACTCAAGAAACATGCATAACTCAGTGTTTCCTAAGCATATTTAATAAAATATCCCCCATTAAAATATTTGACAACATTCCCTATGCCTAGAAATATACCTGGGGAAATGCTATGCTATATTTATGATTAGGATCATTAGGAAAGAGTGACTAGTAGTTACACTCCCAGGAATGTATAATTTTATCAGCCAAATGTTTTTAAAACTTAAATATACAAAATATCTGTTTCTCTATGAAAAAAAAATAATAATAATGCTATGTGGTGGTTATTTTTTCCTGTGTAAATTCATAAAACTGAAAAACCATGTCCAGGAACTCTAAATAGCACTGAAAATGTTATAAACAGTATGCACATGTAATTGAAAGCACTGTATATTTGCAATATTGTATTACCAACGTAAAAACCACCCCAGCTCTCCCCCCACTAGGGGAGACGTGTCTCCTGAGTCCCTATTCCTCTCATCAGTGATGGCCACCATCCTCAGCATCTGAGGGCTGAAGCATTTCCCACACACCCAATTATTCTGCCTCAACAAAGTTCCTCTTCTGTAGGGAGTGGCTATAAGGTTAAGCCTCGGACTGACCTGTTGGCAAAGCCACAAATGAAACTTAGAGGGCACAGTCCTCTTAGTATAATTAAGCTTGACCTTATGACTTCCCTAGATCCTTTCTGGGTAGCTAATGGGCTGTGGGAGGTGCAGAAGTGCTGCCAAAACAAATGAAACTCACAGGAACATTATAACTGTGGTGACTACTACCTTGTTTACCTCTGGCTATAAAATAAAGCATCAGCTTGCCTCTGGATCTCCTTCTCTGTGGCCTCAGCCAGGCACAGGAAGATCCACCAAGCTCCAGCTGTATTCTTTGTCTGTTTTTTTCTTTAATCCTTTGCAGAACCCCCTCAGGCTCACTGAATCACTGAATCTTTGGCTGGCTGGGCACAATCTTTAATTTACATATCCTCTTCCTCCAAAAATCTTTACATCACAAAGATAGTTCTAACCCGTTTCCCCAAAAATAAGACAGTGTCTTATATTAATGTTTGCTCCCAAAGATGCGCTAGGTCTTATTTTCAGGGGATGTCTTATTTTTCCATGAAGAAGAATACGGTACACATTTATTGTTAAATGAAAAGAAAGGAAATTTATTATCTGTATACGGTACAGTAGTACAGTAGTCGTCAACACAAACCAGACAAACTGTGAATCCTACAGAATCAAGAATTTACTCATTTATTCAATGAAAATCATGTCATCATCTTCTGGAACATCATCATAACAACCCAATTCCTGAATTTCCTGGTGGATTTCTTGTGACTCCATTTCTTTCAGAATCAGTGGACCAAAACTCTCATGTTTAGCCCTGGGGTGGGGGTGGGGGGCTTTTTTTTCCCAGGGATGCCTTATATTTCACTCAGAAGGAAACCTGTAAGTAGGTCTTATTTTCAGAGGATGTCTTATTTTCGGGGAAACACGGTAGAAGCTCACTCACGCTACCTCTGCCTTCAGACCTCCTTGCCCCAATTCAGCTCATCCATCTGTACCAAAGCAATGTTCCTATTAGAAACAAATAATAAACAAAAGCAAAAACAAAATTACCCCTCTTCCCCCCCCCCAAAAAAAAAAAAAATACTGCTCAGGCTCTTCAGGCTATGCCATACACTGGGTTTTTATTAAAATGACTTTATGTATGTATTTGTTTGTTTGACTCTATTTATTTAATCAGTGGTTTTCACTGTCCCTGAAACAAAGGAAGCACAAACTCCTCCACCGTCATCTGGGTCCTGGCATTACAGTGCACCTGGCACCTAGCTCATCGTCACCTTCCCCAGCTCTCCGATTCCTCGCCCACTCTCCGACTGTTCTCCCAGGACCCGAACCCATGCAGCCAACCTCGCGCCTCCATGGTGTCCCATCTCCGTTTTGGCTCACGGGAAACTGTCCTCCGGGAAATGCATGCCACTCCCAGTTCCATATACTGCTCAGAACAAACTGCCCCTGGATGGCGACACCTTTAGTCACAGCCCTGTATTGCAGCCTCAACGCAGTGCCTCTCTTTCCGGGCTTCTTTTCATCCAGGGTTTACACTCCTAATCTTCCCACCCTTGTGGCTTCCAACAAGTTTGGGAGCGCCACATGGGTTAGGCATACATTGATTTATCTCTGTAGTATCTGACAGGCAATCTCAATCTACTCGAAAGGTGTCGGCTGAAGTGAATTTAAACACTGCTATAAAAATGACTACAATCATGGATCTGTGGGCATCCAGCAGCCGCAATGAATATCATCTATATCCCATGCAAACTCCTGACTACAATCACGCGTGCCAATCACCCTGCGGAGGACACAGGCTAGGAGACTGATGTTTGCATGCCCTGCCTCCATCCTTCCTCAGTGAAGCTTTCGGGGCAGCCATCCACGAACTGGTCCTGATTTCCCAGCAGGAAGGCTAGCAAGTTTGAGCTATCCCCAGCACTGGGAGTGGCAATATCTTTGGGGAACTGATGGAGAAATAAAGGAAAAGGGAACACATTATTTTCAGTAGAAACATAAACAGAAAAGTTAGAAGAAGAAAAAAAAGGGGGGGGGGGTAGCCGGTGGTGCCGACCTCTGCCTCCAGGAGGACTGACTCCTGAGAACAAAGCTAACCAAGGGAAAGCAAAGTGACAGAGGAACGAGGGGAAAACGGTCATTACGTGAACTCTGCATTATCGAGTCACCTTGAAGACCACCCTACTGGCTGTCCGTGGTAATTAAACCAGAAAGTTTTTTGCTTATTTTATTTTATTTTATTTCTTTAATATATTTTATTGTGTTTGTTTTTTTTTTACAGAGAGGAAGGGAGAGGGATAGAGTTGGAAACATCAGTGAGAAACATCGATCAGCTGCCTCCTGCACACCCCCCATTGGGGATGTGCCCACAACCAAGGTACATGCTCTTGACCGATATCAAACCTGGGAACTTTCAGTCCGCAGGCACAAGCTCTATCCACTGAGCCAAACCAGTTTCAGCCTTATTTTAGTTTTGACACTTGGTTACGTGTTTTATGCACACCTACCTCATTTTTCTAGGCCTCAATGTTCTCATCTGTCCAATGAGTTTAATACAGGTTTGCTCAGAAGCTCTACTGCCCCTTTCTGGCTTAGAGTTGAAGGCAATTAATAATGGTTTGGCTATTGGCTTGCTCATGCCAGCCACGCTGCCTGCCTTGATACTTCTTTGTTCTCCTTTCTTCCTACCCATTTGTCAAGGTCCCCATGCCTTCTAATAACCCCTCTAGCACTCGAGGGTACTCTCTCAACCTCTGCAACATCATATCTGCCCTATGATCACAGAATTTAGTCCTGCGCTGGCTAATACTGTACCGTTGGGTGGCAACCAGCTCCCGAGGACTCCGACCGCCTTAAGATCCTCTGTGCCCCCTCAGAGGCCCTGCCAGCCTTGGATTCATGCAGGGCTGTCAATAAGCTAATATTTCACAATTTACAGAACAGGAACAAAGCTTGAAGCTTGGCAGTACCAATGACTGGTTGAGAATGTTCAGAAGTAGAACCAAGAAATACTCCAGTGAGAATGTAAATTGACACAACCCATTTGGAAAGACATCTGGCAATATCTAGTGTGTGTGTGTGGGGGGGGGGGCGGGAGTGTGCATGCTCTGTGGATCAGCAATTCCGCTTTTTGCTATGGACTCTAGAAACACTAACACCCACAGAGACACCGTTAGTATGTTTTAGGGAAGCAAGCACTGTCAATAAACTACATGCTCATCAACAGTTACAGCTCTACAATATACTTTTCCCTGTATAGTCACAGGAAACTCTATATACTGAACTATGCTAGTACACTGCACATCTATGACACTTGTTGCCTTTGAGAATAGAAGTAAATGAAAGAAACCAGCTTTTCCTGCTACACGTTCTTTAAAAGAAATTCAGAGCAACTCTGACAACATGTCCACAACTGCTGATTTCAGATGGTGGTCGCTCGTCTATGCTAATTACTGAAAACCTTCCGAGGCTAAATGGAAACTGTTGATGCTTTTCTTCTTTTACCCCCAGTTTGGCTTCTCTCCACTCCAGCGACTTTCAACCGATGTGCCGCCAGGAAATTTAAAACATGTAACACCTGCCCTTTGAGGCAGGGCGCAGACCCCTTTCCCTCATAGTGTCAAATAGCAAAATGACAACAGCCAACACACCAACAGCCACTGGTGTGAATGAATCAAAATTATACCTAGTGTTTGTCAGGTAGGCAAACAATGTATATTGCGGGTGCCACAGAAGTCTAGTAATTATAGTTTATGTCTGCCATGAGATGGAAAAGGTTGAAATCGCTGCTCTCTAGTCTATCAGATTTGTCCCTTGTTTCAAGTGATGTTCGTGTCTAGACATTTTTATGCAAGCAAATAAATGCCTACACGGAAATTATTTACGAAGTGCACTGGTACATCATAAGGAGTTCAAAGTCCCTCCCAACTTCCCCCGACCGAGCCCACTCCTTCAGAAGCAATGGCCATTGAAGATTTATCCTGTTTCCTCTAGAGCTGTTCCTAGTTTGCATGTGCATATACATGCATTCAACTCTATGATTTGGTATTTTACATTTATCCTCGGAAAAACGACTGACTTGAGCTTATTAAATTCCACAAGTTAGAAAACTGCATGGAAAAATGTTTCTGGGATTTAAAAAGGGAGGCGGGGGGAACCCTGTGAAGGATTTCATTATAACAATGGCTATGGTTATTTTAGAAGTCAGAATAAATCTCCGTATTCATAGGCAGTAATAACTGTTAAGTAGAAAATTACCTATATCTTGCCAGCAGGAACCCTTCCTGTAAATATGGCTTTTCTTTTAATGTAAGAACATTATGAAATATCTGTCAATTGAAAAATAGATGAGAAAAATCGCTCAAGATCCCACTCCTTAAAGCACCCCTGAGCATTTTATAAAATTTCTCCTAGCCTTTTTTCTGATGTGTTTCTATTTTAAAGCTATCCTTCATCTACGTATTGAGTTACAATAGTCTATTTTATATTATACCCTTTCCACACTGCTATGAAACTATCAAGAATATTTCAAATGGTTAAAAATATTTATCAACTCGTTTCAAGCGAGCAGTTTTCAATTTGGCTGTATATTAGAACTTTCAGGGAAATTCTTTTAAATGCAAGTTTGAGGCAACTCCAAACCTATTAAATAAAAATCTTTGGCTGTGGAACTGGCATCAGCATTTTCTCATACACTTCTTAGTGATTCTAATAGGCAGCCACATTTGAGAACCACTGATACCACCAGGGGACATGTAAATTATGTCGTTTATGTGTATGTGAAATAGCACTGATAGGACAATCCAAGTGCACATAATACTTTTTTCTTTTATTCCAGAATACTTTAAGATACGCTTGCCGAAGAGGCATTATCAATTCAGGCATCATAAGCTATGTAATGACCTTTTGCAAATAGTGCCAAGTAGCTTTTTAAATGAGGTGTTTCGGTTTACATTCTCGCCAGTAGTATATAAGCAAGAAGAACCCTTTGGAGTCAGGGTTAAGTGCATGGACTGATTAATGTAGTAGATAAGTTAAAAAACACCCTCCAATGGTGACTTTACCTTGCAGTTCTATGACTGCTGGTAAGATCTAATGCTTATTCACAAACTTGTTCATTCCTTCCTTTTATGGATTGGAGCTCCTCTGCTCATAGCCTTTTCCACAATGCTCTAAACTTATTACTTTTTTTTTCGTATTGTTTTTATAATCTCTGTATATAATCCCTGAAGATTAACAAAAGATATTCTCCAATGTCTCTTAGGTTCTGGGTTTCCTATGCAGACACATAAAACTTCATGTAGTCAATTATGCCCATCTTTTCTTTGTAATTTATTTTACAGCTTCTAACTCTGAAGAGTCATGTCTCTAAGGTGGACTGAAATGTTAGATTTGAATTTTTATAATTGTTCCCCAATGGTATGACTTTTCATGTTAAAATCTCCCATCTTGTCTGCATCTTCCTTAAAATTTCCCATCACGTCTCTGTCTTCCTTGATATAAACACAATGAGCACATCAATGCCCAGTAAACATTTATCATGTTTGATAGCCTCCTCTGGCCCACAGCAAGGAGCAGCGTTCCCTCGTCCATTACTGCTTTTCTGATTCATCGTCCTGCCCCTTTTCTGCAAAAGATTCCGGCCCTGCTCATTGGAAATTCCTTGATCAGCAAAAATGTCAACAGAAGTCAGCTCAGTGTTCTGCTGGCTCTGGGAAAATTTTTACCTTTAAATGTTTGATAAAGGAAATGTCTAAAATTAACTTCACCAACTGAAGCTGTTAAGATTGGCATTCATACCATGGGACAAATGTCAATTTAGTGTAGCTTTCTTCTCTCCTTGCTTTCTCCTCTTCCCTTGCTCAGTGGTAGGCGACTCCTCTGATTAGAAGTGCTACCATATAAAGATATTTAATGACCATCATTCCTCACCCTAAAACACAAGTTTCATGAAATTCAAGTATCAGTTACTTGGGGTGGCATGGTAGGCAGCTGCAACAGTCAGGAAGAATTACAAAGGAAAAGCAAACTTTGAAAAAGGCTTCCTGGCTAGGTAGGATCCTTCGTGAAAAACAATATACTTTGAGGAAGGAAACACAATACGAAGACAGGTGAATGAAGGAAGGATCTTTCCCTTCCTCAAGCTGGCATACACCTAAGGGTCAGGCAGGAGGCCTAAGAGAAACGTATACACCTAGTTCTTGTTTTCATTTCCCCCTCCGAGCCCAGGATTCAGGAGAGACACAAGGTGGGAGCAGGAGCGGCAGAGATGCTGATGTTTGCTATCAGCCTTTTTAACACTCTTCCATACAGAATGAAACAGAACAACAAAGGTAAGAATGGCTAGCAGCGATGCAAACGTGAAGAGAGAATAATTAATAGGGCTTCAGGCTAATGGTCTTGGAAATCTATAAAATTAGACATATATACATATTAATAAATTCCAAAAGTAATGCCTCTAATACGTTATATATGTATTACCTTTGATTTACAGAAATAAACATCTTCCTTAGGAAAAAAATGTACAGCTTGAAGACCCAAATGTATCTTTAGACAAAACGAGATTTCCTGGACATTATTTTATAGCAATACCAATGTCCCAACAGGCAGACAGAGACCCTTCAGACAACAGCTCCAATAAAAAAGGGAGGAGGAGAGGAAAATATGTAAATGAAATCAGGGTGAAAAGGAAAAGAATTTGTGAGCCAAGGTAATAAGTCAAGAAAAAAAAATGTTAAAACTGAAGCCCTATTTAATCAACTAACTATATGGTAACTGATTAAACAGTTGCTAAAATTATAGAGAACTATTTTTATGTAAAAATAAGAGAACTGTTCTTTATTCTTTTTAATGTTTAAAAAACTCAAAACGTGGAATATCATGACTTCTGGCCATTTGACGAATGTCTTATTTAAATGAGAACAATTCCAATCCACTCATTTGACCTGAATGAATATTCTCGAGGTGTTAAAGCTTCCAGGAAATAGTTCCTTGATGCATCTGCCACCTAATTCCATGAAATTGATATCGCACTTAAGCTAAGTCAGGAAATCTTAAGTGATGAATTAAACTAGGACTGTGGCTTCCTGAGCTGCTAGCAGATAATAGATAGCAGTGGAGCCGAAAATCATTACAGTTAAATAGGTTTACCTCTTTGGGGAGGGGTGTTTTCTAAGATACCGGGAGCACAATGAACAGCAGCGTATCATGTGAGGGTAACAATGACCACTTCAACATGTGATCTAGCACTTTGCTATTCCTGGGTGTCAGTTTATCAGCAATGAAACAACGTTCTTTCTGGCTGTGCCTGAAGTGAACCTACTGGGATTGTGGGAGACAGCTGTCCACCAATACAAAAAGGAAAGCTGGTGAGATTGATTCAAACTTTATTTGGAGAGAAAAGAAAACAAGTATTTGCTGAAATCCAGATATGTTACTATGTAAGCAGAACACGAAAATCCACCCTAGTCTCCATCCTCAGCACTGGTGTTATATAGCAGGGGTGGGAAACATCCAGCCTGTGGGCCATATACGGTCCAAGAAACCAGTTGGTTTGGCCTCGCCAAGGCACCTGCAGGCGGGACTCGAAATCCAATACGTCTAGGCGTTTTCGTAAGCAGCATGCGTTTACATGAAGTGAATTGTATGAAGCAAATGATGTTATAAATGCCCAAATGGGCCTTGGCAGAAAGAAGTTCCCCCGGCCCTGTTATAGGTGAACGGCAGAGGTAAGCTGAGGTTCCACAGAGAAAGGTTTCACAGACATAGACGTATGTTTTTAAAAGCTTCCCTAAACAGAAGGCCCCTGATATTGGCCGTCAAATGCTGCCTCTCCCCCAATAATTACTAACTACCTGATGGACTTCCATATACTGATCCTTAGAGTTGCTTAGGATTCAAATGTGGGGTATCATTCAAATATGGGGTGTCAACACAGAAAATGAACGAAGAGATACAATCGGAAATTTTAAACCTGTTCAATCCCTTTCATGGTAAGTTGTTGGTGATCCTAAAATTGTTCCTTTTATCACTTGGCTTGATAAACCGAGTTTTAAAAACTCAGGACATTTTCAAAACAAGCATATGCTAGGATAGCCTCTTTCTGTGCCTCTCCTTTCCTCCTTGGTTGGTTCATGCCTTCTCATGGGCATTCTGAATTTTCTTCTATTTTTCTCCCTTTGGGACATCCCACACTTCAACTCTTAACATTTTCCTGTTGCCTAACATTTGACCGTGATAGAAAGACGGAGCGTTGGAATCAGCCAGACCCTGGCTCAAATAGCAGATCTTCTCCTCATACTAAAGCTGTGTGATATTAACAAGATACCTCGAGTCTCTTAGCATCCATTTCCTCTTCTCTAGAATAAAGAAACAACAACCACTTCTTGATGTTATTGTGTGGATTCAATATTCTAAAAAACAAACAAACAGAAACTGCTTGGCTCAGAGCCTGACGCTGACCAGTTACTGCAGAAATATTCATTGCCTGCCCTTTTGCCAAAATGGCATTCAATGGACGGGCATTTATAGACACATAAATCTATGTTTCTTTGTTTCCGTGATTTACCTGTATTCTACCCCTGGACCTAATAAACACCCTTTGTGTTCAACACACATCAAGCTTTTCATTATCCTCCAGGAAAATAACTAGAATAACATTACATAAATAACAGCCAGAAGAGGCATCACGTTGCTAAGGGACATGTTCAAAATTGAAGGCACTCTAGCATATTCTCTGTAAAATCTTAAAATGCCTGAGCCGTTTAAAGAGAAGGAGAGGCAGTAAAAGGCCTTGATGGTGCAACCCAATGTGATTCTTAGTAAAACGGGGCTGGAATAATGAAGTCCTCTCTGACGACAAAGCAAAACATTCTCTGGGGGAAAATCGCTCAATCACCCTCGAGAATATTTATTCATGGAGTCAGGCTGCTTTGCTTAAAGGAGCCCCAAGCAAAAGGGTGGGAAGCAGACACGACTTCAGCAAGAAAGACCGTGAAGATGCAGTCAGCATCCACAGAGAAGAAGGCTAGAAAGGAAAACAAGACATTTCTATCTGACACTGGGACAGAACTTTCACGGGTAAATAAACGTGTAGTGGAAATACGGCCACAGTTTACACAGACTGTGTCATTCAGACAGAGACGTGAGCAAGCGCACCAAGGCCTCCCAGGTGTCCCCTTTTCGACAAACCACACTGTCTCTGTTTTGATTCCAGTCTTCCCTGTCACACGGATGAAGCAGAAAGGATGCTGATGTGAGCGACATCAGCCTGGGAACCACCCTGATCCCCTTCTAGCCTGTCATTCAGATCACACCGCCTGGCCTTCAGGGTCCGGCTGCATCCTCAAACCCACTGAGCAGGAGCAGGGGGATGAGTGACAGCTGTGTGGGGTTCCGTACAGGGAGACCCCCCCTGCATTGTCCGTTTTCACCCGACGTCCCTAGCTGGTACCTACCCGGAAGGAAGGAATGGAACCACGCCAATGCAATCCCAGCCACGCCTGCTAGTTCAAGCATTCGGTTCAGCATCACCTCCTGACCAACACGAAAGCAGCTGAGGCTCTACTATAATCATCATGGAAAGGTGTCCCACATCCTTCATTCGAGGAAGAGCCTTCATACACACCAACGCTGTCTCCAAGCCATGCCGGGGTCTGAAACCAGACTGGAAAATATTACATACGTGTATATATAGTCACACTCCACAAACCACTCTTCTGCTGTGTCATCCTTATTTACAGCTGCGCAACCCATCCCACGTGCACAGAAACAGAGTGCCTTCTCGGGGTGAAAATAGGAACAGTCAAGGGAAGCTCCTCTCCACAGTAGGAGGCACACTGAAAGCACAGGAAGGCCTGGAGCTGCCTGGGAAGGTAGTTGAGGCGGTCCCAAATGGAACATACTGTGTCCTGAAGGGAAGAGAGAAAACACAGTGTTGGTTTCCACGGGTCACCTTTGGCACGTGGTAGGCAGGGTCTAACGGTTCCCATGTGGTTTAAAACGGAAAAAAGAAAACCCTGGGCATTGTGGGCAGGCAATGGCAGGTTAACCCTTGAAGCCCAGCGGGATTACCAAACGTGCCTTTCCCTGGAGCCCACTGTGCCACACCACATTCGCGTTTCCTAACAAACACAACTGCGTATCAGGCTCTGCCGCCCGCGGAGCTCCAGGCCCACAGCCCTTGCTCATCAAGCAGACAGGGCTGGGGACCTTTGAATGAATAACAACTGCAAGTGGTAGGAATAATAATAATAATAATAATAATAATAATAATAATAATATCAATGGAGCCCCAAGAGGTAGTATCTGTTAAAGGGCAAGAACAAATGAACTTAAAATATATCCATTTTCCTGCTAACAAATAGGCTTTTTAAAGACAAGGTGATAGACATTTTATAGAGTTTTCAGAGTTGAACTAGAGAATTCACTCTTTTTTACCTTCTTGAGGCCTCTATTACAAGATTAAAGATGGTACATTTCCTTTCTGATGTCCCCTTTCTCCTAAACTAATACAATACTACAAAAAAGGGAAGCTTTCAACCCCAGCACAGAATTTTTACTAAGGTTCTGTATTTCCAGTATGTGGCTAAAATAAAGTGAAATGGGTTACATCACTATGGCATTATTTTCTGTGTTCTTAGCCCATATGTTTATTTGCTTCAAGTAATGGCTATCTCTAAGACTGCTTGTCATCTGTAATTCCACTTAAGGTTAACATAATTCTGTCATCTAGTCTCCATTTCTCTTGCTCTCCTGGCCAGACTCCTCCATTTTTTGTCAGTTATACTCGGCCTGTGATGAAATGAGAGCCTGGTAATGTCGCCTAGGACACTGCCTCCTCTACACGCCCCGTATACGCGATGGCTTCTCAGTCAATTATTCACAGATGCCAAATACCCAAAAGCCTTTTAGACAAATTTGGGTCTGAGATTTCTACTACATATAGTACTCACTATGTTTTTCTGGACATTCTCCACTAACTTCAATGCATCTCATAAAACATGACCCATCTCCCACAAGGAAAATGCAAAAAATGAATAGATCACCTAGGCCAGTGGTCAGAAAACTCATTAGTCAACAGAGCCAAAGAGCAACAGTACAACATTTGAAATTTCTTTGGAGAGCCAAATTTTTTAAACTTAAACTTCTTCTAACGCCACTTCTTCAAAATAGACTCGCCCAGGCTGCGGTATTTTGTGGAAGAGCCACACTCAAAGGGCCAAAGAGCTGCATGTGGCTCACGAGCCGCAGTTGGCCAACCACGGACCTAGGCTAAGGACTCAGAAAATATTACACTTAAAGGAACAGATCACTCAGTACCTCAGCTTAAACTTACAGTCCGCTGGATGCTTAGTGATATACAATGTGCTTCCTTCTTAAGTTTTACGCCCTCATGTTTGACATATTGACCCTCTATTGCATAACCTAAGGGTCTGACTAAGGACAGTGATATGAGAGTCTCCTCAAACCATGCTTAACGCAGATCTTGGCTAAAGATGTTTGTAATTAATTTATGTTCAACAAAATAAACATTTACGGAGAGTCTGCTATGATCTAGGAACTATACAGTGTATACAAACATGAGTATGATATGTCACTTGCTATTTTGGAATTCAGAGGTGAGTAAGGAGAAAGACATATAAACCAAAAGAACTATGACAAAGAAATGGTGAAAACTTCCCTTGGCATATGAAAGAAGGAACCAGATTTACACCTGGAAATTGTAGGGAAACTTTCCCAGGGGACATGGCAATCTGCATTTAAATGATAGAGATATTAGAGGTAATAACCATAAACACTAAGACATTTGCATAAATGTAATTTATAAGAATCTTGGAAATCAGATCACTACTCAAAAGTAAAATATATTCTAACCTACATTTAGTTTAATAGACAGCAAAACTAGTTCAGTATGATGGAAAACTCCTACTATACTGTGAACACACAATAAATATTACACAAGCCAAAAATGTGAGAACCTTCATGGCAGAGCACACAAATAGTGACATAAATATTCCAAGTAATTAACTGTTACCTACACATTGAAATATATAGCCTCCTCAGAGAAGCAAAGTGATTTTGTTCACTACAGTCTGTCCTCCAAAAATTCGTTATGTGTATGTGAAGCTTCATAATAAAATTTCAGACAAAATTTGGATGACAGTAAAACTACGTAGGACTCTGAAACACATCTTCCCCGCCCCCCACCCCCACCCCAAGAAAAAAAAAACCCAATTAGGTAATTAGCAGGAGATTACTGTCAGGATACTTACTATAAGTTAACATAACCAAGTCTGGAAGATGAGAAAGCCAAGGAAATACTACATCAATAGTGGACATTCAAAAAGCTCAAGTGGCCTAAGTATGAGAGCTAGCTAGAAAAATACACCTTCTGAGTTACAATTAAGGTCCTCCCCAAAGCATCAAACTTAATGGAAAATAATTTACTCACTGTATATTGAAAATCAGGAAAGTACCTGATACTAGAGTCCCAACATTAGTCCTTAGCAGATATCATATGTGAAACAACTTGGGCTCTGATTCATCAAGTAACCATGGTTTTAAATCTTATCACTGAATCTGAGCCAAGAATCAAAACTAACTAGAATCCCTTTTTCAACTTCTCAGGAAATTTTAGATAAAAGATAATTATTAAACAATAGTATATACTTCTTTTTTAAAAATATATATTTTTAAATTGATTTCAGAGAGGAAGGGAGGGAAAAAGAGAAACATCAATGATGAGAGAGAATCATCGATAGGCTGCCTCCTGCACATCCCACACTGGAGATTGAGCCACAATCCAGGCATGTGCCCTGACCAAGAATGGAACCATAACCTCCTGGTTCATAGATCAATGGCCAACCATTGCACCATGCTAGCCTGGCAGGATTACTTCTAGTTGAAATATGAACCTTTTGGCCCATTGTGCCAAAATATTACTGTGGAATATCTTTGAATACAAATTTGACTCAACAACCCATTCAATCTTGATTCATTTCCCCAAATTCCTAATAATACAGCAAACAGTAAAATCTCATAAATCACATATCTTAAAATTGGCAGATTTTTCAAATAATTTTATCTTCATAAGAACCTTATAACGTGGATAAACAGTTATAATTTTCCCCATTTTACTGGAAAGACCAAAAAAAGACCGAGTGACTTATCCAGGATTATACACTATGTTACAAACAGAGCAGAGCTAGAATTCAAATTTCCATTCACTCAGTCAGAAAATACCATCAACCTATTAAATGAAGGGCCCATAGAGAAGAGAAGGATCAATGAGACAGAAACTCTACTATTAAGGAAATTGCTGTCTTATTATAACAAGAGAAAGTTGAGAGAGTTTACTAGCTACTACAATAAAGGAACACCCATATTGTGTTATAATGGAATAGCAAGGGTAAAAGGATGAGTTAAAGCTAGCATTAAAGATTTCTTTACTGAGGAGGTGTTATATGACATCTGAATTGGGTTTTGGAGGTACGTTGTGTGAAACGAGATGGTGAAGGTCATTACAGGCTGAGCAGAGTGAGAAATATGTGGAATATTTGCATATAATCAAATAAACAGGTTTTTTTTCAAATGTCAAAAATGATAATACATATTTAACCTAATTCAAGCTCAAACATGAATTTAATTTACAAATATATACAGAAAAGGCTGCAAGTTGTTCCCCAATAACTACCTTTCCCTACAGCTAGGACTCCCATGTTTTAGCTGGGAACATGGCTCCTGTAATAGACTATTCTCCAGCTTTCCATTAAGTTGAGTGCGGCATGCAGAAGGTTGATGCACTCAACATTCAGAACATATTGAAGGGATGGCTGAGCCCCTTCTTCCAACTGCTGCTCAGGACACAGATTTGGTGGCAAGTCATATTAGACCATGGGAATGAGGAAGAAATTCTAAGAATAACAGAGCAAGCAGACAGAAGGAGGACCCTGGCCCCCTGGAGATCTTGATATCGCAATGCTATTTCATTATTCCTTTGACTATCTAGCTTGAGACTGTGCTATGAGATGGAAACTTTTATTGAATTTAACTACTTACTTTGGAACTCCATTATAGCCATGCAAACATGAATACTAGTTTATATAAATAGGCTATGTTATAAAGTAAATACAAATTAAAAGTAGTTTCTTGGTTCTCCATTCTCAAAACCTGAGAAAATAATCGGAAAATATGTAAATTAATAGCAAAGCATTTAATATCATCAATAATATAGAAGTGTAATATACTTTCAAATTTATTTTTAAATTTTAATCTGTATAACCATGCTAGGTAGTAGAATGATCAGAGATCAATATTATTATGTTATAAGTGAACAATAAGACAAGATATCATGAATTCATTATAAAAGTATTTGATAACTACATATTTTATTGGGTTGAATCTCTTTTAGTCCATAAAATTATCATTACATATGTTCCATACTATATTTATGTAATAGAAATCCACTTATAAAGAAAAGCCAAATAAGTTATTAATGCCAGAAGAATCAATAAATGAAAACTAGATTTTTGCTATAAGTCCACATTAATTACCAACGTTTTCATTTACTCCATTGGAGATCTCAGACTACTCAATTTTATTGTGGTTACAGCTAAACATTTCATTGTTATCCATTTTATATTTTCTGGAGAACAGGGAGAAATTTAGAAAAATTTAATTTCCACCATGTTTTTTTCCTGGTTCGTCATTTAAAAGTTTTGCAAAATTTAGGAATGTGTCTAGGATGTCTGCATTCATAAAGAGAGAAAGCTAGCTTAAAACAAAAGAGTGCTACATCCGATGTTGGACAAGGTTTTGGGCTAAAATTAATCTCTGAACAGATACTACAGAATAAATCTAAGGCTGATTTTCCTCAAAAAGATGGCAGAGATGACCCAAAGAAACAATACAGGCAGGATCTAAGCAACAAAATTGGTATTTTCATAATAAAGGACAGTTTTTAAATAATAATGAACCACATTCAAAAGTTTACATTAAGGTCACCAGAAAGTCAGTAAATTATCTCTGTTCCAAAGTAAATACCTTGGATAATAATAATTGGCTTTAAAATCTCAAAATTGTTGTAACATACATAAATAATATCTACACTAATAAAAGAGAAATATGCAAATTGACCATCACTCTGCTATGCCTACCATCCAATCAGGAGGGAATATGCAAATTAGAAGGACAAAGATGGTGGCTGCCCAGCTGTCCAGGTGCAGAGTGGCTGGGCAGGGCAGGACACCTGCTATGAGAGGGAGCGGGGTGAAGGGATCTACAGGAGTAGCACTCTGGCCACAGTAACGATAAAGACTGTAGACTCCAGAGTCTGCAGTGAAGACAAAGATGGCAGAGCCTGGCCAGAGTCTGTAGCTAAGCAGCAAAGACAGAGAAGGCAGACTCTGGCTGGAGTGAGGCCTGGGTCCCGGGTGCAGGAGGTAAACCGGTGCTGGAAACCAATGGAAGGAATGCCTATTGCACGAATCTCTTCATGCATTGGGCCTCTAGTATTAACTGTAAAGGTCTAAGTACCCCGGGAGGAAACTAGGTTCGCTAGGTTCGGAAGGAGGCGGCTTGTCCCACTGCAGCAACTTCTAAGGAAGAGTGTGGCTATTTTACATCTAGATAGACCAGGCTTGCTTCCAAGGCCATTGGCAACTTAAAACTTTGAAGTTTGCTGAATTAAATAATAAAATTTATTAAGTATCTAGGTATTTTGAAATGACAAAATACTGAAATATTAATCTGAATCTGCTTCATGAAAAATCCTGTGGGTAGAATTAAATCTATTAATTAAATATGTCTTGTATTTTTTAAAATATAAAGTTCTTACTAATCTTAGAAATGTTAAATATTTAATTTGCCACCTAAAATTTAAGGCTTCTAAGAGCTTAAAGTTCAAATTAAGGAGGCAGAAATTACATAGTTGTAGTAACAAAATGCATATACAAATTTATTTTTGAGAAAATAATTCTTGTATTTTCTCTAGAGAAATTGGTAGTTCAAAATATGTTGTTTATTGGTCTAATTAAAAAAAGAGGATTAATTCTATGGTCTGAATCAAATTTTTAATATAAAAAGTTATATATATATATAAATATATATATATATTTGATCATTTTTCCAAGTTAAATTTCAAGACTTTAATTGAGATAATTTTAGAACACTCCACAGGCCTGGGGTGATTCAATAATTTATTCTCTCTTCTTAAAAGAAATATTTTTTAATTAAGCCAATTTAATATACTTGAAATAACATGGAAAGCTTTATCAAATAAAATTAATAACTATATTTTATTTACATATATATTTTAAATGTTATAAAGATTTCAATTTCTAAGGGAGAGCAAAACAAGGTTGCTAAATATTTCTTAAGTAAAGCCGAAATTTTCAGCAGCAGAATTTTAAGAACAAAAGCAAACAAAAGCCCTGGCAGCCTGCACTTCAAATAGGCTGGTGGGATGGGACATCATCTGATCTTCTTAAATCAATGATAAGTGTACTAAAATTGCTTTTTCAGTAAAGATGCCTATTTTAATTACTTAATAAATTAGTTCTTTAAAATATAATCAAAGTTTCATATAACTTCAGTTAAATGAGAAGCCAATGTTTTTATAAGCAGTTGGCTTTAACAAAGGCCAACATAAAAATTTCTATTCCTGAGACCTCCCATGATCCCTCTGTATATGCAAATAACACTAGCCAAAAAGACTGCTATTTAAAAGTAAATTTTAAGCTTAATAAAAAGGAGAAATTAAAAAATTTTGAAATCTCTTCCGCTACTATTTACAGGGTAAACTGAAGGTTATTATTCAGGCATTAAATCTGATCATTAGTAGTCTCTATAAGTATAAAGAGAGTCACTTAATATGTAGGCATCACAGTATCAATCAGTATGTGAAGAGTAACCATGTTAGTTTCTTGGTGTAAAAAAAAAAAAAAGAAAGAAAAATTTAAAAGAAACTCTAAAGGTTGCCTAGAAATTACTTTGGAGGAAATAAAGGAAGGTTTCCTTCAAACACCTGGAGGAATGTAATTAAAAGTCAATATATTAGGCTTCAAAAAGGAAAGTAAATAATTTGCATTTTGCTTCCTTGAATAAAGCTTATGTAGGTATACTCAAAGACTCTAGAAGAAATTCAGTTAGTATCATTAAGTTAGAAAATAAGCCTGATTTCAGATTGATTTAAATTGGCAAATTAAAATAAGTAACTATTCAGGGGAACTTAGTTGTACTAGGCAGGAGCCTATTCCTGGAACATTAACTAATTTTTTACTGATGGTTCATCTCATAGTAGAAGCTGATTATAATGCAATGAATTCAGACCAGTCGTATTTCTGTACAAAAAAAATTGAATTAAAAGCTATCAAGGCTGCATTGCAATGCTTCCAAAGGCCTCTTAATATTATTTAAAACAAAAAAGGGGAAATTGTGGAATAATCTCTTGAAAGTAAATTACATCAAGCCTTAATTACCTTAAATTTTTTCACTTTGAAATTTTTTCTAATGCTGATGACAAGACACACATGGTGTCAGAATAAGCCAAAGGAAAATGGTTTGGAAAAATGAAAAGATCCAGAGTCTAGTTTTTATATTCCTTTATTAACCTTTGGTTGAGAATATGCTTATATATTTTCAGAAAACTCCTCCAAGCCCATGTGGATTCCTGCAACAATGGATCAAAAGAAGAACTAACCAGACTACTCCAGACAGTGGTGGCCCCAAACAACACACTGACAGGACAGAAGAGGAACAGTCCAGAAATAGGAAACAGTGAAGACCCCTTGCCATGCTAACAGTGTGTTGCTACAGGTTGCCCAGAACCAAGCCAAAGAAGGTTGGACCTGCAAATGGCTTCATTGCTGTCACGTCACGGGGGACAGTGACTAGGAAGGGAACCCATAAAGAACTGTTGGACTCGAAGAACTGTTGGTCCAGAAAGGAGCTTACGGCAGACTGATTCCTTTGATGCTTGGCAGCAATTTAAAAGGACGTGATAAAACTCTATCCTTTCCATTGAATTTAAAAATCTTAAAAGCTCTGCAAATGACATACATTCTTGTTAAATTTATTAAATCAAATAAGGCGAATATGCTGAAGGCTAATTCCAGTAGGCAATAAATGCATGGAGTTCATCAAAAAGTATATAAATACATATTATGACATATTTATGTATTTCAGTTCTCTATTATATGTTTTGAGACTTCATTTGCTATTTTCTTATATCACTTCATATTATTATTATTATAATTATTATTATTATTATTTTAACTAAATTTTAGTGATTTCTTCCTCAATACTTCAGTACTTCAACTCTTCTTTGGTTCTTTTCTTTTTCTCTTTCACGGATGCCATGTTCTTTGGAAACTTGTTTAGACCAAGTGAATGGCCTTTTAGGCTTCCACCACATGACTAGGAGTTCACTTTTTGAAAAATAAGAATTATATGTCACAGGGATGGGGAGGAAGGGGGTAGGGGGGACAGAGGGTGCACACCAGGATTTTAGAGATGGTTAGGTGGGGCATGACCATAAAAAGGTTGGGAACCACTGATCTAGCAACTCTGCTTTGACTAGTCACAGTTAGCAAGTTTCCCAGAAACAATTCCCAATATGTAAGTTCAATATCAACAACAAAATGGTAAGCATCCTATGAAGTCCTTGGCTCTTCTACTGCCGGAGGTAAGTTCCCCTGCCTCCCAGCATGTCCTTCTAAAACACACGGTGAGAAGTCACAAGCCAAGTATGTCTTGCTGCTGCCTAGAGCATCACCCACAGCTATCCTTACGTTGGACAGGCATAATAACAGAGTTCATCAAAGGCTTTGCATCCTCCAAATCTACATGGGTTATGGAAAAACATTTTCATCCTTGAACCCTATTTACAAGAAGGCTATACACTGAGAGTCTCAGCACACCTACGCCTGCAGGTTAGCCAGAAAAACTCCCAAAGGGGATAGAACCAAGCCAAACTAAAATCACTTAGGCATGTGGCAATTAAGAGCACACATTTTCTTAGGCTCACACCACAAGCATTTAAAAAGGTCAAGTGCAACCGATTCTGAATGCAACATCAAACCAGAGACCTATCACTTGCCAGCTGGATAAACTGCCTAAGCTTCCCTATCTGTAAAATGGGAAATGTAATATCATCAACCCACTTCAAAGACGCTTAAAAGATAATTCACATATGGTCCTTAACATTGGGTCTAATATAATTATTATAAAAAATGTTAGGCATGTCTTTAATGACCAGCGTGCACTCCTGAATGTGGCTGACACAGACACATTGCCCAGAGCATGGCATATCAGCCTTAAGCCAAACAAATGAATGGAGGCAACGATGTGGGTTCCTTGGCCTAATGAGCTTACATTTAGGGTGGAAAGACATCACTTCTTGGCATGTTGGAAAATAACAAATTGTATGCAGAATTCAAGAGAGAATTTAGAAATTCCTAAATTTAAACATTTTAAAACTAAAAAGGAAAACATTATTCAATGGGCTGAACGCATGATTCCCAGAGAGCGGTGAGAAGGCCTCATGAAATGACATGGAAAAGAATGGTCTGTCACCCCGCTGTTCGACCATCAAACGCAGGGGCCACATTTTATTAATCCAGCAACTGGTACAGGCTTGAGAACAAAACACGTGCTTAATAAATATTTAAGGGATGAATACGTGTCCACGGAATGAAAGCTTCCACAAACCCCCAGAGCGTACACACTGAGCAGAATAGACACCTTATCTAATGGACCAACTTCTTGTTATAACATCTCAAGTTCCACAACTTTATTTGCTTTGCTCTGATATCCTTGAATTGGACTACTAAGCACCTGGCAAAGCTCTGCACCTACACACCTGAGTACCGTGAGCCTGGGCAGGTGACAGCCCACAAATGGAGGAGAGCAGATCAGAACAGAAGCAAGCATAGCACCAGAGCAGCCTTCACTTAAGAAAAATGTTAATAGCACGGCTGGTGGGGCTCAGTGGTTGAGCATCGACCTATGAGCCAGGAGGTGGATTCCATTCTCGTTCGGGGCACATGATTGGGTTGCAGGTTTGATGCCTAGGAGAGGACATGCAGGAGATCAATGATTGTCTCTCATCATTGATATATATATGAAATCAATAAAAATATATTTAAAAAATAAAATAAAATGTTAACCTAAATCACCTAAATGTCAAACAGACTCCCAGTCAATAATTGTCAATCTGATTTTGTGTACCGTAGGTCTCTCAAGGAGTGTAAGGTAAATAGTCCTTAGTTGTCCTGACAGCACTAAAACTTGTTCTTAGGAATTATACACTGTAGCTTTTAGAAACCCTGGCTTAACAAAATGTCATAATTTTCACTCCTCTAAAAACAAATCAACTATAAAAAGAAACCCCGCCAAAACCGGTTTGGCTCAGTGGATAGAGTGTCGGCCTGCAGACTGAGGGGTCCCGGGTTCGATTCTGGTCAAGAGCATGTACCTTGGTTGTGGGCACATCCCCAATGGGGGTGTGCAGGAGGCAGCTGATCGGTGTTTCTCTCTCATTGAGGTTTCTAACTTTCTATCCCTCTTCCTTCCTCTCTGTAAAAAAATCAATAAAATATTTTTTTTTAAAAAGTCCCCATGTCAGCATATCAACTATTTTGCATTTGAATTATGTTGTCAAGTTCAAAACAACGAAGCAAAACTAAAATCATTTAGGCATGTGGCAATTAAGAGAACAAGAGATAAAGATAAAAACACCACTTAGGGAAAAAAATCAAATAAAATCACCCCAGTTAAGTGTCTATTCCTCTGCAAAGATTTCCATCTGCATAGCTTCCTTAGAAAAGCTCACACACAATGTAATTTTATATCCATTTCTGCTTCTATTTCTGCACTGAAATATTTAGGGAGAGCTCAGTATTTCTGGAGTAAATTATACCTACATCTTGATAAAGCTGAAATCACCTAAATTACACCCTTTTGTTCAATTATTTGGAAGAATGGAGAAAGAAAGCTTGACAAAATAAAAATGCTTATTTAAAAATGGCCATTCCATAGCTATAATTGTATACCTTAGTGAATATTGATGCTTTGAGGATTATATGCACTCACCACAACTATTTTTACCAAAAGCTTCAAATAAAATCCAAATCAATTTATGTTATGTGACTATACACAATATATTTGAACACAAAGCAACCCAACTATTCTATTGGTTTGTGTTAGAAATTGCATATGAAAACACATACCAGGCTATGTAAAAATGGAAGCTCATATTCTTAGAAGAACACCTTCCAAGATAACACAGATACTCAATGTTCTAGAAATATTCTCACGGTATACCATGAATTACGGTAATGTAAAGTTCCAAATTCTAAATCATGGTTATGAATTGAATTTTGGTATTGCCCATCCACCCCAATTCACATGTTGAAGCCTTAGTGTGGCTGTACCGGTAGACGGGGTCTCTGTAGAAGTGATTAGTGTGGCATTAAGTCATAAGGATGTGGCCTTGATCTGACATGAGTCACCTGCTTATAAGAGGCTTCAAAGAGTCCACTCTCTCTGCACTCAAGCACCTGAGAGAGGCCATATGAGGACATAGTGAGAAGGTGGCCATCTGTAAGCCAGGAAGAGAGGCCTCACCAGAGTCTGCCCTGCTGGACCCTGATATGGGACTGCCAACCTCCAGAACCGAGAGAAATAGATCTCTATCCTTAAGCTACCCCGTTTATGGTGTTTTGTTGTGGCAGCCTGAGCAGACTAAGCTAATTGCATATGACTTCCATCTGGGAACCAGAAAAAGTCCTGTTCCAAAGCAATGGCATTAGTGTGAAGCATTCTACGTGCCCAGTACTTCCTTCCCATTCAGCAACCCAACCTCATAGCCTCAATGGACCAGTATGATAACTACCAGAAGTGCATGTGAGTGTGTGTGAATACACAACCCCCCATACACACTCATGACACAGTCCATGAATGCCTCATGAGGCTCTACTTCTGCTTTCCACATCATGGAAAGATAAGGGGAGAAACTTCATCATGAAAGGAAGTTGTCTACTGTGGCTGCATACCAGATGCCTGAACATAAAGGCCAAAGTAGCCAAAGTCCAGATTAATTAGGGGGGTGCTAAGCAGCCCAAAACTGATCTCTTAGGGTAATGTTTCATATAGCTATTTTTTAACTCAGGAAATGCTTCCACCATAATATATAATCTTATCATCTCCCTGAAGTAATATGTCAATCACACAGTCAATAAAAAAACTTCAAGTACAAAAGTTTGATTTATGACAAATTACATAATTATTTTTAAACAAGTAGTGATACCCATGTATAAATTATGAATCTTACTTACAAATTTCATACCAATTAAGACTAGTTAATTATGTACAAAAAATCTAATTATTTATGTACAAAAGCATATAATGCCAACCAATGACATATTGACATATTTGGGGAGGGACTAACTGTACATAAAAATGATCAGATTGGAAGTGTAAAAATCTCATCTAATTGTAAGATATAATTAATGTATGCTTTTGTTATTCACATCTGGAGCTCTGCATTATCAGAATATCACACATTTATTCCAATATCATTTGATTAGGACAAAAGTGTCAAACTGGTTTTATCTAATTATCACCAAACGTACAACTGACAATATCTTTCCATTCATAGTTTACTAGTTGCAATCTATTCTCTGGAATATTGCTGGCTATTGGATTAAAAATGCAACTAGCAGTGGTAGTTTTTAAGGGAAAAAATGGATTTTAAAAGGGGTGACCATGTTTAAGAAGATCAAATAAAAAGCTAGTGCATTAATCTAGTTTAGGAATTATAAGTGCTTGACCCTTTTTGTATATAGTGGCAAAGAGCAGTCTAGTATCTACCCAAAAGAAACTTCAAAAGCAATCATTTATAAAGATATATGTACCTCTATCTCCACTGCAGCATTATCCACTGTGGCCAAGGCATGGAAACAACCAAAGCAGATGATTGGATAAAGAAGATGTGACACACATATACAATGGAATATCACTCAGCCATAAGACAAGATGAAATACTGCCATTTGCAACAACCTGGATGGATCTTGAGAATATCATATCAAAACAAGTCAGAAAGAAAAAGTCAAGAACCATATAATCACTCATATGTGGGATTTATGAACAAACAAAAACTCATAGGCACAACAGTATGGTGGTAATCAGAGGGAAGGGGTGTGAGGGAGGGAGGGAAGGGTACAGGAAGTTAAATACATGGTGAAGGAAGGTTAGGTGTCTTGACTTTGGATTGTGAACACACAAGGCAATATACAGATGATGTATTATAAGTCTGTGCACCTGAAGCCTATAGGGTCTTATTAACCAATGTCATCACAGCCAATTTAATTAACAAGAAAAAATTATAAAAAGAAAGAATGAATCGCAAAGAGTGGGCATGCAAAGAAAAAAGTGTATTCGGGAAACAGAACTAGTGATAGAGGAGAAGAGATTTCAGAATCACTCTGATTTCGATTTCTCATCTGAGTAATGACGACAAATCAAGTTTTTGTCAGCTAAGAGACAGATTATTATAAAGGTGTGTTTACACACTCACACACACACCTACACGCACATGAAATATATGCAGATTGCCCTGTTTCTGTTTAGTAACACCAATGCTTCACTCATCTCTCCCTAGGTAGCTGACTTTGCACACCCTTTATACACTGAGAGGCTCAAATGTTAGCACATGGCCATGAGTGTTGACACTGTAATTCTAAAATGTTCCAACAAAAACAACCTCAACAGCCATGTCAGTACAAAAGGATGAATGCCAACATGGAGTCTGGAGATAAGAATTGATTTTGCAGTAGAAATTATTTGTGTTTCTGTCTTATCTCTAGACAAAACACTTCAGCAGCGAGAAGGAAGCATCTCCTGTAGCATTAATTAGAAACGTAAATCTCACCGAGACAAATGCCAAGACATTTTATGGTTTGTCACTGTACGTGATAATAGAATTTTCTGGCATTTTATTCCCCTAGAAAAATCCAGCATCTTTAATAAACCATTGCCCAGTGGAGAGCCTCATCTTAGCACATCATAATAGGAAACATGCAAAGCCTCAAGACAAGTAACTAAAGACAAATTTATTATCAGAATTATTTGGGAATAGAAAGTTTCCACTGATTCCAGAATAATGACAAAATATTAGATTGTTAATTGCATGTTCCACATTGCAAAACTGAAAATATGCCCATACTCTGAGTAGCACTAAACACAACAGAGATTGTTTATAAACCTTTTCAAATGTCCCTGTGATATGTAATTATAGGCTGCTGCTCTGTAAATGGCTGATAAAACCTAATCTAGATTTTTAAGGCAACTATAATATTATAAAAATCTACCTCATAAATATTGCCCTGACCCAATCAAAATGTGTTCTTTTATTGCTTTTTTTATTTTTTGGCCTTTGTTTTATGAATGCCTCACTCTATTAAAGAACTATTAACTTATTATTAAAAAAAAAAAACATGAAAATCATGTCACAGTTCATGCGGCATTAACGACAGGTATCTTGTAATGATACTCCCCAACACTCAAGCAGTGATGCTGGCCAGTGAACCGCTGTTCTGGCCTCGCTAGTCAGTGCTACCAGCCTCGCTCCTTGACTTTCTGACCTAGATGTGTCACTATGACCGAGCTCACATCTCTTTGGAAGCATCACTAACAATTATACCAGCAGAGACAAACACAGTCTCAGGCTTTAAAAAATCGCCGAGTCCTCTTTGCAAAGGAATGATCGCTTCTGAATAAGCAAACATAGAAGAGAAAAGCCGAATTTGCCAAACCACAAGGGAACTGGAGTTACTCCTGTTTCTGCAGCTATTTTAATCACTGCAGACAAGACCACAGTCTGCACAGCACAGAGCTCCCCGAGGAGAGTCTGAAAAGGAGCATCAGACACCGGCCGAGAGCGGCAGGCTGGGGTATGCAGGCTACCCCTCTCCGGAAGCAGCTTCGCTAGCTGGCTGATGATGACATTCTGAAATGCACGCATACTGCTATGTTTTGTCAATTATTAGCAACTTATAAACACCAGGTAGCAGAAGCCTGAAAATAATCACTCTGGTCAGTAAGAGCTGGTGGGAAATGGACCGAAGTAAACTATATTGATAAAATCTTCTCTGCTGTTACACCAAAGGAAATGAACACTTACCAGAATATATTTTCATCAAGAAAGCAATGCTAGGAAATCGGGTCAGTATGTTATGAATTTTTTTCCCCCCAATAAAAGCCATTTGTTCTTCTAACCATTTATTACATTCATGTACCCTTTAAAACCACATGGAAAGTACGTATTGCAGTCTGGCATTTCCAAAGACTATTTAATCATACACTACACATTTCATCAATAACATGGAGAAGATACACAGAACACGATATAGAAAAGATGTCCTCTTTTTATCATATCTACATGAAAAGTATGTAATTTAAAGTGTCACTTGGAAAGAAAAAGGACTGCATAAGCTGTCAAGAATTTCATCTCAGTCAAATAAATTAACAATATCACATACATCGAACACTTTCAAATACATCAGCTTTGCCAAAATTACTGGTGTATTTTTTTATTAGATGTTACAAGTTTAAACCGGTAGCACTTACAGTGTTTGAAAACAAGCACCAGTATAATAACCCTGCTTGCTCATAGATGATCTGCTGGAGATTATTAGGATGCATATATTTAATGGGATTCCCATAAAACTGTGAGATTCCTTTTGATTAAAACAAACTATTGAAGAGGATAAAAAAAAAATGCAAGTAGCTTCTAAATCTAAGTGCAAGCCAAAATCATCGCTAGACACCACAAATTAACATCTAGAGAAAGATTATTTATGCAACAAATAATGATTGAGTACCTCTTGAGAGCCAGGAGTGGCTGGTACCTGTCTTTTCAGAGCTCACAGACCGATGGGAAGACATAGCAGGACAAAATGCAGTGCGATGATTGAGGTAAATGCTATAGCAGCTCAACCTGGTGCAGGGAGGTAAATGCCCCAGAGCTCTGTCTGGTGCAGTGAGGTAAATGCCCCACAGCTCTACCTGGTGCAGTGAGGTAAATGCCCCAGAGCTCTGTCTGGTGCAGTGAGGTAAATGCCCCAGGAGCTCTGTCTGGTGCAGTGAGGTAAATGCCCCAGAGCTCTGTCTGGTGCAGGGAGGTAAATGCCCCAGAGCTCTACCTGGTGCAGTGAGGTAAATGCCCCAGAGCTCTGTCTGGTGCAGTGAGGTAAATGCCCCAGAGCTCTACCTGGTCCAATGAGGTAAATGCCAGAGCTCTACCTGGTGCAGTGAGGTAAATGCCCCAGAGCTCTGTCTGGTGCAGTGAGGTAAATGCCATAGCTCTGTCTGGTGCAGTGAGGTAAATGCCCCAGAGCTCTGTCTGGTGCAGTGAGGTAAATGCCCCAGAGCTCTGTCTGGTGCAGTGAGGTAAATGCCCCACAGCTCTACCTGGTGCAGTGAGGTAAATGCCCCAGAGCTCTGTCTGGTGCAGTGAGGTAAATGCCCCAGAGCTCTACCTGGTGCAGTGAGGTAAATGCCAGAGCTCTACCTGGTGCAGTGAGGTAAATGCCCCAGAGCTCTGTCTGGTGCAGTGAGGTAAATGCCCCAGAGCTCTACCTGGTGCAGGGAGGTAAATGCCCCAGGAGCTCTGTCTGGTGCAGTGAGGTAAATGCCCCAGAGCTCTGTCTGGTGCAGTGAGGTAAATGCCCCAGAGCTCTATCTGGTGCAGTGAGGTAAATGCCCCAGAGCTCTGTCTGGTGCAGTGAGGTAAATGCCCCAGAGCTCTGTCTGGTGCAGTGAGGTAAATGCCCCAGAGCTCTGTCTGGTGCAGGGAGGTAAATGCCCCAGGAGCTCTGTCTGGTGCAGTGAGGTAAATGCCCCAGAGCTCTGTCTGGTGCAGGGAGGTAAATGCCCCAGAGCTCTACCTGGTGCAGTGAGGTAAATGCCCCAGAGCTCTGTCTGGTGCAGTGAGGTAAATGCCCCAGAGCTCTACCTGGTGCAGTGAGGTAAATGCCCCAGAGCTCTACCTGGTGCAGGGAGGTAAATGCCCCAGAGCTCTGTCTGGTGCAGGGAGGTAAATGCCTCAGAGCTCTACCTGGTGCAGTGAGGTAAATGCCCCAGAGCTCTGTCTGGTGCAGTGAGGTAAATGCCCCAGAGCTCTGTCTGGTGCAGTGAGGTAAATGCCCCAGAGCTCTACCTGGTGCAGGGAGGTAAATGCCCCAGAGCTCTGTCTGGTGCAGGAAGGTAAATGCCCCAGAGCTCTGTCTGGTGCAGTGAGGTAAATGCCCCAGAGCTCTGTCTGGTGCAGTGAGGTAAATGCCCCAGAGCTCTACCTGGTGCAGTGAGGTAAATGCCAGAGCTCTACCTGGTGCAGGGAGGTAAATGCCCCAGAGCTCTGTCTGGTGCAGTGAGGTAAATGCCCCAGAGCTCTGTCTGGTGCAGTGAGGTAAATGCCAGAGCTCTACCTGGTGCAGTGAGGTAAATGCCCCAGAGCTCTACCTGGTGCAATGAGGTAAATGCCCCAGAGCTCTACCTGGTGCAGTGAGGTAAATGCCCCAGAGCTCTGTCTGGTGCAGTGAGGTAAATGCCAGAGCTCCACCTGGTGCAGTGAGGTAAATGCCATAGACGCTCTACCTGGCACAGGAATCTGAGATCCCCCTCCCTCCCAGGTAGCCTGAAGCCAACGGCATTACTTTAAAGCCACGTTTTAATGATGATGAATTACAAACCCCATCTCCTTTTTTCTAGAAACTCAGTGCAGAGCTGGACTATTGGAGGGAGGACTGTTAACATGACCTCTCAGGCCCAGAGGAGTCCAAAGGGTTACCTACGGTCACATTAGTAACTTTCTCGGTCACTCCCCTGCAGCACACCATTAATAAATACCTAGGAGTGAAACAGCTCTGACCATATGGCGATGGGGTTCCTAACCATAACTCTACTTAAGAACAATAGACAAGGTTACACTTCCTTTACTTGGCTGCCTTACATATTTGGAAAACATTTAAGGACATGGAAGGTAGCAAAATTGCCCATTAAGTAGGAATAACAAATGTTAGAACCTGCTCCCTAAAACATATGCAATATGTAGAAAAGCCCCAAAACTCACTCAGAATCTAGACAACTATTTTAGAGATGATCTAGTAAGTATACTAGAACTACCGTAGAATACCTGGGAAGGGAAGACACAGGTACACCAATCCTCAGGAACACGCCCCGCAATGGGATGGAGGAGATGAATTTATTTATATTTTAAATATTTATATTGCTTTCAGAGAGGAAGGGAGAGAAAGAGAGAAAAAAGCATCCATGATGAGAGAGAGTAATGGATCGGCTGCCTCCTGCAGGCCCCACACTGGGGATCAAGCCCGAAGCCTAGGAATGTGCCCTGACCTCTTTCCTGGGTCATAAGTCGAGGCTCAGCCACTGAGCAGGCCATCTGGGCAGAAGGGAGGAGATTATAGAGGTGAAGAAAGCAGCTAGAACCTAAAAGTCATACTCAGAGCCCCTGACTGTGAGGCTGGTTTTCCAGGAGAGACTTAAACGGCACTGTCCTCTCTGTTCGCCTGATGGACTTGCGGGTTCTTTGCGGAAACTTTCCCTGCTGCTTCCCTTGCTGGTCAAGGTGAGGAACACCTTTCTCTTTCCAGAAGGACACAGCAGTGGTGCTGGGCGGAGGACAGCTATATGCAGAGCAACTCCTTTGTTCTTTATGCTAAGGCAGCTGTTTTGTTTTTTAACTATAAATACAAATGCTTACAGCCCTTTAATACACCACTGTCGGGGCCTAACCGGTTTGGCTCAGTGGATAGAGCGTCGGCCTGTGGACTCTATCCCTCTCCCTTCCTCTCTGTAAAAAAAATCAATAAAACATATATATTTTTAAAAATACACCTCTGTGGGAAGACCAGCATTTTAAAAATATGAGATGCTGCTGTTATAATGAAAAACGTAATTACAGAGCTGGCTCCGGGCGAGGATGCTGTATCTCAGGGCCTCACCGCTCAGGGCAGCACGGTCCCCGGTGGGAGAGGAACAGTCTGTGAACCCAGTTCCCACGCACATGCAGGGCGGGCTTCTGTGCCTGCGTGGCCGTCCGCTGCACCCGCCTCCTCCGGCAGCGGTGAGATCCTTAGATTGCTACCCGCTCTCCTCCGGCTGCAGCCCAAACTGTTCCTGCTTCCTGAATGGCATCCATGCCTTAGGCTTCTGACTGACCGGCAGCGAGGAGGGGGTCAGTTCCCCGCTGCCCATTCTCCCCTCACCTCCTCCCGCTGGCATCTTGCTTGGAAGACCAGGCCTCCTCTGAGGGAGCTGTGAGACCGGGACGGCCTCCCTCCCTGGCTGCCTCCCACTCTGGGCAAAGAGTCCCTGCAGACACAGCGGGGTCACCCGTCTCAGCTCTGTCCTCAGGCAGCAGGAGCCCCGCACAGCGAGGGAAGCAGAGCGGGGGGTACTGTGCCTCCCTGGCCTGGGATGTTGGGATCTCACCCCCAAAGGTTGCATTGAAACAGGAGGAGGCTCGGCCCTAATCAGTTTGGCTCAGTGGATAGAGAGTCGGCCTGCAGACTCAAGGGTCCCAGGTTCGATTCCGGTCAAGGACATGTACCTTGGTTGCTGGCACATCCCCAGTGGGGAGTGTGTAGGATGCTGCTGATCAATGTTTTTAACTCTCTATCCCTCTCCCTTCCTCTCCGTAAAAAAAAAATCAATAAAATATATATAAAACATAAAAATAAATAAACTGGGCGAGGCTGACGTGGCCCACGCCTTAGTGACAGCAGGTGCAGGAACACCGGTGGTTTAAGAGAGTTGGCCGGGGGAGGGTACTCCCTTCTCCCAGCGGTTCTACCTCAGTATTAGCCAGAACATTTAGGCAGCTCAGCAGGTTTAACTTTCACCCAGTTACAGCCACTGTACGCACAGGGGCTTGCAGACAGACGAGGTTCATACAAAACACACACACTGTGCCACACACATGAGTACGTGCACATATGTGACATCCAATGGCTATGTTAGCCACTCACAAGCATCTTCTTTTCTCCTTGAGTAACATATTGATATGGTCCTACAGGCTGGCTAAAGCCCAAACTGTAAAATTAATGCTAAATAGAAATAAAGGATCATTACAGATCAACAGAATGTGGTATATCCATACAATGAAATATTATTTGGCAAACAAAAGGAATGAAGTACTGATTAGTGCCACAACATAGATAGATTTTGGAGGGGAAAAAAAATAGGCTGAGTGAAAGAAACCCATCACAGAAAGCTACATATTGCATAATTCCTTGTAATAAATGCGCACCATAGACCAATCATAGATATGACAAGTACATTAGTGGCCACCAGGGGTTGGGGGAGATTTCCATCCTGAAAATCAAGGTCTTTTATGTACCCTGGGACTTAACTACATGTGTTGAAAGCAGTCCATAGCAGTGACCTCACTGCTTACCAACAGGGACTACAGGGCCATCAACCAAAAAAGTGAAACTTAGATGGTGAATGACTGCTGATGGGTGTTAGGGTTTCGTTTGGGGATGATAAATATGTTCTAAAATGAGAAACTTGTCCCAATGGCACAAATGTGCGAACCCACTAAAAACCACCGGATTGCACATTTAAAATGGTGAGTTCTGTGATGTATGATCACAGCTCAGGACGACTTTTTTAAAAAGCTCCACGGCTAATGAGTGACGCTCCACGGGGAGGCATGCTAAGCACACGAGGACTGGAGTTTCAACCACATTCACGGGCACCTGGACCTTGATCCGAGTGAGCTCACCTGTGTGCCCCAGCACCGGAATGACAAACCGGGGGAGGGTTTCCCTTTCCCCAGCCCCTTTCTGAAACACACCAATCTCCTCTCATAAGGAAGAGGGGGAGGAGAGCTTCCAGGAAGCAGTTAATTCACACAGCACTGCACGTTGCTAACAAAGTATGTTCAATATTAATCCGTCCGGTGTAATTCATTAAGCCGACAGGCAGTTCCAAGGAAACGTGTGGTCATCTAAATACTTGGCGGACACAAAAGTATCTGCAGGTACCTAATTCACCATCAATTATACCATCTACATGGAGAGACAGCTAGTGCTTTGCAACTGGTGGCCACCGTTAGTCAATAAAAACGGGAAATGCTGTACGTATAAATACTGACCTTGTTTCCTTTAACCCTTCTTTCTGAATGACTTCCAGTATCTGCTTCGCTGTCATTGGTGAGTTGGGGTGTTTTTCTAGTGCCTGAAATATAAAAATAAACGTAAGATTAATGGGTGATTGCATGGGAGCATCCGAAATGAAAGCGTGTGTGAATCATGCAATGTGTGCTTAAAATTTTAAAGGGGGAAAGGGGTGATTATATCAAAATAAGGTTCCATCACGCAATTCAAGTATCCAAAGTAAGAATGTAATTTTTCCTGGACATGAATGGCATTTTCTGCAACAAATAGGGGCCATTCTTTAAAAAAAAGGAAAAAAAATTTCACAAAGGCGGACACACCAACAAAAAAGTGAAACTTAAACAAACAAAAAAACAAGTTAATAAATGTATACAATTCCCTTTGTTAAAAATCACTAGTATTTTTTTTGGTTAGAGACATGCTGTCAGGCTGTTAGAGTGTTTCCTAAATTTCCAGGCCTTGGGAATATGGAGCCTGAACACTATCAACAGCCCAGAGCAAAGAACCTCAATGGATTCCCATTTTGATCCACTTATTTCATACGAAAAAGAAAACGAGGGGAAAAAGCCCTTCATGACCCAAATGGCAGGAAGCACGCAGAAACCCAAGTGCCTAGTTGCAGTGTTTTCCAGTTCAGCTCAGTTTCCTTTCTTTTGCCTTTTCCGGTTGATTTCAAGGAAACCCCTGCCTCTTCCCATTCAGCCCATCTCCATTTTATAAACAGATCCCATTGACGGCCCCCCTTCTTCTCTGTCCTACTTATTTTTTAGTAGAAGGGAGTACTTTAAGCAACATGCAGGGAATTCGTGGGACACTGTTATTTCCACAAGTGCTAGATCATCCATTCTGAAAATCAAGGTCTTTTATGTAGCCTGGGAATTAATTACATGTGTGGAAAGCAGTACACAGCAGTGACCTCCCTGCTCACCAACAGGGACTACATGGGCTCCTGCAGGTACAAGAAACAAGAATGCACACCTTTCACAATGCCTTCTTCCAAGGGAAGACAGCCCCTAATGGCAGATTCTGGACAGAAGCTTCTGCACATCATGGCCCCAGGCAACTGAAAGACTATAGCTTTCTACTGGTGAGGATTTACTAGAAGGATCATAATTACTAAGAACTAGAGGCTTGGTGCACAAAATTCGTGCACTTGGGGAGTCCCTCAGCCTGGCCTGCGCCTTCTAGCAGTCTGGAAAACCTCAGGGGATGTGCGACTGATGGCTTAGGCCCTCTCCTCAGTCAGACATCGTTACTGCTGCTGTGGAGGTGGGAGCGGCTCTCGCCACCACCCCTGTGCTTGCCAGCAGTGAGCCCGGCTTCTGGCTGAGCAACGCTCCCCCTGTGGGAGTGCACTGACCACCAGGGGGCAGCTCCTGCATTAACCATCTGCCCCCTGGAAGACAGTGCACATTATAGTGACCAGTTGTTCCGCTGTTCAGTCAATTGCATATTAGCCTTTTATTATATAGGACTACCAGGGCACTCTAAAAACTCAAAATTACAAAGGCTCCCCAATCTGTTCACAATAGCTCTGTGGCCTCTCCTACAATCAACGGCCAAATTTCCACTAAGTCACTAGCAAATGTTCTGTCCAATCGGGTCTTCCCATGCGTTACAGGCAGCCCCACATCCCCATTAGGGCCACTTTCCTGGTCTCCCCTTCCTACGACCCAGGATATTTCCCCATTTCCCCCAGCCTGGATCAGTCCCTTCTTCAAGAGTTGGTAAGTTCTTTAAAGAATATAGACATCTGAGCGACACTCAAGAGAAGGTATGGCAACAAGCATCCCCTTGGGAACAAAGAAAAACTGTCCTCACGGAGGAGGACTCGGAGCGGAGCTGAAAACTGGGAAAGTGGGGAGAAGTTCAGGCAGAGCTGCAGAGGGAGGACTAACACGTTTTGTAAACACACTGCTTGAAAAAGGCGAGAAGGAAACTGCAGAGAGAGCTGAAAGGGGGAGGTTGGGTCACAAGGGAGGGAGGGAAAGAAATAGACACAAAAACAAACAAGCTGACAGACTTGTTAACACCAGAACTGTAAGCAGAGAAGTGCACACTGATGGATTACGAAAGGAGACGCTGATCCCGGGATGGGCACCACCCCACGTGATGGGCAAAGCTGAGGACACCAATGGGCTCCCATCAAAGGTATGGGCCGAAGGTCAACAGACACAGACATACACAAGTAAGCAAGCGAGGAAGAGGGGCTTGGGGGGAGGGGGGGCCACAGGATAAAAGGAGGAAGGGTTTAGAAGAGGAAGGAGAGGAAGGAGGAAAATTGAGCTGAACTGGGAATGTCCAAAAGGCAAACCGGTTAAAACTAGAAAGGGCTGAAGAGGAAAGAAATCCCCGGGCACTGGGCAATGTTTTAAGGGACATTGGGGTGCACTCGAAAGTGGGGTTACTCACTGTGGAGGACTCCCTGTTTCTCTTCCTGAGTACAGGCCCCTCAGCACACCTGGGCAGCGCCTCCCAGCAATTGAGGGAATTTGGATAGCCCTGTCCCCTTCTCTATGACATCACATCCTACTCTACAAAGGAAGTAAAAGTGCCAAGAATTACATCACGAAGTGAGTGAGAGGCGGGGAGGCAATGATGGAGCCACACATGCCAGAAGCCACCACCCTCAGTGCCTGTAAGACAGAGAAAGGGGGCGGAGACAGGAGGGTTCCTGGTGTGAGCACACCTCACTCTCCTAGGCATGTGAACATGGACAGGACAATGGTAGAGAGGAATTTCCTTCACAGAACAAAACACCGGTACCATCAAAATAACGGGACACATGGCAGAGACGAGAACCAGACTCGCAGGCAGCCACACTCAGACACCACGGTGGGAAGAGGTCACAGGCGGAGCACAGTCTTAAGCCCCCCGGCCCCTACCTTAGATCCCCCACCATCTCCCCATGACTCCTCATTGTTACAGTGTCAGATGTCCTGCAAAACAGTACTCTCTGGATTACCCCTCATGACATTTCTCAAATACTAGTGTTTGAATGTGTTTTCATGGTCAATTAATTCACATGTTCTTATAACTGTTTTCCACCTTGTACCTACTTGTTTAGAAAATGGGATAAAGGATTCAATACAGCAGAGAAGGGAGTAGAAGTTTTAAGACTGTTTATAACAAGAAGATTTTATCCAGAAATAGGTCTAATAAATATTTCAGATCATCAAAACAGATTCAAGCTGGCTTAGGAAAAAAATCATATAATTGTTGCAAAGGAAGTCCAATTTTAAAGTTTGCCATAAATAATTATTTTTAATAATCTTGCTTTCTGAGAGTAAAAATTAGAAAAATGCAAGCCCGATGCCCATTTTACTGAAAGCAAAATGCACCCACAAGCCTGCAACCAAAAATATTAACCATGCCTAATTCTTGTTCTCTTTCTAGTTTTTCTATTCATACACATTATTTTTAACATAATTATAATTAAGTAAAATACATGTATATTATCTGTCTTACTTTTCTCGATGTAATTTGAATTCTCCAAAATGGCATTATAATTAACACTCCTGAGAGTAGGCATTATTTAAAAAATTCAGTTAGTAAATAGAAATACCCAAAGAATATATTGAATGTAACATTTTAAGAGCATTATTGTGTCAAAAAATATGAATTCTGTTATGTCCCCTGACACACAAATACTTGCAGAAAGATTTTAACAATTTATACTCTCACCAAACAGAACTGAATGCTTGGCCAGTATGAAGCATTATCTTAGTAGGTCAAACAAGTGGTAATTTGTTGTTATTTTTATTATACTTCTGTAAATACCAATGAGATAGAGATGTTTTCAAATGTATCTCATGTGGTATAGGATATGACACTTGAGATGTTTCTGTTTCTATTAATGTGGAAAAAGCTCTTTAAACAGTCAGAATAATATTCATTACTTGGCATAGTAGTGATATTTATTCCTTTTGTTGCTTATCTTTGGATATTTTAGGGTGATATGCAATGTTTTCCATTTTCATGCGAACAATTCCATCAGATTTTTTCCATTGTAACAGCCACTGCTCTTATGCTTACACTAGTAGCCCTGCACATAATCAGTGCACCAATAGCTCTCTTTGGGGCCTGGCCACTCCATGTCCGCAGCCCAGAGGCTCTCCATGACCCAGAGGCCCATCTGCGGCCAGGCACAGAACTCTTGCCTTGTCACTGCAGCAATGAAGCAAGCATTCTGCCAGGCCATTCACGCTCCTCACTCTCAGTGGCGGCTCCTGTGGGACTGAGGGACTTTGGCGGGGCTGAGAGGACTGGGTGCCACCATTTTAAGTCTATGGGTGCCACCATCTTTGTGACGGAGTGATGGTTAATTTGCATATTATCCTTTTATTAGATAGTATTTTCCTCTTATCCAGAGAGAATGCCAATGTCTACCAATAGTTATTTCAAGTATCCTTTTGTTTGTATTTTTTTATTTCATCAGGGATTTACCTCTGTACCAAGCATTAGCCTCCCATTCCTGTTAGTAAGACAGTGTTTGATAAGCCTGCCATGAGGAGCAAGGTTTCCTCTACCACCTACTAACATGATGGCAATGAGAACCCTTTTGAATGTGAAACCCATACATCAGTGCGGGGTCCGTGATAGAAACCGCGCAGAGCAGAGCGGTCCTTATTGAGGCGGAGGTGGGAATGCTCAGAGGCTCCATGCTTTTGCTGATGGCTGAAGGAACATCCGGGCATTTTCAGGGTGAAATGAACTGCAAAACACTGCACCTGGGGCTGGCCCAGGACTCCTGCTCAGCTCCCCTGATTTCTCAGCCACCAGGTGCCAGCAACACACCCTTTTCAATCGCTGTCACAGTCCAATTCTTTTCACTCCCTGGCTAGGACACTGCTCTCATTATTCCTTCTTAAATTTTTAATTATTCACGTCTTTATATTTCCAGATGAAATTTAGATTGGAATTAAATGAGACATCTAATTAAATTTTTAAGAAATTTACGCACATTGTTCCATGTATTTAAGTTTTATTTCACAAACTGTAATAAGCTTTTTATTGTTTTATATTTTTAATTGCAACTATGCATACACTTTTTCACATAATATTCTCCTGTTTTATGGCTAATACATCCAGAAGCCATTGAGTGGTGATAATTATTATCTAGATGAACAGCAAATTGAATTCTTAATAGTGGCAATAGTACAGAAGCCCAGAATCAGATTTTCTACAAGTAATGTGAATTTTGTCTCCTTTCCAGTAGCTCTGTTTTCTCTTTCTGACATTATTTCCTTTAGATTACAAAGGGATCTTTTCTAGTCCCTGTCAAAAAAACAAAAAACAAAAAAACAACAACAACAAAAAAACTTTTGCTGAACATTGAGCTGCTTGGTCATTTATTTCCTCAAAAACAGGCCCCCAAAGCCACAGAGCTTCCTTAAGAATATCCGCCCTGGAATTAGCCGAGCTGGCCGGAGCTGCCAAGAGAAGACTGTAATTGGAAACCACTGGACGGATATCACTGTCTCTCTTCCACAAATCAAGGTTCAATCTTTCCAGAAAATGTCCTCTCTTTCTGTGCAAAACAAACCGTTCTCCGGTGTCCGATCTGCCTGTGTGATCCCACTTCAGTCTCACCCTCAGAACTGTGTCTTGCACCTCATGTCCCAGCCTCAAGTCCTTTCAATTCCCAGCCACTTTCTTCCTTCACATAACCACCCCTCCTCCCAAGGTCTCCCATGAGGCCTGGCTCTTTGTAAGGGGGGTTTCCATGGCTAGGGACGCAAATAAATACAATCCACTACCTTCCTAGCAAGGGATCCTCTTGTATTTCTTTTTTCAGAAGATGTGAAAAGGTGTATAGAATTGGCAAATACACCAGTGGGTAGATTTTCACCTTCTTTATTTAGGTGACTGACTATATGAGAGCCCACCCCAAAAGCATCTAATTTCATGCAACCTGAGACAAAGCAGACTCATCTCAGAAACCATCTCCCCCAGTCTTCTACATGAAGAAGGGAAAAACAAAACAGGCAGAAAAGGATAGGAATATAGTCAAGAGAAGGAAAGGGGCGGTTTGCCAAATCATCCAGGGCACAGGCCAAGCTAAGAATGCATTTCTCTGGTTTAGGTTCCAACATTCTAAACTAATAAATATAATGTTTCAAAATTTTAAGGCTTACTCAAGATTTCCTTGGTGCCTCTCAAACAGAAATGTCATTTCCAGTATCCCTAAGAAAAATACATGAGACCAGTGTTCATCTAATGGTTAAAATCATTATTTGCGGGCGGGGGCATAAATAAAATGTTCTGAACTTATTTAATTGCTAAATAAGAAGATAATGTTTAAATTTGTGAAATCCCAAATGAGTATCAAACACCAGGCTCTTTCCCTTTCTTTAACTGCATTATGCCTTCCTTGGATCCATACTGGCAGATCATTAAAATATCTAACTGTGTAAAGTCTTGTGTCTCAGGGAAAATGATTTTAGGATTACAAATTGGCCATTTTTGAGTGTGTGTAATGATTTTGGGATTGCAAATTGGCCATTTTTGAGTTCTGCACAAGTGAACTCTACAATTACAGGGTATTTTCCACACAATTTGTATTATTTGCTTTCACACAACATTTATTACTATGTCATTCAATTTCATCCAGTGATGTTATTTTACTTGACCTTCACTTGATGAGATACATAGAAAAGAGAGAATCAACTTTCTCTGAGATGCGCAAAGTTGGAGCAATTGGTCCAAGGTCAAGAAACTAGTAAGTGGAAGGACGAGCCTTGCATTCATGAGGATGTTGATGATGATGTTTACACATAATAAGAACAGCTAATACTTATTAGCTCCTCTGTGCTAAGTCTCCACAGAATGTGCAGATACTAGTAATACCACAGATTCTGGGTTCACAGATTTAACATTCCTGTTTCCACTATTCCTGAGAAACCACAAAGATCCATGTCATTTTGATGGAACATGAATTTGGATCCCAGTAGAATTCAGAGGAGGAAATAAATCCTGTAAAAAGTGACAGCACCTGGCCTCAAACTCAGTGAGGTTACTCTCTACTCCTAACATATGTGATTACTAGGCAAAGGTTTCAAAATGATACTTAAACAATTTTTCCATTTTACTTGCATGAATTTTTGTGGGGAAATTATATGCCTTAGTAGTATTTATGAATGTGTCACTTAAACAATGACAGAAATCCTATATAATAAAGAGATAATATGCAAATTGACCATCACACCCTCGTACAAGATGGCCGCCCCATGTGGTCACGAGATGGCCACAACAAGATAGATGGCAGGGGAGGGCAGTTGTGGGCAATCAGGCTAGCAGTTAGGGGTGACCAGACCAGCAGGGGAGGGCAGTTGGGGCAATCAGACCTGCAGGGTTGGGCAGTTAGGGTCAACCAGGCCTTCAAGGGAGGGCAGTTGGGGGGGGGGGGGGGGGGGGACTGGGTTGGCAGGGAAGGGCAGTTGTGGGTGACCAGGTCTGCAGGAGTGGGCAGTTAGGGAGGACCAGGCCGGCAGGGAAGGGAAGTTGAGGGTGATTTGGGTCAGCAGGGGAGCAGTTAGGCATCAATCATACTGGTAATGGAGTGGTTAGGGTGTGATCAGGCTGGCAGGCAGAAACAGTTAGGGGCAATCAGGCAGGCAGACAGGCGAAAGGTTGTGAGAGGGATAGGATCAGGCCTAAATTGGCAGCCAGACATCCCTTTAGGGGTCTCAGATTAGAGATGGTGCAGGCTGGGCTGAAGGACACCATCCCTGCCCTTGTGCATAAATTTCGTGCACCAGGCCTCTATTTTTTTTTTTTTATAAGAACTTTAAGAATAAGGCTAACTTCAGTCAGAAGAAAGCAGCTGCCAAGAAGGTCAAGTGCCTAGGAGGTCTGGCAGCCAGTAAGTGCCCAGTCTAGCCTATGTGACACTGCAGTTTGCTCTTCCTGAGAAGTTAAGTTTTGTGTGTGTGTGTGTGGTTTTTTTTTGTCATCAGCATGGGAGCTTATAGTCTGAAGGCCTATAATCAAAGATATTGTACACAATATCTACCTCATAATCCCCACTTCTGTAATCTCAGGCTTCAGATCAGATTTTTTTTTTAAATAAATCTTTATTGTTGAATGTATTACACAGATCCCCTTTTATTTTCCCATTGACCTTTATAGCTCATCCCAGGCCCCCACCCCAGGCCTCCACCTCCCTATTGTCTGTGCCCATGGGTTACGCACAGCTGCATACAGGTTCTTTGGTTGATCTCTTCTCACCCACACATCTACCCCCACCTTCCCTCTGAGATTCTGCACTCTGTTCCATGTTCCTATGTCTCTGGATCTATTTTGTTTGTCAGTTTATTGTGTTCATTAGATTCCACATACAAGTAAGATCATGTGATACTTGTCTTTCTCTGACTGGCTTATTTCACTTAACTTTATACTCTCTGGGTTCTTCCATGCTGTCTCAAAGGGTAAGCAATTCTTCTTTACTGCTGCATAGTATTTCATGGTGTAAATGTACCACAATTATTTTACCTATTCATCTACTGATGAGCATTTGTGCTGTTTCTAGATCTTAGCTAATGTAAATTGTGCTGCTATGAACATAGGGGGGCATACATTCTTTCTGATTAGTGTTTCGGGTTTCTTAGGGTATATTCCTAGAAGTGGGATCACTGAGTCAAATGGCAGTTCCATATTTAATATTTTGAGGAAACTCCATACTGGTTTCCATGGTGGCTGCACCAGTCTGCATTCCCACTATCCATGTACTAGGGTTCCCTTTTCTCCTCATCCTCGCCAGCACATGTCATTTGTTGATTTACTGATGATAGCCATTCTGACAGATTCATTATCATTTTAATTTATATCTCTATGAAGCGTTTTGTCTTATGTCTCTTGGCCATCTCAGATATTTTTCTTGAACTCTCATATAATGGTTTGAACCATACTTTCCTTTGGTAGCAGCTGTCAAAAGTGCCATTAATTATCATTATCTACTTAATGATATTTTTCCTGCTACATTGCAAACCTCATGAGATCAAGGACTCTGATCCTCATTTGTGTTTATAGCTTAGATCATGACACTAAGCCAGTAGACATGAGGAAAGACCAAGTAAATTTTGAAAATGTTTTGAGTAGCTCTATATTAGGAACTTTTATACAATAATAAAGATGGTTATGCACTGTGGAGACAGGGGGACCAGGAAACCCTTGCTCACCAGCTGTCTGATCTTAGATACTCAACCTCCATGAACTTCAGCTTCTTCGTTTCCTCATGTATAAAAATGTTGTGAGCACTGAATGATATATTGACTGTAAAGCATGTATCATTCCCATATAACAAATGGCTATACAGCAATATGTGTTCGTAATCATTTGCTAATACTACTAGCTGGGGGGGGGAGAAACAGCCCATGTTGAGCAACAGCCTAGGAAGATAAATCTTTTTCAATACAAAGAAGATAGCTATAACAAACACACACACACACACACACAGACACTGGATGTGGTCTTTGAGATTTCCTGCATAAACTGCACTAGAGTTCTTCCAATCAGGTTGGCCCCACATTGCCTTCATTGCTTGCTTGATTGCTGCCACACTTATTCCACTGCGACTCACAGGTAACCCTGCACCGCTCTGTGCTTAGCCTCACCATCCAACAGTCTTTCTGTTTAACATAAGGGATAAAAAAAAACGTGCTCTTTGAGAGGACTGTCACCTGGGGGGACAGCACACCACAGGGACACATTTCCCGCCTGTACTCATTACAAATCATGGGGAAATGCAGAGAATACCAACAGTAAGACTTTCTCCCAGCAATATACACTGAGTGGCCAGATTATTATAATCTCTGAATGCATAATAATCTGGCCACTCAGTGTGTGTGTGTGTGTGTGTGTGTGTGTGTGTGTGTGTGTGTATATATTCGTGCACCAGGCCTCCAATATATATATATGAATTCGTGCATAGGTGAGGTCTGGCAAGCCTGGCCAGGGGGAGGAGACATGGGCAGTTGGCTGGCCAACCTGCTGGTCAAACTCCTGGTGGAACGGGCAATTTGCATATTAGCCTTTTATTATATAGGACATACACTGAGTGGCCAGATTATTATGTGATCAGAGATCATCATAATCTGGCCACTCAGTATATTGACAGCTGTTTTAAAACATCACCAGACATTATCAGGGGCCAGGTCTCTCCTTCCCCCCCCCCCCCCCCCAGGTTAATGGCACTTCCGTTTCTGCCATCATTTCTCACATATAATAGCTTGCAGACACTACCTCCGGAATCATCTTTCTTTGAATATCCTTGAGTTTAACAAGTGTCACTTATGAAACACATGTTTTAAGAATTATACTAATTAATATAAATTATCTAAATGCCATTGATAACATATATGACATGCAGTGTGATCAAAACCTAAAACAGTATCCTTTCCTTTTGCTAACCCCCCCTACTACACTGAGGCAGCCTAATGGGACACTTCCTCTTTGTTAACAGTCCTCACACTGTCAATCACTGAAACTCCCAGATCTCTAACACCTGCTTCCGAAATCACATGCATAACCTTGTGGCGCACTTTCCAAACGTGCCAGACATCAGTGCATCTTTGTTTAACGCACCAATGTTTGTTTCAGTGTATTTTTGAAACCTCTGAAGTCTTATTGTCCCCAAATATCTAATTACCCGGGGCCAGAGCTATACTTTGTGGAGCACACAAATTTGAAAAATACAGATAAGAGTTCAACGGCATCTTTTTAGGTTCAGGTAATAAAGTTCTTCTGGAATCATTCTTCTCCTCCCCAACTGTTCTGTTTTTCTTTTTGTTTTGATTTTTTTTTTTTTATGTCCTGATAGCCACATATCTGACCAACATGGCTGTTGTATTTCTCCTAGTTATTCACGACAGCTGACCAGGGTGATGGAGAATAAAGCAGCACACTTACTCAGAAGCCGCTGACATCTCCTCTCCGGCTGACACTGATTAGTGAATCAATGTACTTTGTCTATAGATGTTCAAGCTGCCACAGATTCATTTAATTATACCGTCACCCAGTTCATGTGGGTCCATCACGTTTAAAAGAGTTTCGTAATAGACTATGTCAGACTGGCTGAAACCCCCTGATGAGTAGGACTCATAATCCTATCAAAATAAATTAATTTATTGTGACAGGAATTAACTTGGAGAATCCATATGCCTTCCAGGGATCACTAGCTCCATTTCTAAATGCTCACAGTCATCTACTTAATAACACACTCTAGAATTTTACTGAGAGTTGACATAAAGTGAAATCACGAACATTCAAAAATGTTCTTTAACCTCTTTTGAAAAAATGACAGAGAGAGAAAGGTATGTTGATTTGTTGTTCCACTTACTGATGCATTCATTGGTTTATTCTTATATGTGCCCTGACGGGAGAGTGAACCTGCGACTCCGCTGTACAGGGACCACGCTCTAACCAACTGAGCTACCCAGCTAGGGCCTACCTCTTTAATAAAAATAATAACAATAATAACAAACACTTACACAACAGGTATGCTGTATCATGAATCATTCTAACATGCATATAATCTCACTTAACCCCCCAAACAATCATTTTATTGGGGCTTTTATTGCATCATTTTACAGATGACAGATGAGGTAACTAAGGAGCAGAGAAGTTAATTTAACTCTCCCAGAGTCACAGCTACAAAGCAGCAGAGCCCAGATTTGAACCCACATGGCTTCATCCTTGGACAACCGCTCTCCACTGGCTGTGATTTTCCCCAGGACTTTCCGAGGAGCCCCTGGTCAGACCTGCAGACCCTCTCAGTGTCTGTCATTTAACTCACCTTTCCTCATCTCTCACCCAATCTAAACACAGTGGATATAACCTCTTCCTTACTTTCCTTATCACATCCTGTTAAAAAACAATATCAGCACTAGTTTAAAAGAAAGAAAACACACAATATAACATTTCAAAACTGAGAAATCGTGCCTGAGAAGAAAGTTGCAGTGACTATTAATTTCATGGCAGCTAAAATGTACATTGCAAACATGAGCCAGTTCATACTCATTAGCTAAATAAAAGAACATTAGTTGTCAGGGCAGATAAAGGTCTCCCTAGTTCTAAACTAAGATAATGGTCTTATCTAGATAGTTCTATACAGGCATTTGGTGATAATGAATGAGATCTTCAATGGGAGTTTCACACAGCAAGCTCGGGACATGTAAATTTTGTCAAAGAATCTCTCATAAAAATCTAAACATAATATCTACACTAATAAAAGAGAAAGATACAAATTGATCATACTCTCACAACGCCTACCAACCAATCAGGAGTGAGTGTGCAAATTAACCCAACAAAGATGGTGGGTCAATTTGCATACACAAGCACCAAGTGGCCAGGGGCAGGATGCCTGCATCATCACCATGGTGACGACACAGGCATTCTGCACTGCCCCAGCTGCTCTGGGCCTCTGGGCAGTGTGGGAAGGTGAAAAGGCTGCTTTAGGCCAGAGCCAAGACAGAAAGGTGGCTCCAGGGAAGGAAGGCCTATTCTTGAATGAATTTTTGTGCACAGGGCCTCTAGTAAACACATAATTAAGAATAACTAGGTAAAATAATCCAAGTAGACTGTCTTCCTAGCTTCAAATATGATTAAATTGAGATTATATCTTCAAATATAATAAAATCTGGAGTACATATTTTATTACTATAGGTAGATATAATAACTCTGCACTTGCAGAGGACAGAATACAATATTATAAAAATTTAGGAGCTTAATGTATAATTTTGTCCACATGTGGGAGACTAAACAATCTATCCATATGAAAAATCCATGGGCAAAGCCAACATTTCCCTCAGGACATTCTAAACTTTCAGTATTATGGGAATCCTTACAAGGTGCTCCTCTTAATAATAGCAGGTAGGACTTACAGACTTCTAGAAAGCATAGAAATAGGGGAGCCAGCTGAAACCAGTTTGGCTCAGTGGACAGAGCGTCAGCCTGCAGACTGAAAGGTCCCAAGTTCAATTCCGGTCAAGGGCATGTACCTTGGTTGTGGGTGCATCCCCAATGGGGGATGTGCAGGAGGCAGCTGATCGATGATTCTCTCTCATCGATGTTTCTAACTCTCTATCCCTCTCTCTTCCTCTCTGCAAAAAATAAATAAAATAAAATAAAAATAAATAGGGGAGCCACTTTTATGATAATTTGACTTATGTTAATGTATTTAATTCTCACAATCACATATCAAAGTAGGTATTGGTTTTTGTTGTTGTTGTTGTTTTGTTTGTTTGTTTGTTTGTTTGTTTTGTAGTTGAGAGAGCTGAAACACAGTATATATAATAAGCAGAGCTTGGGTTAAACCCCTGTCCTTGGAGTCTGAGTGTTTCACCATCACAATATAGTACCTTTTAACAAACAACACTACCTTATGTACAGGGTAATTTAGCACAACTATTAAAGTACAAAAGGTGGGCAGTAAAATTTTTTGAACATCTTTAGGTATTTTTCTTATAGAAATCCACAGCCATCCTACATATTCAATGAAGCATTATTTGAAATAAAACAGTAAGACAAAGATCTAAAAGGAAGATTGTTAGATAAATGAAGGCACATACATACCATAAACTAATATAGGGCCATTACAAAGAAAACAGGTACTAATATGATGGTGTCCATGATAAAGTAAGTAGTAAAGATAAGCAAGTTTAAAAACAACATGTTTAGAAGAAGCATATATTCATGTTCATGTGATGTACATATATTATACCCATACCCACAATCCTTCCCCCAACACACACCCCATAAAAATATTCAAACAGTGAACAAATGTTACCCTGGGGAGTGGTGGAAAAGAAAAAGTTGAAAAAGGAAATTTCATATTTGAAAAAATAGTTCTGTATTTAGAAGCATAAATTACTTTCATCATCTTTAAACTACATTAATATAACCTCTATATGATATAATACATATAATATATGCTTACATTATATAATTTAAGCACATAGTATATAATATTTAGTAACTAATTCAAAACTCAGTTTCAGAACAAAATAAAAATGAATAGTCAAACCACAAAAGAAACAGCTCTACACCTTATACTCTCACGCACAATGCAGAAAATAAGATAAAGATATATTGAATTTTTTCCAAGGCAAATATTACTCATCATTCAATCTGAGTCAGGAAAATTCTTCAGTGTTATTTTCACAGACTCGCCTGAAATGACACCGCATCCAGATGTAGCTGCCAAAAGGAATTAGTTTCAAAATAGATCTTGAGATAATTGTAGAAAATGACTTTGTTACATGGAATTATTTGATTCTGACCACTTAAATGTTGAAGAATGACAAAGACAACGATGCTTGCTTTGTCAGAGTTAATAGCAGCCTTTCCTCCTGACTATAGTTAAACAACAGCATTACCTCCTCAATAATTCATTGATTTAACAAATATTTACCAAGTAGATGCATCCACCAAAACAAAATACAATAAAGCTTGTTAACACCATCTCTGGAGACACTGATCCTCGGGTTTACTACCGGAGCGGAGGGTAGCAAACATCTAATTTACTCAGAAACAGATTTAAAATTAAAGAAAAGAGACTAAGCCATATGCCTTCTTTCATATTCATTCAAAATGCCCACGCTGCTTACATAACAATGACCTTTGCCTACGCTAGTCCCAGGGGTGGTATTATAATCAGATTCCAGGCAGTAGTGAGAATCATCACATTTTGTGTGATCTTTTTGGTCACTGCTTTATTTTCAGTACCTGGCACACTGTAGGCATTTAATAAAAACTTGTCTAAAGAATGAAAACAAGACCAACAAATGACAAAGGAAGGCTGACGTATTGTTTTTTGTGAACTCTTTACTCTCTATTTCTGAAAAATACCCTTTCCTACTTTGATGTGAATAGGAGCTGTCATATTCCTATAGATCCAAAAGAGTTACCGTATTTTTCGGACCATAAGACGCTCCAGACCATAAGACGCACCAGTTTTTAGAGAAGGGAAATGAAGAAAAAAAGATTCTGAAACAAATAGTGTCCTAAAATATTTTATGTGCATTAAAACCCAACATCACAGTCAAAAACACATGTAATCAACCCTGTAAAGTAAACAGCAGCATTTAGAACCATTTTAGAGCCGGGCAAGCACACAGAGACCACACAGAGCCAAGCAAGTAAAAAAACTTTTTTTTTAAAGTATATGTGTAGGCTATATTTGGACCATAAGACGCAGGGACTTTCCCCCCCCCACTTCTGGGGGGGAAAAAGTGCGTCTTATGGTCCGAAAAATACGGTACCTACTAATGAGGTGGTGGGATGGCAGGGAAGGGGGGTGGGCAGCTTACACAAGGAGGTAATTGCTGATCTACAGAATACATTACGCTAAAGCTCAAGAAAAATCTCACACCGGCCCGGTGTGGCTCAGAGGTAGAGCATCTCCCCAGGAACCCATAGGTCAACGGTTTGATTCTGGTATTCCTGGTCAGGGCATGTGCCCTGGCTTAATCCCTGGTAGGGGATCTGCAGTAGGCAGCTAATTACCGTATTTTTCGGACCATAAGACGCACTTTTTTCCCCCCAGAAGTGGGGGTAAAAAGTCCCTGCGTCTTATGGTCCAAATATAGCCTACACATATACTTTAAAAAAAAAGTTTTTTTACTTGCCCGGCTCTGTGTGGTCTCTGTGTGCTTGCCCGGCTCTAAAATGGTTCCAAATGCTGCTGTTTACTTTACAGGGTTGATTACATGTGTTTATGACTGTGATGTTGGGTTTTAATGCACATAAAATATTTTAGGACACTATTTGTTTCAGAATCTTTTTTTCTTCATTTCCCTTCTCTAAAAACTGGTGCGTCTTATGGTCCGGAGGGTCTTATGGTCCGAAAAATACGGTAATGATTCTCTATCATCACTGATGTTTCTGTCACTCTCTCCCCTCCTCTCTAAAATCAATAAAAACTTTTTTTAAAAAAAAGAAAAATGTCATTGCTTTCTGGCAATAACCCCATGTGATGGGGCCCTGAGACTTGCTGGATGCTGTTCCCAGCCATGAGTAAGAAGCCAGGTTCAGACAACAAGGCTTCTTCTGTACAGAGAGAAGCAGAGATGGGAGCATCCTGGACACATTCATTCCTTCTTCCAGGGGTTACTGAGGACTTTTATTCACTGATATTGGTTGATGTTTGTACAAGTCTTCCAACAAATTCTTTGTCTCACTAAACTGCTTAGAGTTGGATTTTAGTCTCTGTGCATGGCTAAGTGCTCACGACCTATGTGTTCCTTACACTAATTATTAAGCCCTCAGTTAGTTCCTCTCACAGGATTTTAAAAAATTACAAAGTACATGATATTTCAAATCTGATGTTAAATTTTGATTCCTTTAGAACAGTGTTTCCCAAACTTTTGACATATGTGTACCCTTTCTATAATTTTCGTAACGCTGAGTACCCCTTGTACTCATGAAAACATAGAATTAGGTGCAGCTAAGCATGGTGCAGTGCATATCCCCACCAAACTCCGGTGCAACGCATACCCCCACCAAACTCTTCCCGTACCTCTGGGTGTACACGTACCACACTTTGGGAAACACTACTTTAGAAGATGAATAGAAGAGTGGTTAGTGGTAAAACTTACATTTTCATCATTGGCAAACTAAATTCTTAATGAAATAAAATGTAGGAATGCATATGGGTAGCCTTTGGTCAAATATAAACTTTGACCCATCCAGAGACAATAGTTAAAAAACTAAACAATTATATAAAACTAGAAGCCAGGTGCATGAATTTGTACACCAGTGGAGTACCTCGGCCTGGCCTGCACCCTCTAGCAATCCAGGACCCCTCCGGGAATGTCAGACTGCTGGTTTGGCCCAATCCCTGCAGGCCAGGCCAAGAGACCCCACTGGTGCATGAATTCGTGCAGTATGCATATAAGATCTTTGGTTAATCTGTTCCTGCCCTCCCCCTCCCCACTTCCTTCTAGGATTCATTAGTCTGTTCCATGTTTCCATGCCTGTGTGTGGAGTGTCTGCCCCCAGTGGTCAGTGTGCATCATAGCTACCAATCGAATGGTTGCTTAGGCATATATTATTATTATTATTATTATTATTATTATTATTATTATTATATAAATAATTCTAGCAGTAAGAGGTCTTTACCTAGAACTCAGGTTTGATGAGTTAAGAATTTCTGAATCCCAGGCTTTAGAAAGAGAAATGTCTTTTTAAAAAAAAAATATGAATCAGGTATGTTAATATTTTAGCAGTATGACTGGGAGATCTTCTATAGGTCAAAGGCATATAAGATATGTGCTTCCCTATTTCTAATTGGAGTTGTGTGTGAACATCTACCATAACTAAAATAAAATAAAGAAAAAAGACAAAGACAATCTACCATAACTGTTTATACTAAAAACCAACTTAAAGATCTCCCACAAGGTTTATTACACTCAAATAGTTAAGATTACAAGGGAAGTATCTACCTAAAGATTTATGCTAACTACATTCTTGGGGCAATTACTTTCATGTTCTACTTGATATACTATCCACCTTAGGATTATTCAAGTTTTCTAACCCTCTCCATCCTACCCCCTTTCAGCCCTGTTTCTTTAAGTATGTGCTGGAGGAATGAAGGCCATACTTATCAGGGCACAAAGCAAACAGAACTGGCTTCAATCAGCTAATATTTGTTGATATGAAATATGGGCTGAGTCTCTTTAAGGAGGCAATGGAGCATTAAAACTTACCTTTGCCAACAAAAGATTCTTTATGAAATCAGATCGTCCCTATTGCTCTCTAGCTTTCCCCAGTCCTGATTTTACCAGCAGCGCTGTGCATACAACCCCAGGCTGGGAGCTCATTATACCATAATGCTATGTTTAGATGTCAGGATGAAGAAAAATGATTAGCTCTGATGTGATCAAAATATCTATCCTTTTGAAAGAAATACAAGGAGGAGTTACCTATTAACCAACTCTAAATTAGCAGTTACATAAAGTCTCACTTATATTGTTCCCAGAGGTTGCCATTCAGCATTATTCAATTATGCCTGAAGATAAATTAGGCCAGATGTTTTCCCTGTAGACTCACTCAACTCCATGCAGTAGTCACCAGGACCACAAGGAATCAACTTCTCCTCATGAAAGCTAAACGTAGGAAAAGCTTTGAGAGTTCTGCTAACTACCTTGACATTCAGGTTTTATAAAACCACACCTGCCATCAAGTACAGAGAACATGTAAGAGACAAAAAAGTTAGACTGTTCTATAGGCATACTCATGCAAAGGGGACATAACTATAAAACATATCATCCCAATATTATTAGGAATTAAAAGATCATTTTAAAATTTTTATTGTTGAAAGTATTACAGATGTCCCTTCCTCCTCCTCTCCCCCATCAACACCTTCTAGTTCATACCTCCCACTCCCTCCACCCTGAGGCCTTCTCCACACTATTGTCCGTGTCCATGGGTGATACATCTATGCATACAAGTTCTTTTGTTAATCTGGGGAAGATCTCTTTTGTGATCCCAGCTATAATAATTATAACGAAGTGCCTACACCTGTATATAACAGCCAAAAAAATACTGAACATAATTCACTAAAAATGAATGTCCCTTGCAGATAAATTATGTCATAATGAAAAATATAACCCAGCTGGTGTGGTTCAGTGGTTGAGCTTCGACCTATGAACCAGGAGGTCATGGTTCGATTCCCATTCAGGGCACATGCCCAGGTTGCTGGCTCAATCAATCCCCACTGTGAGGCATGCAGAAGGCAACCGACCAATGTTTCTCTCATCACTGATGTTTCTAGCTCTCTCTCCATCTCCCTTCCTCTCTGAAATCAATAAAGATATATATATATATAACCTAACATGTAAGGGATTGGTGCATTAACAACTCCATCCCCATTTAAGCAAAAGATTGGTAGAGCATTCTAGGAAAGATAGTTTTGAGTGCTTGCTTTAAGGCATGGAGCAGATATGGCTACATGCCAGTGAGCTGAAGGACTGGACAAACATTGTTCATCTGGTTTAAGATGCATATGGTCAACACATTCCTTGTGGAATGAAAGTCTGCAGGCTTTCAAGAGAAGTGAAATGCCCCCCCCCCCCCTTTTTCTACATGAAGTGCAGGGCTCAATGGGGGAGTCTGGACTATCGGGAGTTCCTGAATGCTGTTTGTAGAGAAGAGTGGATACTGGTGGAAACAGCCTGAGGGTGACTTTGCTCTCGAAGGAAGGGAAATGTAGACAGGAATCCCTGAGACAGACTTGGAAATATAATCCCTATGGGGGTGTGTCTTTCTACCAGTACTCTTCTAGGCAAGAGAAAGACAGACACAGACAGACAGACAGGGAAGGAGGGAGGGAGGCAGAGAGGTGTTATTACAGTGTCTGTTTTCCTCTTCTCAATGGTGTGTGGAAGTCTGGCCATCCCTTTTCAATGAAACACAATTTGTCTGGATTTGGGAACTTGAACTCATTTAAACTGTCCAGGTGCCCTTTTCCTATCTCTTAGACGATCTTGGAATTCAATTCCCTGTTAACAATAATTGTTCCACTCTCTCTGGTTAAAAAACCTTCCTCCTCAATAGACAGATGGGAGAAAAAGCAACTATTTTATAAGGCAAAAACAGACAGAATTCTCTTGTAATGAAAATTCTCTACAGTTAACTGGTTTAAAAATATCGAAGCATAAATACTGAAGAGGATGACTTTACAAAGCAATTTAATTTAACAGTGAAGAAAAGAGGGACTGGACCTTGTTTGTCTTACTTTCCTCTTAAGCATGTAATTATGCACTTAGTATCTCATAAACAGACGAAAAAAGGTGCCCTGGGGTGAAAACACAGGTTTCTCCATAAGGACTTTACCTGTCAGGATCAGCAGGGACACAAAACAGTGAACACCAACCTTGAACTCTCAGTGGATTAAAACAAACACTTATGTCTCAACCACATCTACTTGCCCAACGAAGCACCAGGCTGACTAAAATCCCATCTTGTCACCAGCTCCTGTGATCAACAGAACCGGGAAGGAAATAAAGGGAGTCACACACAGGCTGGAGGAACAAGGCAACTCACACTGTCACCCTAACTTCAAGGTGTCAAACAAGTGCACCCTACCACATAGCCCTAAGGAGGGAAAATGAATGAACTGTGCACCAACCTACTGACTATCACAAAATATCCAGTGAACCATGTATGAGAAACAGACAAAAATAAATTGACAACTTAGCAGAAGACAATATATTTTTCTCTGCAAACGCTATCCCGCATAAAGACATATGTCCAAACTCAGAGGGGAAAAATATATAACATTACAGTAAGTTTTACTAAAGCCCTACACTGCTTCTTCCTCACTCACTTTTCTGGATGACACCTTGAATAGGCTTAAAGTTGCCTCTTTCCCTAAAGCTGCCTACTACTATCACCAAGAGAATAAGAGAGAAAAATTCAAGAACAGATGGAGTGGGAAAACCGGTCTAATCAAGAAAGGGCTGCCCTAGCTGGTTTGGCTCCATGGATAGAGTGTGGGCCTGTGGACGGAAGGGTCCTGGGTCAGTGCAAAATACAGGAGGTAACCAATTCATGTGTTTCTCTCACATCAATATTTCTCTCTGTCTTTCCCTCTCTTTTCCACACTCTCTAAGAATCAATGGAAAATCATCCTCAGGTGAGAATTAAAAATATAAAGGGCCTCATTTTCCATTGCAGCTTTTAACAAATGAAAAACTGTTTAACTTCCATGAATCTTGCATTTCTTACCATGAAGCTGAACTCAGTAGTGAATTCTGAATAAAATAAAATAAATAAAAAGCAGAGTCATTAGAAGATTAAAAGGAAATGCAACATCTGACATGTCTGACAAAATCAGACATGAATTTTCAATGTATTTGCTCACTTCCGACTCAAAGTCCAGCTATTCCTATTTAGTTACTGGAACTTGGTTTATGAAGATAATATTAGCTAAAAAGTGAAATATAAAAATTGAATACATAAAAATTGAAGCGTGAAAAAGAGAACTCATGGACATGCACAAGTGTGGTGATCGTGGGAGTGGGTGGAGGTAGAAAAGGCAGAGAGGGGATAAATGGTGATGGGAGAAAATAAAGTAAAAAATAATAAAAGTTGGAGAAAAATAGAAAAAGAGTTAAAAATTTTTTTCCATTTAATAGTGTCTTTATTTCTGTTTCTCATTTCCTCATTGAAAACCTTGGTGGGCCCTAGCCATTTTGGCTCAGTGAATAGAATGTCGACCTGCGGAACAAAGGGTCCCAGGTTCAATTACAGTCATGGGCACATACCTAGGTTGCAGGCTCCTCCCTGGCCCTGGCTCTTTTCAGTCAGGGCTCCTGCGTTAGACAGCCAATCGATGTGTTTCTCTCACATGTATATTTCTGTCTTTCCCTCTCTCTTCCACTCTATCTAAAAATCAATTGAAAAATATCCCTGGGTGAGGATTTACACGCACGCACGCATGCACAACCTTGTGGTGGATTAAATGTATTTTTTTCTTCAGACACAATAGCATTGCTGCCTAGAGCAGACCCTGAGTAACATCAGCTCTAAGGACCATCCACCATCATCCAAACAGAAAGGTATGGTTACATTCCCACAAGGCTAACAGAAAGAAAGGAGGGAAGGGGGACAAGGAGAATAAATTTTGAAAGCACTATCTTTGTCTCAGTTAGGCTCTAGGAGGAAAGAATTCCATTAGATGAATGAACAAGAACTGATGGAAGTTACAGGGAAATGTCCATAGAATTCTACACGGAATAAGGAGCATTCAGAGAAATAAGTGTAGATTTACCCTGTGAACAAGAAAAGTTTGCTCTCGTTTGCTAAGCTAACATCTTTGGAGAATCATGATCAACTCTGTGAAGAAAACGTGGCATTTAGATAGTGAATACAAATATTTACCTGCACCCAGAAAGTATCTGGAAGCTTCATTCAGAATTATGTATTTTGTGAATTCAGATCCTAAATTGCATTAAACTACGTTATAAATATTATATATAAATTATTTACATGTAACTCTAAGGAAACTGGTCAGGCCCTGGCCAGGTAGCTCTATTGGTTGGGGAGAATTGTCCTGATGTGCCAAGGTTGTGGGTTTGATCTCTAGTCAGTGTACATACAAAAAGCAAGCAATGAATGTATCAATAAGTGGAACAACAATCTGATGATTTTCTTTCTCTTCTCTCCTCCTCTTCTTCCCCTCCTCTTCTTTTTTTTCTTCTTCTTCTCTCTCTTTTCTCTCTCTCTCTTAAATAAATAAAATCAATAAATATTTTTTTAAAAGCTGGTCTGTGAGGGTAAACAGAACAGAAATCATCCATTGTTCTAGCATTTAAATTGGGGTAGTTAAATTTCAAAGGAAACAGACCAGCAAAATCTTTAGAATTTTTGCAATGGCATCTTTGGCCTTAACATTTTTAAAAATATATTTTTTATTGATTTCAGGAAGGGAGAGGGAGAGAGATAGAAACATCAATGATGAAAGAGTCATTGATCAGCTGCCTCCTGTATGGAGCCCATAATCCAGGCATGTGCCCTGACCAGGAATCAAACCATGCCATCCTGGTTCATAGGTTGATGCTTAACCACTGAGTAACACCAGCCAGGAGGCCTTAACATTTTTTAAATGTAAAATGAACTCACAAAAAATCATACCAGAAATAATGCATGAGAAGTATCTTCATTAATACACTTAAGATCTAGAGCTCCAAAGTTGGGCAGACATGGATTTCAATTGCTCACTACTTATTACTTCAGCAAGTTAGTTTACTCTCTCTGTAGCAAAGGTAATGGCATTACAATTTGTTTTCCCAGCATATTTTAGATCTGCCCTTTATTGGTGTTTTTATGTAATTTTCATCTGTTCCTGGAATCTTTGTGTGGCAATCAATCATGTTACCTGATCCCAGCCATTGCTGTTGGTGAGTTACAGGTACATCAGCTGAGTAGGACAAAGTGAAAACTTTTCTGGGATTGGCATTAAATCATCATCATCATCATCATCATCATCATCATCATCTACACTAATAAAAGAGAAAGATGCAAACTGACCATACCTGTATGATGCCCAGCTGCCAATCAGGAGTAAGTATGCAAATTAACCCAACAAAGATGACAGGTTAATTTGCATACAGTCCGCCCTCCCCCAGCCACTCCAGACCTCTGGGCAGTGTGGCAAGGCAGAAATGCGGCTCTGGTAGCCAGAGGAAGGAAGGCCCATTCTTACACAAATCTTTGTGCATCGGGCCTCCAGTAATAATAATAATAATAATAAAAAGGAGAAGAAAAAGAAGAAAGAGGAGAGCGAGGTAGGTAGATAGGTAGGTTTACAGGTTGAAATTCTGCTTGTGTTGGTTTGCTAAGCTTGGAGAGTGCATTCTGGGGTTCTAGTGACAAATCTTATCTTGCTCAAGACTTGAACTGAACCCCACCTGCAGGATGAAGACAAGATAAAAACAAAGACAAAAGGGAGAAAGCAAATACCTGGATGGCATTCTCTAGTCTCCATACCCACTTACAACTAAAGTCCACCCTTTGATTTTTTCAGTCGTGTGAGCCTTTTTGCTTACACTAGTTTTAGTTCAATTTCTGTTGCAATGGAGAGAAACTGAAGTATTACACATTCTAAATATCAATTTCTTAATTGGAAAAAAATGTGTGTAATATTACAACACGTCTCATAGGTTTGCTCTTATGATTAAACAATATTGGAACCAAAAGGTGGTGCATTGTCTCGTGAGACTGAAGAATGAATTCATGGAGGAAGAGGTAAGGGAAAGCGGAGTTTACTGATAGACAGCCTCCCTCCAGCAGGGAGGGGACCCAAGTGGGATGCTGCCAACACACTCTGTCTAGGGGTAGATATATGCCCACCTGGCTTCTGATTGGTCCTTCAGCAGCAGCTCTCTGTCTAGAGGTGTTGGTTGTTCCCTGCCCAGCAACTCCCGCCTAGCTGGGTTTTCACCTGGCCAAGTTGCCTTAGCAACTAGTCAGCAAGCTTTAAGCCTGATATTCCTGGACTTCCGCTTTTCCTTTTCTCCCGTAGTCCCAACCCTAACTACCCAGCCCTCTTCTATCTCCTCAATATAATGCATAACAAGTTGGTACAGTGTCGGGCATATAAGCACTTAATAAGTACTTACTCTTATTATTAATTAGTGCTGTTTTAGCAATAGTAACATTTTGTGATAATTGACATACTAAAATTATACCATCATTATATCAGAATCTTACATTCTCAAAAGGAGGCTCTGATAGCCGAGCATATAAATATTTTACTTACATTTATAAAGGAGATTATTTACTTTGCAAACATTTCCAATCTGTGTTGTAATCAATGCACTAGGTAATTCTTCTCCTGGATTGGAAGTGATAGCAAGCCTTTATAGATCATCATTGCACCTTATTAAAATCAAACATAGAAGATTACATTTAGGTTATTAAATTACTACACTGCACAACTTTACATCTACAGAGAAATATCTCTTGGGCCCTATGTGGTTTATTCTTTTTTTTTTACATTAATTTCCCAAAGGTCAAGGTTCGTATCTTATTTCATTCACATGTCAGCTAACATAATGGCAGAAATTGACTACTTTTCAGTGCTATTAAGCATGATGACTGCTAAATTATTATCCCAAAGAAGTAAAAGATACTGGTGAGCTGAAAGTAGACACACTTACAAAATCCATCAATTGTCCAATTGATTCTTGGGAAATTTAATCCCTTCTCTAGATTGTATAGTGACAGTTCAGCAATGTCTCAGAAATAAATGAGGACATAATTTTTATAGTCCCACTGATCTGTTGAAAACTTTTAGAGACTTTCTTCTGACGGCTCCCTGGGAAAATCTCTGACTCATTCACTTTACTCAACTGTGATCGGCACTAACTTAACATGAGGTAGTGCATCAGGCTCTCAGGAAACAATTATAAACAAGTAAACAACTCATTATATTGCCACAACCACAAAGCGCTTTGGGAACATATAAAGGTTTCTCAAAGAAAGATGAGCCCTGAAGAAAGTGTGGGAATGTACCAGATAAAAAGAAGAGGAGGCTGGGAGGGAGGACTTTATGACGAGAAGGAACAACATGTACAAAGTCGTGGCAAAAAAGGAGGGACAGCATGATAAACTCAAAGCTCTCACAGTCCTTTTCTACGTCGGATGTTTAGGATGCAACTGCAAGAGAGTGAAGCAATGAAGTCAGGCAAGCACACAAAAGACAAGCCCGAAGGATTCTGAAACAAGAATGATTGCACTCGCAGAAGAATGAGACACCAGCACAAGTTTTTGGCCCTGACAGGTTTGGCTCAGTGGAAAGAGCCTCAGCCTGAGGGGGGGTAGGGGGGGGGGGGTCCCAGGTTTGATTCGGGTCAAACGCACATGCCCAGGTCATGGGCTCAGTCTCTATAGTGTCAGGTGTTCAGGAGTCAGCCGATCAATGATGCTTTCTCATCGTTGATGTTTCTATTTCTCTATCCCTTTCCCTTCCTCTCTGAAATCAATAAAAATTAAAAATTAAAAAAAAAAAAAAAGTTGTTTGAGAAGGCCAGGCCTGAATGCCTCCATGGTTGAGTGTTGACCTATGAACCAGGTGGTCATGGTCTCAGGTTGTGGGCTCGATCTCCAGTAGGGGGCGTGCAAGAGGCAGCCGATCAATGATTCTCTCTCATTATTGATGTGTCTATCTGTCTCTCCCTCTCCCTCTCTGAAATCAACAAAAATATACATTTTTAAAGGAGCTATTTTGTATATTCCTCATTAGCGACACCAAATTCATTCTCTACCCTTCTCCATGCAACTCTGTAACCTGTAGCCTGACATCTATGAATTTCCTCAACGAAGACGCCCTGCGATGGACTCAGCCTACGGGGGCACCGGCTGATGATGAGAGAATGAAAGGAGAGACGGGTCAGTACTGATGTCCAGATCTCCCTCACATTTCCAAAGAGGCGTCGGAGCCCCAGAAGTGGCGCAGCTACAGCCACAGCAGCCAGAGAGAGAGAGAGAATGTGGACAGTAGGGAACCCAGGAAGGGCTGGTCCCTGTGGTTGGGTTGAAAGAGGCCATAACCCCAGGCATGAAGGTCCTGGGAGGCCCTGGATCTGGTGAGGTCCCTGAGGCAACACCAGTGGTGCAGCTCCAGCAGTTTCCCCTAGGGGGCTATGGAGAAGAATGGGGGCATCCCAAAGCCATCAATAACCAATACTCCTTTGTGTAACATCCACACCCACCCTTTCTCCACGTTCTTGCTCCCCAGCCCTCAGTTCCTGAGATGGGGCTGAGCAGGGACCTAGAAGAGCGGTAGGAATCCCCTCCCCACGTGCTTCTTACCCCTGATAGCCAAGGGCTCCCATGTTAGGACAAGAAGAGGTTAAGAGCCCTGCTAACTCCCCACTTCATACACCACAGGAGCTCCAGCCTCTGGGAAGGGGATTTGGGCTCCATGACCTCTCCAAGGGATATGAGGGCCATTTCCTCCCATTATATTTGATCACCTCCCATTAAATTTATACCCCACCCCCCAGCCAAAGGAGATGTGAGGGGTAAGGACTGTCAGTTATTATTTAAGGTGGTTGTTGTTTTAAGCAAAATGGAGAAGCATAAATAAATAAAAGGTCAAAAGGTCACAGTTTCTGTCACACATCCTTTTCCTACCCCCACAGCCCACATTACTGCAGTCACCACTCCCTGCCCTCCAGGGCTAAGGGTGCTAAGAGCTTCCTGCTGGTGCCAGCCAGGCTTTTCCCGCTGTCCTAGTTCTTTCCCTTACTATGCCCTACCTTCTTTAATCAGCTGGCTAGGATAGAACCGTGGTCAGCAATCTGCGGCTCTTGAGCCACATGCAGATCTTTGGCCCCTTGAATATGGCTCTTCAACAAAATATCATGGCTTGGGTGAGTCTATTCTGAAGAAGAGGTGTTAGAAGAAGTTTAAGTTTAAAGAATCTGGCTCTCAAAAGAAATTTCAATTGTTGTACTGTTGATATTTGGCTCTGTTGACTATTGAGTTTGCCGACCAGTGGGATAGAGCCATCTGTCTCCTATGGGAACTCAGAATCAAGAGGATACCATGGACCAGTTTTACCTTTAGTGGAACTCAAGGGGGCCCCATAAATCACTTTTACCTTTAAAGAAGCGGTTACGGAGGCAAGAAGGAGAATTATTCAAAGTGGGAGCCAGTCTAGAGACAGAGAAGCCAGTTACAAAGTTGCTGTAACCATTTAAGCAGAAGATGGAAACGATCAGACACTATAATTAACTGGCATCATCTGATCTAATGTCAGACACTCTGCTAAGTACATTATACACATTATCTTACTTAAATATTCCAACCACTCTTTCATGTTATTATTCCCCTTTAATAGACAATGAAACTAAAATGGAGAGATGTTAAATAATTTGCCCAAGGTCAAACACATAGTAAGTGGCAGGATTGAGACTCAGACATAAATCTTCCTGACTTTTAGGCCCATCATTAATCTATATACTTTCTCATCCACTGCCAGTGTCAAAGTAAATTACAGTGGAAATGGATATAAGTCTAGGATAAAAAGATAACAATTTGGAGATTTGAAGAAAAGGAGATAAAACTGGCAGAGCTTGGTGATCATGAAAAAAAGGGGGGGGGAAACACAAAAAGGCATTAATGAGGACAGTGGTGACTTTCACTGAGAAATGAGAAGAAAAAGGGGGTGCAGACTGGCTGGGATCAGGAGGCAGGGAAGAAATTATGTATTCAGTGTTAAACTTATTGATTTTGTTATTGGTATGAAACACAAATGAAATATTTCCACTCCGGTAATGAAGAGACAATATATACCTTCTCATCAGTCCCTTGTTGAGAAGCTATGGATATAGGAACTAGACTCTGACCATTAGATGCATCTGCCTGTGAATCTGAATCTTGAATGAGATATGCAAAGACAGAGAAGATTGTGATACATTCATATGACACACTAGCAACAAAGACAGCATCCCTTGTCACACTAGTCACCATGGTGACCATTAGCAGTGGTATCAATGACCATAGCCCTATGTTTGTCTGTAGCATGATATACTATGTTTGTAAGCGTGACTGTATGTTTTTGCTCCCTAGCCTCTACTGATCTCTGCCTATGTTTTTTTAAATATATTTTATTGATTTTGTACAGAGAGGAAGGGAGAGAGATAGAGAGCTAGAAACATCGATGAGAGAGAGTCATTGACCAGCTGCCTCTTGCACACCCCCTACTGGGGATATGACCGCAACCAAGGTACATGCCCTCGACCAGAATCGAACCCGGGTCCCTTCAGTCCCCAAGCCAACGCTCTATCCATTGAGCCAAACCGGTTTCGGCTCTGCCTATTTTTCAATCCTGTTTCCCCCCCGATACTTCCTGATGATTATTATGAACTACTCTGTGGCCTCCAAAAATCTCTTTTTCTACTTAAGTTAGCAAGATGCCTGTAACCCATAATTCTGATTAATAACACCAACACATTCATTGCTATAGCCAGTTAAATATTAGGGGGCTCCTTCCTGCATTGCTCTTAAATCATTTTCAATCAAAAGCTAGAAATGCTAAATCTGCTAGCTGTTGAAGGAACTCTTAGAAGAATTCAAAGAATTCATGGCCTCGTGGGAATACAAAGCACTAAATGAGCTCTATACCACAACATGATTAAAAATTCAAAGCATAGAAAGGGTAACAAGTGTACTCGAAAGAAAGAAAGAAAGAAAGAAAGAAAGAAAGAAAGAAAGAAAGAAAGAAAGAAAGAAGGAAGGAAGGAAGGAAGGAAGGAAGGAAGGAAGGAAGGAAGGAAGGAAGGAAGGAAGGAAGGAAGGAGAGAGAGAGTGTACTCTACGTACGAAGTACAAACAAACCCATCCATAAATATTAAGGAAGAGTATTAAAAGTCCAGAACTTCAAGGATAAAGGTGATATGTAGCAATTCTCAGATTCAAAAAACATATCACCACTTAAAAAAAAAACAAAACTCACCACAGACAAGGTATCATAAGCATTGATGCAAGAACATAATAAAGATACATTTCAAAGGACTAAGGGGAAAAAAAAGTCAACTAAGACTTTTATAACTAGCTAAATTATCATGCAAAGGTGAGGGCAACATGGGATCTCTCTGATTACTTTTTTCCTACGTACTAAGTTTCTCCATCTTTTTTTTTCTTTTTTTTTTATGAAAGATGTGCTAAACCTTGTGAAGAGATCCTCTGGATTGTAATCTACGTACGTGGGGGAATAATGCTCCCTAAAGGCCGCTCTTGACCACTTTCACAGGAATGACTCAATATAATCAGATCTGTTCTGGGGGGATAAATACAGTTTTAGTATGCAAGAGTTGGAAAAGAGATTAGAGAGAAGAGTAGTTGGGAGGTCAAAACTATATAAAACATAGTGAATAAAAACAGAAGGCTCTGAATGTGAGCTATACTTAGAAGACAATTTGCCCCTCTCTGCACATCCCATGTGTGTCAGTAACATAGATTAGTGGTTGCCAACCTGTGGTCCTGGGACCAATGATGGCCCCTGAGGTTCGAAAGGTTGACGACCGCTGATATAGGTAAGTCCCTCCCAAACAGGCATGTCATCACATTCTCCTTCTGTGACCAACGCATAACACATTTGTAGGAGGTATGCAATAGTTGCTTAACAACTGAACAAGTTTTCTTTGGAATACTCATAGTACACAAAAAATAAATCACAGGAATTGTTAATATATTTAGGGAAAAGATCAAGGCTGGAATCCTCATCCTGGGAGACTCGCCATTGGAGGGTGTGAGACTGCCAAAGAGGGAAGACGATGAAATAATAAAGAGAAGGGCAGGGAGAATTCTGAGATGAATCAATGCCGAAAGGGAAGCTGCAGGAAGAGACCCTCAAGCAAGAAGGAATGGGTGAGAAGAGTGATAGAAAAGAACAGGAAGACTATCAAAGAAGTTTGATTCAAGTTGTTTTAACTGAATTTCTAGGATGGATATTTAAACAAATAAGAAATTAAACTAAACAGAAAGGATTTAGAAAAGACTATTTCTAATTGCAAGATGTTGAAAGAGTTTTAACACATTTTAAAGGAACAAGATTTTTCTCAAAAACACTTTTTTAAAATAAGAGATTATTTGTTGTGTGTGCATGATGGGAGCGGGAGGGGAGGGGGAATACCAGGAGGCTGGAGAGTAATAGAATTCTGATGGTCCAGCTACCACTTTAGTGCTATAATCATGTCAACAAGGTTTTGATATATGTACAAATCACATGGGCATTAAAAAAAAACAAAACACCTAAGAACAATAAACAACAGCCTCACTATATCATGACTTCTCTATGACTGAGCTGGAGAAAAAGCCCCCAAAATCCAATCTCAAAATTCCAACTCTTTCAAATTATTAAGATTTGCCGAAACCGGTTTGGCTCAGTGGATAGAGCGTCGGCCTGTGGACTGAAAGGTCCCAGGTTCGATTCCGGTCAAGGGAATGTACCTTGGTTGTGGGCACATCCCCAGTAGGGGGTGTGCAAGAGGCAGCTGATCGATGATTCTCTCTCATCGATGTTTCTAACTCTCTATCCCTCTCTCTTCAATTTTATTGATTTTTTTACAATAAAATATATTTTAATAAATGAATAAATAAATAAATAAATAAAATTATTAAGATCTGTTAAAGTACAGTATGTTAACAAAATCCTGTCTCCTGAATAAGGTGAAGAGTGTCAATTCTACGCCCTTCTTTACCGTAAGGCACTGGTAATATATTCAGAAGTCAACTATTGCACAACTAAAGAAAAATGGAACACTTGCCCCCAAAATACCAATTATGGAATTATTTTAGAAAGCCTTATCTCATTTTTTTTCCTGGACCAACTTATGCTAAACCTATGCAAAATAAACCAAGGTATCTCACTACATCGAGCAGTAAATTATATATCTGTATACTTTGAAATAATCTTACCGTTTCTAAGCATGTCCACTAAGTATAAATGGCGCTGCGTGGGAGAATCCCTCAGGTGATAAAAGTTCCCACCAAAGCAAGGGTCTTGGGTGTCGTTGGAGTTATATATCTGAGCTATTAAAACCAATGTTCTGACGAGCCCTTTGGCTCTAACCCCGGGGCATGAATTTGCCTTCCAACTACACAAGCAAGTGTCAGAGGGCTCTATGTCAATCAATCCCGGGAAGGGCCTAGTCCCAATTGAGTGTTGTCACTTGCTGACATGAAAACCAGCAACAGTTAATTGTTGGGACTTCAAGTGGGAATATTGAGGGATGAGGAGAGGTATAGGTGTCGAAGTTCAGGCTGATAAAGCTGTTAATTGCTACCCTTTTATGTAGACTTGTATAATAATGAAAACAATGTGGTTAATCATATAATGTTCCTATTTGTTCCCCAAGGGCTCTTCAGGGAAAGTTTCAGTCCAGGCTAGATTTCCCCAGCTCCCGGCTGTGCGGTGACAAAGGCAGAACAATCCAGGCACTCAGGGCTGGCAAACAGCTGAATGGGGTCCCACACAGGGGCCCCGCCCCGGCCCGTCAGGAAGGGGCCAGTGTGCCCCTGACAACCTCTGGGGGAGGAACTGAGAAGTATAAATGAACAACTTCAAGCAGACTTTTGATGATTAAGGAGGGAAATGAAGAGAGAGAAAAAGGAGGGAGGGAGGGAGGGAGGGAGAGAGAAGGGAGAGACTGAGAGACAGACAGAGGCTGATGTAGGCTCGGATCTGCCATTCAGCAAGTCAGGTAAAGTCACATCTGTGAAAATGCCCGTGTTCCTTTTTAAATCAGAAAGACCGCACAGGGGTTAACAGGAGCTGTGCCAGGCCTGGTCCTCGGAGACAGGTGGCGATGCTGGGCACCTCATTAAATCACACCTGGAGCCCCATTTCCTGAGGTCCCCCAGTGATCTCAGAGCCTTTTGGGAAGCGCAGCCCTTGGTGGTGTGTTTTCTACAGATGCATACTGCTTACTGATGCTCACTGTGCCTCATCTGGCAAAGGCTATTATAGCGTAAAGTTGTGTTATTTAAAATAAATTATTTCCAACACCATTTTGTTTTCAGACTCTTTATTACCAAGTAATGGCAGCATTCAGAGACACCCCAAGACCTTGCCAATCCATTCCCTCTCTATAAGGGACAGTCATTCTGTTTTGTGTGGGCTTTTTGTGTGTGTTGTTGTTGTTGTTGTTGTTGTTTTAATTCTTTCTACCAACACCTACCTCACCAGTCCCATGCTACAACTGACAAGGACCAACTGCCTTAAAAATGACTTTCAAATCCCTCTGCCCCACATAATTTCCAACTCTATTGCGGGCCCCTGCCCCCTCCCCTCCAGACTTCTGATATTTCCAGGCGTGTCTTGGGCAGTGGCCCCTGAACCCATCCTCTCTCCTGACTCTACACCTTTATCCACATGGTTTTCTCAGAATGTTCTCCTCTTGTCACCTGTTTGATTCGTATTTCAAGGACGAACCAAGTTTCATTCAACCCATCAAGCCATCTACAATCACTCTCTGCCACTCAGCTCTCCCCGCGTGCATCTGTAAACTCGCACCTGCCTGATGGTTCATGGGCACCTCTGATGGTGTCCGCTCAGTCACCCCCTTTCCCTCGTCTCCTCTCCTGAACTGCATGTGGGGGAGCCCTCAATATGTTTAAGGAACATATGCACCTTTCCAATGCATTTCAGTGAACTAATGAAGCTATTACATGATTAAATATTAAATTTAATTGCTATACAAGTTAGCTTTCCTGTAGTGAAATTCCTTTACAGGTATAACTCTACAAGTCTAAAAGCCAGAGCGTGCTGAGAAAAGAGTCCGTCTCTGACACCCAAGGAACTGTCTGCTTACCAAAGAGTTTGTCAAAGAAGAGGAAAATGTTAAGACTCATTTCTTAAAATTCCCTTTCATGTTAGCAAGACATAAAAAATTAACCACCTAAACAGGAGGCCTGAGTTCACATTTCTCATCATTTCAAACACATGTTATTTCAACTTGAAACTCATTTCTTAAAATATGGAGATCGCTGAACTCATCCATCTTTTAAATTGCAGAATGAAAATGGGGGCCCGTGCCTGAAAGAAGAGATGATGAGCTATAGACATACAGAGATGAGACAGAGAGTAAATGTAGGTACCGGAAAACCGCTGAATGGAACCAAAGGAAATGAAAGTGATTGGAAAGCAAACTCCGTTTGCTAAATACACTTGCCACACTTCCAGGCTGGTACGCCACATCACCAGGATGCTCCTGTGCACCTTTGGGGATCACTCCAAATCACAGATCACCGTACTCTCAGCTGGTGGGGTCTGGTCACCATCTACCATCTCAGCGGCAGGAGCACAGTGAGGTGCCAACAGCAAAACCTATCTCTCTCCTGGTCCCCATGTCCATCGCTCCGGAGAAATGATGCTTATTTCCAAAACACAAACACCAGAGGCCAGGCAACCAATAAAGGGACAATTATGAATAGTTTTCAATCGTAATGGTTACCACCACCACTCAGTGTTGTCTGCTTACCAAAGAGTGTTGTCTCCTTACCCTGACAGCTGAGGTAGACTGCAATGCATTGTCAATCTCCCCTCTGCAAACGCTTCGCACAGACCTCCTTTAATTAATAAACTCGATACTTAGTTTTTAATACAATGTGATTTACAAGATGTCCATTTCTCCAAGACCTCTAGCAGTCCTGCCATGGCTTACAGAGATCCGTGCCAGCTTTCTCCCAACAAGGAGGCACATTTGCCATTTAAAATCTTTTTCCAAAGGTCACCTTGAACTACCACAAAAAAAAAAAAAAGAAAAGAAAAAAAAAAGCAAGCCCCACTGATATTCATTATCTGTGTGAATATATCTCAACTGTGAGCAAATAAATCAGCCATGTTACCAAGCACAAAGCTACTAGAGATTAAGATTTATTTTCAGGTGCCAGCGAGGCCAAACAAAGATGCTAAGGAGTGAAACAAATGGAAGGACATTCGGGGAACAAATTAATACACGGAACCACTATCTGAGCAGCAGCATTCCCTGTAGAACAAAGTGATGAAACTATCAAAAAGCACTTCTCGAAGCAACATTTGTGCATGTCAAAAAAAAAAATTTAACCTGGAATAAATATATAAATAACAGTATGTTCTGTGTTAAGCCAGTAACAAAGAAACCCCTTAGTGCTGTAAAACAGAGTCCTGTCAAACCATATATATATATATATATATATATATATATATATATATATTTTTTTTTTTTTTTTTTTTTTTTTTTTTACAAAGAAGCATGAAGATCCTTTCACGGCGGTTTAAACTGTATTTAAGGTAACAGAGGGAAGACTTCAGATAAAAGTCAGAAAGATTAAAGTCGAAGCTCCCGCTCGCCAGGAGCCATGGTTCTGATTTTTCTCCTCACTGCCGGTCTGCAAACATGAAGACAGAAGATGCTGGCATGTGGCTCTGGGGGCTCCTGGGAGACTCCCCCACCTTGGGGGAGCAGGGAGCACGGGTGGACACGCATGTGGCTGGGGAGCAGGCTGCATATGAAATGGCAATGCGCAAAGTAACCACCCCAACTGCAGAAGGCCGGGGGAGGGGAGGGGACGCAGGGCTGAAATTTCTGCAACTGATGCAGGGCAAAAAGAAAGAGGGAGAAAGAAAAAAAAAAAAAAAAAAAAAGATGTGGTATTACTGTTTTAAAATGGCAGCCTGTTAATAATCACTGCATTCCTGAAAACACAGGGCAATCCCAGCTCCGCCTTCTCCCCTGACCGAGCACAGTGCTCACTCCCTGGGAACTGGTGGGCTTGGCGCTGAGGCTCCCTTTAAAAAAAACCCTGGAGGTGCCACTCAGGAGTTTATAGGCTTGGAGACCTTATACTTCTCTGACAAAGAAAAAAACAAACAAAAAAAGATACGAAAATGCTGTTTTCGCCTGGCAGGGCTTAGTTACTCTGGACAGAATGGTTCTTGCATGTATGTTTTTCTTCAAAATGTACACAAAGCGGCCCTGAAACACAGCTTTTGGTTCACAGATCAAAACATCTATTTTGCATTTCTTCTCCCTTAATATTGTCTCCTTCAAGAAAATCACTTTCCCTCTCTCCCTCTCTCCCTCTCTCCCTCTCTCCCTCTCTCCCTCTCTCCCTCTCTCCCTCTCTCCCTCTCTCTCTCTCTCTCCCTCCCAATCTCTCTCTCTCTGTATACACTGTATGAACTGGAAGGTTATTCTTAATGTGAATTTGGATCGTCTCTCTTCAGTTCATATATTGCACGAACCACATACTGGGTTGTATATTTTCAGGCCATCCTGAGTATTTACTTTTAAAATCAGACACTTGGTTTAACAGTGGATGAAGGAAGGCTAAAAAAAAAAGTCCTTAACAACAACACACCCGGCAGGGAGCCGTGTGAAATATGGAATGACAGTGTTTGTATCACAGAAATGCCAAGAAGAAAGCATTCCTTTGTCACGGAGTGTAAATGAACACTATCAATTTAAAGGGTACACATATCTTTCATGCAAGTCTGGAAGAGGTTTTAAGTCTCTATGCTTTCATGTAATCATAAAGAAAGCATGAAAAGAAGTCAGTATTACCCAAATCACTCTGCTATCCACAAAGTTAAGAACCATCGAGAGTCACTTTTACAAATCACAAATTTCTGAAAAAGGAATTTTGAAGTACAAGTACTTTCCGTTCTATTCGGTATTTTATTTCAACGGCAACATTTTGAATACATGCACATTTGTACAACTACCAGGGGAAAAATAACTTGAACCAAATTGAAAAATTACCATAACTACTAGTTCAATATGTCTGGTTAAAATAGAGACATCTGGTCTGTCATTAATTCTTTTGTGCTGATGACTCCTAGTGTGCCTTTTCCCATCAATGAACTTTGCAAGAAAAAAAAAAAATACAACTTCTAACAACAAAAAACCCCACGACTCAGAAATCTATTTCAACATTTGCCAATACAGATATGTTATGATTAGTTCAAACAAAGCACAGTGCTTTTCAAGAATAGCAACTGTACCCTGATTGAATGCAAATGGTTAGCTTTAAATTCCATCAGATTGATGTTCTGAAGTCATTCTCTGCAGGCAAATATGGCTAATTCATGAAAATATTTATAAGTCGACACATTGTTCACTTGTTTAAAATGCATGCGCTGAAGCTCCATAATAATACTTGATTGCCACTCCAAGGAATCTGAATAATACGTTTTGCACACCCCCACACGATTCTGAATTAATGGCTGGGCAAACAATAAGTAATGTACTGCGCTCTAGCAAAAACCCAGCGATAACACCAACCCGGCATCTACGGAACACTGCCGGCTTACTTTCCACAGATCTCTCACCACTAAGTTTCCTCTCCTGCAGGCAGTTCACTAGGGAATGGCTATGACCTCCCCATTCTTCCCCAGAGAGGGAGTGATTTGGCAATTAATATGATCGCAAATGGGGGGAGAAACCGTGACATACATGACTTACAAATGAAGAGAGGAAGGAAAGGGGCCTGGCCCCTTTCGCTACCAATAACTAGATGACCGTTTTAAAAAGGACTTTTGTCACTGCTTCACAGGGCAATAGGACCAGTGATCGAAAGCCCTTTGCTGGAATCCACAGGCATACCGGGAAGGCCCTTCAACCAAACTCAGATAATGCCTTTGGACAAATGTTCTCCTTGAGCAGGACGTAGTTATTCAAAACCATAAAAAACACACCAACAGACCACGGTTATAGAACACAACCTTTACAAAGCCAACCTTAACATGTCCTGGAGTCTCCCCTCCCACACCCACCCCCTGCTGCATGCAGTCTGCTTTCTTTAGGCCAATTTATAACAGATAGTAAGTTGGTGAATAAATATTTAATTTATGCAGCCGAGACCCTGAAAGGCTGATCTCCAAATGCAATAAGCCTTGCATTCCCATGAGGCACACTGTACAGAAATATCCTTTTTTAAAAACCATCTACAGCTGTCCTTTAAGAGGAGAAGGGAAGAGGAAAAACCCACACATACACATGCGTCGAACCGAGGCGCCGACGCCCCTCTGCCAGCCGGCATGTCTATAGAGACATTCTCCCGATGATTAAAATGTAAGCCCAGCTCCGAAAGGTTCCAGAGGAGGAAAAGCAGCCGAGTAACGCCGCCCAGGAAGCCGGCCGCGAAACACACCTCCCTGCACGCTGAGCAAGCTCGCCCCACACATGACACCGACCCAACTTCCCCAAACACACACACACACACACACACACACACACACCGGCACACGCTCACGGATTGCACACACGTGCACAGAATGTACACACAAACACCGAGCGGGGCACAATACCTAACACACACACACACACACAAACGAACTTGATCGACACACAAAACACATGCACGTATCGGTGTGCAGACAAGAACGCACCCACGTCGCGGCACACAGACCCCAGCAGCGCCCAAGCCCGCATGCACGCGCCTCGCAAGTCCGTGCGGGACACACACCGTGCACGCACGTGGAAAATGCATGAACTCACGGGACCCATGGCCCGCAGCCCGCGCCGGAGTTATTGATGGAATTCCGGGGGCGGGGGCGGGGGCGGCGGGAGGGGAGCGGCCACACAAAGGTCTCCGGGCGGCCGGGCGGCCGGGCGGGGAGCGGGGAGCGGGGAGCGGGCGGGCCGTGCGCTCGGAAATGCCCCGCGGAGCGGCCCCCGCCGAGCGCGGACGGCGAAGTGCGGGGAAGTGTCCCGGGCGCGGCGGGCGCGGGGATCCCCGAGACGATCGCTGCGCCCCGTCCGCGCGCACGCAGCCCCACGGGGGCCGGCGAGCCCACTCCCGCGGAATAACAAAGAGCGGGCGCCGGGCGCGGCGGCGGCTCGGGCTGGGGGCGGCCGTCTCGGCTGCCGCGGGCGGCGCGGGGCGAGCGGCGGGCGGGGCGGTACGTACCAGGCGGGCAGCCTCGGCCCAGGTGCGGTCCTTCTTCTTCCTCTTGTCTTTCATGTTTGCATCTCATTGAGGGTGCTGCTGGGGACGCGGGGGACTCCACGCGCGCTCGGGGCTCGGGCGCCGAGACAATGACCCAGTGACCCGGTGACCCGCACTCGCTCCTCCGCGGGGGGAGGCGCGCGGGCGGCGGCGGGAGGGAGGGAGGGAGGGAGGGAGCCGGGGGTGGGGTGGGCGCTGGGGGCGCGCGGGCGGCGGCGCGCGGGGGGCGGGCGGGGGCGGCGCGGCGGGGCCGGGGCGGGGGCGGGGGCGGCGCGGGGCCGGGCTCGCCGGTGCGGGGCTCGCGCTGCGCCGCCGCCGCCGCCCGGCCGCCGCGGTGACAGCTCCGGGGATGCTGCGCTCGGCCCGGCTCCCAACAATACACTCTGACGTCACGGGGAATGGCGACGGGCCGCACACCCGCCGCTCACACTCGCCCTCGCGCGCGCACACTCGCCGCGCGCCCCCCTCCAGCCACGCCCTGCGCCCCTGGCCAGACCCACCCCCCTGCGCCCCGGCCCCCCCGCCGGCGCGGGCGCTGCCTTGCGGGGCGCAGGCCGGGCGCCCCAGCCGCGCGGGAGGCTGAGAGCCAGGGGCGCGGGGGCCTTGGGAACTTGGGTCCGAGTCCGCTGGCAACTCGGAGAGCCTCCGTCTTGGGCGCTCACACTCCCGAGACCCCCCTTTTCTTCCCCCCGCGCACACAGCCCAGCACCCCCTCTGCTGGCTCCTTCCCTCTCCTCCGCTGGGCTGGGAGCATTCCCGGAGCCTTGGGGGGAGTCTTGTGGGGAGCCCCGGGGAGAGGGCACCGCAGCCGCCCACCCCGAGCCAAGGTTGGACGTGCAGCTGGACACCGCGCGGAGCCACCCAGTCACCCTCCACAATGCCAGAGCCCGGCTGCAGGGCGGGGCGGCCTGGCCTCAGCGCGGTGATTTGTAAATTGCGTGCAGCCATCCTTCTGGACCACAAAACGTGCTGCATCGGAAACAGCTCCGCGGCCAACGCGGATTTTTAAAATGATAATTGCCAGGCTTGGGATGCGTGGAGAGTTGGGCTGTTAACCTTGTCAGCGAACTGCAAACACACACACACACACACACACACACACACACACACACACACACACACACTTACGCAAACAACTGTGAAGACTTGAGAGTTTATTGTAACCTTCCCAGCCTCTGAGATCGCTGGTGAACGGTGTAGGTCTATAAAGTTACTGTAAGCAAAGAAAGACTTGGCTCTGGCCCTCACAGTAATTATGTGTGCCTTTACCTTGAGGATCTAAAACACAAAAAGGGCACTCGTACTGGATTATTTATGGAAGGTTATTTCCCGAATACAAAAATAATGGTATGTAAACAGTACTGCGTGGGGGTTTTTTTCATTTACGCTATTTCATTTGATCCTCAAAACATCGCAGTTAAACCTATTTGTTCACGCTGCTACAAAAATGAGGAAATGAAGCTGAAAGCATTATATTGTATCCAAGGTCTCTTGCAAAAGCAGTGTTAAGAACCTAACCCAAATCTTTTGACCCTAAGCCCTCATTCTCTCTATTATTCTAAAAGACAATGTTTAAAAACAAATAGCCCTAACTAGAAGTGAACGTCTACGTTGAAGAAAAGACATGTCTGAGAATGGGAACAATTACAGTAATCTGACTCCTTTCAGAACACTGTCCAATGACTGAGGTCATAAAAATATTTGACTACCAGCATTTAATCAGTGGCAGTTCATAATCATAAAGAGCTGATTATGTTAATTATTTTAAAATATGTGCATTATTAATGCACTAGAATAAGGGAAAGCTATGCATCTATTTAAGAAAATATCAAAAGATTATCTTCACTTTTTTCTTTTTTAAATGGATTTGAGAACACACTGAAGTTATCCTGAGGGGAAAACTTTACCCAGACACTGTGCATAACTCTATCCAGGTGTGTTATATTTTTACTTTACATTTCAAATATATTAAATTTGAATAACATTCACATCTGCTTTTATTTTCAAGAATCCTCTTTATGGCTAAAGTAATGGATATATTTTCAAAGTATTCTCATTCTAATGTTTTCTCCTCTGTTCAGAAATAGCTATGTTAAGCAATCAGACCATAACATATAATTTGTTATTTTCTGTGGAATAGTGCTTAATAAGAAGTTTTGGAGCCAGCTAAAGGGAAACATGCATATTTAGTTGCTCTAAAGAAACTTATTATTCTTTAATAACCAACTTGATTATCAAAGAGGAGAAAATATATCATCATACTGAAGCAGATGTAAATTCATTGCTTTAAAAAAAAAAGCGATCTGAAACAAAAAAATTACCCATTCTATGACAGTGAGCCAAGCGTAAATAATCAATATGATGAACTGACTCTTAGAATGCATTTTGGGGTATTTGAGTATAAATAGTCCCTCGCAGGTAAGTTTGGTTAAAGACTTGGTGAGTATTTGATGCCAAAATAACACACACTTCATAGAGCGCCGGAACAGAGATGGGCCTACCCATGTACATTCAATCATCCTTTCCATTATGGCTCCCTCAAGCTCAGTAATTGTCTGTGTTGGGAGGAGGGAAATATGACTTAAGTACTGATCTTTTATATTTGGGAAATTACACGAATCTCTCTCTTTTTTTAAAAGAGGTAGAAAGTGATAAATGTCACCAGAAATATACAAGTCAAATTATGTGAAAACTAATAAGAGGAATAACTCTCTACTGAGAAGATGTTTTAAAAGGCTTTAAAAAAGAGATGTCCTGCCGAAATCGGTTTGGCTCAGTGGTAGAGCGTTGGTCTGCGGACTGAAGGGTCCCAGGTTCGATTCTGGTCAAGGGCATGTACTTTGGTTGCAGGCACATCCCCGGTAGGGGGTGTGCAGGAGGCAACTGGTTGATGTTTCTCTCTCATCGACGTTTCTATTTCTCTATCTCTCTCCCTTCCTCTCTGTAAAAAATCAATAAAATATACTTTAAAAAAAAAAAGAGAGAGAGAGATGTCCTTTGGAGTGGGATTTGAAAGATGGTAGGATTTGAACTTTTGAATTTGTAGGAATGGAGAAAAACGTTCCCACTAGAAGTGCAGCCAAAGTCAGGACAGTGTAGGGCGAGGGAAATATTCACATGTATGGGCGACACCCATCAAGTGCCATAGCATTCCTTTCAAGTTCCTATCAGAGCCAATGCATCTCAGGAAGCCTTCCTTTCTGTGAGGAGAGGAGCAAGGTTTCCCTTAAAACTGCCCTCCACTTCCTTTGGTGACAACCCACAAGACATAAACAGCACCTCCTCTGAATCCCTGGGCTGGCTTTCTCCAATGCTGGCTCCTACGTTTGGAACTCAACATTTCCTGTGGTGCACGTCCCAGCAGACCTTTTCCTGTCCTGGAATGTTAAGTAGTTTTAGATGTTTAACGATTGGTAGACACACCATACAGAGCAACCCGGACAGCAATATAAGACAAAACAGAGGCGAGGGTGCATTTTAGAAATGGGTTAACATTCATAGGAGACTCCGACAAAGGGGGTGAGGGGTAGGAGGGAGAGAGAGAGAGACCTAAGAATTAGGGGCAGAAGTTGTGTCATGGTCTGTCGGAAAATGTAATCAAAGTGTTAACCAAATATGGGAAAGTTTAGGCAGGAATAAGGGCCTGGGACTGCTTTTATTGCCATCCCACACACCCCATGGAAGTCTGGAATGAATGAAGTTTCCTCCCCCCCTCCCCCACACAGGCCCACCAGCAGGCCCCACTCTGAGCAGAAGGTGGGGTGAGCAGGGAGTCATAAAAGTGGGGAGGGGAGAAGAAAGGCAATGCTGCAGGGGAGATGGGAGGGGTCCGAGGGGGTCTGCATAACCATGCAACAGTGAGTGCTGCTTCTGAAATACATTTATTATGCACAAACTGGGGATCTCTGAATTCTACAAATAGGAACATTTAATAATCTTATTTCTCCCGATCAATTAGGAAATTCCATAACTGATGAAGACGGTCACCTTGTCTCCTTGGTCCTGTACCCAACTCACTGAATTCTCGGCACTAAGCAAAGGACTTTCCATAACCTAGGCCACAGTAAATAATCACTGAGTAAAAAATAAACGATTGGAAATGCAGTAATATGATCCTCTTATTGTAAACACAATAAAAGTTCAATCAAGGTATATTTCCTTTTCCCCCCACTCCTACTAGCACCATGTTTTGGTTGTTTTTTTCTTCCTATAATTCACTGAGCAATTCAGGGGTAATACCCAGTGAAGTAAAATAAAGCCAAGCATTGGTGTTAGTGATCATAGTCAGATATTACTGAAGGATGCTCCCCAGGGCTGTAAGTGCTGGCCTGGTCCCTCTTATTTTCTTCCCATGTGGACTATGTTGCTCATTTTTCACGTGTCTCAATATAGTCTCTTAAAGCCGGTTTACACTGTGACTATAAATATTAGCTGCACTTCGGGAACATTCAGAAGGGCTTTAGTCACATTATCCAAGACTAATTGTTCCTGAACTCCTGACAGTCCTTCCACTAGGGAAGGAGTGGGTTAGTTGTGGTTACTTTGTTTTTTCACTTGGCTTCTACAAGAGTTTAAAATGTCAAGATTTAGGTGTACTATGATTGTAGAGATAAGTAGGAAAAAATATTTAAAAAAAAATCTTACACATTATTTCCAAAACTTTTTTGGTAGCTGATTTTACTGGCATTGTCAAAGCATATAGCTTTTTTGTTGGAGCTGATTGGAGGTAAGTGATCAACTTGTAAGACTGCTCATGTTTCAATTCTCCAGTCAACTTGTATGACTATCTCATTTCAGGGCATTAATTAAAAAATAGGTGTTTTCCTGTTACAGCCAAACCCTGTAGCCTCTAAAGCTTTCTTAACTCTGAGGAGGAATCGAATAAGGTGGCAAAACTATTTTCCTCTTTTTCACTTTCCTAAAATCAAATCAATCAATCTCTCTCTCTCTCTCTCTCTCTCCCTCTCTCTCTCTCTCTCTCTCTCTCTCTCTCTCTCTCCTGTTTTATCTAAGTACTTCCTTTTGGAAATAACAAACTCTGCTTCTGAGTAGAGCCCTTCATTCAAGAATTTACCTTTTCCCCCTTTAAACCCTTAATTGGGCATAGAGAACACAGTCTGATTTATGGCCTCCCCTTTAACAGGACTCACACTTAATCCATTACACAAAGAGGGATACACAGATTCCCTAACAGCACCACTCATTAAGTTTATACAGAATGAGAAGGGGAAAAAAGCACAACACTTAGCAAATGTAAATAAAGCTTTGCTTGATACTGTCTTCTTATGCATATGTAATGTGATCAGAATATCAACAGAGCAGTCTAACAGCTTTTTGCTTATTTTCAAAACCACAAATTAGATTTCTCTAGGTAAACTCTAATTCACATTTAGTGGTTAAGAAGGAAAATTACATGCTGCTAAATTCATCTTTGTGTGGAAAGAATGTTCTCAGTGCACAAAAGAGAAGACTAGAATTCCGATTACTATGTCTGTCTGTCTCGGGCTCTGGAATGCCAAGGACTCCGGCCATGCTGCTGATACTCTTTCTTGCCTCAGTGTCTGTGTTTACCAAAAGGGTAACTTCTGTGATTGAGAGCTTGCTCCCTACCCCCCACCTCCCCCCCCCCCCCAAAAAAAAAAGAACCTTAAGGAATCATTAATAAGTTACTCCAGTTACTTTCCACCTACCTGCTATTTTAGGTTACACAGTGAGGTGTATGGAGTACACACTGTAGGTATTAACCTAGCCATGGAATGTCCTCTCCATTCCATGCATAGCAACAAAGGCTCAAAGGAAGATATGTAAAGCCACCCTGCGACTTTTACAAGGGTGAAGTGATGGGGAGAGAGGACTCCTTTTGTGACTGAAGAATTCCCATTGCTTTCCCGTTGAGTTTATTGCAGGGGACACGGCTGATCACCTCAGCCAACACCCTTCCAGTAACCACGCCTGACCTGCTCTGGGAGATCTGAGTAACTGGGAGATCTCTAAGGAGCCCATTGTAGCCAAGGAAATGCCATCCGATTGTCTACTGGTTGATGGGGTGAGAGAAAAGAAGTGGTGGCGTGTGGGTATGCAGGAACTGCCACCTCTACTCGGAGACACACCTGGCGGCCCAGAAAGGCAGCAGCCTGCCTTTCAGAAAGGAGAGCCATGTCCCTGCAGTGTCTGAATTCCACCCAGGACTTTCATAGCCCTAGGGAGGCTTGGGTGGGGGTGGAGCGAAGCATGTTTACCTTTTGTGCAAGAACGTAGAGATCCAGGGAGAGCAATTCTTGCTCACCTACTCCCCCTGACTTCCTACCCCTCTATCATCCCATTTAGGCAAGGTATCCCCAAGGAAAAGGATCAAAGGCAGTGATGACATTTAGATGTCAAAATAGTGAATCATGCATTTTAACAATCCCTGGATTGTGTTTCTGGTTAGAATTTTGATCAATGTGCATTTCTCAGTAGAAAATTCTTTTCTCTGGAGATTTTCTGCTTTTTAGACCCAAAGCTGATTAAGTCTATAGTAGATTCCCTAATGTCTAGACCACAATTCTTCTGCCTAACCTACAATTATTTATATAATTTCCGTTTCATAAAACTAATTCTTGCCGGCCGGTGTGGTTCAGTGGTTGAGCTTCAAGCCATGAGGTCACTAGTTTGATTCCAGGAAGGGCACATGCCGAGTTTCCGGCTAGATAGGCAGTTGATCTATATTTCTCTCTCATTGATGTTTCTATCTCTCTATCCCTCTCCATTCCCTGCTCTCTAAAATCAATAAAAACATATATATTTTTTTAAAGCAAAAAAACGAATTCCTTTTTTCTCTCTATTTGTAGGCTCATTGCAGACAGAGTTCTCTACCCAGGCAAGAACTATTTTGTTTTGGTAACATTTTTTTTTAAGCTTTCTTTTTAAAAATTTCTATTCTTTTAAAAATGTAAGGTATAATTAACAACAAATAAAATGCACAGGCCTCACGTTACCTTCAATGGCGCTTGGTTATTGTACAGACCCCAGTAACATTTACAAGACAGGGACCATTTCCATCAGAATGTTTCCTTATGCTATTTCCAGTCATTACCCACCCCTCACAGAAACAGCTGTTTTCAGACTTTAATCACAATAGATGAGTTTGGCCTGTTAATGGACTGTTTACATTTTCCCCTGCCTGTGGCTTATCTATTCATTTTTGTAATGGTGTCTGGTATACCTAATGATGTCCAATTTATATTTTTTTTCTTCTTATGAATAGGGCTTTTGAGAATTGAACAAGAAATGGTTGCCTACTTCAAATTCAAGAAGATTGTCTCCTATCTTTTATTCCCAAGTTTTGATATATTTTTCCCCTTTTGAAAATAGTATTTACAAGTTATTATTGGATTACTTGTTGATGAAAACCAGAAATGACATTGATTTTAGAATGTTGATCTTGTATACTGTGACCTTGCTGAATTCTCTTATTGGGGTTATTATAGTTTCAGTGTCTATAATTACGTTGTTTACAAATAATAGAAATTTTATTTATTTTCTGATGTAATGCATTTCATTTTATTTTTCTTGCCCTGGCTAAAACCTCTAGAAAAGTTCTGAATATAGATGGCAAGAATAAACACACTTGCCCTGTTCCCAAACTTTGGAGTGAAGAGATTCGTGTTTCATGTAGGTATCATGTTAGCTTCATGTAGTTACCATGTTAACTGTATGGTTTTTGTAGATGCCCTTCCTCTGACTGAGGAATTGAGCTTCTTTTCCAAAAGGCTAACAGTTCCTCCTTTCACCCTCTGGGGGTGAGTTTTAAATTTTACCAAGAACTTTTCTGCATCTACTTAGGGAATGATAAGATCTTGTCTCTTATTTTGTTAATATATTGTGTGTTACATTGATTGATTTTCTAATATTAAACTCCTCTTGCAGTTCTACAATAAATCCCACTTGATTTTGTCTTTCATTACACTTTGATATGTGGCTTGACTCACTTTTCTAGTATTTTGTTAATGATTTTTGTCTGTATGCTCATGAGGAATATTGGTCTTCAGTGTTATTTTCTTTTAGTATTTTGAGATATCTTAATATCACAGTATTGATGAATTCATAACATGACTTGGAAAGTTTATTTCCCCTTTGCATGTCAAAATACTGACAGAACTGTTACTGGGTTAGCATTATTTCCTCCCTAAATGTTTAGTGCAATTTATTGCTGAGACCCCCTAGAAATGAAGCTGTGTGTGTGTGTGTGTGTGTGAATATTTTTGACAGCAAATCCAATTTCTGTAATGTATTCAAATCTACTTATTAATTTTCTCATTGAAATGACTTGATACATCTGAAAATCAATTGAGCATAATGATATAGGTATTTTTCTGGTTGTCTACTAGGTTGCACTTATATATGCATGTGCTTGCACCAATATCACAATGTTATTATTGAACCTGAGGATATTTTTCCCATTGATTTTTAGAGACATCAATGTGAGAGAAACACATGGATTGGTTGCTTCCTGCATGAGTACGGACCAGGGCTGAGGATTGAGTCTATAACCCAGGTAGGTTCTCTTGGCCAGAATTGAACCCGTGACCCTTTAGTCTGAGGGCTGATGCTCTATCCACTAAGCAAAACCAGCTAGGGCTGTTCTCCTTTTTTGAAGCTGTTTCTCCTACTCAAGATTCCTCAAATTTCACATAACTGTTAGAATCAGAGGATCAATTTCTGACACAGAAGGAAGAGGATGTTGTTAGCAACCCACTGTGTTCACACTCGCATTATTTTTTATGAGAAATCTGAGGTAGTGCTGTTTCTCTGTTCATAAGGGGTGTTTTTTGTCCTCTGGCTACTTAAATCTTTTTTTTTTTTTTTTTGAAATGTCTTAGTGGCTTTGAGTGATTTCATTATCAAGTTCCTTCATATAGAATGCTTCCTGTTTCTTGTTTGTGGGGTCCACTAAGCTTCTTGCATCCAAACGTATAGTTTTCAACAAATTTGTAAATATTCCAGCCATTCTATCTTCAAGTGGCTTTTCTGTTTAGTATTAAACCCTCACCACTCTCCCTACCAACTGGCTATTTCTAGGAAAGGGGTAGTAGCTTTATTGCCAGCATGGTACACCATGATTATTCCAGGACTTAGCGCATATTAGTTAGCCAATATCCCAATGAACTAATGCATGAATTTCCAAGCAACAAAGTATTTGTCCTACTTATTCATTTTGATAGAGCAGGGTGTCTACATTGCTAGACATCATTTAGCAATTATACACCACCAGTTAAGATTAATATAATTCTTAGGTTTGCTTAATTAAGTCTAACCATCTCAGGCCAGGATATTCTAATATGCCTTCTCCATTTTTACTTATATTTCTTTTCACTGCTACTCCTGCATTTTAAAGGAGTAGGAAAAAGAAAGCAAAAATAAATTGAGAGAGAAAGGAGGGGAAGGGGGAATCGACCAGTGTCTCCCCCATAAATTCAGTTTAAAAAATGGACTCCACTTTTCAATGATTTAATGACCAGTATGGAATTTTCTGATCTTCACACCTACAAGGCTGCACTTAGAGAAATTTTATTGACTTACATTTATTTCAAGTATTAGACCATGTAAAGGATAATGCATATGTGCAAATGGGTGGTTCTTGGGTTTATGCCAATGGTAACAGCAGCCAACATTTACCGAGTATTTATTATGCCATAGGGGCTATTATAAGGATTTGTCCTGTTATTTGAAAGAGCATTATAAGTTATATATGATTATTATACTCTTTTACAGATAAGGGAGCGAGATTGCAGAGAGATTAAGTAAATTGCAAACATTTTTACAACTTGCAAGTGACAGAACTGAGATAAAACTTTAGGCTATCTAGTCAAGATTTCTTACTTTTACCTCTTCCAATTAGCACGCCTCAGCATCATAGTATACATTTTTCTAGTATAAAATAAATTCCCTTTTTGTTGAAAGTGTAAATAAGGCTGCATTTATAATTTTACTAGAGGCCTGGTGCACGAAATTCGTGCACGATATGGGGGGTGTCCCTCAGCCCAGCCTGCACCCTCTCCAATCTGGGACCCCTCGAGGGATGTTAAACTGCCATTTAGATCCAATCCCGGTGGGCAGTTGGACATCCCTCTCACAATCCAGGACTACTGGCTCCCAACTGTTCCCCTGCCTGCCTGCCTGATTGCCCCTAAATGCTTCTGCCTGCAAGCCTGATCACCCCCTAACCACGCTAGCCTGATTGATGTCTAACTGCTCCCCTGCCAGCCTGTTTGCCCCCAACTTCCCTCCTCTGCCGGCCTGGTCATCCTTAACAGCCCTCCCCTACAGAGTTGATTGCCTCTAACTGCCCTCCCTTGCAGACCTGGTTCCTCCCAACTGCCCTCCCCTGCTGGCCATCTTGTGTCCACATGGGGGCAGGATCTTTAACCACATGGGGGCAGCTATTGTGTGTTGGAGTGATGGTCAATCTGCATATTACTCTTTTATTAGATAGGATAGAGGCCTGGTGCACAGGTGGGGGCCAGCCGGTTTGCCCTGAAGGGTGTCCCGGATCAGGGTGGGGGTTCTCTTGGGGCATGGGGCAGCCTGGGCGAGGGGCCTGTGGTGGTTTGCAGGCCAGCCATGACCTGGGAGACCCAAGCCAACACCCTGGTATCTGGAATTTATTTACTTTCTACAATTGAAACTTTGTAGCCTGGAGTGGAGCCAAGCCCCCTGCTCAATCTGCTGTCACCATTTCTGTTTGGTTTTATGTATCTTCTATAATTGAAACTTTGTATCCTTGAGTGGAGGCCTAGGCTGGCCAAGGTGTATGGGAAGCTTGGCTTTCTCTATTGAAACCCAAGCCTCTCAACTGCTCTCTGTGGCTGCAGCCATCTTAGTTGGGGTTAATTTGCATACTCACTCTGATTGGCTGTTGGGTGTGGCTTGGGGTGTGGCTGGAGTGTGGGTTGAGCAGAGTGATGGTTAATTTGCATGTTACTCTTTTATTAGTTAGGATTATATCTAGGATTCTGCTGAAAAAATATGCCACAGAGAAAGATACTGAGTCCATTAAATTATTGACATGATTTATTCACATATATTTGTAAAGAAGCATGTGCCTCCCTGTTTTCTTCATGTTTGTGTGTCTGCTCTTTTTGAAAGACATAACCAACACACGCTTAACTTCCTTAGGGCTTTCAAAACATTACTTTTAAAATATATATATATTATTGATTTTTTTTTTCCCCACAGAGACGACGGGAGAGGAATAGAGAGTTAGAAACATCAATGAGAGAGAAACATCAATCAGCTGCCTCCTGCACACCCCCTACTGGGGATGTGCCCACAACCAAAGTACATGCCCTTAACCGAAATCGAACCTAGGACCCTTCAGTCCAATGACTGATGCTCTAACCACTGAGCAAAACCAGTTAGGGCAAGGCATTGCTTTTAAGTGAACATTACATTTTAGAACAGTTTCAGATTTTTATTTTATTTTTTCCAGATTTTAATTTTATTTTACTTTTTATTAAATTTATTGGAGTGACATTAGTGAATAAGATTCTATAGGTTTCAAGTGTAGATTTCTTTGATACATGATCTGTATCACAGAGTCTTTCTCAAAGCACAAATGTTATGTATTTTATTAGGTCAAATTCACTAAATTTTTTCTTTCACAAACTGTGATTTTTTTTGTTGGGGGGGTGGGTTAAGGAGTTATTGTAACTTAAAATTCACCACCAAATCCAAGGTCATACAGATTTTCCATTATATGGGTATTTTTCTCTGAACGACTGCATTTTGCACTTTGACCTATAATCCATTTTGAGTCAATTTTTGTGAAAGGTGTAAGGTGTAGATTTATTATTTATTATAAGGATGACCAATTATTCCAGCATTCTTTATTGAGAAGACTATCCTTTCTCCATTGAAATATTTTTAAATATTTTTTTTAATTTGATGTTTTTAATATAAATCTTTATTGTTGAAAGTACTACATATGCCCTTTTCTCCCCCATTGCCCTCTCCCCCACTCTCTAAGCCTTCACCATTCTATTGTCTGTAACTATGAGTTCTGCATATACACATATGAGTTCATTGGTTGAAATTTTGTCAAAGATCATTTGAGGCACAATTATTTAATATGTGCGTGTCGTTAACTCAGTTGTCTAAAGAAGGTGCTATGGAGTCAATACTGAAGTTAAATCTTATTCAAGCAATTTGGATTCATACAAGCAAAATGTTCTTGGACACATGTGCCTCTGGGTGCTGGTTATTCCCCAGTCTTCTACTCTAACTCTGCCTACTGATGTGCAGATGTACATTTTTGCCTCTAAAGAGAGAACATATCCCAAATAGCTTTCTGTATTAAAATCCAGCACTAAAACAACACATGTTGTGAAAATGATAGGTCTTTATTGCCCTGTTAGTATAAAAAAAAATAAAAAACAACAAAAAAAACAACAACCAGAAGATCAGTTAAAATGTGCTTGGTTAGTAGCCGAACAGATATTAAATCCTTTGGGAGTCAGTGGTCCTTCCCCAGCGTACAGTGGAATTGCAGGCTACGTTTGTCACTGCCGTTCCACAGCGCAGCCCCTGAGCTAGAGGGAAGGGGGTCATGAAGAACCAAAGGGAAAGAATACAGACTATCCTGCTGCCGGGAAGTCTTATCCCAGCACTTTTCAGATACCAACAGCCATGCCTCGGCCTCTTGCCCTAATCTTTGTGGCCACAGCAAGTACACTACTGCATCCTTTCCCCCCACGGAGGAAAGTGTTTCTGATCACCGTTAGGTATTTATTTTTTTCTTCCTAACAGAAAGCACCATCTCTTGGAATTGTTGCAGCAATCAAAATTTAAAACCACACATGCCTGACAGCAAAACAACAGAAGTGTATGGACATTCATTTTGCAAGGCAAATCACTTCTATTCGAAAGCAAATAAAATAGCACAGTGAAAGATGTTAGGATGAGGCCTGGTCTCTGAAAGTGCAACATCTCAGCTTTGAATATACAATTGACACACATGTAACAGGAGCACATTCAAAGGGGAGTTCATAAAATCCACCTCAGAGTCAAATCGATGTCCACCCAGGTCCTGCCTGCGGAATGTGCTCCTTGAGAGTTTTGTGGGCTTGTCAGCTGTGTCATCAATATTTTACAACAGGCAGTGAATGTCTTGGGATTCCAAAACCATCACACACTGCCCCAGCTTCATTCTGTTGGTTATCTTGATGTCATTAGCATCCTTTGATATATGTATAGAAACCCCCTTCCAGGGAATGGTTTCTATTCTGTCTATACCTATGCAGGAGGGAGGAAACTGTGCAGCTCAGCGTTCCTGCCATGGAGACCGGGAAGGCTGATCCAGAGATCTGTGCACATTTTGTCTCCGGGATAGCTCCCACCGTGAACGAGGATTCATCACCTTTCTTCGGGCAACATCAACCCTCTCGAGTTTTTCATCTTTTTCATCTGGTCTCCCGTTTACAAATTGATAAGGAAAATATTAAAATGGAATGACTATAAATAGCAGATGCACAATGTATTCTTCCAAGAATACATCATATCTTAGAACTGGTTTCTGGGAATGGGGGGCAGAAATACTCTTGACATTTCTTACTCAATGAAGGGTCTAATCCATCTGTAGTTAAACCCAAGGTGTGTGTGTAGGAAATTAAGGCAACTATCAGAAAAAATTCTTTTCAGATAAGTGTCTTCATATAACGAAAGGCCAGTACTTACTTGTTGAATAGAAGTGATATTAGTAAAGAAAAATTAACTTTTTTTCATAATAGATGTGTGTATAAAGAGCTTTATTTTTGAAACTTTTTACTTTAAAAATGTTTTAACAGCCCCGCAAGCATAGCTCAATGGTTGAGCATCTTGAACCAGGAGGTCAGAGTTTAATGCCAGGTCAGGGCATAGGCCCGGGTTGTGGGCATGGTCTGCAGTGTAGGAGGTGTGCAGGAGGCAGCCAATCAATGATTCTCTCTCATCACTGATGTTTCTATCTTTCTCTCTCTCTCTCTCTCTCTCTCTCTCTCTCCCTCTCTCTCTCTTTCTCTCTCTCTCTCTTCTCTGAAATCAATAAAAAATTTAAAAGGTTTTAAAAATATGTATTTTTAAAAATATTTGAATGAATGAACACATAAATTGTCCACTTAGATTTAAAAATTATTATTACTTTAGCATTTGCTCTGTATGTGTGTTTAGATCTTTAAGTGTAAAAAACTTTAACTATAAATTTGTGAGTATATGATGAGAGCTCTCTCTTGTCTCTAGTTCAGGTAAGTATGTAATCCTAGTGTACCATAAGTCTCAGGGAAGAACTAAAAGGTACCTACATGGTCAAGTGTAATGGTTTTGCAACATATTTTTCTTAGCATCACATCAAAAAGTTAAAAAATATAGAAATCTACTATATTTGCTTCTATCCTAGTGTATACTATATTAGTACAGTAGTAAATTTATATGTTTTCAGACACAAAACTACAAAATTAAAATATTAAATTAGACATATTTGTTATTGTTTCACTTAATCAATTAAACTTAATATTTTTGTTCTCTAATAGCAAATAATATTGGTTTTCAGTGAGAACACTATAATAAAAAAGAAATCTTATTTTTAAATAGCTAGCTTAATTTTAAATTGACCGATTAACTAATTAAATTAGAAATAAAGCTAATTTAGTTCTAAATTAGGTTTAAGTACTGTTTCTAATGGCCATGTAACTGAAAAAGATACCTCACAAAGGTACAAAAACTGATTTAAAATGTTTCATTGGCTATTTATAAATGGTGATGCGCATTTTCAACCCCATTCTCCAATAATGACAATGTTTTTGTTGAAGTTCAGTTAAGATATTTCCATGTTCCCAATGCCAACTGGTTGCTTTAGCAAACTAATTGGAAGATGCTGGATTTTAATTATAGTAGAAAACATTAAACATAAGTTCCTGAAGTTCTTCATTTGGAAGATTAACAAGCTAAAAAATTCTGTTTCCAAGTTTTGTTTTGTTTTAATTTGAACAAACATGAACATCTTCTCTTTTAGAGTTGAAATAGCATTATTTCAACAACAAAATTCACTTAATGACTGTAACATTCCAACCATCTATTTTCAACCCTCTTTTTTATTCTATGAAATTCTTTTGAAAAAGGATCTGTTCCCTCATTTATTGTTAAAACTGTATCTCTCCTAAAGCCATAACAAAGTATATGTCTTTTCTATACTTTAATCTTTGCAGATAGCATGATATTGACAGCCATGCATTATGACATAAAAGTCCTGCAAAATTGGAACGAATATAATCTTTCCTAAAAATATCTGTAACATCTTTAGGCTCAATGACCTTTAAGTATTTGCCATGGAACAGTCTTCAAAGTTTTGCATGACACAGAGGTGTCATGGCTTCATGATCGCCCCCGAGTTTTTACAAGGTTCTCTAAGCCTCTCCTATGGAAGGTCACATGTTGCATCAGCTGTGACTTCGCAGACACTGAAGAACTTGAAACAGAATCCGATGATTTGGAGAGCTCCCCTCTGGCCCTGGGTGTCACGTGGTCTCTGCTTCTCTCCCTTCACATACTTAATATTCTCTTCGTGACACACATCTCAGTCACATGAAAAATAAGACAGTGTGTATTTTTTCTTTTTTTCAGAAAATGTTATAAATATGAACCTAATTAGGCTTATGCTAACTTGTTTATAAAACAAGGCGACAGTTCTGAGCACAGCAGATTTGAGGAAGATAGAATATATTTGATAAACTTTTTCCTATCCCCCTTGCTAAGGACAGCTGAAAAACCCTGGTACTCTACAGTGCTGGGCAAAAGTAGGGTTACAGCTGGTTTTGCTCAGTGGATAGAGCATTGGCCTGCTGACTCAAGGGTCCCAGGATCAAATTTCGGTCAAGGGCGTGTACCTTGGTTGGAGGCACATCCCCAATAGGGAATGTGCAGGAGACAATGATTGATGTTTCTCAGCAATGTTTCTAACTTTCTATCCCTCTCCTTTCCTCTCTGTAAAAAAAAATCAATAAAATATATATTTTTTAGAAGTAGAGTTACAGTTGTTCATACAGAAAAATAGCACTTTAATTAATAAGCAATAATACAAGATTAAATTCTGTGTTTTTCACACTAACAACAACCATAAACCTACTTTTGCCTCACCCTGTATATAAACAAATATAAGAAGCCTCCATGAGATGGAGAGAAGAAGGAATATTGGCTAGAAACTTTGGGACTTAAGTCCCAACATGATGATTTTGCCTCACATATTCCAAATAGGGTACTGGAGAAGTAGACTACTCAGAAGTACCAAGGGTGTAGGAAAAAATAAATAACCAAAGGCCGCTGTCTGCTAAGACAGAAGACTTCTAACCCATCACTATGCTGTTCCAGCCAAATACCCCGGAAAAAAACTGTGGCCACATCCCCACCCACGCCAGCAAAGGCTGTGTGCATGTGCAGAGCCTATACTTTCACTCTCTCCTGATTGGAATGAGGTGCCCAAGCACCCTCATCCCCTAACTCCCCTGCCCCATGCCATGTTTGGTCAGAAAAGGTTGAGTCAGGACCTGGAACTTTCATCCATGCCAGGTATTCAAGGGGTTCCCTACTTCTGCAGTGTTAATAGAGACTAGTGGGGAGCCTGGGTCTTCAGCCTCAGAGTTTCCCTTTTCTCCCCTCTCTTCCCCTCTTCCCCTCTCCCCTCTCCTCCTCTCCTCTCTCCTCGCCTACCTCCCCTTCTTTTCTCTTCTTCCTTCCCCAACCCCTCCTCTCCCCTCTCCTTTCCTTTCCTTTTCTTCCCTTCCAGCAAGGTATCAGAAGAGGTCTCTGGGAGATCAAAACTGTCACCAGGGCTCAGGGGTAATAGCCACACCCTCATGGTGGAAGCTACAGGGAGAGCCTGAACTCCCACCCTGCCCAGCAGTAACGAAGAGCCCCCTCCTACACACCCAGGCCTTCTAGAGGCTGAGTGGAGAACCTAGACCTTCCACTACCATTGGGCACTAAGGAGGCTCAGTCCTCCTTTGCCCCATGAGAGTGGTTTCAGAGGAGATGCTCTGAAACAGATTTAAATAAGATCCAACATCTCTTAACATAATACTCAAAGGTTCAGGTATCCATTAAAAAAAATCACTCATAAAAAGACTCAGGGTGGGCCCACTCTCTCTAGAGCACTCTCACGCTCCCCTCAACAATCCTAACCCTAACCCTAACACACACACACACACACACACACACACACACACACACACACACACGCTTCTTTCCTCTGGTGTAGCTTTGTCTTTCTTTCTCCTGCGCTCTGAGGCCCCTTCTTCTGCCTCTGTAGCCTGTTTCCTGAGCCCACGCAGCCCAGCTGGCTCACCTCTTCTGCCTCTGTGTCTTTCTTTCTAAAAGGCCAAATAAACTGGGGCCAGAACAACAGAGAGACACAGGACTCAGCTTGAATGAGGAAATGCAATCAGTGGATGTCAACACTGAGGTAACACATACGTGAGCATTGTCTGGCAAAGGTTTTAAAGCTGTCATCATAAAAATGCTCCCACAAGCAATTATGAACACACTTGGAACAAATGAAAAAGTAGAACGTCTCAGCAAAGGGCAGAAATATAAATAAGAACCAAATGGAGATGTTAGATCTAAAATATATAATAACTGAAATAAAAAATTGAGTGGACAGGCTAAACAGCAGAATGGAGAACACAGAGGAAATAATAATGATAATAATAAACAGAGGATGGGAGGAAAGTTTTATTGGTGATGGATGTGTTTATGGCATAGATTGTGATGGTTTCATGGTGAATATGTATCCCCAAACTCATCGAGTTGAATGTATTAAATATGTACAAACTTTGGTTTTGTAATCATCCCTCAATAAAAATGATTTCAGAAAAAGAAATTAATGAGATAAAGCATAAAAGTGATTGCTCCAACATGAATAAATGTACTGCTCCTTTGTAAAACAACGAAATATTCAAACTTTTAGCTAATTTAATAAAGAAAATGGAGAAAACACAGACATGCAAAGTAAGAAATGACATGAAGATAATGACATTGAAACAGAAGGACTATTTTAAAAAAATACTGGAAGAGGCCACTTTGAAAACCTATATGCAAATAAATTTGAAAACTGAGTTTAAATTAATAAATAAAGGAGTCACTTTTATCAAAATTGATCCCATTAAAGATTAAACCTTGTTTAATCACATTCATTTTTATAGAATAAACCTTAAAAGTTACTATGAAACCACTCTGCAATAAAGAACCAGGCCCAGTTATATTCCCAGGAGAAACCAACCAAATCTCTAAAGAACAGATATTCACAATGTTATGTAAAATGTTTTGAGAGGAGTAAATAAAGAAAAATGCCCCATTTTTTAATGCTAGTTTAAAATCAACAACTAAACCAAATAAAGATAGCACAGAAAGAAGTTTATGAACCTAAAACTAAAATATTCATGAAGATAAACCCACTATGTAATGACAACTAAGGGGTATTTCAGGAATGCAAGGTTGGTTATTCTTTCCTCTCTTTCACACACAAATACATACACACACTTATCTACACATCACATATAATAAGGAGAAGGGACATATTCTTACTTTCCCTTCCATTATTTAACACTGCCCTGAAGGTATTATCCAATTCAATTAGATAAAGTAAACCAAGTAGAGACCTATCAGTTAGATAAGAAGAAAAAATTCTCTATTAGCAGAAGATATAATAGTTTACCTAGAAAACCTGAGACAATAAATTATTATATTTTCAAATCATAAAAAAGTAAGGTAGCAGGATACACAAATGACATATAGAAATCAATAATGTTCATCTATATAAATATTTAGCTAGACGGTTAAAAGTTAGTGAAACCCCATTTTCAATCTTTAAAGAAATTTAAATACTTAGAAGTAAATTTAACAGAAAATGACCAAAAGCAATATGAAGAGAAGCTTAGAATATTTCTGAGACACAAATGTGAGTTTGTACTCAGGAAACACATCCCTATTTTCCAATTGAACCAGTCAACCTCATAAAGATGTCAGTTCTCCCAAAGGCAATATGCAAACTTTATACAATTCAATATGCAACTAGAAAACTTGATACTACATTTCATGTGGGAAAATAATCATGTAAGAATAATTAGAAAGAGAAATTATAAGGGACTAGCCTCAGAAGATAGTCATACATATGAGATAGTCTCCATAATAGAAACAGAGTAGTATTTGCTCATAAATAGATAAGCCAGTGGATAATACAAATTTCAGAAATATACCAGAGCACATATGGAAATTAAATGTATAATAAAGACGGTGTCATAAATCTCTGGGCAAAGATAGGCTTTTTCATAAATGGTGTCAAGATAACTGGCTGTTTATGAAAAAGATGAAGATGAAGATCAATGTCACACATCACATATAAGGAAAAAATATGGATCAGGGGCCAACATATAAAAAATAATGCATATAAGTACCGTAGTAAAAGTCAGTATGTGTAAATTCCTCAATGATCTGGATGCATAAAAAGCTTTATGAAAATGACTAAAAAATCCAGGTGTAACATTGAGAACTTGGTAATTTCTACTATCTGAAAAAAGCAAACATTTGCATGACAAAGCAATTAAGCACATCTAAAAACAAATGGCAAACTAGAGAAAAATTATAATTTTTAGCACAGCTGATGTATAAAAAACTGTGGATGGCTTCATAGTGACTATCTTGAAGTGTTAGAATAATTATTCATTTTCTTTTTTTTAAATATATTTTTATTGATTTCAGAGAGGAAGGGAGAGGGAAAGACAGACAGAAATATGAAGAGAGAGAATGCATCCTGCACACCCCACATTGGGGATTTAGCCCACAACCTGAGGGCATGTGCTGACTAGGAATCAAAGCATGACCTCCTGGTTGAAGTCATAGCTCAACCACTAAGTCACGCAGGCTGGGCTCATTTTATTTCTGGAACATCCTTGTCATAATTGTCTTTCATATAGAATCATCCATATGGGAGTTTTAAAGAAAATACATTTCCATTATTTGAATTACATTTAAGTGTAAGCTGTAAATTTATAATACTAAGCCTTAGGCAACATTGTCTTTTGGCAAATTGAACAGAGAAGCATTTGATCACAAAAGTCGTATCCACAGCCTGACTTTATGCTAATTGGCCAGGGAATTCAGGTTGTAAAACCAAATTTCTCTGCCTCATCCCCTAATCAATTTACTGTTCTGTCTGAAGTTCTACAACACATTCTGAACTAGTCTTTGGGTAAATCCACCACAGTCTCTTTGACTAAATGGATGTTAATGAATACAATATTGAGCTTTTCTTGGCTAAATTACCTCTAACAAGACATTTTAGAGTTAATTTAATGAAGTGCTCTAGGAAGCTAAGTAAGTGGCTTATTTCATTAAAGGAGGCAGGTTGGAAGAGAATGAACACAATAAACAGTGTAAGGTGTAATTTTGTTGTTTACCAAGTATTTTGTAATCCTTCAAGTGAAGATGTAGAGTGCTGTCATTAATCACATCCTTCTCTGCCTTAGATCCTAGAATATTAGACTGATAAATGTATCTATTGCTATTTTGGCCCAAGATGATTTCACTAATTTCTTAAATCTGATATAGATAGCGTACAAAATTGCTATGTAACCTTAATAATGGATGTATCCAAATAGTATCCTAAATAGTAGAAAAAGCTGCATCTTTTAACTAATATTACTTGTGAAAATACATATACTATCTTCAAATGTGAATTAGAGCCCGGTCGGCATGGCTCAGTGGTTGAGTGTCAGCCTAGGAAACAGGAGGTCACAGCTCAATTCCTGGTCAGGCCACATGCCCAGGGTTGCAGGCTCGATCCCTGTAGGGCAGCCGATGAATGATTCTCTCTCATCATTGGTGTTCCTTCTCTCTCTCCCTCTCCCTTCCTCTCTGAAATCAGTAAAAAATTGTATTTAAAAAAAAAAGTGGATTTAGAAATAAGAGGAATTGCATGGCTACCTGTCCTACTTCTAAGACATGCCTCACACACTATTTACATGTTGATTTAAAGTTTACATAGCACTCTTAGAATAATAGTGGGGTAAACAAAACAAAACAAAAGACTTTTCTTCTTGTTTTAAAGATAAGAAAACAAAGCATCTAAGAGCAGGCTGAAGGGCATAAGATCATATTGCCAGTATTGCTGAGCTTTCCCAATAAAACAAAGTGCTTCCATGTAAAATAAAGTTTATTCATTCAATGGTCTGGGGATAGATTGTTGCTGCCTGCATAAAACACACGTCTGTTACTGGCCTCTTTAAATAGCCCGCCATCCCTTTGTGGAATCAACAGATGCTTTAAGGGCAAATTTCCCTGTTGTTCCTTCAAGTTCTCTGCCTGGGTAGGCCTCAGCAGTGCATTAGTTGGCATGCATAGGTACTTTCACCAAATACCATGAACTCTTCTGAGCACAGATAAGAAACAGTAACACACTGCATAACCAGACCAGAAACTTGCTGACTTGCCACGAACACATGCTGTACTTTTGTGCTGAGTTGGAAGGAGTTGAGTGCTGGCCAATGTTTAACAATTGGCTCTCCAGAAAACCAGAAGTCCCGATTTGCAGGGTTTTGCCAACTCTGTTCTGTAAATAGCCCCACCCCGGAGGATTTCAGACTTCCCACGTGGCTGTCACTGATGCAGAGTTGGGAAGAGTTATAAACAAGCAGCTCTGGTGGGCCCTGTGATTGGGCCCCAGCGCATCACTGGGAGGAAGTCTCCCAGGGTCTGAAAAAGCATCTGGGGAAGGAGGAGTGGAGTAGATAGCTTTGGATTTACATTAGCTTGTCTATCTCTCCTGGGTCACTTTCTATTTTCACCTCCTCCATAGCCAATGTAAGGCCGGAGGAATGTAAAACTGCAGAGATGAATACTTCCTTCTCCCCATTTTACTAGAAAACTGCCAGAAGTGGAGCTCTGAAGTGATCAGTCAGCTGAGAATCTGGTCAACACTGTGCTACAAACAATAGGATAAGCGCCCCAGGGTCCTCCGGACTATCTGAGTTTGAATGAGTTAAGGAGATCTTCCCTTTATTCTGCAAATAGGGTTTCCCTTTTAAAAAAAATCAGAACTTAGTTATGGTCGTGGAAAAATATGAGACAAATCAGGCATGCTCTTTGTTCTTTCCGGGTCTAGAAGGACAAAGGACCCAAACACAAGTAACAATAACGCATGTCTTAAGAGCAGGCCTTAAAAGTATAGCTTTGATATAATAGACTTCTAACAGCTTACCCGCTAGACATCCATTTTTGAGGTCTCATGTTATTGTTCTTCCTTCTGACACGGATCAATAAATAATTTAGGCTGGCAGGAATAGAGAATAATTTAAGATTTTTCTCTTGAGTTGGTATTTTCAACATGTTTTATTTAAACTGATGTCAGAGCAGTCTCAAACGTTGTTTCTGAATTATGACTCAACTCTGTGAACTAAAACTGTCCTCTTTAAGCTTACACATTCTCCTTATGAACTGTCTCTGCCAGGCCTGGATGACCACGCGTGATGGTAATCCATAGCAATGAATAATGGCTTTCTGATGAAGGTCTTCCTGGATTAGTAAATCTGCTCTGAGAGGAAATGTCCTTGACTTTTTAAAAATATATTTTTATTTATTTCAGAGAGGAAGGGAGAGAGAGAGAGAAAGAAAGAGAGAAAGAGAGAGAGAGATCAGTGATGAGAGAGAATCATTGATTGGCTGTTTCCTACACACTCCTCACTGGGGATTGAGCCCGCAACCCAGGCATGTGCCCTGATTGGTAATAGAACCATGACCTCCTGGTTCGTAAGTCAATGCTCAACCACTGAACCATGCTGACTAGGCTGCCCTTGACTTTTGAGGGCTGTTTTGTGTAGAAATATTGGAATAGCTATCAGAGAAGAGAAGTTACCCTTCTCTTCTGATATTGTAATCCGTTCTGTCTGGGCATCCCTCTGGTACCCTGTACTACCACCACCAGAAATTGAGAGCTGGAAACAGAAAAGTCAAAATGCTTTTGAACTATGTAGGTAAAATTCTTAACATTTCCATGACAAAATTGGCAATGTTTAATTATGAGAATCTCATACATCATTGGTTTTCAAAGTAAGATCCCTGAAGCTAAAGCAGCAGCACATGGGAAACAATTCTCGGTCCCATCCGACATCTACTGATCTACTGAACTAGCAATTCTAGAAGTGGGATCCAGGAGTTTATAATATATAATAAACTCCTAATATGCAAATTGACCGAACAGTGAGTGGCTGGTCACTATGATGCACACTGACCACCAGGGGGCAGACACTCAACGCAGGAGCTGCCCCCTAGTGGTCAGTGCACTCCCTCAGGGGCAGCGTCACTCAGCCAGAAGGTGGGCTCAAGGCTGGTGAGCACAACGGGCAGGATTCTTTCCTCTCTCCACAGCAGGGCTAAGGATGTCTGATTGTGGGAGAGCGGGGGGCCTAAGCCGTCAGTCGGACATTCCCCAAGGGCTCCTGCGAGAGACGGGTTGAGACCCACCCTCCACCCCCACCCCTCCCACATACACGGATTTCAAGCACCGGACCTCTAGTGTTTTAATCAGGTCATGCTGATGCAGACTCAAGCCTTCAAACAATAATCTTTAATGTGGAAGGACTTTTGTTTTCTATGGTTGTTTCCCCACCCATTGGCCTATTGGATCAAATTTAGGAAAAAGATAGCAATGTTCCGAATCTGGAAAACATTTTTTTCCTGTTGTATATTAATGAAAATCTTCACATGCTAGCCACTTTTTAGCTGCTAGCTTTTCTTTGGGAGGGTGCAGAGAGCTGTCATAACTGAATGTTTAATAGCATAAGTAAAGAAGTTAGGATTGTGGTTTATGAAGTCAGACATACATGGACTTAAATCTTGGTTGTGTCACTTACCAACTGTCTATGTAAACGTGAACAAATTACTTAATGCTTAGCTGCTAAATTCTGTGGACAAAAAAGAAGTTCTATGAAAAGTAACCTCCCAGGGAATCTGATCATAAACCCCTAACTGGGTGGGGCATGGTGGGTTATGCTCCAGGCAGAACTTCTTTAGGAAAAGGTTGGCCTGTGCCTTAAGCAAGCCTGGTCCATCGTTCCGGTGCAGGCAGGTCCGCACACAGAGCAGAGGAAATCCGCCTTCCCGGGCCTCTGGAGCGCGTCACCGCCTTAAGGAAGCACATCGTCCTGTTAACTTCGCCGAGCCTCATTTTCTCCCATCTTCCTATAATCTTCCTTATGTTCCCGCCTTCATTCTAAAGGTATAAAAAAAGATGCCAAACTGCCATTTTCTGGAGCACTTGAGACTTTGTTTCCCAGCAACTGTCCTCGGTTTTGGTGCCAATAAAATCTTATGAAAAATGCTTTGCGAGTCTGGACGTTCTTACGTTGACACTTCTGCAGTCAAACACTTCCAAAATAAACTCATTCCACTGGCAAAAATCACCTCAGTCCTCCCAACACTTCCAACCACTTCCACCACGGTTGAATCCTGCATCAAACACAGCACAAGTAGATTTGAATGTTAGAGTACTCAGAGGGGCGCTTATTTTGTCATTAAGAATGGGTGCGGGGAATCCCTTCAGAAATTTCTGCTTGAGTCTGGCCCACCACCGTTTTTGGGAGGGGTCGTCAAGGCTCAATTTAAGTCCTGAAATGAACAGTGACATACTTTCTTTCCTGTGATTCAGAATGTGGTATGCTCGCTAGTTTCCAAGTATGTGAACAGGTCTTACTCCCTTTATTTTTTCCCAGGTAAGTTTCTTATTTCTTCCCTGATTAGATTCTTTCCCAAACTACCTCTCCATTTTATCCCACTTTAATTTCTATTTCTCTATTCCCTCTTTTTCTGACCTACTTCATTTTGCTCTCCTAGTATTTTCCTGGTTCCTTTGTCCTCTACTGGCTGGTTCCACTTATGGAAACCTTACTCTTTTAAGATCCATTTTGGAAAAATGGGCTCCTTCACAAATAAGTACAACTTTTGTAAATGGACTAATCCTATTCAGTGAGATAGTTACTTTAAAAATAATGAGACTTTTGGTCCTGGTTGCAGATAACGAGGAAAAGAAAAACTTTGCTCTACTGAGAATTCCATCTACTGGCCCTTTCCCCACTTTGCTTGTAACTTTATGAGGGTAAGTTCTCCAAACTAGAAAGCTTTAAAACTATCCTCTAATGGGCTTTCACTCATCTCTCATCATGTTTGTTTATCATTCTTTACAAAGTAAAGGTCATTTTTTCCTCCCTTCTCTAACACATTATTTGGATTATTTTGAAGGGCATACCATAAAAAAAAGCTATAATTTTGGTGTTTTAATATCAGAATTAAAACATTTTACATGTGCTATTTTACTATTCGAATGCTGTACACGGTGTTTCTCTCTGTATTTCCTTAGACAATGTAAATGTCACATACCCCTACAGATTCCTTCATGCGATACTTGAAGCTCCCAGAATTTAGCTTCTCTCTTCCTTGACCTGAAGAATTACAAGGAAGGACTGGGCTGATAAATCTGCCATTTCCCTCCCTGGGTGATATATAATGCTTTTAAATGTTCTCAACTGAGAATCTTTCAGTTATTTTAAGCAAGCCAGTGTCTTACTGTATCAATTCTTTGAAATAATATAATGTGAAATACTCATTTTTTCGGGCCATGAATTCTTTGGTTCTTCAGTGTTTTTGTTTTGTTAATCTTCACTAGAAGATATTTTCCCATTGATTTTCAGAGAGAGTGTTAGGGAAATGGGGTACAGAAAGAAAGAAACATCATTTTGCCTAATCAGGGCCAGGGATTGAGCCTGCAACTGAGGTATGTGCCCTTAGTCAGAATCAAACCTGGGTCCCTTCAGTCTGCAGGCCTATCCTCTAGCCTAGGGGTGTCGAACTCAATCAGAGAAGGGGCCAAAATCTAAAATCCAGCCTAAATCGCGGGCCGAATGGTTTACTGAACAGTCATAAACTGTCATTGCGATGGAAACGCAGCAGAGTGCAGTGATGACAGCGCGGTGCGGGCCACATTGCAAGGCCTGGCGGGACGGATTTGGCCCGCGGGCCTTGTGTTTGACACATGTGCTCTAGCCACTGTGCCAAACTGGCTAGGGAATGGCCCTTCAGATTGTAAGCATGTCTTCTAATGTGCAAATAAGAATGGGTAAAAGTAGTTTTCCATGTGAACAACTATAAGCCTACTTTTGTCCCACTCTGTATGTGGAAGATTATCCTAGGGCTCATCTCTCATGTCAGTGGAATTGAGAATTCTGACACTTTCTTGGCATTCTTTAGATTATGCCTAATTCCCATCAATTTTGCTGAATGAAGTCATTTTACTCAACATTAAATTAAATAAGAAAGCAGTGTGTTCATTTTAGTTTTTACTGTCACTCTTGTATGATTAGAAAATAATAGTACCAATGAATGCATGAGAATTTAATTATAGCTCCTATGAATGACTCTATTAAATATATTTTAGATTCCTAAATATTTATACTTACTTTGAAGGATAGAAGTATTTCCGTGTATGTGTAAATCACATATTTTTAAAATTAATTTTGAAAAAATTAAAAGGAGAAAAGTACACAGAAATACCATAAACAATTACATGTGCTACATACTAGGATGAATAAACACTAGCATACTGTGCTAGTTGGTTCATAAATTGTAATAAAAGAAAAATTGTAAGTAGAGTTAAATTTTCCATTGTAAAAACAAATTCCATTGTCCACCATTCCTATCTCTCCCACTCTTCACTAATATGAATTTGATCTGAGATATATCAGTTATTTATATTTTCACATAAAATATACACTGAGTGGCCAGATTATTATGATCTCTGAACACATAATAATCTGGCCATTCAGTATATATATGTATATATTGGAGGCCCGGTGCATGAATTTGTGCATGAGTGGGGTCTGGCTAGACTGGCCATGGAGAGGGGACATGGGCGGTTGGGCGGCCTGCCTGCTGTTCGAACTCCTGGTCCAGGGGACAATTTGCATATTAGCCTTTTATTATATAGGATATACATGAATGACCAGATTATTATGTGTTCAGAGGTCATAATAATCTGGCTACTCAGTGTATGTGGAACATATAATTGGTAGGTATTTAAATTAAAAAAAAATAAATATATATATATATATATATATATATATATATATATATATATATATATATATTATTGATTTCAGAGAGCAAGGGAGAAGGAGAGAGAGATAGAAACATCAATGATGAGAGAGAATCATTGACTGGCTGCTTCCTGCATGCCCCCTACTGGGGACTGAACTTGCAACCCAGGCATGTGCCCTGACCAGGAATGGAACCTGTGACCCTTCAGTCCAATGGCCAACGCTCTATCCACTGACAAAACCAGCTAGGGCTAAATTTTTTTATATAAATGGCATATTATTTAGTCCATTATGTTACTGTCTTTAAAAAATATTTATCCTTACCTATATATAGACTTTAATTCTGATTCTATTTCACTCTGCTATTCTTTTGTATTTTTTTATAGATTTCTATACAGACAGCAATGTTATTGTTGTTATAAACATCTTTGCAGTGAACAATTTTGTATCTCTCTCTTTATGATCAAGTGGGAGGTATTCTTCTGTCAGGGTAGATGTCTGAAAACTGTTGGTTTGTAGGGCTGGGATATTTTCATTGTTGCTAGATTTTGTTAAAGTGTCCAAAAACAAGGTTATATCAATCCACACTCCCACCAGCTGTGAATGAAGTTTCAGTTTCCTTATCAGCCAATATGTAATGATGTCAGACACTTAACATTAGTTGCACTTTTTTTGATATTCAGACTTTTTCCTTTGTGAATTCCCCTATTCAGAGCCTTTATTTGTTTTATTACATCTTTTTTTCTAATTCATCTGGAGGAATTCTTTATAGTATATTCTAAATGTAAACAGTACCTTTATTTAGTAGGCTGCAGGTATCTGTTAATATGTTGCTTATTTTTAACTTGGATAATGGTATTTTTATATTTGTAAACTGTTTTTAATTATTAAAATATAGATTATGATGTCTCTTCTGAGTGACCATGAAAGTACAATATCAATAATTCTTGTTCAATTTTTCTTGACTTGTAACCATAACTTAACATTCAGGTTGAGAAGTATAGTAATATTTTTTTAGAAAAAAATATATTTTAAAGAAAGACCTCATTGGGAATACATTATAATTATGCTTTTCTGATGAGTGACATCAATGAGCTTTAAATTCTTACAAGATATGTGACCGATTAAATACTAATTTCACGTAATTGCTGTTTTAGCACAGAAAGTGCCCTTAGAGATCACCTTTTTTTCTCACTTTACACATGACAGTATTAAAGTCCAGAGCAGGCTGTGGCCAATGACCCAGTATTTGTGGGAAATATACAACCAGAATCAATGTCTGTCTATTCCTCGTTTGGGTCAGATTCCATTGAACCACAATCAAAGCATCTCCAAGAACAAAGAGTTGTATCTTTCTCTTCAGAATTAAAGTCGGTATTCTTAACGAGCATTTCCTTTCCAATGAGTGGCATTGGACAGTCAGTGCTCAGATTTTAGATAACACCAACTTTCTTTCTAATGGGTGTGTGAAAGGTTAGAAATGATTAAATTCGGCTGTTTGAAGAGAAAGGTTAGGCTGCTCTTCCTGCTGACTCCATTCAGCAGGTGGCAGGGAACAGAAATGAATCTAACGCAACTGCAGAAGTTCATCTCCTAGGGAAGTGGTCGGCAAACTCAATAGTCAACAGAGCCAAATATCAACAGTACAATGATTGAAATTTCTTTTGAGAGCCACATTTTTTTTAACTTAAACTTCTTCTAACACCACTTCAAAGTAGACTCACCCAGGACGTGGTATTTTGTGGAAGAGCCACACTCAAGGGGCCAAAGAGCCACATGTGGCTCATGAGCTGCGGTTTGTCGACCATGGGCCTAGATGAACTATTTCATCTCCTAGAAAACTGTTCTCACATTGAGAGACAGCCTCTTGTAAAAGCTGAACTAATCCCAGCTTTCAAGTGCTCTAGCTAAGTTGTGGATATTGTTCATGGCATGGAGAATGTTAACCCCAGAGACCTCACACTGTCATTATCCTCTTTGAGTCGCATCCTGACAACAGGTTCCTGGGAGTGGAAAAGCACGGAACGCTGTAAATGCCCAATAATTTACTCTCACCTTGAGCCTACATTAGACACACACATCCATTTGTCATGGAGTCAATTTACCCATTGAGCTTTGGTGCTACGTTTCCACCTGAAAGAAGCCCTGGGCTGCGCGGAGATTAAACAAATAGAGCTAAGACGCCGGCGTTGGGTCAGTGTACAGCAATTCAGAAGGGCAGCCGAGATGCTCTCAGGCTTAGCCTGAGCTTTGTATTCCCTGGGCTGTTTGCAAGGAGAAGCACTTTCATGTTTTCATCTTTTATTTACTCCTTTTAGTAGTAATGCAGTTCTGACATCAAACGCTATGCATTCTTTGTAGTCTGCCCTATTTTTTTTATCAGAATAAAACTAGAGGGTATGAGAGGGAGAAAGGAACAAGATACGTTGACAAGGTGGTGCTCTCCCAAAGGAAGAAAATCTACAGGACAAGCCTGGATATAGATGCGATTCCTATAGCATAAGGCATGCTGAGCCTTCGAGGTCAGTCCATGTGGCACATGATATCCTCCAGTTGCCATGGAAATGACTTGTTTTCATTGGGTAACTGAGCGAATGGTCACATCTGTTCTTGCTGAGCTCCCCTCCCCGTCCCCACCGAATAAGAACACAGGGAACGGATCCCCTTCTCAGGGCACAAAGATTTATGGGCAGAGCTGTCTCCACATCAAGGAGAGACCATAAATCTCAGGTCAGAAAGTCACACTTACCCTTGAATACCCTCCTTTTTCCCCTGGCCCAAATGTTCTTCTATTCTTTTATAAATACAACGAAATATGCATTTTCCAAGGAGGAAAAAGCATAGTATTCCCTTAGGCAATAAAGAAATATATGGGGGGGGGGGTCCCCTAAATGTACACACACTTTAACAGCTGATAGCTCAATGTTGAAAATGAAATGTATTTTACTAAACACTGTCTTTATAATTAGTCAAAGTGTGTGCATACATTTTGGGGGACACTTATATTTTGATATGTAGTGAAGAAATAGTAACATTGGCACAAAGATTTTTTAGAATTTAAAATAAAAGAATAAAAGATTCTCTTGGGTAAACTTAGTTGCATCTGTTTGTTTGTTTGTTTGTTTGTTTAAGCAAGTATATCTTTATTGCTAAAGTCCTCCAGGTAAGTAACAATGCAAATACCTAAATCCTGGTGCCAATTTGAACTTGGAGACCTTTTGCATCCTGATAAATTTGTATTAGCCTCACTGAAATAAATAAAAGCTAAAGTGTGGATTCTTTTCCATTTCCAACAGAGAGAGAGAGAGAGAGAGAGAGAGAGAGAGAGAGAGAGAGAGAGAGAGAGAGAGAGAGAGAGAGAGAGAGAGAAAATGAATTCAGGCCAATATTCAACTCACCAAGAGTCATGGCAAAGATAATCTCTAGTATTTCTGCTATGTCCTTTTTACATTTAGTTTTTTCCTATATTGAATCTTATTAGCATGATTTGAAGTTTTCTTCCCATGTCTAAATAGCAAGCTTGCTATGTCCTTTGTGACCCGAGAATCACAGGCTTCCTTCTGAGAGAAGAGCCGGCGCCAGCTGCATGCATTTTATCTAGAAGTCAGGTACTTTTCTAGGGCCTAACTTCATATTCCTCTAAAATGGTAAAACCTACTCTACGTTTATGTTTTGGCTAATTTTTCCCTGGGATGGTAAGGTTAAATTCTCAAGATCTAGGAGATGGTGTTGTCCTAGAATTTGACATTTCCTTGAATAATTCTAGGTAGATGAGGAAAGTTACTAGAAATTCTTAGGCAGAGGAAATCCTATATTGGCCAACTGCACTCCATCTAATAAGAAAGTCAATTGGTTTTTCAGATATTTTTCCAGGATGTTAAGGCATAGAGTTTAAAAAGCAGAAAGTTCATGGTGGTAAAAAAAAAAAAAATAAAATAAAAAATAAATTCTGAGAAAAAGCCAAACACCTGTTCTCAAGCTGACCTCAGCAAAGCCAGACCTCAAGAGAGAAAAGGAGCAAGATGGAAAAGTGAGCATCTGAGTCCAACAGCAGAGATGTGCTTAATCCATAGTGAGAGAATCCGAGAGCGGAATCCAACTTAAATTCAAAATTCAAGCTGTGCACCCACATAGGCAGGGCATTCAAAGAGGTCTAGGCATGTGAGTAGAATTGTTCTTTCTGAGGAGTTACGGTAGGCCTGAGCACAGTATCAGGTCACGCTGGCTGAAACACAGTTCTAGGGCTAGGGGTTGGGTTAAATGTCATGGTTATCCAAAGCAACCAAGAGCAGGAAGAACTAAGGGGCAAGCTCAAGCCCTGACTAAAGAGCACCGAGGCCCAAGGATGAGAATGGAATTCTGTCCTGAGCAATGCTTGAGCAGGAGGCTAGATGCAAGAGACCAATAAAAGGTCAGGAATGAGGGGCGCACTGGACTAGTGCAGGAAGTAGAGGTTGTAGGAAAGGGAGGGATAACTTTTGGAAATAAAGGCTGTTGTAAATTACTTTCGATACGGGGTTCTTCTGATTTACATTTGTATCCTCAGTGCCAAAACAGTGTCTAGCATAGTAAACACTCAATTGTGAATGAATGCATACATGAATGCATGGACAATGAATAACTAGCGAAGGACATGGCAGGAAGAAATGGGTGGGATAGGGATGGCATGACTGAACTCAGGTGGTGAACATGAGAGTGGACATGTTCACATGTGGGGTATGGTATAGGAAAAGAGAGATTGAAAAGCTTGGAGACGCTAAATCAAAGTTGTGTCCACTTTATAGTTTTTTGTTTCTTTGTGTTTTAAATTATTATAATTAGTTATTAAAATATATATTTTTTATTAATTACAGAAAGGAAGGAAGAGAGAGAGAGAGATAGAAACATCAATGATGAGGGAGAATCACTGACTGGCTGCCTTCTGCACACTCTCCACTGGGGATCCAACTCACAACTGGGCATGTGCCTTGACCAGGAATCAAACAATGACCTCTGGTTCACAAGTTGATCCTCAACACTGAGCCACCACAGCTGAACCATTTCAAAGTTTTTAAAGGAGAAGTTCCCAGCTCACCTTTATAGGATCAAAACATTGCATTTAGTTATCTCATAGGCCTTGGGTTCAACTAGATCTGGCCTTGCATGTCATAGCTCTGTATTTATTAACTGATCTGAGGCAAGTTACCTAAACTTCTTGATCTCCAGTTCCCTTACTTATAAAAACTGGAAAATTATAATTTTCATAACATATTTGTGAGCATTCTATAATAATCCTACATAATAAAAGAGAAATATGCAAATTAAACATCACTCCACTACACCCACAAGCCACACCCACCAGCCAATCAGAGTGAGTATGCAAATAAACCCAACCAAGATGGTTACAGCCACAGAGAGCAGGAGGGAAGTTTGGTTTTCCCAGGCAATGGAGAAAGCCACACTTTCCCACCTGTCCTTGCTGGCCTAGGCCTCCATTCCAGGCTACAAAGTTTCAACTATAGAAGGTAAACAAATTCAAAGAGAAATGGCAGCAGCCCAGGAGCAAGCAGGAGGCTTGTGTCTGCTCCAGGCTACAAAGTTTCAATTGTAGAAGGTAAATAAATTCCACATAAAAAGGCCTCTGCCTGGGTTGCCAGGGGTGTGGCTGGCCTGCAAACCACCACAGGTCCCTTACCTAGATCACCCCACACCCCAAGGGAATCCCCACCCTGATCTGGGACACCCTTCAGGGTAAACCAGCCAGCCCCCACCCGTGCATCAGGCCTCTATTCTATCTAATAAAAGAGTAATATGCAGATTGACCATCACTTCAACACATAAGATGGCTGCCCCCTATGTGGACACAAGATGGCCACCACAAGATAGCCAGGAGGAGAGGGCAGTTGGGAAGGACCAGGACTGTATGGGAGGGCAGTTGGAGGCTATCAATTCTGTAGGGGAGGGGAGTTAGAGAATGCAGAGGAGATGACAGAGGAGAGAATTTGGGGGCCTAAACGGGCAGTCAGACATCCCTTGAGGGGTCCCAGATTGGAGAGGGTGTAGGCTGGGCTGAGAGACAACCCCCACCCCCATGCACGAGTTTCATGCACTGGGCCTCTAGTAAAAGCATAATATGCTAATTAGACCAGACATCCTTCCAGATGTCCTTTTGAATGACCTTCCAGACAAAGCCAGGGCTGGGAGGGAAGCCTGCGTCCCAGATGCCAGAGGGAAGCCCATGCCAGCAGTTGGGGGAAGGAAGGCCTACTCTTGCACGAATTTTGTGCACTGAGCCTCTAGTTAAAAATAAAGATTCATTTCATACAGATGTTCAACTGATACTTTCTCTCCTAATGCTAGCTGTTCCACCTGCCCTCTCCACAGGAACCCACTCATTATCAGGCTATTTTATTCCAATTCAGCCTGTATTTTCTTTGTTAATGAAAAAAGTAAACCATTTAAACAAATAGCAGCAAAAATAGCACATCTGAATTGTAAAGGAAATTCTGGCAAATGAATTCTGGATGAAGTGGATAATTTCAAAGATTAGTGGATAATTTCAAAGAATAGAACAAATAACACAAGACAAATCACATGAACAAACATCTGCGGTAAATAACTGAAAGTCTCAACCAGTTCTTGCACAGTACACTTGAGTCCTTGCTAGTCATAAATTTATATTTGCACAATAAACATGAAAATTAAGGTTTCTAATGATTTTATTAACATCAATCCATCCTTACAATTGGCTATATTTCTCCCCATTTTCAGACATATAAGCAAGTTAAAGTTACAAAAGAAATTAGGTATTCTTTGCCTCTAAGCTTAATAGGCTTTTCTGAAGGAAACATCAATAGTTTATTTAAAACAATTCTCTTGGTAAAATTAAATTTTAATTACCAAATTATTATTTGATGTTTTAGCCACATAGATGAATGCATTTTGGCACATACAATTTATAAATTTTTAAAAGAGCATTATTAGCTCAATTGTTAAACAGCATGGTAGTTGTCTTTCATTTATATAAACCAATAAAAATGAACGTTTTATTTAATAGTACATTTTTACATTGATCTTAATTGATTAAAAGTATCCCCTTGATTCCTCAGCATATTCATCAAAATATTATGACAATGACATAAAGAAAGAGATTATCCTATTTAAAATACTGGTAATTACAAAGTTACTCTGAACCAAGTTTTATTAGATATGCCAGATAATTATCCTTTACCAAAGTATATATTCCTTTACAATGCCAAGAAGATACAAGTAATTCACTACCATGTTCGGCCCAAATGAACTAATAGTAACTATAATAATTACTTGAAGATGGCATTATAATGGAGAACTCTTTATGAAATTACCTCTCTGTATCATATTTCTGAATTAAAATAATCTAGTTCAAGTGAGAGGAAAATAAAATCCAAGTGATGGTCTAAGTAAAGGGCAATGCTGTCCCTTGAGATTTTAGATTTCCTTTTCCTTCAAGATTCAGACCGGAGGCTAAAATACCTTTCAACTCAGGGAGAAGCAGGAGGCATAACTGCTTTCATCTTAGCTCTGCTACCCCCAGGCCTTTCTGTAGGACTGGAATGACCATGCCCCCAGCCCAGCCTGCCCAGTGGCCATCACCACAGTTTGCAACATAACTAAAATGTAAAGTGTTTCCTCACTTTGCTTACTCTATTTTTATTCTATTCCAATTAAGTCAGTTGTGAGTGAAAAGCTGTTTCTGGCAATTTCTTCAATTTAACTCATAATGTGCCTTCGGAAATGACAAAGCTTGTTCTTCTTTTAGCTAAAATTGTTCTCTAAGAAAATACTTTCTCTCCAGCTGTGAAATTGATTGATGTTTTTAAAATCCCCAAGGAATGTCTGCTGGCAGCTCAGGTTGCAGTTGGAAAGGAATAGATGTAGTGTGTGTTTTTATGTAAAGAAATGTTCAAGATTTCTACTTGAAAGAGCAGAATGACTATGTATGAGGTGCTGAAAATCAATGCAATTAAGTCAACATTTTAAAATTGATTTTAATTAATGCTTAAATATGTTTAAACTTAATTTAAAATGAAATAGATATGAATGATCAAAATGCTGTATGTTTTAGAAGGTTGTTTAAAGCCAGAAATAATCATTAAGAAACGACTTGATAGGTATTAAGTACATGGGAATATCTACAGGCCTACATTGGAATATCTGTTTCATGGAAAGGAAGGAGAAGAAATCCAAGGGAGCAGAAAGGAGTAAGAAACAATCAGTAAGGTCAGCCAAGAGGAAGGAAGAGTACCTGACTTCGCCCTTAAGAGTGACAAGGGGGGGGGGGGAGCGAGATTGGGAAGGTAATGGGAGGGATGAGGCCAAATATGTAATACCTTAATCAATAAAGAAATTAAAATGCAAAAAAAAAAAAAAAGGAAACACACACACACACACACACAGAGTGACTGTTGTCACTTGAGTTGAACCAAGCCCATTTATCCACCTACAGTTGTGACATTTTTCAAAAATCCAAGGTAGGGGTGAGTGGGAGCTTCAGGGACCTCCCCACAAACTTCCTACCAGGTTGTAAGTTATAATAAATTCAAGTCTTCAGACAACTTCTGCCACAATTAAATATTTATTAGCAGGCAACACATAAAATTATGAGCTATTCTTTTGGACTTGGGGAAGTCCCACTTCTTGATCCTTAAGGAATTGTGGTAAGTACTTCGCATAAAACTTTTATTGGAGGCAGATGCTACAATATTCTAGCATCATGATCAGATAATCATCTAGTCAGATGGGGAATGGGATTCACGTGCCTAAGTGAACGAACAGTAGCAACTATAATAAATATTTCAAGATAAAATTATCATATAAACATTTTCTAAAGTGGAATTATCTTTGTGCTTATTGTGTTGGTGAGCAAAAACGATCCAGTTGAAGTGGAAGGTGAATAAACTAAGGAAAAGGCAGAGCAGAACAGAGTCCAAGCAGCCCACATCTCCTTTCTGGAGAATCTGTAAATCCCGTCAGGCAACAAGGCAAATAGATACTTGTACGATATTACCAGCAATATGGTTTGGGATTGCTTATTTAGTTAATTACAGGAAACAAAAATTTTAAGGATATCAACTTTCTGACCATGAAGTTCCAAATATACCATTTCCTAAAATCATGTAGACTCTTATTTGTCACCTGCCTCTCACCTGTCCAGAATCTCACTATGGTGCAATACCACCAGGTCATCAAATCTGGATATTTAACAAGGGACAATACAAAATAATGTGTGTGTGTGTGTGTGTGTGTGTGTGTGTGTGTGTTTTGGGGGCAAGTGGGAGGAGAGTGTCCTTTATTCAGTTATTTTTAAATATGTTTTTATTGATTTCAGAAAGGAAGGGAAAGAAAGGTAGAAACATCTATGATGAGAGAGAATCACAGGTCAGCTGCCTCCTGCATGCCCCCCAGATGAAACCCTCAACCCAGGCATGTGCCCTGACCGGGAATGGAACTAGTGACCTCTTGGATGCTCAACCACTGAGCAACACCAGCCAGGTGAGGTAGTCTTAAAATATCAATGAGGGCACTTAGGTAGTATGTTTCCTCTCTTCTAATATAGTTTTTCTCATTAAATTGGCACATATTCCCTCCCCCTCTTCTATTTTCTGAAACATTTTGTGCAGGAATGGTATTATTTCTTATGAAATAGTTCACAGAATTTATCATGGAAGCCATCTGGGACAGTGTCTTGGTGAAAGCTTTTTACATATAAGTTCTATGTTTTAAAGAGACATAGAACTATTCAGATTTTCAATTTTGTTTCCATTGGACATTGTTTTTAAAACTTTTGTGGTGCATTTATATGCTTTTTCTTCTTTCTTGAGCTTTCTACTAACGCATGCCCCTTCTGCTGCTGTATTCTCAGGTGTTCTCTGCAGGTCCTCTCTCTGGCTCATTGAAGTACACATTGTGCAGCTCTGTGTGAGTTCTGTGGAATATTCCATTTACACTTTCTGGGCCATTCTATGAATGGACTTGATGATTTCTGGGGCCCTTTCCAGGCATGGTTCCCTCCTCTTGGTTATAACGCCTCCCAGAACGCGGATGTCTCTCTCCTCTGTAAGAAGACACCTGGGCCCCCTTCCCCGTGTTGCAAATCATAAAGGTTTTCAGGCAAAAAGCTGGGGAGACAGCAGGACAGAGCAAGATAGATTATACTTTATCAGTGTGTATTCATAGGTTTTCTAAGAGTGGTTTATCCAAACCAGATTTCTCTTGGCTATTTGTCTGATAAAATGCTTCCACTTCTCAAAAAAAGTTTCAATCTTTGCATGTTTTTATTCTTTAGATCTTTCTCTTGTAAACAGCCCACACTTTGATTTTGTTCTTTGAAAATCCCATCAGAAAATGTGTCTTAAGTATTGAGTTTAAAAAATGTACATTTACGTTATTTCCTAATATATTTGTATCTAGTTCTAAGGTTTTGGATTGTTATCTCACTCCATGTTTTTCATGTCCACTTTAAAATTTGTTTTACCCGAAACCGGTTTGGTTTAGTGGATAGAGCGTTGGTCTGTGGTCTGGAAGGTCCCAGGTTCGATTCTGGTCAAGGGCATGTACATTGGTTGAGGGCATATCCCCAGTAGGGGGTGTGCAGGAGGCAGCTGGTGGATGTTTCTCATAAATGTTTCTAGCTCTCTATCCCTCTCCCTTCCTCTCTGTAAAAATTCAATAAAATACATTTTTTTAAAAAGCAAACAAACAAAAAAACACATGCGTGCGATTGGCACTAGTGAGAGCTTTAAAAAAAATTGTTTTAGTTCTTGTCTTTTGTTGTTATCTATAGCTCTCATTTCCAACAAGATGATACCCTGTCCCATCCCTCTATCACTCTTCCTCCCTTTTTAGTTGATGTTATATAGATTTTAATTCTGGGGAATTTCTTTTCTTTGATACTCACTGTAATTTTAAGAAAACAAATTTCACTGACATAACTAATACCTTCTTATATTTCTGTATCATTTCATAGACTTATGGAAAGATAAAAATGTTATTTAAAATGTTATTTTATAAACATCCAAACTTATTTTCAAAAGAGTCTTTTTTTGAGTAAAGCTTAAGGTTTTGCACTCTCACGAGTATTTTTTTTAAATCATGTTTTAATGTTCAAACTAGTTTGGTTGAGTGTAAGCATCCATGATCAAATTTTTTTCTTTCCATTCTCTTGCAATACTGTTCCATCTTCATGCTGCTCCAGTGATGTTGTTGAAAAATGGGTTGTTGATCTGATAGTTTTCCTTGACCTGCTCTTTTTTTCTAAAGCTTTTAAAAGTTTCTTTATGTCTTGGATATATTCTTTAATTCTCAGGTATTTCTCCTCCCACACACATACTAATTTATCCCCTTTATTAATCTATGAACTCTTACAATATGAATTAGAAAGTAGATTTAAAAAAAAAACACAGATAATGGAAACCCAATTCTAGGAAATTTATTTTTAATTCTAGGAAATGCTTTTCTATTATTTTTTTAATTAATTGATTTTTATTGATTTTTAGAAAGAAGAAGGAAGAGGGAGAGAGAGAGAAACATCAATTGGCTGCCTCCTGCACACCTCCTACAGGGGATGGAGCCCACAACCCAGGCATGTGCCCTGATTGGGAATTGAACCGGAGACTTCTCTGTGCATGGGATGATGCTCAACCAACTGAGCAACACTGACCAGGGCTGTTTTTCTATTATTTTTTAAAATATTCTCTCCTTTGAGTTTCTATTATGCTTTCCTTTTTGGGTTTCCATTATCTGTATTTTTCTTTTTTTAAAATCTACTTTCTATATTTCTTAACATTTAAGAAAAATTTTCTTAATTTTTTTCTAGTGGTATAATGGCTATTATTTCACTACTTAAACCCTCGTTTTTCAAACATCCTAAACCACTGGTTCCCAATTTGGGGCACATGCCCCACATGGGGCAATTTTATTTTTAAGGGGGTAATTCAGAATGAGTTATTAACAGTGAATTTTTTGCATTTCTTACGGTTCTAAGGACCTCATATACAGTGTATAAATATATATTGTGACATATTTATGCATTTCAGTTCTCTATTATGTTTTGAAACTTTATTTGCTATTTTTAAATTACTTCATATTATTATTATTATTATTATTATTATTATAACAATTTCCTCAAACAGGGCAAATATGTTATTTTTCTTTAGCTTTTACAAGTGGGTCTTGCAAATACGAATTTCCCCCTCAGTTACATCAATGTCTATCTGTATAAACATTGTGACCTATATGCCAGCTACCTGGCTTTTCAAATCATTGTTACTCTCTGTTCTTTTCATGTGTTCTTATTCTGGTTCACATTTAAAATACTGTGTTTATCTTTTATACTTTTGTTTGCCTATTAGATTTAGTTCTGTAATTTGTCCATTCTAGTGCTTCTATTTCTGAATGACTTTATGCAGGGTATTCCTTTTTTAAAAACATAGTTTCTTTAAATATCTTGTTATTCCATTCTGTGAAAGAGATTTCCTGGAGAGGTATGGCAGGTCAGGTGTCAGGTGGGAAAGCACTGCGATCTCCAGGGAAGGAGAGCAGATCTGGTCTGTGGTTACAGGGGTCCAGACACCCACCGTCACCCTTACTCTCACTTCAAGTTTTGTCTTTTGGGTAGAAACCAAATTAAGAGAGATGACTCTTTGTGTTGTTCTATTAGCTATTGAAGGAGGTGCATGAACACCTTTTGAAAAAACTGTTGATGTTTAGGCCACCAATATGTTTTCCAGGTTTTTGCCTGACATATTTTCAAATATGAATAGTGTACAATTGGACTTAGAATCTGTCTTTCTGAGGGACTGTCTCCTTATCACTGTCAAATGTCCCCTTTATCATTGTGTAATGTTTCTCACTATCTCTGATAATTTTCCTTTTTTTGAAGTCTGCTTTGTGTGAATTTCCCACATTCCTTATTATTGTTAGCATGGAATATCTTTCTCCATTCTCTTACTTTTAACCCATCTGTGTCTATATTAACATAGGTATATGAAGACACATGTAGCTGGGTCTTAATTTTCCCCCTCCCCCATTTAGACTGCCTCTGTCTTCTATTTGACATATTTTGTCCACTCACATTTAAAGTTATCCTTAATATAGCTGGATTAATATGCACTGTGTTTCTAAGCATATGTTATTCATTATGATTCTTCTTTCTATAAAATCTTCCCCCTCATTTTCTTCATTCTCTGGTTTAAATTGAATATTTTTAAAATTTTAAATATTTTTTTCAATTACAATGTACATTTAATGCTATTTTGTGTTAGTTTCAGGTATACAGTCATACACTTTACAAAGTGGTCCCCCTGGCAGTTCCAATACCCACCATACATAGTTATTACAATATTATTGACTATATTCCCTATGATGTACTTTACATCCCATGACTATTTTATTTTTTTTAATTTTTTTTATTATTTTTATTTTATTTTTTTTTAATATATTTTATTGATTTTGTACAGAGAGGAAGGGAGAGAGATAGAGAGCCAGAAACATCGATGAGAGAGAGTCATCGATCCGCTGCCTCTTGCACACCCCCTACTGGGGATATGCCTGCAACCAAGGTACATGCCCCTGACCGGAATCGAACCCGGGACCCTTCAGTCCCCAAGCCGACACTCTATCCATTGAGCCAAACCGGTCCCGGCCCCATGACTATTTTATAATTACCAATCTGTACTTCTCAATCCCTTCACCTTTTAAAAATATATATATTAATATAATAATACATATATGGTATAATGTATATATAGTATATTTATTTATATATATAATATATTATATATTTATGAGTAGTCCCAATTTCTCCCTCATATCCAATATAATAAACTGTAATCACCCAACGCATTGTTACTATTATTACTTTCAACAGTTATCTAATAGGTAATTTAAGAATAGGGGAAATAAATGGTTTTATTTTTCTTTCACTTATTCCTGTGACATTTTTTAAAAAATGTTAAAATCTGGATTTCTGACCTGCATCATTTATTTTCTTTTGGAAGAACTTCTCTAATCTTCCTTGCAGAAAAATTCTACTGGTAATGAATTTGATCATTTTTATTTATCTGAGAAAAACCATTATTTCTCTTAAATTCTGAAGGATACTTTTGTTGTTAGGTTGGTATTTTCTTCTTTTTTTCCAACACTTTAAATATGCCACTCCTCTCTCTTCTTCCTCTCATTGCATCTGGTAAGAAATATGATATAAATATTATGATTTTCCTTTTATAGGTAAGGTATTCCCTCATTCCCCAGCTTTTTGTCAAGCTTTTCTTTGTCTTTGGTGTTCTGAACTTAAGTATGAAAATTGTAGGTTTTATATTTTTTGTTAGTTATCCTGATTGGTGTTCTCTGAGAATCCTGGAACTGTAGTTTGGTATCTGTCACTAGTTTTGAAAAATTCACAGCCATATATTTACTCTGCTCAGTTTTCTTCTCCCTCTGGTATTCCAATTAATGTATGTTACACCTGTTGTAAATGAAGCACAATCTCAAAATTCTCTTTTAGTTATTATCATTTTTCTCTTTGCATTTCACTTTGGCAAGTGTCTATTGAAGTATCTTAGAAGTCACTGGTGGTTTCCTTCTTGTTCAGTCTACTGATGAGTACATCAAAGGCATTCCTCAGGCTTTTATAGCATTTTATGTAAGTTAGTATACCTTTTGACTCTTAGGGTTTTCATCTTTCTGATTAAATTATTCATCTACTCTTAAATATTATCTACTTTTTCCATAAAGCCTTTAGCATATTAATCATAGACATCTTAAATTCCCTATCTAAAATTTCCAAAATTGGTGTCATATCTGAGTCTGGTTCTGATGCTTGCTTAATATCTTCACACTTTTTCCCCTTCCTTTTGGCATATTTTATAATTTTGATGGAGATTGGATGTAGCCTATTACTGAAGGTAATTAGGTCTTCAATGTGAGAATTTTTGTTGATCCAAGTTGAGTTTGTTTTATGTTTGCTGCACCTGTAGGTGCAGAGGCTTCAAATTTTTTTTTCTACTGCCCTTTATTCTGCCCTATTGTCTAAGACACATGTGTCAAACACAAGGCCCGCGGGCCAAATCCATCCTGCCAGGCCTTGCAATGTGGCCCGCACCGAGCTGTCATCACTGCACTCCGCTGCGTTTCCATCACAATGACAGTTTATGACTGTTCAGTAAACCATTCGGCCCGCGATTTAGGCTGGATTTTAGAGTTTGGCCCCTTCTCTGATTGAGTTCGACACCCCTAGTCTAAGAACTCTTTCATGAGCTGATTCTGTGTCTTCAAGCTATTTAAGCTGCAATGCACTGTTGATGCAGTGGTAAGGGGAGGAGAAAGGGAAGCTCTCTATAACATTTTGATTAAAATCAGACTTTTAGTGGGCCTGAATCCCTGAGCTATAACTTTAAAAATGTTTCTAGTATTCCACCCCCCCAGTGAGACAGGAAGGCTAGAGGGTTGGAGTTGGCTAATTGCCATTTTCCCAGGTCAGAAAAGATTGGCAAAGTATTTCCCCTTGGAGAGCTTTTTATGCAGAATTCTCTGGGTATATTTCAAAATGGACATGTTTCTTCTCCCTCAGCTGGAAACTGAAGGGGATTTTTCTTAGATCTTTACCATTAGAACTTGGCAAAATTCCTAGAGGAAAAACCCATGAAAGTATGGGGTCCTCAAGAGTTTCTCCCTCTGAAAGTAGTCCACCTTCAGCCTCCAACACTTCATCAAAATTGCCATTTAAGTATTTCCACCAGATTATGGCTCCAGCAGCTTCTGCTAAAGGAAGCAGATTTTAGCTGTAACTCTATATTAACTTCTCTCTCCAGATTCCATGATGGGGGTGTGCCCTTGTGACCCCATTTTTTTATGAGTCTAAGGAAAGTCATGGTGTTCAGTATTTCAGCTTGTATTTCGTTGTAAGGATAGGATGGATAACTTCTAAGCTTTTTACATAACAGAGCTCTAGAATTTTAATTGCTTTATATTTTCAGTGTAGGTTTCTAGGCAACATGTTCTTGTAGTTTCTTTGTCTGGAAACATCTTTATTTTACCTTCATAGAGTGTAAAAATATTTTTACTAGGTAAAGAATTCTCGGTTGGCTATTTTTCTTTTGGTTCCTCAATTGTGTCATTGCATTGTATCCCACTTTCTACTGTAAGTTTTATTTTTCCTTCTTTGAAGATAATGTATTCATTTCCTCCTCTTGCTGTTTTGAAGGTTCTCTATTCATCATTGTTGTCCAGCAGTTTTATTGAGACATGCCTCAAAATGATTATTTTCTTATTTATCCCTAGAGATTCCTAGAATTTTTAAAGTTTTATAAGTTTTTCAAGAATTACTTATGGTCCATCCTCTCTTCTTTTTTTCTGGGATTCGTATGACACATTTTTCTTTGTGCTTAAGTTTTGGTTTCTATTGATCATCATTCAGTTAAATTATCCTGTCTCCTGCTATTTCTAATTTGGTATTAAAACTATTAGAGCAATTTCTAGTTTCAAATATCATATTTTATGTTCTAGAATCTCAGTTATATAGCCTTTCTTTGTATAGTATAGCCTAATTGTCTGTCAGAACTCTCAATATTTTTATGTATTTTCTACAACTTTTTCCTCTACTCTCCTGAATGGGTTAACTGTAATTCTTTTCAAGTCTTTAGTGGCTAGTTCCAATATCCGGACTGCATTTGATTCATTTATTATTGTCTATTTATTTCTTCTTAGCTTGGTCATATTGTCTTGTCTCTTGGCACAGATAACCATTTTTTATGGACTATTTCTGGTGATGTTATCATGACCCAAGAGTGTTTCCTTTGGTAATGCTGAACAGAAGGAGCTGGTGCTTCACTTCGACATTTTTAATCAGGCTCAGACTACCTCTGGTTTGTCCTCTCACTAAAGTTTGGCTTTCTGGGGCTTTTCAATGATAGGTAATTGTGTTCACTGGGACCCTCCCACTAGTGAGTTTTTGTCCTCTCAGCTTTGTAAAATGATATACATGCTGTGATCCTTTGAGAGACTTTTGACCTAACACTGGGCATGTGCCCTAACCAGAAATTGAACCGTGACCTCCTGGTTCAACCAGTGAGCAAGCGTGGCTGGGCCTGAGGAATGTTTTTGAAGGGTTATCTACCCAATCACCTGCATCAGAATGACCATTTCTGTGTGTATGTGTGATGGGGGGAGGTTGTTAAATGCAGGTCATAGACCCTTTTCACATTTAATGAATTTTAATTTCTGGGGGTGGGAGGAATGAACCCAATAATTTACATTTTTAACTAGTTTCCCCTCCTGAGAAGATTCTAATACATGTTAATTAAAAAAATATATTGTTATTGATTTCAGAAAGGAAGAGAGAGGGAAACATTAATGATGAGAGAGAATCATTAACAGTCTGCCTCCTGCAGGCCCCCTACTGGGGGTTAATTCCACAACAGGGGCATGTGCCCTTGACCAGAATTGAACCTAGGACCCTTTGGCCTGGAGGCCAATGCTCCATCCAATGAGCCAAACCAGCTAAGGCTCATATTACTTCTTGAGAGCCACTACTCCTGTCTCTGATAAATATATATTTCTTTTCTAACATGTTCATAAAAATGTAAATGCTAAGTTGTTATTAATGTCATTGTCATAATTAATTTAAAATGATTAATGAACTTTAGTTTTCCTGGTTTAATTATTTGCTAATGACACTAGTTTAATTAATTGCTCATGTTGATGAATATATAATTCCTTTTTCCATTGATTTTCATAATCCCATTCGGGAAGCAGATTTTTTATCAATGCTAGGCATGGCCGCTTGTCAGCGTTTCATGTTCACTGATTTGCTAATTTAATATTCTTTCAAATAGTGCTATATTCATTTCTGTTTTCAGTCATTTATTTGAAAGTTTTTCTGTCTAAACATTTCCAAACAACTTACATCTAGCAAGTTTTTGGCCAGGTGCAAGCAACTTCACTAGTAAAAAAAATAGCACCTTCAGACCCTAGTCAGTTTGGCTCAGTGGTTAGAGTGTCTGTAGACTGAAGGGTCTTGGGTTCAAGTATGGTCAAGGGCATGTATCTCGGTTGCAGGCTCCATCCCCAGCCCTGGTCAGGCTCCAGCGGGAGGCAACTAATTGATGTTTCTCCATGATCATATCGATTTTTCTCTGTGTGCGTCTTCCTCCTCCCATTCTCTATAAAAATCAATAGAAAAAATATCCTCAGGTGAGGATTAACAAAAAGTACCTTCAGTAACTCAGATGAGCACAAATCTGTTATGGGAGGGAGTTACAGAGTGTGGAACGAGATGTAATTTCATATTCTCCCTAGGGAATCTATTCCTTAGAACAGTGTTTCTCAAACTTTTGACATATGTGTACTCTTTCTATAATTTTCTTAACGCTGAGTACCCCTCGTACTCATGAGAACGTAGAATTAGACGCAGCTAAGCACGGTGCAGTGCAAACTCTTTCCATATCCCTGAGGGTACGCGTACCACATTTGGAAAACACTGCCTTAGAGATAAGACATCTATATTTTTCTTCAACCAGTAGAACTGCCACGTTTTGGCTCTGAGTACCTATCTCAGTATGTTAGTGAGAAATCTCTCTCCTATCTATCTCATTGCCATTTTGACTAAGTCAGGAACCAAAACATGAACTCAGCAAAGCATTGGAAACTGAAATGCAGATTTGGAGAAGAGAAATTTTAAAGGCATAAATGAATGCTGACATATGAATAAAATGTATCTCCCAGAAAGTTCAGTGGAGTATAACCTCATATTTGGGAAAGACATCTGGCTTCAAGATGGCAGACTAAGGTTATGAAGAGACTAATAACAGATTAAATCTCCATGGTATTAAAAAATCTGATCCTGAATGTGCATTAAAAATTTAAAGCAAATCACTATTCTACAAGTAGACTGGAAAACTTCCATGTGCATAGAGAAGTAAACGGAACAATGAAAATGTAACCAAGCCAATAATAGAAATGCTTTCAAAAATATCATAAATATTAAACATCAAATAATATTACAGGAATAAGTTAAAATACATTAACAATAACAATGAATAGAGTTTGGGTACAGTATGTTAGCTCTTTGTATTATAAAAATAGCTATATTTTATATACTAGACACATATTTAAGACAAAGTGATGTAGGATGCTGGAAAATGAAGAAACAGAAAGAAAAAAATTCTAGCAAATCCTAATTCCCCCCCCCAAAAAAAAATAGTTGAACCCTATCAACATTAAGAATTCAAGGCACAAAGCATTAAAAGGGCTGAATATACTTTTTTTTTTCATAAAAAAGAAAGCCTTTTCAATATAATATGTCATGATCCTTACAAAATAACTAGATTCATAAAATTCAATGAAAAAATGACAAATCCATTCATATTAAAATGTTTTAAAATATCTTTAGCAGATTGATAGACATGAAGTAAAACTCTGAAAGTTTTAGACAGCATAAATGAGTTTGACTTCATTGGTATTTACTTACAAAATTATTCACATAAAAATAAATGCTATAACTTTTTTAAAAAAATTCAAGCATTGAAATATTTATGGACCTGGTTGGTATGGCTCAGCAGTTGATGGTTCACCCATGAACAAGGAGGCCACAGTTTGATTCAGGGTTGCATGCTCCATTCCCAGTAGGGGACATGCATCATTGATGTTTCCATCTATCTCTCCTTCTCCCTTCCTTTCTCTAAAACAAAAACAAAAACAAAACAAACAAATAAAAAAACACAACACATTAAAAACATTTATGAGAGAAATATTTGAAAATTATATATCTGACAAAGGACTTATATCTGCAATATATAAAAAACTCTCAAATTTCAATATTTAAAAAATCAAAGTTGAAAGTGGGCAAAAGACTTGAACTGATATTTTACTAAAGAGAATGTACAGATGGAAAATAAGCATATAAAATAGGTTCAACATCACTAGCCACTATATAAATGCAAATTGAAGCAACAGTGGACTATCCCTACACAACTTCAGAATCATCAAATAGAAAATAGTGATAATACCAAATGTTGGCAAAGATGTGGAAAGCCAATCTCTCCCTGGCCTGTGGGAATATACAATAGAACGTTACAGGCTCTCTGGAAAATAGTCTGGTCATTCCTTTTAAATGTAAAAATGTGCTTACCCTAGTACCTAGAATCCCACTCCTGCACATATATGCCAAAGGATTGAAAACTTCTTTTCATGCAGAACCTTATATGTGAATATTCTTAGTCACATTATTATAGTGGCCCCAAACTTAAGGTCACCAGACATCCCGCTTTTGGTGGGACAGTCCCAATTTTTAACAATTTGTCCCGCGAGCCACAACGTTTTAAAAAAAGGTCCCGAATCTTTCCAAAAATCGGGATTTTTTAAAAACACCCCGGGATGCGGGACAAACTGTTAAAAATTGGGACTGTCCCACCCAAAGTGGGATGTCCGGTCACCTTACCCAAACTAGAAATTATGAAAATACCCTTCAGTGGGTGAATGGTTAGTAACACGTGACCCATTTGTGCCATAGAATACTACTCAGGAACAAAAAGAGGACCAAGCCATTGAAACTTGCAAAATCTTGCAGAACCTAAAGGAAATTATACTGAGAGGAAAAGCTAACATCAACAGGATTGTATATTGCTGCATGATTCCATTCATGTAACATTTGTGAAATAACGTAATTGCATAGATGGAAACGAGATTAGCAATTTCTCAGGGTTAAGATGAGGAGTTGGAGTGAGTGTGGCCATAAGAAGTAGCGAGGAGGCGTCCTGTGGAGATGGTACAATTAAGTATCTTGACTGTGGTAGTGGTCACTTCACTTAAGATCTGGAAGTGATAGGACTGCATAAAGCCATACTTCCTACCCATCAAACACACATGAATACACATAAAACTGGTGATATCTATGGGTTGTATCAGTGATGACAATGCAGAATTAGAAATAAAATACTAGCTATTTAAATCAAACAATGCATGAAAAGAACAATGTTTTATGAATGACTGTGGCAAGGATAGTTAGTAACCTACTGAACACTCAGCTTTATACTTCCTGGTAACAAAAGCCTCATGTTAGCCCTGGCCAAATGGCTCTTGGGTTGGAGTATTATCTGGTACTCCCAGAGGTTGCAGGTTTGATTTTGGGTCAAGACACAGACCAAGGTTGTGGGTTCAATCCCCAATCAGGCACATGCGGGAAGCAACCAAATCAATGGAAAATAAACATCCTTGTATGAAGACTAACAACACAAAATAACAACAAAAGCACACAACTATTTTTAATCTAGTTGCTAATATGACCAGCTTAAAAATTACATTCCTTTTGATCTTTTTGAGGTTGGATGGCTAATGAAATGCAAGAAAACACTGTGAGTTAGAACTTCTGGGAACCCACTCTCACCCTACTTTCCTCTTTTCATTTTTCCAGCATCTAATGAGGAGATGATGCCTGCATGGCCAGTGGTAGTCTTGGGACTAAGAGGAAAAAACAAGAGAAGCCAGAGACTTCCTCCTTTACATCCTTAAATTGCTGAGCAAATGCCAGCAACTGCTCTATTGGACACTTGATTGTTTCAGAACGATAAGCACTCATGTGCTGAATCCATGATTGGTATGCCTCTCTGAATGCCCTTCAAGGTTTATCAGAGACTAGACATGGTGGCAGAGTAAACATGGATGCTGACAGACACGCACCCAGGAACAAACTGGAATTACAACTAAAATACAGAAAAACTTCCTGAATAATCAATGGAAGACATGCTGGGGATGCCGAGGACTGGAGGTGGAGACGCATGGAGACTAGCAGGAGGGACAGAGGCATGGAAGGTCTGGCCAGGTGCACACAGACAGCACTGAAGTTCGGGAAAGAAGGTTTACCGTGTATTGTCAAGATGGATCAATATGATAAATTCTATCAAGGTAATTCTCTTTGTTGACAGAGAAAAAAGGGGGAAATTATATGATTATTTTGTGAATGCTAAGAATTGTATAAATTCTAACATGCATTCATGATAACTACTTGAAAATGAGAAGTAGAAAGATACTTTCTTAATTCATTAAGAACTATCTGATAAAAATATACAAACATATTTCTTAATGAAATATTAGAAACATGCTCAGTAATATAAAAATAACAGAATATTTATTATCACTGATTCATATCCTAAAGACTAAAGCTAAAACAAAGAAAAAAAAATGGTTCAGAGATTTAACAAATTGGATATCTTCCTATAACATTTAAGAGAATCAACTAATAAAAATAAAAATAATAAAAGAACTTAGCAAGTTGGTTGGATAAAGTTCCCCATGAAAAAATAATGTTTTTTATTTTTCATCAGTAAAAAATAAAAATTATTTTAGGTAATAAGAAGCTGTTTACAACAGCTTACAAACATAAAATGCTTAAATGAAAAAAAAACTAATAAAATGCAAGATGTTCATAGAGAAAATAATAAACCTTTACTCAATAATTTAAATAATCCAAAAAACAAAAAAGAGAGACTGTACAACATTAATAAATGGCAATATTCAATATAAGGAAAATATTGGCCCTCCCTAAATTAGTCTAATCAGAGAAATATATATAAAAGTAAAAATGAAATTATTTTATGCAAAAAAAAAAAAGAGGTTGAGAATAAAAAGTGTCAGTAAAATCATGGAAAACAGGTCCCTTCCCAAGCTATTTTTAAGTTATGAATACATTGATTTACTGAGTTTTGGCAGAAGTTTGGAAGTACAATTAAAAATAAATTCTGTGGGTCTGGGACCTGGTAATTCTATTTCTAGATGTTTCTGCTTGGGGGCAAAATAATGTTCACTGCAGCATTATTTGAATTATCAAAACATTGAAAACAAACTTAGTGAAGGTTAAATCAAACATGGAATGTACATTTTACAGAATATTATCTATGAATTAAAATATACAGCCCAGACAGCTGATCCTCACTACCAATTGGACTGGATGTCAGTTCCTCCCAGTGATACCAACAACAATTAAGACTTAACTACAAAAGGCTGTACACACAGTCCACAAAGGGGTACACTAAGAGTGTCCACCTCAGATAACTGGGAGGCTGACCCACTGAACCATTTAGGACACCTTAACACAAAAAGTCACCCTACCAACTCAGGGAAGCAGCAAAAATGCCTAGACAAGGAAACAGATCACAAACGAAAGAAATGGAAGAGAAAAAGCGACTGGATATAGAGTTCAAAACCACGCTTATAAGGTTGTTCAAGAATTTCCTAGAAAAGGCCGATAAAATAAATGAGACCTATGAGGATATGAAAAGGGATCAACTAGAAATAAAGAATACATTGTCTGAAATAAAAAATATTATACAGAGTCCTAAAAACAGAATGGAAAATTACAAGAATAAAGTCAAATATATGGAACATAAAGAGCCAGAGGACACTACTCCACAGAAGCAAGAAGACAGAGAATCCAGAAAGTTGAAGATAATGTAAGAAAACTCTGGGACAACTTCAAGCGAACCAACATCAGAATTATGGGGGTCCCAGAAGATGAGAGAGAGCAAGATATCGAAAACATACTGAAAGAAATAGTGACAGAAAACTTCCCCCACCTGGTGAAAGAAATAGACTTACAAGTCCAGGAAGCGCACAGAACCCCAAACAAAAGGAACCCAAAGAGGACCACAGCAAGACACATCATAATTAAAATTCCAAGAGCAAAAGACAAAGAGAGAATATTAAAAGCAGCAAGAGAAAAGCAGGTAGTTACCTATAAAGGAGCACCTATTCGATTGTCAGCTGATTTCTCAACAGAAACCATGCAGGCCAGACGGGAATAGCAAGAAATATTCAAGGTGATGAATAACAAGAAACTACAGCCAAAAATACTCTACCCAGCAAAGCTATCACTCAGAATCGAAGGCCAGAAAAAGAGCTTCACAAATAAGAAGAAGCTAAAGGAGTTCATCACCACCAAACCAGAATTATATGAATTGCTGAAGGAGGTTCTTTAGGAAGAGGGAAAAAAAAAAAGATAAAAATTATGAACAACGAATATGTAACTATCAACAAGTGAATCTAAAAACCAAGGGAATTAAAAAACCTGAGAACAATATTAACTGTTGAATATAATAGAATCAGAGATATGGAAGGGGAGTGGATTGACGATTCTCGGGGGAAAAGGGGAGTGGGGGGTGTGGGAAGAGACTGAACATAAACTGTGCACCTATGGATGAGGACAATGGGGGGTGGGGAAAGGGCAGAGAGTGGGGTGGGAACCTGGTGGAGGGGAAAAAATGAGAAACTTTTGTAATAATATGAACAATAAAGATTTATTCAAAAAATATATATACAGTCCACAGGTATCAAAATATATTACTCTAAAAGTCACAAATTGCTCAATACATAGAAAATTGTATCAGTAGATAGAAAATAAAAACAAATTTATAAAACAATTTAAAACAACACACATACATACAAAAAAAAAAAGGTTAAAATATTAGAAATTTGCACCAAAGACATTATTTACCTTAGGGGAAATACTAGCATTAGGGATAATGGTCAGAGTTTTAAAAATTTAAAGCTAAGAAAAATAAACAGTGTGATTGTGGGCAAATCATTCCACAGACCAATTTTCCCTTCATACAGTAAAGCTTGATAAACTTTAGCCAATTAGGGAACTGGCATAACATTTGCATTATAAATCATGTGGAAGTCTTTTTTTAAATGAGACTGAGGAATAAAAAAGTAGGAATTTCAGCTGTTTTTATAAATTACTTATAGTGCCACCGGGCTCTGTGCTAGGCAGCTGCTGTTTCACAGGGTGAGTTTGATGAGCGAGATACCCAAACCTAGGGAATAATCAGCCATATGAAATTGCATTTTTTCTCATTTGCTAAAAAAAAAAAGACAGGAAAGAAGGAAGGAAGGAGGGAGGGAGGAAGAGAGGGAGGGAAGGAAGGAAGGAAGGAAGGAAGGAAGGAAGGAAGGAAGGAAGGAAGGAAGGAAGGAAGGGAGGAAGGAAGGAAGGAAATGCAGTATTTTTTCTAAGCACATTCAATTCTTTAAAGGAAGTGGAAAGCCTGCCAGACAGAGCCTTGCTGACTCCACTCCAAGGAGAATTCACTGGAATTAGCACATGAATTACTCTGTACAAAGGGTTAGTACTACAGTTGCAAAGAGATTAAACATTCCTAGGAACTTCACCTGTGAATTTGATTAGCTTGCCCTTTCCTCATAAATAATGCACAATTTGGGTTTTAGTAAAATTTTTATGTATTAGGGGTTCTGTTAAATGAAATAGCCCTATAAAAATCTGGGAAATGACTGTATCTTCTAAGGCTGTGCCTGGCCATGCCAACCAATCAACTGCTTTTCAGTTGGTTTAGCTTCTAAGCCCATCCCATATGGTACAGTCTACTTTAGGAAGCAGGCTGGGATTGGATGGACCATTAAAACAGCCCCGGTTGTCCACATTTGGATCTTAGCTCTCTTCTCCTTGAAATGTGGGGGAAAGTTGTCTATACTTTTCCCTGAAAAACTTTAAAATATCTGTACTCTCAGAGCACAATTCTACCAAATATATTCATAAAGCAGAAATTATTCTACTTTTCAATTATTTATCAATCTTTGAACATTCTTGTTGAACATTCCTATTTTTCAGTAGGCTTTTGTTCTGCCTGGGATTTTGATGAACCACTCAACTGATGGGTTCCTCTAGGATTAAATTCAGCAATCATTCCTGGTGCTCTTAGAAGAAACATATCTTTTTTTTCAGAGTTCATAGGTACCTCAGCATAAAACTTCTTATTTTTTAAGTAGTAAAGAATTTTATATTAAATAATAATTTTACAAGTCCTTGAAATAATTTTGGATCACAGGCTATAGTACATAACTATTTCTAACACAGGTATCAATGCATTGCATTAAAGGTAAGATAGAATTCAGGTTTTCCCAAAGGAGATATATCACAGTCTTCAACAAGATTTTCCTAGGGCAAAAATTATGATGATGTATATGGAAGTATTTTGAGAGCACTTAGTATCAAGGTGAATGCTCCATAGTTGTCCTGTGGCTTTGCCTGCCCTCGAAACCCAGACTGCAATGTAACAAGCACAGTATTATCTGTCCGTACCACCTCACAGCTGGAATTAATCTTCCAGTGAACCAGCCAGTGACATAGGAAGACCCTGAGAAAATGGAACAAATTTACAAACTCTGGGTTTGCGAAGGGCCTTGAGGGAAGTTCCTGAGCCTGTGGCCTGACCTACGTGGGGGGAGGGGGAAGAGCGCCCAGGAGTTGGGTATCTGGATTGTTAGAGATACTACTTATCACAGTTTAGTGTCATGTGTTTTGTGGTTTTGCCTTCAGATAATCCAAGGAGACAGTCTTCCCAGGGTGCACTGAACCCCTGCACTGAGCGGAACCTCACAAGCTCATCTACAATAGTAAGTACAGGACAGGTTTCCCATAAATGCTGGCCTGAGGAATGGAGAAAACAAAGGTGCAGATACCTCATACTTTCAGATTTTCATCTCTATTTTGTGCCCTCCCCTTCTTTTTGGCTCCTGGAAATAAGTTAATTTACATGAATGACATGTTATCAAAACCAAATACTCTGCATTAGTGTGAGCTAGTCTAATACACATTCTGATTAATCATTCTTGCTCATTTTTCAAATGGTACTACTAACTGAAATTTGTAGCACTGTGTGCTTGTGTGGGAATTCTAACTGCCCTATTCCCACTTTCATTCTATTAACAATTGTGACTATTACTTGCGTTCAATGGGAACAACGTGTCTCATTTCCTAGATCTTATACTATTGCTTCTATTGAGAAGAAAAACTTCAAGCAGTTTTATTTTCCTCTTTCAAATATTTCCTTTTTTTTTTTTTTGGCAAATTTCTGTGAACAGAATTAGAAGCTCTTTATACTTTACTTGAATAAAAGTCTTCCCATTTTGTACTCCATAAATATATTTCTCATAATCCTCATTTAACAAACTTCCGTGTTAAAATTTAGTTTAGTGCCTAGTCCATGTGGCTCAATTGGTTGAGCATTGGCCCATGACCAGGAGGTCACTGGTTTGATTCCCAATCAGGGCACATGTCCAGGTTGTGGCCTCGATCCCAAGTGGGGGGCATACAGGAGGCAGCCAATTGATGATTCTTCCTTATTTATGTTTCTACCTCTCTCTCCCTCTTCCTTCCTCTCTCTACAATTAATAAAAACATTAAAAAAATGTTCTTTTAAAATTAAGTTATTTCACTTACATCTCATGTTATTTTTAAGACTTCTAATTTGCACATGCATTTAGCTCAGCAATGTTAATGAAAGACTGCACGAGAGGCACTTGCAGAAGCATCTGTAAATCACGAGAGACGTTGCAAATACATGTCACAGACACAGATTCATGATTACTTTAATGACATGACAAGATAGCTCAAGTCAGATACCTAGGTATTATAAATAATTAACACGGTTGCTCTATTAAAAACACAAGCTTAAAAAACATAATTTCTAGCCAGGATTTAAAATATATGCTGTAATTCCTTCCAATGAACTTCTATGATTTCCCTGCATGACCATATGGGAAGGAATGAGTCTTTTATAAGAAAACAAGTTGCCTGGTGCACAAAATTTGTGTACATTAAAAGGGGATTAGAGGAATTAATTTAATATTGCTATTTGCCCTTTCTCTAAGTAGAAGTGTCAGAAATGAAAGAAAATTAGTAAAATATATATGAAAAACCTTCCTCATGGCAGAGTCTGGGACGCACCACAGGACCCAGCGTCAAGTCCCCACCTACCTACATGTGCCTCAAAATTGCATGAGACCTAGACCCGGCCGCCTCCCTTTTCCCCCATTGGGCTAGATCCAGACCCGGCCAGTCCCATCCTTGTCAAGCCTCAGGTCCCTTGGCCCAGCACCAGGATGGGGAGCATGGCCTGAGGTCCCCAAGCCCAATGCGGGGTTTGTTATATACGCCTTCATCCTGAACCTCTGTGGTGGGGTCCTTCCAAAATCTGTCCCTATGTCATTCATACTCTTCTTGATTGTGGTACTTTTCCAACTGAATCACTTCCTACCTGTTCTTTTTTTTTTTTTTTTTTTTATGTCAGCAAATCACATCCTTTAAAGCAGGCATCCTCAAACTTTTTAAAGTGGGGGCCAGATCACGGTCCCTCAGAGAGCTGGAGGGCTGGACTATATGAACTACTAATTCCTACTGTAACACCTCGGCTGTGCTCACTGCCCAAAAAACCTGGCGGGCCGGATCAGACTCCTCTGCGGGCCGCATGTGGCCCACGGGCAGTAGTTTGAAGACCCCTGCTTTAAAGCATGGAATCCATCTGGTTATGATGATGGGCTGCTTCTTAATGCTCTATCAAAAGAGGGCTGTGCCTGATTTGCTTTGATCCATATGATACAAAGTCTTCCTTATTGTTTCCTTCCTCTCTCTCTTTTCCCCTCCCTCCTTCCTTCTATCCCTTCCTCCTTCTCTCCCTCCCTTCCTCTCTTCTTCTCTTTTTCCCTCCCTCTTTCTCTCTCTCCCTTTTTTCTTTTCTCCCTTCTTTTCTCATTTTCATTTTTTTTTCTGGTAAAGCACCTTTATAGTAAGCTGTCTAACAACTACCTAAAAACACCCACTGAAGCCTGTGAGTGTCCCCTTATATGGCAAAAGGGACTGTTGGTGTCATTAGATTAAAATCCATGGGATGGAGAGATAACCCTGGATTCTCCAGCTGGGCCCAGTTTAATCACAAAGGTTCTTCTAGGGGCAGGCAGTAGTCGGAGCTGGAGAAGATAAGGTAAGGATGGGCAGAGTGATGTGCTTGGAAGATGGAAGGGTCCACGAGGTGAGAAAGAGAGGCAGCTACTAAAAACTGAAACAGGCAAAGAGCAGACTCCCTCTTAGGGCCTCCCAAAGGAACCGTCCTGAGGACTCTGATCCGTGAACCTGATTCAGACCCCTAACCTCCAGAACCATAAGCAAATACACGTGTGCTATGTGAAACCACTCTCTGTGGACATTTGTTGCGAGAGCAAGTCCAATCTAATACAGCTTTCAAGAAAGAAAATAAATCCAATAAATCAAAGGGTTTGGTATTATTACTCAGACCGTTAAAGAAAATATAAAAACTATTAGAGACCAAACACTGACCACGAAGTGAAAAATGTTCTTGCCAAGCAGAGAATTTGATCCAGCAGGGAGTCTAGGTAGGCTGTTGGCATGAACTTTAGGAGGGAGAAGGAGGGATTGGGGTAGGATTTCAAAGGCAAAATACCATGAACTCTCTCTGCCCCCATGCTGGGAAAGCAACCTCTCCCAGGAGGTGATTGGCTGCAGGACCAGATGCTTCAGCTACTAGGCTGGTTGGCCATGGCCTGCTGGGAATGCATTGGCTAATCTGTGGGTGACAGTCTCTGGCTACCTGGGACACGCCCCCATTCGGACTGTCTCCCACCCAGGGCTGCACTAGTGTCAGTAGCGGTGGATCAGGGTTTATGGCGACAAGAGTAAGGAAGAGGAGAGCCAGACATAACACGAGAGTAGCTCTGTTGGAAGAGAAAGGAAGAGAGAGGGGGAGAAAAGTAAAAATAAAAATTATAACTAAAGATAAGAGCTAACCGTTATAAAACACTATCTGCTAAGACTGTTTTAAGTTACTCTGCATGAATTAAATCATTTATTGCTCACAACCCTATAAAAGGGGTACTATAATTACCCCGCTTTACAGTTAAGGAATCTGAGGGTCTGAGAGGTTGTATAATTTGACCAAGGTCACGCAGCCTCTAGCCAAGCTGAATGCAAACTCAGAGGACAAGCCTGAGCTCCCCACCTGCTACCTGTTGGTCAGCGCCTGTTTTGAATTTGAGTGTCCTTGGGACTCATTCTGTCTTTAGAATTTGTCTGCCCTCTGGCAGTTACTATGGCTGTAGTCCCACTTCTGGGGGATTTAAAGGATTACAAACAGTTCTCCCTGTTAAAAGATAAACTGAGGCATATTAAAATTTTATGGGTTTACTTGTTTAAAAGTCTGTTGGAATCAGGCAGCAACAGATGAGAACTGTTAGGAAGCCCTCCATGGAGAGGAGCTGGGAGAAAGACGTTTATGGGAAGAGGTGGGAGAATAGCAAGGACGTTAATTGCTTGGCTGGAGCTTAACCAATCACATTACAGGGGAAAGCCTTTGTGGCTGTTTGTGATAGGCTGCCCTAAGGGTTTTATTTCTTACCCTTGAGGAATTACAGGCTTAGGAATTACCTGGGTACTACAAAGGGACTGTAGGCACTTTAATCAATGACCTCATTGTTTAATTAATGTTTAACATCTCTTCCTAATTTGATCTACATAAGTTGCTATGAGTCTGTAAGATCAATATAAACATGTTAGGTCTTGATTCTTTTCCATTATCGTTGTAACATGAAATTCATGGCACTATATTATATCTGGCGCCAAAACTCAAGGTCACAAATAGCAGAATTCATCATGTTTATTATCTTTTTTGTTCTGTTGTTGTGAAATGCAGTGTTCATGCATTTGCTAAAGAAGTCACAGTTGTAAATTTCTAGTAAGTGCTTGAGATGTACCTGATGGTTTATCTAATCACAGAACATTCTTCAGACAAGAGTAAAATATTCAGTGGATAACAAGCCAATATGCATCCTTAGGGAGTGACACCTTTTTACTTTTTTGTTTGTTTCTTCCATCTCAAGGGAGGCAAATTCAAAGGCAATGACAACATTATGTCATTGTTGCCAAAACAAAGAAGGAGTTAGAAGTATTTAGCAGGACAGTAAAAGAGATAGTCAAGGAGGAGCCCTTCTTCATAATATAGAATCTTTGCTGTGTAATCCAAGCATTATTCACAAAATCAAAGCCTCCCCCATGCTGGTGGTCCACTATAAAAATCCTGTTTCCAGCCCGACTGGCAGGACTCAGTGGCTACGCATTGACCTATGAGCCAGGAGGTCATGGTTTGATTTCTTGTTGGGCACATACCCAGGTTTCTGGCTCTGGCCCATTGGATGCGGGGAGGGTGCAAGAGGCAGCCAATCAATGATTCTCTCCCATCATTGATGTTCCTATCTCTTCCTCCATCTCCCTTCCTCTCTGAAATCAATAAAAATATTTTTTGAAAATTATGCTTCCAAATAGGAGCAAAGGTGGTAAAGGGACAGAGACCACACGGCCAAGAGAAGAGGAAGAGATTCCGGAAGGAAGGCCCAGCTTTCCAGCACCTGTAGTAATAACAGCCGTGCTCTCAGTCCAGGCAGAGACTACAGGGAAACCTTCACATATGAAGACTCTCAGTTGAAAAGAACTAAAGAGAAATTTCAGATCGTTCACATCCTTCCTCTAACCCATAGGTTGAATTTAGTTCGAAATATAAAGCAAAACTGAAGAAATGACATGTTTTGTACATATTCTTAACTATAACTATCTGTCAAAGATGTATATATGCTTTCTTTTGATGTTGTTGTTGTTACTCATTTGCATTATTTAAGAGTGATTCTTATATGTGTAGATATGGAGTCTAACACTTGATTAGTGAGGAGATTCAAGGAAGTATTGCTTTGTTGATCAAGAAAGTTCCCACTTTACAGAAGAGCAGGCAATACCGATTCATACTTAATTCGAAAGATTGAGCCGAGGCTCTGAGGCATTTGTGACAACTATTCTGTAAGAATGCTCACTTAGTTGAATATGTAAAATTTTCTGTGGCCGGTGACTAGCAGAAAATATGAAAATAATTTAATAATTTAATTTAAATACATATACACCCAAATGAAGGTTATGTGTGTGTATTTTTAATTCCTTAAAAATAGAGTTGCTCGATGAAGGACACTCGTTAAATTAGAATTTTAGATAAACAACTATTAATATTTTGGTATAAGTATCTCCAAATTATTGTACTGGACATGCTTCTATTTAAAATGTGGTCCTTGTTAATCTGATTAATTATGGTTCAGCATCTTGTTTCCCTCCCGGATATGGGAACACAGTCTAAATAGAAGAAATTGCTTCATCTTTAAGAGCTACTAAGTGTATTTCCTAGTTTATTTTTAACTAAAGATTTTAGGTAATTTATTTGCACTAGTTTATTTTTAACTAAAGATTTTAGGTAATTTATTTAGGTAATTTCTTCTTTTCCTTAGTCACTTAGTATTCCTCTTTCAATAACGTTGCACTTGTGTTAACATGAAAATTGCTGTGTAAGATGAAAACTTTACAACATATTATTTTTAAGGTATAATTCATCAAGGTCACTCTCATCTTACAAAAACATTTTCAAGGAAGGTAAACAAATGGCAGAGGTGCCAACCACATTTGAAGATTTATCTGGACACAATTTATAGTTTCTGCTAAGCTTTTTCTGTGATTTCTTTCTTGGGTAAGCCACCTTCCAGGGTTCAAATTACAAAGTTCTTAGACATTTTGAGCCAATGAAGTGTATTTTCTTCCTCCCATTAAAGGTTCTGTTGATACAGATCTAAGCTCCTTTGAGATGTTTGCAATCAACTGTAGAATGCAGGCAAAAGAGTAACATCCTAGAATAAAAATACCTCCTTGTATCCCAAGCATTAATTTCCCCCCGTGAAATCATTCAGCAATTAAATTACACTCTACATGTTACACCTCAGGTCATATTTTAGATTCCATATTTCTTACTCAACATTTGTAGAGGAAGTTAAGAGAAAGTTAAACCAAAAAACCCTACAAAACAGTATTTTCTGTCCTAAACATAAGAATTGTTTTTGTAATCTAAGTATAATAGTCTCTTTGTGATTTGGCTGAAAAAAAATATATATATATATTTTTCTGTAGATGTAAAAAATAAATCCTCCAGTTCTTTCTTATTCTTCTACTTATATACTATCTTAACCAACTGGACTCTAAACCACATTAGAGTATCAACATTCCAAGTACATTTCTTTTTTTTTTTTAAATAGTATATTTTATTGATTTTGTAGAGAGGAAGGGAGAGAGATAGAGAGTCAGAAACATCGATGAGAGAGAGTCATCGATCAGCTGCCTCTTGCACACCCCCTACTGGGGATGTGCCCGCAACCAAGGCCAAGTACATTTCAACAGGCAGTTGCAAATTTAATCATCATTCCATAAACAAGGAATCTAAAACTGAAATATTTCAATATTTTGACGTATTCAAAACAAGCAAATCATAAAGTCTGAAAAACTTTTATAGCCTTATATTGGTTATAACTTGGTAAGCAAAGCACCTTCACTTTAGTACTTATGTTTAGAGAAGCTAGAAGTGCAATTCAATTGACATTTCTTTTTAAATTGAATTTTAAAATATTATACATTAGGAGCTTTCAATATAAAATAATAGTGACAGTTCTCTTTATTATAATGGGCCCAGGATATATTTTGGTTAAAATTGTAAACATCACATCAGAGATCACTCTTCTTAATATCCCTTCCTTTTTTTCTTCTTCTTTTTTTTTTTTTTTTTTTTTTTTCTGGAATTATTGTCTATTCAGCCCTAGGTAGATGAATATCTCTCTCTCATTTATCATATACATTTCTCTGCATTCCAATTTTTTTATTTTATATTTCTTTGTTTCCAAGATCAAATCTTAGCTCATATAGGAAGTGTCAGTGTCTTTTTTCTATAGTGAAAGAAAAATACATACTTACAAACTAATTCCAAATGTGATTAGCTAATTAATAAGAGCAGCCCAAGTGGTAAGTTCAGGGGAGTAGGAAAAATTGAAAAAAATAGTAGTGTTAAATCTGAATGATAAAAGATAATAGATACTTTATGTGAGTATAAAAATAATTGTGAGGTCATAATTTTAGTAACTATGGAAATAAAATTTTGGGAGTGAAAATCAATTTGGGCTTTAATACAAAACAAAGTGTTAAATTAAAGAAATTATTTCAAGAGTTTTAATTATGTCAAAAAATGAAATATATTTGTACTTATATATATGTATAGAAATTAAATGTATATTTAATAAGAAACTATTTTTCTTTCTACAGGGTGGGGCGAAGATGGTTTTATAGTTGTGAGTATGCAAAACACACAGAATTTATTCTTATATTATTATTTATTAACTAGAGGCCTATTATTTATTACAGTGGGGTCCCCTGGCACAGCCTCTGGGATCAGGCCAAAACTGGGTCTCTGACATCCCCTGAGGGGTGTCGGATTGCAAGAGGGCACAAGCCAGGCTGAGGGGCCCTCCCCAGCACAATTGGGGCTGTGGAGGGATGGAGAAGGTTGGTCAGGCAGGGAAGGACCTAGAAAGGGCTCCAGGGCATGCCTGGCCTGTCTCACTCAGTCCCGATAGGCCAGACCCCAGCTGCAAACTCACCTACAGGTCAGAGGGTCTTCCCCCTGGTGATAAATGCACATCATAGAGAGTGGTTGATCGGCTTTGGCATAACATCAGCATATTACGCTTTGATTGGTTAAATGGCCAACTGGATGACCAGACACTTAGCATATTAGACTTTTATTATATAGGATTATTATATTACCGTCCATATTAATAACTGTAAAGCTACCCAGTATAAATGTATATATCTGCTCGGCCAGTGTGGTCAGTGGTTGAGCATTGACTCATGAACCTGGAGGTCATAATTCTATTCCACAAGCTGGGCACCATCCATAGTAGTGGGCATGCAGGAAGCAGCAAATCAATGGTTTTCTGTCATCATTGCTGTTTCTATCGTCCTCTCTTTTTGTCTCTCTAAAATCAATAAAAACATATATTTAAAAAAAAATATATATATGTATACATGCATAAAAACTCTGTATCCTATATAATAAAGAGCTAATATGCTCATTAGACCAGATGGCAGAATGACCTTTCAGAATGACCAGTGGGGGGTGGAGGGGAAGAGACTGCATGCACTAGAGGCCCAGCATGCATGAAATTGTGCATGAGTAACTTGCTTCCGTTTGCCTCAGCTGGCCACACTGCCTGTCGCTGCTTGGAGCTTGCACCCCACCCTCTGCTGCTCGTAGCTCTCTGCTGCTAGTAGCTCGCTGCCCTGCCCTCCACTGCTCATAGCTAGTAATGCTCATGCCCTGCCCTGTCCACTGCGAGACCCCACAGGCCTTTAATGTGTGTGTGTGTATATACACACACACCTCTGTACTCTGTATGCACATATACAGGAAAAATAGCTTCTCATCAAACATTTCTCTCTCTCTTTTATTACAGATATACTAGAGGCCCAGTGCACCAAATTCATCCACAGGTAGGGTCCCTAGGCCTGGCTGGCAATCAGGGCCAAACCGGGGTCAACCAGAAGGGTGATCAGGTGGCCCCCCACTAGCACCTGCCTTGGTCAGCCTGGTGCTGCCAGCTCACTGATCCTCCCCCTCCCCCCCAGCTGCTGCCACCAACTGTGGGGCAACTGGCGAGGTGATTGGGGGACCCCCTGCTGGCACCTGCCTTGGCTGGCCTGGGTCCTGTGGGCTGGGAGCAGCTCGTGAGTCAAGCATCTGCCTCCTGGTGGTCAGTGCCAGTCATAGCAACCAGTTGTTCCACTGTTCAGTTGATTTGCACATTGGGCTTTTATTATATGGGCTATCTATATTTAATGAGTTCTTTATCTCTATATCTAATGACTTCTTGACATTTTCACAGACAAGTTTATCCACAAAATTCTATATAATTTTATTAAAAGATATGTTTCAATGGCAATTTTTTTATGGCAGAAAAAATGTAAAGTACAGAAAAAGCACACAGAATAAGTATGGTTTTGACTGTTTGGAGGTCATGGGAAAATGAGCAGGAAGTCAGGTTTTCAAAGCACAAAAATGTGTGACCCTTTTTAAATGTATTGATTGAATAGTGGATCTTATGGTTGTGTGCTGTACATGGGGGTCATATTTACAGTGTAGTTTGAATTTTTTATTTTAACATTTATATTTTACTTTTTCCATAAGAATGAAATTATTTATAAAAAGAAAAGAAAAACTCCAGTGGAGGGCTTGATCTCAGGAACATTACCTCCCTCTCGTATGTAGGTAGGAAAAAGAGGAGGAGTGGGTAATTTTCTGGAGAGAAGGTGGCAGAAATGTGAGAATGCTTGTACTGGAAATCTCACCTTTTTTCCATTAATTAGTAAAGAAGTTAAGGGATTATAGGTCCTGGAGGTAGCTTTAGATGAGTCGTGGTGATATGCATGGGAAAGGATAAATACTATCATTGTTGAGTGGTATTGAGTGCTCAGCTGACATGAACACGATGATGTAAATTAGCACCAACCCTTATATTATTTGCTCTTAGAGAGATTTCTCTTTCTTTACATTATTATAAAAAAGTTAAATAGAAATGTAGCCTTTTTTTCTTAACACATTTTTCTCTTCCTCTCCTTTTCTTTAGCATGGAACACTAATGCAGTCTGAATTTATAATCATAAGATTAAGAACATACATTGTATCTCTGTTGAATTAAATTTTTAATTATACATAGAGCAATCCTTTCATCTCCAACGGATTTGCCTGGTGATATATGCTTTGTATTTTTAAATCTGCCAATGGGCATTGCTGTGAAAAACAAACAGATTACTAAAAATAAATGAAATTCTCGCTTTTTCTCCATACACACATGCATACACACATACATAATGTAAATGTTATCTTGGATGATTTTGGGAATCGACAAATAGAAACCATAGTCTGCCTAGGGACAAAATTTACTATGTACATTTTAAACAGGCTGCCGCTATTTATACTATTGCTATTTTGTGATGAAACTGAATTTGTCTACTGAACATCATTAGTAACTTTACAATACACACTGCTTTCCTGAACCTAAAGTGCTGTGATGATTCAAGGTTCTCACAACATCACTGCCCTTGCTATCTTTAAGACTATGATTTTACTCTACAGGACTGCTTCTTTCTCCATGGCGCCTCTTCAATGGAAGTGATGTGCGTGAGGTGAGGAGTGGTTTGGGAGCAGGGGAATGACGTGATAAGAGCTGTGCTGCAGGAGCATTAACTGTGAGGATGTGGATGGAGCACAGAGTGGCATTTACGTTACTTGGTAACTGATTGGATACAGAGCAGGGTGAGATGGGAGGTGGTAAAGCAAGAAGTCTTCAGAGGTGGCATGATCTTTTGGATTTTGACTTTTTTGGAGTCTTCAGATGTGGCTCCCAGGTCCTGAGTTGTGAGTGCTATGAATATTAACTTGTAGTCATTACAAAAGGGGAGCAGAGGACATCAAGTTTAGGGAGAATAATGTGTTTTGAATATACCCAATGTAACAGTTTGGGCAGAGTATTAGACACTGGATCTGAGTTCAAGACAGGCCCTGGGGGATAGCAGAGGAGGGGAACAGCTTTACTAAACTTCATAAACTGGTATATTTTCAACAAATTGTTATATAATACGTTGCATAGATGGATGCTGATAATAAAGGAAACAGACAATAAAGGAAATACCATGAAATATTAGACAGAAACTTTAGTGTCGGACAGGAAGTCATATAGAAATGGAATTCAAGGATGGCACTTTTTAATAAAAAGGATGGCTTCCCCATCGGTCAACTGCAGGCCTTTCTCTCATGCCAATTATTACTTGTTATTAAAACCAGGCATTTTCAATATCTGGAGAGTTTCTATCAGGGCATATCATGTTTCATTCTGTGCTCTATACTTTCCTGGTTCTCCCTGGCTAAGTCCTTACTGCTTTGGGACCATGCATAGCTCTAATCTCTGAACTCTGAATAATGACTTCTGTGTTTGGCAATGAGTCGTCATGTCCATCACATTACAATTACATGGTGGATTTTCCCACCTTCTCCAAAACCTATGAGCCCCTGATGGAAGGACAGACTTCTGTCCACTCCACGCAGCTCTGCTTTTTCTACTACCTTGATCCACAAATTGAATGGCTTCAGTAGCTTCGTACCAGTTCTGGCCTTCATACATGGGCTTTGGGTCCCCGGGGGCACAGGAGGGAAAATTCTAGGCTGAGAACTGGGCAAATGTGCACCCCACCTCACGTTTTTTCCCTTCTCTTATGGAATATGATTTTGCTTGGCCTATTTTATAATCCTCAAAGAGTGAGATGCCTTATACACATTAAAAAAAAAATATATATGTCTTATTGGTTTCAGAGCAGAAGGCAGAGAGAGAGAGAGAAACATCAATAATGAGAGAGAATCATTGATTGGATGCCTCCTGCACCACCCACACTGGGGATCAAGCCCAAAACTGGGCATGTGCCCAAATGTGACCTCCTGTTCTAAAGGTTAGTGCTCAACCATTGAGCCACACAGACCAGGCGAGATCACCTTGTATATTTTGTCTACTTAACTAATATGGTTGTTTATGGTGGGAAGGCAACCTTTAGTAGCTATGCCATCATGACTGAAAGCAACTTCCCCTAAGACTATAAAACTTGAACAAGTAAATGTTCCTTAAGTATAAAAATTTACTTGTGTGCAGAGGTCCCCAAGACCACCTGCAGAATTGCCCATTTACTAGGAAGACTCACAAGTCATGGCTACGACTTCCTGACATAACAGCAAAAGGATGCAAAGTGGAATCTGCACAGGGAAAGGCGTGGAGGCCAAAGACGGCAGGAGACCAGGCCCCAGGCTCCAGCAGAGCTCTCCCAACGCAGTCCCGCAGGACCAGGGGTCCCTCCGGCAGTGAGCTGTGACAACACCACTGAAATGTTGCCTCCCCAGGAGGCTCATTGGAAATTCAGGGCCCAGGGTTTTCAGACTCAGTGCCCTCTGCCTTGCATGTATCAAAGCCTCAGAGTCCCAGGAGGGAAAAAGGTGTTCAGCGCCAACCTCGTTCTTGCACAAACACTTTGGGCTCCATGAGCTGCGGGATCATTCAGGGAATGGCAGAACCCCTCCTCAAATGTTCGTCCCCAGACCTCAGCCAATGGTCAACTTTGCTAGTACTGAAGAATAGCAGTCTCAGGCTTACTATGTTA